>NC_090930.1:525571507-526206823 GCF_040938575.1 Ambystoma mexicanum
CCGGACTGGAGACAGAATCGACCACTGGGAAGGACAACACGACGAAACTGTGAATGAAGCTTGCTGCATCCTCCTGGACATTTCAATTGCCCGGTGAAGCCCTGCTGCTGTGCTGAAACTCCTTTTTCTGATCGACAAGAGAAGCTCCAGAAAGGCTGACTTCTTTCCTTGGGTTAGTGGGACCAAGTAACCCAGAGGCAAACTTTGCTAGAGGACCTTTCCCAACTGGCTGTACTTCGTTGCTGCTGCAGGAACCAAGTGCCAGGGGTCGAAAAATCTGTAGTGGAGTGCAACGCCTGTAAGCCAGCCAAAAGCTCCAGGGGTCTCCAAAGGACCCTCCAGAAGCAGGAAGGATGACTAGCGCTCAAGTCACCTCACCAGAGTGCAGGACTCAAGGAGTGAAGGAAGCCCAACCGGTGTCCAAGATCAGCGGTGGTGCTGTTTGCCGAGCGCTGAAACTGCAAACTGCCACTGATCCGAAAAGAGCCTGTAGCTTCCGCCGACCATTGAATTGCTTCCGCAGGAGTCCCAGACGTCCTCCCTCTTGTCCCCACGACTGATGCCGAGGAACACCAGATCTGCATCACTGCAACCAGACAGGAGCCAGCTGGACCCTCTTCTTCTAACCAAAGGTACTGTTCTGACTTTGAAGTACTTACCTCATTGTCTGTAGCTTGCTATTCTCAGTTGAGACTTGCAGAAGCTGCTTTTCTAGAGTTGATGTCAGCTCTAACTTTCACAAGTGTAACAGCTTGTGACCTTACAGTGATTTTTCCGTCAACACACTGTAATCTAACTGCAAGACTTTTACTATCTAAGAAGTGCCTCAGCTCCATAGACTTTGCTAAATTTGACTTTGGCTGTCCTGGCTCCTTGCAGACTCCTCTATTCCATTGACTTTGATTCTTACTGTCCCTCATAGGTGATGCATTGGTTTTAAGCTAATATTGCTGGGAATGTTTTTTATCTAGACTTCATTGGAAGATTTAAAGTGTTCACATGCTCTGAGAACCTGTTTAACCTTTTTCCTTCCTCTAACCTTTCCTTTCTGCCAACCTCAGAATCTACCAAAGAATACAAGTGAGATATAAATGCCATTACTGTCCTAGTTACTGAAGTCACCTCAGGGTGTAGGAAGTGTGTATGACGCATCTCTAAAGAGTATCTACTTGCTCAGTATTGATTCTGGAAAAGTATTTGAAGTGTATTTGTATTGTTGCACACATAAAAACAACTGTTCAATAAATAATTATTTGAACTAAAAACCTTCAGTGTAAGTGTTATTTGGTTACTTGTATTGGTGGATTTCATTGCTACAGCTCTACAGCTCATATGTGCCCCTCTTGAGATAAGTCTGGCTGCTCAGTCACACTACCAACTTGTGTAGTACAGACCTATACCAGTAGGTGGGTTACCTAATACCAAGAGGACAAGGGTTGTGTAGTCTCCCACAGGGTTACTGTATCCATTTTTACCTAACACTGAGACAATGAAGAGGCGCAGAGTAATGCAGAATACTGTGCAAGTCCAAACAGCATGGTCCAGTCAATCTGGACAAACTGAAGAACAACGGAGTATAAAAATAAAAGAAGGTACTGGGAATGGCGTTAAGCCCTCCCTGGCAGAGCTTCGAGAGCAAGCGGAAACACTAGAGAAGGAAGATGGCTGACTGAGATGCTGAGGCAGGAGCAAGCAGAAGCGGAGCGGAAGTACTGCTCAACAAACATGGAAGAAGCAGCTCCTGGTATCGCAGCAGACAGTTGAACGCGAGAGGGAAACGTTCCCCAGATGAAGATTTCCACTGCAGAGCCACCGCAAAATGACCACAAAGGTCTGGGAAGCCCCACAGCAGACCGCAGGCGCCCGGGAACACCCAAACCCATCGCTGACAGGGAAGAAAGGTATGCTGATTGTAGGTGAGGCATAGAGGGGCACAAGACGTTGAAGATCCTGGAAGGATGAACAAAACCTAGAAGACCGGTTCTGGGACCCTGAAAGATGTGTGAACTTTGGCGTATCCAAAACCGCCCTGTGATACTTGGCACGGGAGTATACCAAGTATAGTAGAAAACAATCTAAATCGGAAACGTGTAAGGGTGTCCCTAAATACACTCACACCAGAATAAATACACCCCGCTAGGGAAATAAGACCAAGAGTCTATTTTGTAAGGATAACAAGTTTAATCTTACAAAAATGAGGATTCTGCTACCTGAACGGTCTTCTCCTGTCCCTCATCCATTCCTTTCTCCTGCCACAGCGGTCTCAGCCAGGGGATTATATAGCCCGGTCTTGCTGTAGTAGCATCACTGGATACAGGCCCTGGCTTCATCCTGCTTCCATACAAGGGATGCTCCAAAGCCTTCCTTTCTTCATTTTCAGCGATTTTGACAGAGCATGCTGCTTTTACATTTTGCTAATTGATGCAAGAATACACTGTAGCTCATGCTTTCCTACATTTTGCTACCTATGAACATTTCATATATAAAAACCTTTTCCAGTCATTCTCTCCATATTTCACTCATTCTATTAATGTTATCTTGTCCCTGTCGGCTCCGTGCACCCTTAATATGTCCCATTTCTGTGCACCAAGCATGTAAATCCCATTTTTAGCCTGCATGGGCCCTTGATGGACAGTAGACGGGTGGACGAGTCACGTGTGCTGCTAGTGCTTGACTCTAGTGATGATCCACCGCGGAAGCCTTTGGTCCATTGTTAGCACAAGCTACATTCTTTCCGGGAAGGGAGGGGGAGTTTGCCTTTTTACTGTACTAAGATTTTACAATACATAGGATTTACAAATGTACCCAGCTAATAGTTAATGACGCCTTATATTTAAACAATAACTGCCTTCTTCAATGTCGGCCCATGTCCTCCTTCAGTGCCGGCCCATGTCTGTGTATGTGATTATATGTGCATGAGAGAGCCTTCCCAGTGCCTATAGTGCCTAAAAGAAGTCTTGCCTAATTCTACTAATTCTAAAGCACTTGGGGGTGCGGGAAGACCCTAGTTCCTTCTCAACATTCCCCCCTTTCGTTACTTCTACAGGAATTAACTCATCCCCACCCGACATATCTACAACCCCAGAAATATTAGTTTTGAGTTTTGCTGTTTATTGTATGGCAAGGTGTTTTAGATCCCCCAATTGATACTATAACGTTTGCATTATTAGGAACTATATTGACTCAACCTCGGAGACACAATTGGCACGTGCAGAAGAGGACCAAGAACAATACGATAACCAGTATTTTTAGTGCTGCCCCCAGCCATGACGGGGCACAATCAAAGGCAAGCGATAGCCAGTCCTTGTTTTGAACTCCACCTTCTTTCTTCATTTGAACCCCTAGATTGTGCACTGCCTCAATGACGAGGGATGGTGACCCATTCTCAGCATCCTCTGGGGGTACAAATGTGCAGCAGCTGCTTCCCAACTTTTTACACACTCCTCCTTCAATGACTGTTGGCAAATCCAACATGTAGCGGTTTTGCATCGTCATGAGTCTCAATGCACGGACCTCTACTTTGATGGTGTTGAACCTATTCTCTGTGTCCTTGGCCAGCTAGACTAGCTCCCATCGGACAATCTAAACCCACTTGGCGTTAGCAGCTGCTTGTACCCCAGGTGCCAAAAAAGATTAAAAGAACGTCTCTGCTGAGCTAAAAAGTCGATACTCCTCTAAGCGCTGCGGAGAGTCTTTCGCAACATAGTTCGAGCTCTTCTTTCTTCCCAGCTGTTGAAATTGTTCTTTTTCTGGCAGCATACCAAATTCTTGTGTGATCTGCAAGTTTCCTTCAGCTTCTTTAGGTGCTGGAGTGGCTGTTGGCACCTTGATAGGCATTTATTTTCCCTTCAGGTGTTCTTCCGCGATTACTACTAGCACAGAGTGCAGAGTGGCCAGTGAACACTTGCTCCTCCAGGATGTTGGGAGGTGCAAGTAGGCTTGTCGGCCACAAACCCAGTAGTAATCCATCACCACTGCCTTAAGTTTCATCATATCAGGGGTGTGGTTGCACTGTGTGTTTGCATCAACAGGAACTGTTCCTTTATTGCTAAAACAAAGTTAATAGTCTGTCTCTATGTATCCGCACTGGCTTCTCCTTTGTTACAATCAATGTCAGCCATGTGATGTATTGGGACCATATTTGCGCACACATAGTCACTACTTGGAATATTGGTTTTGCTGTACTCCATAAATTCATCTGCCGGGCACGGCACTGTGGTGCCCTGCCATTTGTCGTTGACATGCGAGTGACCTCCCAGGGATATATTTGGTGCTTGTAGACACTTGCTGTATGTTGTACTGCCATGGCATATCGCTTGGTCTAAATCAATGTTCCTCAACTGCACGCTGTGTGCCAGGAATGTGTCCTTTATCCTACATAGTGCAAGATTAACAGGTATTATGCCTCTGTAATTGGGACTGGATGTGGAACTAAAACCATTGGAGCCCCTGACACATTTGGGATAAGTGCACACATGTAACAGCTTTCATTAATCACATTCCTTCCTTCTGTACGCATATTGGACTACCAGCTGTTCAATGATTCTGGCTACTGGATGTCAGAAATGGCATCAAAGCCCAACTCCTTATTTAAATCATACGTCATTCGTACTTCCCGCTTTATTCGTCTAAGAAAACTTGTTGGGATGGCGGCAAAAAGTGAGACCTTGTTTGATTCTTTTTCATCATAGACATATTCATACTAGTTTTATTTTCCAACTGTCCATCCCCCCTATTATATGGCCACCCCATATAACAGACATTCCTTCATACACTCCAACAACCACGACCAGTGTCATACAAAACAATATAATACTAAAAAAACAGTGCATAATTCCTAGAACAAATGACATTCATCGTAACCTTATCACTACATAACAGAGGTTTGAACACGTCGATCAGGCATGCTTGCTCATCCCTGGAAAGAGGAAGAAAAGTTATCAAAAGAGAAAGAAAGGAAGAGAGAGAGAGAGGGTGGGGGGGACAGAGAGGGAGGGAAAAAGAGAGACAGAGAGACCCCAAGCCCCTTTTCCCACCAGGGCCGACCGGGTTCTGGACCTTCAAAATTTCAAAAATTGAAAAAAGATACAAAATAAAAGAACAATAAGAAATGGGGGGGGGGGGAAAGAAAAGATAGAAACTTCAGGTGTGTGCCACTGCACACCACCCTGGCATGGATCCTTTACTTCTTCTTCTTTGATTATGTCCTTACTCTGTCGATTGAGCTTTGCCTTGTCTCAGGTGCTCTTCGGACATCCGAGAGATGCACCCAATATCGAACCTCCTTCATGCTGACGGCAAGAGGCGTACAGAATACCACCTCATATGGACCTTGAAACCTCAGATTGTTCCATCGACGCACAAAGTTTTTTACATAGATCAGCTTCCCAGGCAATAATGGTCCAGTTGCGACAGATATGTTTGCAATTGCTGTTCCTTTCAGTGCGTCCTGTCCTTCGCTCCTGGGTGGTGCAATCTGTCGAGAGATATATTTGATAGCATGTGTTAGTGCTGTTAAATATTCCCTAAATTCCTCTCCCAGTACTGTCGCTCCTTGATGTGCATCTGATGTTTTCCTCACAGGGGATATGGGGGTTTGCATGCGCCTGCCTGTGACTATTTCATGTGTTATCAAATGGTGGTGCTTACTAGGTTGTGTACGTAAACTGAAGAGAGCCAAGGGCAAACAGTGTGCCCAGTTCTTCTTTAAAGTGGAACTCAATTTTGACAGTTTACTTTTCAAAAGCCCATTGATGCTCTCCAAAACGCCATTAGCCCGAGGGTGATAAATTGAGCACATTCGCTGTTTTATGCTCAATAGCGCTGTGACATGCTGAAATAGCGCATTAAAGAAATGTGTGCCATTATCTGATCTCAATACTTTGCACACGCCGCATCGAGGAAACCCCTCTCTGATCAGGAACCGTGCGGCACACTTTGCATCTGGGTGTGCACATGGTCCTGCCTCCACCCACCTTGAAAAGGGGCAAACCACCACAATAAGGTACCTATATCCATTGCACCTTTCCCCCATATCTGCATAATCTATATGCAGTTCACGGAAACGGCCCCATAGGGCGAGGTAATGTACCTCTTAATGTCTGTAATGTCATCTCAAATGGAGCCTTTAAATGTTTCACTGCATATATGTGCAACTGCCAAAACACTGCCTATGACTATACTAAACGCTCTATTACTATTAGTTCCCAGGAATCTCGATTACTCTGCTGCTACTGCTAATTGCCTTTTTGCTCATACGGATGCTACTAATAACTGCCTATCCAACTCTGGGTGGCCTGTTTGCAACCGTAGTCACTCATGAAGACTCATTGCCTCTAACCAACATTGCAAATTACTAGATAATAATCACTATCTCTGCACACAGTTGCCTGCCTGCTATTTTTGTACACTCTAATGTGCCCTTTAGCCTGCACCTATATTCAGTCATAACTATGTACCCCGCACGCTTATTTGGTCACCACTGCCTTACATGAACCAGTCTTCTTAAAGCGACTCACTCACCAAGCTTCAGCATGCTCACTAAAGCCATTAGACAAATTATTTGCTTCTCATTACTTATATTGAGTCTCACACTTTGCCTGGCTAGACGCCACACAAAGGCTGTTGGGGACTTACCCGCAACAACACCCCCCCCGACCTGCCCAACAATACGAAAACTAAACAGCCTCTAGGTATGGGTGACTCTATACACCGAATCCCGAGTAACCCCTGTTCAACGGAATCTAGGAATACTCGCCTAAGAGCTAGAGTAGCCAAAATATATGAGCCACCTAGAAGCTCGCTACCCATATCTATAGGAAAAAGGAAACGTAAAACTTGCGGGCCTAATGCCCGCAAGTACCGAGTTAGCAAATAACCGGCCTCCTAAGTCAAAATGTAGCACAATCCAGCACTTGAATCCTAAAGACCAACTAGCTTCTCACACAGCAACTACAGCTCCCACTAGCCCGCCTATCAAAGGAGCTCTAATAAATTCTAGATCCCTAGTAGCTCATGCCACCGAGATTGCTGACCTGATCCTGAGGGATAACCTAGACTTCCTCGCCATCACCGAGACTTGGTTACACGCTGCAGCAGGCCCTATGCTTATGCTAGCAGTCCCAGACGATTATACTATCTTCAGACAAGGAACTAGAGGAGGAGGTATTGCCATTATCTGCAAATGCAGTCTCGCTATGAGACAAGCCCCCCCCTTACGATATTCAATCGTGTGAAGCACTGTCAGTCAAAGTACCTTTGATTAACTCTCAAACCCTCAGTATACACCTGATATATCGCCCCCTGGGTCCAATTGGGACATTTGAGGATGAAATTAACACGATCCTAGCTAATGACCTCAAAAGCTCAAAGCAAGTATTACTATTAGGTGACCTTAATCTGGGTTTCAATGACCCCTCGGATCTGCCTGCCCAGGCAACAGCAAATACTCTATTAGAATTAGGCTTCACCCAAAGAAGCACAACCCCCACCCATAACAAAGGTAGAATATTAGATTGGGTGGCAGTCCACAACTGCCATGCCAACATCCTTTCCATCTCACCGCTAGCCTGGACCGACCACTACCTACTCTCATTTACACTCTCCACTAATAGACCTCTGCCCACTCCTGCCCCTATGGCTCCACCCACACTTACCAGAAATAAAGAGTATCACAGCGGATAGGCTTATCCCTGCCTTACTCCCTACCCTTAATGCACTTCCTGACAGCGCTGACCCAGAGAGTCTGGTTGACCAGTTCATCAAAATTATGGCCTCTTCCTTGGACCAGATCGCCCCCCCTTAAACTCGGACAAAGTAAGCCAAAAAAACCATTTGAACAAATGGATCACACCCTTCCTAAAAAACCTAAGGCAACAAAAAAGAAATTGCGAGGCTGCCTGGAAAGTACTACCCTCGGAAACCAACAAATTAAAGCTCACCAAACTCTCTTCCCTCTACAAAAAAGAAATCTTCCTAGCTAAGCGGGCATCCTATGACACTCGGATCTCCCAAGCTAACTCCAATATGAAAGAATTATTTACTATTCTCAAAGAATTAGCGACCCCCATCGCTATACCAGACACATGTAACAAAGATTAAAAAAAATGGTGCTCAGACATCCAACATGCACTTGCTAATAAAGGATCTACTTTACAAAATAAAATATCCCCAAAAAAAGACTCTTTAATGAACCCACCATCTCCCAAAATAACTAGGAACACAGCCGAAGCCCAACCCACCCGATTCAACTTCTCCTCGAGGTGGAAAGAATTATTCTGTCTCTCAAACCATCCGATTGTCAGGGCGATCTTTGCCCCGCACAGCTCATTAAGGATGCGGCTCAAAACCTTTCACCCTTCATATCCAAGCTTATCAATGCTTCCTTTACCACTGGCACTATACCTACTAACCTCAAACAATCATGGGTACTTCCACTCTTTAAAAAAAAACGTTAGATCCCTCAACACCTACCAACTACAGGCCAATCACAACAGTCCCTTTTCTTCTAAAAATATTAGATAAGGTGGCCTACACGCATATACAAAAATATTTGGAATTACACCACCTACTAGGAGCTAGACAATCTCCCGCCCACAACACGGAACGGATACTGCCTTCATTGATCTCAAGACCCAAGTCGATGAGCTCAGAGACAGTGGTAAATGATTTGCTCCTCCTCATGGACCTCTCAGCTGCGTTCGATCTGGGGGATCATGCAATATTATGTAACCATCTCGACACAGCAGCACACTTCTCGAAGGACGCTATAACTTGGATTAGAGCTTTCTTAAGTGGCAGAACTATGAAGTCTTCTCGCCCTCTGCAGACCCCATACCCATCACTCGCGGTGTTCCTTAGGGATCCTGTGTTTCGCCCACACTGTACAACATATTCACCAAGCCCCTTTTCGATGATCTGGACCATCTTGGTATCACCTACACTAACTATGCAGATGATACCCAGATCCTCCTCCCACTTTCAGGGGATTATGACAAGGATTTGGCCTTGGTGAACAGAGTGTACATCATCATCCAGGCATGGATGGCCACGCACGGTCTATGCCTGAATGATGATAAAACAGAACTCATCCTGGGTACCCGTACTAACTTTAAAAAATTGGGACCGGACTACTCCTCATTCATAATCGACGGCAACCGCATTAAGGTAGCACAGGAGGTAAAAACATTAGGTTTTTCTCGAATCTACGCTCCCATTCTCCAAACAGGTCAACAGGCTAGCGTCCTCTACGGTCTATACTTGCAAACTTATAACAGGTAAGCCATTTCTCTCCAATAACAGCTGTACCATCCTGGCCAGCGCACTCATCCTGTCCCGCTTGGATTATTGCAACGCCCTGTACATAGGCTCCAACAAATTCATCATTAGAAGAATCCAAACCCTACAAAACAATGCCCTTAGAGCGGCACTAAGCATCTCCAAAAGAAACCACATCTCTAAGAGTAGATGACAGAATAACTGGCTTTGAACCAATAACAAAATCCTTCTAAAAACTTTGTCAATAACGCTGCCCCTATCTACTTCTCTGAGAGATTCCACAAACAGACATCCATAAAACCCACCAGATTAGCAAACAGGGACCGCTTGTCCATCCCTAAATTTAAACTAACCACGATTGGAGGTAATAGTTTCCCCGTTAAAGCGGCTAAACTATGGCACTCCCTGCCTCCTACACCGAGAATAGACCAGTCCTATCTTGACTTTAGAACCAGCACCATCCTGTGGCTGAAAGCCAATGACCATTAACTAACATGATGTCAACTGAATTGTAACTAACAACGCCCATTCCAAGTTTGCAACCCCTACTTGGTGTTCCTTGTATATAACATTTGCAAATATTTGTAAATTTTGCCATTGCAAGAAATGTATTTCACCTCATGACTTAACATATGTTACCCCGTGGGGATAACTATAACATTGTACATAATGCCTGTAATATCTGTAAATAGCAATTTATCCTGCTCTGTAATTTATGTTTCACACTTTTGACTCCCTGTAACTAAGCTTTGCTTTGGCTTTTAACTGTTGCGCCTTGTTACCTTTGGGTCTGGCGCGCATTATAAATAATAAACAAATCTCTGTGCTGAAACTTTGGCATGTCAGACAATGTATTGCTTTTTTTAAAATGCTCTCCTGGAGGATTGGTACAAACCAGCCCTCCTGAATATCTGCCACAATATGTTGTTTTGAGCTGCTGGAGGGGGAATGTAGTTGCTCACGTGCCATAGTGAGAATTACTTGGGGCATCACCAGCTTCCCAGAACTCTCCTGCCTCCACAATAAATCAGTGGGAGACTGAATGCATCCTCTCTGTAACCATAGCTCCTTTTCCGCCTCGGGCACTTTCCCTTGCTACGCTATAGTTTGTGATATGGGCAACGCTGTGTATGGAACTGTGGTCTTGCTTTCTACAGGGGTGTTCACTATATACTCTGTTATCATTGTATCTGGGAGATAGGCTGCCAGAAGAAGTATTGGGTTCCAGATTCCACCCCCAAATGCCTGAGGCCGCAACCATTGCCGGATTCGGTGGTATCGGCAGCCGCGAGGAATCAGTCGGCTAACCCGTCATCTTCGGTCCCTCCGGAAGGCGAGGGGAAGAAGATGGACGCCATGGGAAGGAAGGTGATTCACACCGCGCCGTCCATTATCAAGGCGGCCAACGGACTGGCAATCCTAGCCAGGTACCACAGGGTACTGTGGTACAAGCTGGCGCTTATTCTGGAGTTCCTCCCCCGATGATAGAGGAAGGAGGCAATCGCTCTTTTCCAGGAAGGGGAAGTAGCATCTGATCATGCCATGACAGTGGCATTGGACATCGCCGACACGCGGTTCCAGCAGATGGGCAACAGTGTCTGCCTTCGTTGACAAGCCTGGATGAAGGCCACAAACCTCCGGCAGGATGTCCAGGCAAAGGTGTTGGACATCCCCTTCGACTGAAAGAACTTGTTTGGGAAGTTCGTCGACGAGTCCCTCCAAGCCATCAAGGCGGATACGGAGACGGCCCGTTCCCTGGGCACTCTCCAGCAGTAACACTCTTCTTTTCACTCCTCCAGGGGAAAGTCGAGTAGGTCTTCCTATGTTTTCTCCTCTTCATACCGCCAGCCACCAGATCCACGACTCAGGAAGCCTACAGAGACCGTTTCCAGGCCTATGATAGCAGATGACAGCGTCGCCACCACCCCCAGGGCAGGACACCGGCTCCGAAACCGGCCGGGACATCGTGCCCCCACACTTGCACCCCGACGGGCGGCCGCCAGACTAAGTATGTCAGCGAGTGGAAGATGATCACCGACATATGGGTGCTGAATGCTCTCGCTGAGGGGCACACCCTGGAGTTTCAATGGAGGTGTTCGCAGAACACTCCGATTACCCGTCAGGAACAGCACATGGAAGAGGTACGGGTCATGCTTTGAAAAGGGGCGATAGAGCTAGTTCCCCAATGGATCCGGGTCTGCAGAGTCTATTCCAGATACTTTCTGGTCAGGAAGAAGACCGGGGGCTGGAGGCCCATCCTAGACCTGCAACGTCTCAACAAATACTTGAAGTCCCAAAAGTTCAGGATGGTCATGTTGCAACACGTGCTCGGCCAACTGAAGAAAAGAGACTTTCCATGTCCCCATTCACAAGAAACATCAGAGGTTTCTGCATTTCGTAGTGCAGGGTCAGCACTACCAGTTCAAGGCTCTGCCTTTCAAATTGAAGTCGACCCCCAGAGTGTTCACAAAATGCTTGGCACCGGTGGCGTCCCATCTATGTCTACGGGGCATACACATATCCGTACCTTGACGACTGGCTCATCCGGGCCCGCTCGTGGGAGTTGGCCATTGGACACACAGAGGCGACCATCCATCTACCAACAGATCTGGTATTCTCCATCAACAATCCAAAGTCCTGCTTAACACCATTGCAGAACGCGCCGTTCCTAGGAGCCACACTCAATAAGGTGTCCTGCCTGGCGTCACCCTCAGAGGAGAGGGTAGCGGCCATTCAAGGGAAGGTGCATCGACTATTGTCTATGAAGACTGCCACAGTGTGGACCATCAAGTCGTTGCTCTGCATGATGTCCTGCATCTACCTCATCCGGCACTGCAGGTTACAAATGCAACCTCTTCAGGAGTTCCTGGACGCTCGCTGGATACAGGTATTCCATCTGGCGATAGGGTGGAGGGGCATCCGCTCCAACATCGCCCGGGGAAAGGGGTTTCAAACCCCTCCACACCAAGAGATGGTCACCACGGATGCTTCCCTGGAAGGCTGGTGAGCCCACACCGGATGTCTGCACGCCAGAGGCCTGTGGCTGCTGGAGGGAAATGATCTCCATATGAACATCCTGGAGCAGCGGCAGTATTCTAGGCCCTCAAGTCGTTCCTTCCGTCTCTGAAGGGCAAGGTGGTGAGGATCTTCAGACAACACGCCACCATGTTCTACATCGAGAAACTTGGGGGTCACTCCATCCCCGGTGCTCTCCAAGGAAGCGCAGGACTTGTGATACTGGGCCATCGGACAAGAGATGTTCCTCGTCCCTCTTCACCTAGCGGGAATCAAGAACACCACCACAGACTCCCTCAACAGGGAATTGCACTCCTGCCACAAGTGGGAACTTTGGCAGGACCAGGTGGACCACATCTTCGCCAAGTGGATAGGCCCCAGATCGATCTGTTTGCGATGGTGGCAAACTCCAAATGCCAGATGTTTGCCAGCAAATTCCAACCACCGGGGTGCCTGGGGGACTGGATCTCCTTCCCGTGGGAAGGGATGCTTCTGTACGCATTCCCTCCATTGCCTAGCCTGCTACGGGTCATCAACACACTCCGACAGTGCCAGTGCAGGATGATACTCATCGCCCCGGTGTGGCTGAGGCACAGTTGCAATCAAGACCTTCTCAGCCTGTCAGCGTCACCTCCGGTCAAGGAGGCACAATCGTTCATCACAATCCCAGTATCGCTGAACCTGAGGGCTTGGCTCCTGCAGCCCTAGAGTTTGGAGAATTTGAGTTGACTGCGGGTAGGTCCTCGCCAAGTCCAGGGCGTCGTCGACTTTGAAGTGCTACGGTCACAAGTGGAAGCGTTTCGCTACATGGTGCCGGTCACAGAAGATTGCCCCCACCCCCCCCCCGAGGGTCATAGCCAAGCAGATTCTTCCACACTTGCTTTCCTTGAACAAGGCCGGACTGGTGCGCGCTTTTATCAAGGTACTTCTGGCAGTTATCTCCCACTACACCAGCTCTCCAGGAAGGTCTTCACTTTGGTCTCATTGACTGGTCAAAGAACCCCTTCGATCTTTCCCGCTGGTGAAGCTCCTCTCCCGGCGTTGGAACTAAACGTGGTTCTGACCAGGCTCATGGGGGCCCCCTTCGAGCCTATGCATCAGGCCCCTCTCAAGTTCCCCTTGTGGAAACGGTTTTCCTTGTGGCCATCACCTTCGCCAGGATGGTGGGTGAGATCCAGGCCTTATCCTGCAAACAACCATACCTGACTTTCTACGAATAGGGGGTGGTGCTGCGTAACGCACCCTCCTTCGTGCCGAAGTTCTCGGATTTCCACCTCAACAAGCCTTTGGTGTTGCCTGTTTTTTTCCCAAAACCTTTGTCGCCAGTGGAAAGGGCCTTGCACTTGCTGGATGTTTCTCGTGCATTGAAGTTCTATGTGACACGCACAAAGATTTTTCAGAAGACTTCACAGCTGTTTGTGAACTTTGGTCCTTTGAACCTTGGGAAGGCCTTGTCCAAGGCTTCCATTTCAAGATGGCTCTTCAGCTGCATCGTGCACTCTCATCGGTTGGCTAACATACTGCTGCCCAGCCACCTAAGAGCCCACTCCACCAGAGCGAGCTCTGTGACGACGGCGTACCTGTCTGGCGTGCCCCTGCTCGACATCTGCAGGGCTGCTACGTGGAGGTCCATGCACACCTTCACGAAATTCTCCTGCGTCACGTCGACAGGGATCCAGGCAGGAGTTTAGAGTTGGCCAAGCAGTGCTGCACAACCTGTTCGCTAGAGGTGAGTCTGTTCCAGGGGTAAGTATAATTGCTTCTGTTGAGCCTTGCCACCTCCTGTGCTTGTGTAAAGTTGTACTGCTATGTATTAATTATTCATGAGCATGTTAATCCATGCCAGATCCCATGATGGAGAAGGTTGAAGTTATTTACCTGTAACTGTTCTCCAGCATGGGCCTGGCATGGATTCACAGGCAAACCCTTGCGCCGACCCCTCTGCGGCTCTTGGTCTTACTGCCACTTTCGTGCTTACCAAATCTGAAGATGGCTGCCAGAGGAGGGGCTTAGGGAGAGGACTGTCATTGGATAGGGACAGTATGACCCAGAGGACAGTCATTGGTTTAAAGGAGAAATAGTTTGCAAGTGAAAGTGAAACTGTTTTTCTTTTACCAAGGATTCCCAGCCTGACGACGGGGAATATATGAGCATGTGAATCCATACTGGAGAACAATAGCTACAGGAGTGTGTAGAGCGTTGGAACTTTTCTGAGAAAAACACAGGTTTGGCAGAAAAAGTCACAAAACCACAATGCTTGTATGAATAAATATTAAGAGTGCACATAGGCTGCAGGTGCCTGAGAGGTGTGGGAGTACTGCCAAGTACAACCCACTGTTGTGGAAACAATTAGAGCACAGGCAATTCTCAGTCGCACTGCGCCCAAGAGTGCAATATAGGCATGTGTTGCAAGTAATTAAAGAGAGATGTGGTTATAAGTCCGATGGATTTATTTGCAAAGTAGCCTGACACGTGTTTCGAGTCTAAACCGACACTTCATCCGAGGCTGTAAATGGGAGATGGGACCTAAGATAAATTGAATGAAGGACAGTGCCAGAAAACTCTCTCACGGCTTCGCAATTACGGTAATTTCAGCACAGCAGGAAAAGCCAAAGTGATGTGAAAGGAAGCAGCTTGTGCTGAAATTACCGCAATGTGCCCTGTGCCCGTCCAGCTGGCTGACGACAGCAACCAATCTAAAAGTGCTTTAGCCTTCCAGCCGGAACGGGAATCACCCAGGCTAACTGTGAAATCGACCTGTCGCTCATTGGGAAATAGTAAAGACTCCCGGATGGGGGATCCGAAAGGCCATGGAAAAACAGCGGAAACGTCAGGTCTTAGACTGGAGACTTACTTGGCCACTTCCACAGCCCCTAATGATCCCTTGAGTGAATTAAGTGGTGTTAATATTCATTGTAACTCAGCTCTGGTGGCTCAACTATAAGGACCTAGGGAAACTTACAGAAAAAAATCAACTTCCAGAAAAGGAAAAGTTTGTCAACATTACACCAACATATAGAAGAGTTGGGTACCCTCCCTGTTGCTAACTGTTCAACGCCCCTGCTTCAGAAGGGAAGCAGGTCTGGGAGGAAGATGCCAACTGGTGGCTATTCTCCCCAGAAGAAACTGTAAGATTTTGCAAATTTCCACTTAAGGAGGGAGCAGCTGGAAGGGCAGTTTGTTCCCTGCTGTTAATCCAAGGAAGGAGCCTATTTGGAGGGAGCCCACAAGAAATGTGGTGGTACTCACCCCCAAATTTCATCATCTTCGGAGGGCAGCCCCCAATATGGCTTAGGTCAAGTGGAGGGAAGTAGATCCAGACTGGGTCCCTCGCTCAGGGATGATTTATGCCACATTCAAAACACTATGATGGCAACACTGGCAGTAGTCATGGCACCGTTCTGCAAACTATATGAAACCTTCAACGCTTCACTACAAGACCAAAGCACCCTGATCGCTATGCCACACCAGAATTATCAGTTCAGAAACTTCTGCTAGGAAGGTGGAATCCAGACTAAATAGTGAAGCAGAAACATCTGCCCAATGGCAGGCACGATTACGCGACCTGGCAGTGAGGGAGACCCTGGAAAAAACATAGCTCATGGAAGCTATTATGGAAGAACACAGATGGAGACGCAGAGAAGTTGAAAGACCACAGGATCAAAATGGAGAATTTGCCCCTCCGCCTACTGATCTGACGACACCTGAGCGCCTACCCCATGACAGTGGAATACTAGATAACCAATCAGAAAAGGGCCCTGCCATGGGTTCGTTAGAGCCTCCCACCTTTCCAATATTTAGTCCAACAAAGCTGCCTGTGTTGGTGCCTTAACTCTAAAAGGAAAAAGGAACCCAAGTTACAGTCAAGAAATCCCAAAAAAGAGGCAATCTAATGTCTCGAAAGCCTTTTTACGTAACATACAAACTCCAATACAGGATGATGGCCCACAGCCCGCTAAAAAACCACATAGAGAATTGGTGATTTCAACGGTAGGTAATCCGACAAAGGCATTGGGTGCCACTGCCAGTACCCACTCGCTCAAATGACCATAGTACCCTGGACTCTTCAGGGGAGGCATGCCTCAGCAATTTAATCGAAATCATGGATAAAGAGGATGATGACGATTGGAGCAATCTAAGTAAACCTGACTGGCAGGCGATTGAGAGCCATGAGCTTCAACTAAGCTATCAGCAGAGGGCTGAGGAGGGAAACGGGGGTGGATTGAATGTTCTAAGTCAACCCCCAAAAAACAGATCTCCACCATTTCAAACATTGGCTGCCAAAAAATCAGCACAAAAACAACAAATAAGCCGGCTGAAGACAGGAGCCAAAGATCGGGTGAAAATAAGTCAAAAGAAAAGGTCCAGCACAGGCAGAGTTCAGAAAAGGGTCATGGTATCAGGTCCACTGTGGACCCTACCAATGCAATGGAGGTGAAACTATGCTTGGAAAGAATCCTATCTAGTCGGGAGGCGCCAATACTAAATAGATGCAATGTAATGAAGCTGCTACATACGATTCCTGCTCTATGATATGAGGACAGAGGACATCAGGGTGGTGGAATTTGCTAGTGAAGACCAGAATGATTGTGTTATTCTACATCTGACATCCTCTTTGATCAAAGATCTGCTGCTGGAACATAGTGGAATATTTTTGCATATGGGATATGACATCAGTGACTTCCAAGAGCGGTGCTTAAATTCTACCTTAAAATCAAACATTGAAAATTGGTCCAAATTGGTGGGGTTTCTTTTCGATCAAGTCATGACCAACAGACGAGCTCCGCAGTCTTGTTGTGAGGCGATTGTGGTTCCTATATTCAAGAAGGACGATAGAGTGATCCTAAGAACTATCGCCCTATTGCCCTTCTTGACTCCTTGGGGAAGATTTTGCTTCTGTTATTCTGCGGGATCTAAATACTTTGGCCAGACAGAGCGGAGGCCTGGATCCAAGGCAGTCCGGCTTTGTTAAGGGAGTGGGAACATCTTTAAGACTTTTTTATCCTCAATCTGTTGAAGCAAGACATTGTAAAATCCAGATCCTGCACTTAAATGGCTTTTCTTGACCTCAGACAGGCTTTTGACGGGGTGGACAGGAAACGCCTGTGGACTAGGTTAAGGTACTGGCAATGCCCTGAACATATACTTGAGGCCATAGAGTGTCTGTATACAGACACTTCAGTCCAAATAAGGATACGTGCAAATGGGACCCTGTCTAGGAAATTACCCACCTTCTGCGGGTTAAAACAGGGATGCACTCTTGCGCCCTTGCTTTTTTCGTCTCTACTTAGCAGACCTGGGACTATCGTAGCAGAAGATCAGAGCCATCCCCCCAAGCTAAATGGCCTCTTTGTTCCATGGGTACTGTACGCTGATGATTGTTTTTTTGGATCAAACGCCCATTGGTCGGCAGTGGTGTATTGAAGCATTTAGGCGCTAAAAGGAGGCCAATGTGATGTCAAGAAATGTTGGGAAATTGAAGATCCTGGCAATGTCATCGGCTGCAAGGAAGCGGAAGGAAAACTTTGGCTGGAGGGTGGAGGAAACACCACTAGAGTTAGTGGAATTGATAGTTTACTTGGGAATTATGATCAACAAAAGCATGTTGGATCAGGGTCATTACATCTTCTTGAGGAACAAAATCCAAAAACCGTCTACACAGGGGCTCGCTATTGTTAGGCGTTATTGTGGCTTCTCACTGATGCCGCTGATTACCTTTTTAGAAGCAAAAGGTGATCCAATCGCTCACTTATGGCGCTGAGGCGATACTAAATCTGCCATGGGAAATATGGGCCATACTAGAGGGATATTTCTGGCGCAGAGTGCTGAGGCTTCCATGAGCGTTACCAGTAACAGTGATTGGTCATGAGCTACGTCCGCAATCTATGACCTCAGTGGTACTTTGTAAGTCGTTAACTCTCTATCAAAAACCCACATTACAAAAAGGGATTTTAATTTATTTAACATTTATAAAGCGCTCACACAGCCCACAGGCATCGAGGCGCTGTTATAGGAATTGTTTGTTTTTCTTAGTTGTGTAATTGTGTTGTTTTTTTTGTCTTAGTTACGTATTTATAACGCGCTTAAACACCCAGAGGTTTCTAAGCGCGGACCCGGGGATCGAACCCGTTGTTGCTTCGTGTCGTCTTGCTTCCAAGACGCGCACGCTGCCGCTGAGCTATCCTCCCGGGACACCGCAGTTTGACATTCTTAAGCCTAAAGCAAGTGATGGTGGTGCGATTAAGGGCTTGGGTGGGTGTGTCCCATGTGGAGGGGGCTGCCTGCAGGGTGGGGTGATCGGGGCTGGTGTGTCTCATGTGGAGGGGGGCTGCCTGCAGGGTGACATCACAGGTGATGGGGACTGGGGTGGGGGTGTCCCATGTGGAGGGGGCTGCCTGCAGGGTGGGGTCATGGGTGATGGGGGCTGGGGTGGGTGTGTCTCATGTTGAGGGGGCTGCCTGCAGGGTGGGGTAATTGGGGTGGGGGTGTCCCATGTGGATGGTGCTGCCTGCAGGGTGGGGTCATGGGTGATGGGGGTTTGGGGTGTCCCCATGTCGAGGGGGCTGCCTGCAGGGTGGGGTCATGGGTGATGGGGGCTGGGGTGTCCCCATGTCGAGGGGGCTGCCTGCAGGGTGGGGTCATGGGTGATGGGGGCTGGGGTGTCCCCATGTCGAGGGGGCTGCCTGCAGGGTGGGGTCATGGGTGATGGGGGCTGGGGTGTCCCCATGTCGAGGGGGCTGCCTGCAGGGTGGGGTCATTGGTGATGGGGGCTGGGGTGTGCCATGTGGAGGGGGCTGCCTGCAGGGTGGGGTCACGGGCGATGGGGTCTGGTGTGTCCCATGTGGAGGGGGCTTGCCTGAAGAGTGGCGTCACGGGTGATGGGGGCTGGGGTGGGGGTGTCCCTTCTGGAGGGCGCTGCATGCCGTGGATTGCGAGAGTGTTGGTGCGCCATTTGGCTGGTGGTGGGCCAGGCCTTGCGTGGAAGGGCATTCATTTTCTAGGGGGAGCGCATAGGATTCACGTGGTGTTTTCGCGCGATTACGCTGGGGTGTGGATGGGGATTGCGTGGTGTTTTTGCGCAATTACGCTCGGGTGCCGGTGCAGATTGCGACAGGTTTTCGCGCAATTACGCTGGGGTGCGGACGGGGATCGCGTGGTGTTTTTGCGCGATTACGCTGGGGTGCGGGCGGGGATTGCGGGCTGTTTGTACAAGATTTCACATGGGGAGCTGTATACTGGCCCAGGGATGGCGCAGAGGTTTGCGCCGTTAGGCATTTCACTTGCTTTTTACTGTGCGTGGGGGCGTTACTGGCACAGCTTGCTGTTACTTGCGCCGCGGCTAGTGAAGCCTCGGGAAATCCATGAATACGTGTGCCGCGCAAAGATTTTCTGCACCAGATTTTATTAATCGGGCCCTAAGTATCTCTATCCTTGGTGACTGTAGTCACTGAAGGAAATAGGAAAGAAGGGTCCTCAGCACACAACCCATAGGGAGCTGTGTCCTGCAATAGTCAAATACAGGTGCCTAAATATGGAGCAAAATAGACTTCATAGTACAGGAATAATACAAAGAATAGAGTTCCAAAAGACAGAGCCCATAAGAATGAATGAGTGGAAAAAGGATCCACTCGTTCAGGATTAAAGAAAAAGCACCAGAAGTCCTGCAAAAAGTGCTGGGGGGTTCTCACTAGGAGAGGGGATGAAGCATAAAAATTATAAATCTCCCCAACAGGAACATTTTGGGAAGTTGAGAGAGGGGAGACATTCTCTTGGCATTGTGAGGACCGCATAACCTTTTGGGTGCAAGGTTGCTTATCCTTTCGAAGTTTGTTTTTCCACCATTTGAACTTTGTTTTACAAGCCGGAGAAGAACTTCTAATGTCACGTCCAGAAGATCACCTTAGTTTGAGTGGTATAAGGTAATATTATCCCCACAAATAATGTCGCCATTTATATGGTCGCCGGGAAAGGCCATAGGTGACATTATTTATGGGGTAAATGGGAGCGAGGATAAGAGGGGGTGTCTTCCGCTCCTTTAAAAAGAAAATGTGGAGGTTGCAGGTTCCATGGGTTAATATCGCCGCAAAAAAACAGCGCCATTATTGTATGGCGATATTTGTGCAGGGATATTAACACGTGGAACCGTTTGAGTTGCTAGTGTAAGGGCTGGAAATGGGTTTGGCATGACAGACTTTCTCTTTGGACATCCTGAAAGACTCCTTAGATTATTCTTTGAGGCATGGAAACCCCTCTTATTATTAGGGGATAGTTGGACTTCCCCAACCCACATTTCTTTAATAAAAGTTAATAGCAATAAATATGCCATCATTGTGTCGATCTCTTAATTTTTCTCTTACAGTTTGTGTTTGAACTCTAAAGTTAGCCTTTTGATGTGTTTACTGTAATGTTTGATACCTGTTTTGTTAAAAATATGATTTTCTTTTAGGTGGCAGGAAAGAAGGTATATGCTGCAAGCCACTGGAGCTACAAAACCGTGGGATCGCTTTGGCACCCAAAACCACCCAGTGGCGTGAGCAAACCTCATGAACAAACTGGTGTTACAGAGGTATTGTTTTACATACTGTATATTAGGGCTATCCACACTGAATATTTGTAAAGCTTACTTGACGATGGGTAAGAGGGCAAAATTTATGATATATTGCCATTGACACATATGCTTTGTGAAGCATGAATAGGTAGGTGAGTCAAATAGCCTGCATTGAAAGCGAATTTCTTTGCCAGTCGTCTTTTTACTCAGTTGACGTAAGTGAACAAGTGCTGTTACGCAGAGCTGTTATTTTTTCAAATGAGTACATTATTTGTACAGTTGAAAACAGTTTACATGTGTTTTGTGCACAGACATGGTACTTAGGCCTGTAAATTAGTTCATAATGGGCTTGATGATGCAGATGGTCAGTGGGGCCTATATGGCTCTGTAGCTCCCTAAGGGAAAGGGCACTTAATGTGGGCCTGTTGGCGTCATTGCTGGGACAGACTGCCCAGCAAGTCTTTATCGCCAATAGCACTCATAACTGAACACCACAGGAGCTAATGTTGTAGTGTAAGAAAAGAAAAAAAAAACATACTGTACTCCATGTATTCTCACTCGACGAACCTGAGACATTTTTCAGTGAAGTAATAAACTCTGAAGGATTAGAACACTTTGGGCGTGGCACTAGACAAGAACAATGTGGTGATGAGCCCCCGTTCCAAGGTCTGGAACGGGGGGTGGGGGGTAGCCCAAAGTAACGGGCCGAGCAGAGCGATGGCCATTAACTAGGGTTCCGGGGACATTGCCACCATTCCAGCACTTGGAACGGTGGCTTAAGGCCATTAGCACCCTGGGCAACCAAAGCGGTAACCCAGGGTGCTAAAAAAGTGTTTTCAGTCATTGAACGGTACTCCTCGCGCGTCCCATTCAATGACTGGCTAAAGATGCTTGCCATTCGTAGCCCCCCTTCCCTTTCCATGGCGGCCTGCGGGCGCCAAATGGAATGAGCGGCTGCGAGTGCTGCCGCATCGGAAATAAGGTAAATGGGGGGGGAGAGGGATACAAAAAAATAAAATCTAAGGGACCGGAGGGTGGGGGAAGATGGCGGCGGGGGTGCGATGGGAACACAGGCTTTGACCCGCTGTTCAAACCCATGTTCCTAGCCACCTGATTTACTGGCTCCCCCTGCCAGGGTGCTAATGGATTTAAGGATTTCTTTTTTTCCCCCAGAGTTGGCAGAAAGACCAATGTGCCTTGCTTTTATTTTATTAGTTTATAATCCTAATCTAATTAATTGCTTTTTGTAGACTGTGAGTTTCCACATGTAACTCTTACACATTTAATTTATATAAAATTATATGTTATATATACACCAGAATCACATTAAAATCTTTAGACGTTTACACCAGAACACTTTCACGTTTGTGTTTGTTGGCTGTTATATTTGTAGCAACGTTAAAAAGGGAAAATACAATGTTATCGTATTATCAGTTATTACGCGCATTTACTCTGCAAACACATATTGTAAAGTCACTTTAAGGGAGGAAAATAGTTAGTGGAACATTAGCTTGGTTCAAGGTTCTAGAGAGGGTTTATTCGCACAGCAAGTCTTTTAAGTCCTAAAAAACAACCCTAGCTAAAGGCAGTTCGGAGAGGGCTCAAAGTCTTGACAAGCAGGGCAATACAAAGAGTTTCAGAGGAGTTCTTCCAGTCTCTAGTGTTATAGAAGCAGCAAGTGAACAACTAACTAGGGAGACCTATAAAAGGAGTTGATGAAGGGACATAAGCAACGGCCTGAGTCGGAGGTAAGAGAGGGTGACCCTGGACACCTCTAGGTGCACTTCAACGCTCTGGAGCGACTTCTTGGAATCAGGTAAGCAATACTTTTTTCCCCACAGTACCTTAGGTTAGAAGAAAATGTTTGTGCTGGATGCTCAGCAATGTTGCAGCTCTGGACCCGACCTCCGGATTCCTTGGTTTGATGACAGAATGCAGAACAATGGATGGGATCTCTCAGCAGCAGTTTCGAGGGAGGACCTGTGGCACGACTTTCAGCAACTCCTCGGTTCACTCTGCGGTTTTCGCACCTTTTCTGCAGTATCATCAAAGGACACGGATTGCCCGGTCAATTTTCTTCGCTGGTATTGGGGTTCTGCAGCTCTGGAAACTCCTAGGATCTCAGGAGATGTCTCAATTCAAAGCTTGTCTTTGGACTGGTTATTCCCACCAGCCAAGGTGAAGGAGTCATCCTCTTTGGGTCTCCTCTGTCGCATAGGAAACGGGGTCAGGACAGGAGTGGTTGCTTCAGTATTGCAAAGAGTCTGCAAGTGTCTGGTCATCTTCCGTTTGCTTCAGCTTCCACTGGTCGACTTGCTTTTCACTCCAGAAGCCTCGCCTTTTATACAGTTCCAGCACACACTCCTCTTCAATCTCTCTCAGCATTTTGCAGAAAGGGGCGTTTGGCAGTCCAATCAGAACAGCCAGACCTCTGTGGGAGCTGGTCCTATTAAGCCACTTTGGCAGACACAGGACGGGGAGGGGGGGGGGGGGGCTTGGAAGACTCCTCCACCACTTCCTGCCTGCCCAGACACTCTGGAGCCTAGGCAGGGATACCCACTGCTTCCCACCAAAGGCAAAACACACAAAGTGACCTCCCCGTCCCAGAATGGTAGAAGAAGTGCTAACTAAGGTTAACCATGGTAATAATGGCAAAAAAAGAAGGGCGGCACCAAGTTGGTTCTAGGGTGCCCCTATTGTACACTACCGAGGCTATGGACATAGCCTGCGGTATAAAAATTACATAATATTGGTAGAACACGTCCACTGCCAACAGCCATGACTAGGAGATTGTCTATGTGACTAAGTCACCGGAGTAGAGGGAAGGGGGATACTAGGTATCCCTTTGGCACTCCACTGAAGGTGGTGTGTGCCATTTCTCGGACTATTGAGTTTTGGGAGAGATACTAAGTATCACGCTATCCTTAACAACTGTAGTTACTCAAGGATATAGAAAATCTTAAAGGAGGACCCTACGGATCACCAGAAACACTGCCGACAAGGCACTGTGTGCTGCAATAGTAAAAACACAGATGCCTTTGAGAGCTATGGAGCAGACCGACCCCATAGTACAGGCAGAATACAAAGAATAGAGTTTCAAAAGACAGAGCCCACAAGAATGGAAGAGTGGAAAAAGGCTCCACGCATTCAGGCTTGAAAGAAAAAGGTCCAAAAGTCCAGCAACAAATGCTGGGGTCTCACTAGGAGAGGGGATGAAGCATAAAAATGATCAATCTCCCTAACACAGTCAACAGGATTCTCTGACCCAGCATGAACTGGGAAGCTGCAAGGGTGGTTAAAATGCTCATGTATTCTGATAAGACTAATGATTTGTAGCAGCGCAGTAAGCGTATGATGTGATAGATCCTTCGGTGCAGTCTCATAATTATCTGGCCCAGACACATTTAAAACAGCCGACCGGGTGGCAGTGTCGGTAGCGAACCATCTCTGCCTCCTTCCCTTTTCAGCAATGGCAGTTAGCTCTGATTAGCAGAATATGGCAAAGCCTGCATAGTAGGGAAAAGGCTGGCCTTGCCACCATGCTTGTGAACTCTTTAGCAGGCTGATATGATTTCCTGAGGCAGCACGACATATGTGGCCTGGATGTAGGAGAGGTGAGGCTGCTCCACTACTGGACTGCCAGTTTAAAGCCTCTCGGACAATTTATAGAACTAGGCTTATTTTATTACTATAATTAATGCTTTTAAATTGTGTATTTGTGTGAACTTGTTGGTTGCTAACTTGATGGCACAGCAGTTCCTCCTCTGCATCTAGCTCCCGGGCCAGGACTGTTGTACAGTCCTCTTTCTAGCTCCACTATCCGAGGCTCTTAGCCTCGTTTTCGTGCCGATCCCAGTACTTATGTGCCGGATCGACCGTCTGCGCAGCGGACGGGCGCGCCAAAGGCGCGCTTAAGGCAAGCCCGTCTGTGCCCGTCCATGCAAGGGAGGGGCAGCAGGGGCAATACAGTAGATGCTCCCTGCTCTCCCTTGCACCAGTAGATACCATCATGCCAGTCGGCTGGAAAAACAGCTGACGCCTATCTGCCTGGCCCCTGATAAAACAGCTCTAGAAGAGAAGTTTCACACCAAAGTACCTTCTCTGCTATTATTGAATACACACTCTCTTCCAGCCCATACAGTGAAATATTCGATCTTCTAGTGTGCAGGCAGCCATCGCTACTTTGTCTCACTGAAACCTGGCTTTTACTGAGCTCCTCGCCAGCATTGGTTCAAGCGATTCTGCCGGAATATCGCATTATTCATCTTGACCGCCCTCCCCCACAACATGGTGGTGGAGTGGCAGTCATATTTGGCGTGGAACATGACATCGTCCAACTTGGATGCCCTCATGATGTGAACATGGAAGCTCTCTTTTTCAGATGTGCTATCTCACCTACTTGTGTCTGCCATTTCCTGCTTATCTACTGCCCCCCTGGTTCTGTGGTTAGATTTGGGGAATCCCTTTTAGATCTACTAGCGGATATGTGTCTGCACTACACTAATCTAATAGTGCTGGGAGATTTTAACTTGCGCTTTAACTCCCCTAGACCCGCTGAGCTGAGCACTCTGTTTGACAGCCTATCTGACCTTGAACTCCATCAACTGGTTCATGGCTCCACCCATATATTAGGTAATTCGTTGACTTGATCTTCTCAAAAGAATCCCTGTTGAGCCTCAATACTATAGAACCAGTTGTATGGTCTGACCACTATCTAATAACTTGTGTCTTCAAGTCTCTTAGCCCCTCGACTAAGATCCTGCCACCAAAATGTTGCTGTGCTCATCGTGCTCGGTTGATACTAAAGATCTTGGCGCCCAGATCATTTCTAAGTGTGGCTCCCTACGGCCTCTATCTTTGCTGTCGCTGTCTTAGATATTTCAAGATGCCGCATATAACTTTACCCCTCTGAAACTGGTGCAAGGACGTAGATTGCCATCTCAACCTTGGTTCTCAGACCTAGTTATAGCTGCCCGTCTGAAACTGAGACAGACTGAGCGCAAATGGCATAAAACCTATGACCCTCAACTTAATAGAGCCTGCCTTTCTAGCTATCTGGCAGACATCAAAACGGCCAAAACAGCTTTTTTTTCCAACAAGATTGAAACAGCACTGTGTCAACCCAAAACGTTGTTCTCCATTGTTAAATCATTGGCTTTTTCAGAGACCCTTACTTCTAGGGTTAAACCTACCCAAAATCTCTGACGACCTTTCTCTTTTTTTATTAATAGAGGTTATCCGGGCCAACATTGCCAAATCTTTAGCGGCTTCAGCCACCAATGTGAGTAAGCTGCCATCTGTCACTCCTTTCGAGAATTCCGCCAATTGGTTGACTTTCCCTCTTTTTACAGAAGGTCTGAAGTACTAATGGCTATTCATAAAATAAAATCATCATCCCTGGCCGATGCTATCTCTATGGAGATCATAAATAAGATTGCTCCTGATCTGCTGAAAGTCCTTACTGCGGCTGTCAATGACTCCTGCCAATCAGGAATTATGCCCCCTGAGCTGAAATCTGTCAGGGTCATTCCGCTTCTTAAGAAACCCACTCTCGGTCTTACTGTTCTCGCTAATTTCTGTCCTATCTCTTTTCTTTCTAAACTTTTGGAATCTTTAGTCACACCCTTCTTTTCTTGGTTCCACTGAAGTCTTTAACCCAGCACAGGCGGGGTTCAGACCGGGCAGAGGCACTGAGAGTGTGCTAGTGTCTGTGCAGGATGATATGTCCAGGCTGGTCAATTCAGGTGGGGTTGGAGCCCTGGTTTATTAGACATATCAGCAGCCTTCGACACTGTCGACCACCCCATCCTGCTATCACGCCTGGCTCAGATAGGAATATCTGGCCAGGTACTTGCCTGGTTTACTTCTTTCCTGGCGGACCGTACACAGACCCTTGCCATGCCTCCTTTTCTCTCATATCCTTGCTATCTCACTTGCGGTGTTCCTCTGGGCTTTATCTCTGATTTTATTTCATATCTATATCTGGGCATTGGTGTGTCTCATCCACGCCCATGGCCTCAACTGCTACTCATATGCCTACGACACCCATATTTTGATCTGGCTTGACCGGGATCATTCTGAGGTGTCGTCGTGCCTTCAGAGCTGCTTGAGGGCCGTGGGCGACTGGATGGACCACAATTGGCTCAAGCTGAACGGAGATAAGACCAAGGTCTTGGTGGTTGGGTGTCCTCCTGACCCTTCGCTGTGGGTCTCTACCTTCTGGCCTTCCACCGTTGGTCCCCTTCCTTGCCCAGTTGGCAAGGTGAAAAATCTTGGGGTCGTTCTTTCTCTATCTATGGCCAATCAAGTCGTGGCTGTGTGCCAAGCAGGCCACTACCAACTCCAGGTACTGATGAGGGTTCTTCCTATGATCCCCGAACCGCTCCGTCCTCCGGTGGTTGCAGCGCTGGTTTTATCCCGCCTAGATTATTGTACCTCGCTGTATTTGGCCCAACTGGCTGGCCTCATACAACGCTTGCAACGTATACAGAACCTGGCTGCTAGGCTGGCTACTGGCACCCCATATGGAGCCCATATTACCCCAGTGCTACGTTCTCTCCACTGGCTGCCGGTTAGCCAGCGCATTAGTTTTAAGGTGATGTGTATTGTACACCGGGCCGTCCACTGTTAAGGGGCAGAGTTCCTTCAATCTAAATTCCTCCACTATCAGCCTGAACGTTGTCTTCGCTCCTCCACCGCTGATCTTCTTGCTGTCCTGAGGTTTCGCCGCACCAGGATAGGTGGCCGCGCCTTTTCCATAGTTGCTGCCAACCTCTGGAACGGCTTACCACCTTCAATGAGAAACATTTACAATCATCTGGCATTTAGAAGAGCGTTGAAAACCACGCTCTTCTCAGTTTCTCCCTGTGGCTCAATATCTGGGTAACTAATCTCCATCTCAAGCGCCATGATGCCCTTGGGCGACCGTGCGCTTTAGAAATGAATATAACATAACATGTACAGAGTAGGCGGTCAACACAAGGGGCTGCTGCGTGTAAGTGCGCTGTTTTGGAGGTCACTGATCAACTTGTCCTCAACAGATTGGAAGGCTGGACACTTATAACTGGGACGCAGTGTTCAGTAAGAATAGTATTATTTTTCCACAATCACACCTATGCCTCTAATAGTCTATGAATGGCTCAGCTGCTAAGGGTAGATCACCTCCATGTGGGTAGCATACCACACAGGTTCATAAGCTCTATGTGGGTAGCACATGGTGGTCCCGCAGACAGCATAATTTTTACAAAGCTTCTGCTGCAAACTGGATGAGAGCACGGTGGACCAAGCATTTGCCTTTTTACCTATTCCTGGGCCTGGGTATGAAGCATGCACTGCACCAAAGCAGATATTCGCATACCCCTCAAGGAAATCAGATCTATGAAATGTGGAGTGATGGCAGCAGTATCAGAGTTGAAAGGCACGGTAGATAAAGTTAAAAAGAAAATCTAAATGCTGGAAAATAATCCGTTAACTGCCGACCTCATGAAATTCAATTTGAGACCTGAATGCATGACTTGGAGCAAAGGGAAATGGATCTCCCATTAAATGTTGATGACTTGGAAAATCGCGAAGGACTTTTAATATCCATATCATGGGATTAAAGGAAAAACAAGGTGATGCGGCACTCTCCCTCGCATCAGGTCAAGAATCTTTATTAACAGCCTTTTCAATGAATCATCTCACCCTGACATATCATTTGACCAAATACATTGGGGTGGGGGTCCCCTGGAGCGCATGCAATCTGTCTTAGCAAAATGCCATTACTACAAGCAGAAGATTGCCATACTCAAAAAGACAAGGGAAAAGGGTCAAATTGATTTTAGGGCTCATAAATCTGTGTATTCCAAGACCTATCTTTCTTGACGCGAAATAAACGAAAATATGGTTACAAGAACGGGGCATTTGTTATAGGTGGGGGTATCCATTCTCCTTGTGCTTCAAGCATCGCAGAGAGGAATGCAGTGTTACTTTGAGAGAGGTAGATGGCGTCCTGAAGCAGCTAACCTCAGAAGATTGCATCTGGACAAGGGGTAAAACTGACCATACACATCCCAAGGTTGGACACCTGCAAGCTAGACCACAAAGAGGCTGTCCAGGATGATCAAGGACATTCCGTAAATGTAATACTCCATGAGCAATGCAATGTGTTTTTTTCTTTTTTGCAATAGCCACATTATATCTGGTTTAATGGTCAGCTATGGTACGTTGGGACAGTTCTGCACTATGGTATGCTGGTTGGATGACTGTTGCAGTTGCACAGTTAAGACTGAAGACAGAAACCCTTATCTATGGTTTGGTTATAGTTTTATGGACAAGGGGGCCTCTTCTGAATGGCCCTAGAGAGATGGGGCGTCTCATGTACACAGGGGTATGCATTTCAACTAAGGTGTGGATGGGATTCAGAACCGGGAGAGGTCTTTGGATCATCCAATAGGACAAAGAGCATGGCAGTGGGTATGCTGATTCGAAAATCCCTTGGTCTTGAAATAATGCAGGTAAAAAGGGGCATGGAAGGGAGGCTCTAGGCAATAAAGGGAAGGATTGGACTCACAGAAGTGACATTATGCTCTACATACGCACCAAACCAACAACAACTTTTCTTCTGTAAAGAAATATTCTTAAATGTATGGAGAGGGGGGCTTCTTGTTTGTGGTAGGGATTTTAACCTGATAGTTGATTCGATGAAGAACTGGCTTTCACTGAGGGTGGAAACCACTCAGCCTACCGTCAATGTAGGAGAATATCTTAAGCTCCCTTTTACAAGACAATTACATTAGATACATGGAGGACAATACACCCACAAACACACACAAGCTTTTTACCTTTTATTGACCCCCTCACAAAACACTCTAGTGTAGACCAAATATTGATATATGCTGCTTTTGATCATAATATCAAAGGGACTGACATACAAGTGGTAGGTTGATCAGACCATGACGTGTAGAATAGCGCTGGACCTTGGACCCTGTACCCATCTAGATACACAGTGGATTTGTAGCGACATGTTATGTAGGGATACAGTGTTCAGAGATGCACTTTAAAAACAGATAGAAGAATATTTTCTACAAAATTACACCAGGCAGCCTCGTTCAATGCAGTCTCGGCAGCAGCCAAGGCTACTTTCCGAGGGGGCAGCAAAGAAGAGGGAAAAGCTGCTAAGAGAATCCAGCCTCATGCAATTGATTAAGGAGAGGGGTAATTCTGAATAAGGGGACAATTGTTTAGAGGGGAAGCTTGGTGAAATAATAGAGCCGAGACAAGAACTAGATATATGGACGGGTAAAGCATTAACGCAGCTTAGATTTGTAAAATAAAGGTATTACGAAAGAAGCGATAAAGCCCACACGTTGTTGGCTACTCGGTCAAAGAGCAGGAAGGTTGATCTATACAATAAGGTGAGGGACTGGCCCAGTGCTGAATCAACCTATAGAAATAGCCCAAAGATTCGGTTAGTATTATGCTTACCTGTGTACGGTTGAAAATGGAAACACGTGAGCTATCCACAATTATTTAAAGAAGTTGCCCCTCTAGATTTTGACTGAGGAGATGGCAATGATGGATGCACCCATAATTAGTAGTGAAATTATCAATGCAATCTCAAAATTGAAGGCGGGCTCAGCTCCGGGACAAGACCGGTTTACTTTGGCATTCTCGCACGTTTCTTAAAGCTCTTTAATAACCTCCAGATGGTGGTAGAGCTCTGTCACGTTCACGCAGGCGCCAATTGTGGTCCTCCCGAAGGAGAGGGAAGGATAAACTGGATTGTGATTCATATTGTCCTTTATCCTTCATAAATGTGGACGCTAAGGTATATTCGAGCATCCTAGCAGAAAGGCTACGTGTGGTCCTGCCTAAATTAATAAAGAACAGCCAGGTTGCCTTTTTTAGGGATCGTGAGGGAGCCGACAATATTTAAGGCCTTTGATCTCATGGCCGAAATAAATAGTCATAATCTAGATCTGCTCCTGATTTCCATTAATGCAGAAAAGGCCTTCAATAGGGTTGAATGGCCTTTTTTGGAAGCAGTCCTGGGCTCTAGATGGCTCTCAGAAGCAATGGCTCTCTATGGAAACACGAGAGCCAAGATTGTGGTAAACGGGATGGCATCGGAGGAGTTCCAGCCAAATCGAGGGACAAGGCAGGGCTGCCTGTTGTCCCAATTCATTTTTGCATTGGCTTTAGAACCCCAGGCGACAGCCATACATTTGAAAGATCAGATATAAGGTATAGTGAAGCATGGCAAGACCTGCAAGTTAGTTTTATTTGCAGACAATATACTGGCATATGACATCCAGGATTCACTTCCTACACTCATCACAACCATAGATCTATATGGAATAATGTTTGGTTTTAAAATGAATCTAAGTAAAGAGTAAGCCTTATCCGTGAAGGAAAATACTCCATTGATAGACCAACTCCTATTAAACCATTGGATACAGTTGTGAACTGATGGTATCAAATACCTTGGTGCTGTGGTCACAAGAACGTTTGACAATTTGTACAGAGCAAATTAGCCACGTCTCTAGGATAAAATAAAAAAAAGACTACAACATTTTTTGGGATCACGTTGTCATGGGCAGCACGCTTGAAGGTACTGTGATGAATTCTGTGGATTCATCACTGAATTCCTGGTAGTGAGCTCCTCTCACATGGCCAGGGGACAGCAGCCACTACCTGATACTGACCCTCAGGGTGGTACTATGAGGGAGGATCTTATGGGGGAGATAACTGCCGGGAGGAGAGGACTCCTTTAGGAGAAATGCAGTATCCCCCTAACCCCCTTTTAAAAACAGCACTATACTACCTAAGGTGCTGATGGCATTCTGAACCCATAGCCATTCACACATCATGTTTTTCAAAGGTAGCGGGCGCCCCTCTCTCGCAAGAACAGACATGATAACCTGTTCAGTGGTTATTAACCACTTGATAGTTCGCAGCCACTGCTTTTACTCATTCACACATCACAAGTACTTAAAACATAAATCACATCTCCTATCCATGATGATATTGTATTGGGTAAGAATCCCCCAAAAAATCTCCTTAAAGGTCCTGTTAATCCTATGGACTTTAACTCCCACATTGCCTGTTAGGGGGATTTCTCATTTGTATGTTTCATCCCCTCTTCTAGTGAGACCCCCAGCACTTTATTGCTGTATTTCTGGACCTCTATCTTAAATCCTGAATGAGTGGACCCTTTTTCCACTCATTCGTTCTTATTATGGAACTCTATTCTGTGTATTCTACCTGTACAATTGAGCTTCTTTTGCTCCATACCTCTTTAAGGCATCTGTATTTTACTATTGCAGCACACAGCTCCTTATGGGAAGTGTTGCTGGGGACCCTTTGGGTCCTACTTGGAGATTCCTTTCCTATATCCTACAGTGACTACAGTCCTCAAGGAATAGGGTACTTAGTATCTCTCCTAAAACTTAATATTCTGAGAGATTGGCACACTTATGTGGAGTGCCAAAGGGATACCTAGTATCCCCCTTCTCTCTGCTCCTGTGACTTTTTAGTCCCATAGATAACTTGTTAGTTATGGCTGGTGGCAGTGGACGTATTCTACCAACTATTGTGATGTTCCTACTACAGACGTTGTCCATAGCCTCGGTAATGTACAACTTGGGGCGGGGGGGCTTCCTTATTTTTTCGCCATTGCTAGCGTGGTTGTTCTTTGTTAGCCCTTCTTCTACCATTCTGGGAGGGAGAGGTCTGTGTGTGTTTTGCCTTTGGCCGGAACCCTTGGGTGTCCCTGCCTAGGCTTCAGTGTGTTTGGAAAGGCAGGAAGTGGGGGAGGAGTTGTTCACCCCCCTCCGTCCTTTCTCTGCCAGAGTGCCTGAATTGGACCAGCTCCCACTGGGGGTCTGTGGACATCCATACACCCCTTTTGTAAACTACTGCGAGAGATTGCATTGGAGTGAATGCTGGGACTGGATAAAAGGTGAGGCCCCTAGAGTTGAAAAGCAAGACGACCACTGGAAGCTGAAGTAACTGAAGAAGACAACCTGAGACGCCTACAGACTCTTTACAACACAGTGAAGTGACCCTCCGCTGTCCTGACCCCGTTTTCTATGCGATGGAGGAACTCCAAAGAACACGACTCCTTCCCTTTGACCGTCCCAAGACTAACTTTAATTTGAGCCAAATACCGAGGTCCTATTTGCTTCCATTACTGCGGAACCCCAATACCAGGAGACTTGCCCAATTTGAGTGCACCGTTGTGGAAAATCCTTTGCTGAGCCCTTAAGGACACTCCAGAGACACAATCCAACTCGCCCAGAACCCCTCATCAGAGTGTGGAACTGCAGAAGCCGAAGAAGATATACCGGGCAAATCGGGTTCTTTGTTGGTGCTGTAGAAAAGGCACCAAAACCGCAGTGTGACCAGAGAAGTTGATGAAAGACGTGCCCCAAAAGAGCACACTTTGAGCTCGGCAGACGGTACAAGGCAGCTGTTCCAGGCGGGCAGTTCAAGAGGAGCAGAAAGGCGGCAAGAACCGAAAGGACAACTGTTAGGCAAGAATGTATGCAGTACCCTTTGGGTGCACTACAACAACCCTGATCTCCTGGCAATAGGAGCCCAACCTTTGGTGTAAGTCTGTACTACACAGGTTGGTAGCGTGTTGAGCAGCCAGACTTATCTCAAGAGGGGTCAATGTGAGCTGTAGGGGAGTTACACAGAGATTCACAGTGACACGTATTCAAATAAACTCTTAAAAACACGGTTTCTTGATTAAACAATTCTTAATTTATTGAACAGTCAGATTGAGTAAGCCTTCTTCAGAAGGGGCAATATAGTAGTAACACACAAATACACTCGGAAATACCCATTTGGGATGGCACACAGACACTTCCTACACCCTCAAGTGACTTAAATAACTAGGACTCTGTGGACATTAATATATCACTGTTGCATTTAGAGAAATACTGAGGAGTATGTCAAAGAAAAGGATTATTGGAATAAAACAAGAGATCACACAAATAAGCCGGTAAGTACTTTTGAAACCCCCCAATGCCAAGTTAGTTAACCGCTTCCTGGAAGTAAGACCAAACGCAGTGTCGGAGGGAAGGAGAGTCATTCAGGGAGCCAGGCTAGGCCCAAGTCAATTGGGCAAAAGTCTAGGTGAGCTGAAGCACTTCTTGCAGGTAGGTAAAGGTCTTGCACAATGTTTTAGAAGTCTTTGTAGAAAAGAAGAAATCAAAGCAGGGCCACACGCTGATTAGGCTTGTGAGGTAAAGAAGCTGATAGCAACTCCACAAAAGCAATCAAGACGAGTCTGAACCGAGAACAAGTGAGGTTACACAACAAGGTAAATTCTCTTAGACTGTACAGTACCTTCGGTTAGAAGAAAAGGGCTTTGGCTGGCTTCTGTTCCTGTGCAGCTCTGCAGATCCCATGTTCCTGGGCCTCAGTCATGGGGACAAGAGGGAGGACGTCTGGAGGACGGGACGGTCCGCGACAGAAAAGGACCAACTTCTAATCAGTGGCACTTTGCGGTTTCAGCTCCTCGCATCTAAGCAAATGGCAACACCGCAGAGTCTTGGCTGTCAGGATGGGCTGTCCTTGCCTCTGGGGTCCAGCACTCTGATGAGGTGGCTCAGGCTCGTTCAGTCCTGCTTCCTGGGAGTCCGGAGGATCTTCCTGGAGCTCTTGGGCAACTTAAAAGCAACGCACACAAATTGGTGTTCCTCTCCCAGGCTCTACGGCTTCCAACAGCAAATGCAGTGGACATTCAACCAGCTTCGAGAGGATGTCCAGGTGGCTTACTTTGGAGTTGATTGGTCCCACCAACTCAAGGGGAGAATTCGTCCTTGCATGGCTTCTCCTCTAGTCTAGGCATATTCTGAGCTTCAGCACAGCAGCTGGGCTTCGCTGGGCAAACCAACGGTCCAGGAGTTGGAGCAGGCGTCTCTTCCAGGCTCTTCTTCGGATTCCTTCATCCAGTGGTCGACTCTGCCTTCCAAGCCAAAAAGCCTTGCCTTTTATGCAGGTTTTTCCCATTCATTCCAGCCTGCTGTTAGTCACCAAGCAGGGAGGCTTTCCTTGCCAGACAGCCAGCCGGCCAATCACCTAGAAGTGTATTCCTGTTTCCTAGGAGAGTAAGCACAGGAGACTAAGCACAGGGAGTTTCGGGCACCTCCCTCGCTCCCTGCCCCCACCAGACACCCTGGAGCCAGAGGCGGGTTTCACGCGTGAATTCCGCCAAAGACAAAACAAACAAAGGGACCAAACCTGGTTTGGCGCGCAGAGTAAATCTCAAGAAGGACCTTTCCACAAAGAAATGGTGAAAAAAGAAGACCGGGGCCATTTTGACAAAAATGGCATCCATGGGTGCTTTACTGCAGCAAACGCAGCCCGCGGTTAAAGCACAGTACAGTAATTAAAAGTAAACCACTGCCACCAGCCATTCATCGAGGAAAGTGTAGCATAAAAATGTTGCATGAGAAACTAGACAAAGGGGATACTAAGTAACCCCTTCAGCACCCTATGGTAAGATAGTGTGTGCTGGGTCTAAAAGGTTACAAAAAGTAAAGTCAATTTCACTTCACTTTACTGCTCTTGGAAACAGTAGTTTATCCAAGAGAAGGTATTTAAACCTTGGGAAATCTAAAACACTTCCATGTGCCACTGCACTGAATGTGCTGTGTGACACAATGTAAAAGATGATGCCTATGGAATTTGTCAGACTCCACAACCAAAAGAAACACATAAAACACATAGAATTAAAAGTACAAAGTTCAGCAAAAGAGCTGGGGGCCTCTAAGGTGGGAGGAATTTAGCACTAAACTGAAAATTCTCCCTACCAACAACCAGGAGGGAAGTGCCGTTGTACTTGTCAACCCATATCCGCGAAGTCTCTGCAAAAGGAAACATAAGACCAGGATTTACAGCTGGCGTGTGGAGTAGCAGATGTTAACGGTGCATAGGGACCTCACGCATTGATAGCCCAGGCAGGGAGGCACACTTGCTGCCGTGGTACCGTCCTTGACTCCAGAAGCAAGATAAGTCAATGGGTTCAGCACCGCCGGTCAGTCGGAGAAAGCTGATAGCAAGCTGTGTTGAGCCCAAGATTGCGAATGACAATATTATATAAACTTGTGAACAAAGAGCTTGTGTGTGAAAGCTTGAAAGAAAGTCCAGTGAAGGACCAGCGGCAGAGTGGTCAGGCGCCACGTGAGCACTTATTCGAAGGACTCTGACTGGTCCCACTTCTTAAAACTAAAAGTACCAGAAGACCCTAGGAGGGGCCGACGAAAGAAGTCAAAGTGGGCATACATGGGTTGAGTGAAACCCCTTGTACACTCAAGTCTTTGACCGTAAGCCAGAGGGAAGATAAGGGGAGCTTATCCCGCATTGTGTAAAGCAAGACAAACTGTATTTGTGGCAAATGTGAACCCGGTGTAGGGATGCCTGCTGAACGGGGTGAGGTGTGATAACCCCATTAACATTGTAGTGACAAGGGTGATTCTGGCTGAGGGATTTCCGCATTGAAACATTGTTTAAAAAGACATTGAGACTCGTGAATACAAGTGTCCACAGAGAATTAGCCCTAGCTTCAAAGGTATTTCCCTAAATTGTCTAGGGCCTTATGACCAACAGTTCAGGAAAAGTTCTGACACAGTTTGTAACGCTAGAAAAAAGACCGGGTCTCTGGGGTCCAGTGAACGAAGGGTTAGAGGACAAGTTAGACTAGTCAACTGAAGTGTGCCTGTTAGGGAGAACTCTCACTTCTGTGCTAATTCCCTTCTACCTTAGAGCCCCCCCACCCCAGCTCTTTTGCTGGACTTTAGGACTTTTATTTTTTATCCTGGAGTGAGTTGAGACCTTTTTTTTCATGTATTATTATTTGATTTGGACACTGAGTTTCTTTTGGTTTTGGAGTCTGACAAACTCCATAGGAATCATCTTTTTGTATTGTGACACACAGCACCTTCAGAGCAGTGTCACAGAGGAGTCCTATGGATTTCTGTTAAGGTTTAAATACCTTCTCTTGGATAAACTACTGTTTCCAAGAGTAGTAAAGTGAAATTGAGTTTACTTACTTGTTTCTCTTTGTAGACCCAGCACATACCATCTTATATGGAGTGCAGGGGAGTTACTTAGTATCCCCTTTGTCTACCTTGTCATGTAACATTTTTATGTTAGCTTCACTGCAATTAATGGCTGGTGGCAATGGTTTCATTTTCCTACAATTGTGCGTTTTTACCGCAGGCTGAATCCTCAGCTGCAGTATTGCACCCATGGGTGTCCATTTTGTCAAATTGCCCTTGTCTTATTTTTTTCGCCATTTCTTGTTTGTGAGGTCCTTCTTCAGATTTACTCTGTGCGCCAAACCAGGTTTGGTCCCTTTGTGTTGTCTTTGGCGGGATTCACAGGTGAAGCCCGCCTCTGGCTCCTGCGTATCTGGCAGCGCAGGAAGCAAGGGAGGTTCCCGAAACTCCCCGTGCTTAGTCTCCTTGGTTACAGGAATGCACCCAAAAGGTGATTACCCTGCTTCGTGAGTGACAGCTAGGCTGTGAATGAATGGGAGAAACCTGCATAAAAGGCAAGGTCTTTTGCAAGGAAGGCAGAGTCGACCACTGGACGAAGGAACCAAAGAAGAAACTGGAAGAGAAGCTTGCTTCACCCTCTTGGACCGTTGGTTTGCCCGCTGAAGCCCTGCTGCAGTGTTGAAGCTCAAATTTTCGAATTGATTCGAAAAGCCCGGAACGGACGACTTCTTCCCTTGGGTTGGTGGGACCAACTGAACCCAAGACGAACTTGACTGGAACCCCTCTCCCTACTGGCTGTACTTCTTTGCTGTTACTGGAACTGAGTCCCAGGGGACAGCAACACCAGGAACGAGTGCATCGTCTTTAAGCCGGACCCGAGCTCCAGGAAGATCCTGAGGACCCTCCAGCAGCAGGGTGACCCAAGCCTGAGTCACCTCAAGAGAGCGCTGGCCCCCAGAAGCAAGGGGAGCCCATAAGGTGTCCAAGAACCGCAGTGGTGCTATTTGCCAGCAGCTGAAACCTCGAAGTGCCGCTGATCTGGAGTAAACCCATTACTGCCGCTGACCTTCAAATCGCAGCGCAGGAGTCACATGTCGTCCTCCCTCTGGTCCCCACGACTGAGGACCATGAACACAGGATCTGCAGGACTGCAACAGGAACAGAAGCCAGTAGTATCCCTTTTCTTCAGAACTAAGGTACGGTCAAACTAGGGGTACTTGCCTCTCATTGTGTGTAGCTTGGTTACTCTCACTGGAGACTTGCATTTGCTGCCATTTGCAGAATTGCTTGCAGCTTTGCTTTTCACAAGCCTCTCAGCTTGTGGCCCAACAGTGATTCTTTTCTACAAAACTCTCTTTAACATTGTGCTATCCGCTCCCCTAGACTTTGTTCAATTGACATTGGCTGTCCTGGCTCCCTGCAGACTCTTTTTACCCTCGGACTTTGTGTTTATCTGGCCCTCAAAAAGTCACACGTTACTTGTTTAGCTGGGAAAGGGTTAACCTATATTTCATTAGGGGGTTGGCAAGTGCTTGGCGGTTAAAAAAAATGTGTTAACCTTTGTTTCCTTCCCTAACCTTTTACCTTTTTCCACAACCTCAGTATTGCATCTAAGTTTAACAGAAGTGCTGTTTGTGCTGGTCCTGCTGCTCGCTGTTGGATTTCATAACCTTGCTGTCCATGCGCAATAGCAAGCTATACATTGGCAAAACATTCCCTGGATATTGAAGTAATATACTGCTTCCTTCAAGCCTCTTTGCTTGCTTAGACTTTTTTGCAATCTTACTCTCCTGGACGTTTGCGCTCTTGGACGCGTTCCTGTTACCTAGTGTAATCAGTCTTCTCTTTCCCTTTCTCCTAGTTGCCACCCCCCGCTTGGCCCCGCCCACCCAGCAGCCTACTTCAGCACCCTGCACACGCACCTGAGCGCGCGCACCGAAAGTGAGAACAGAAGTGCTGTTTGGGTGGGCGGGGGCACGGGAGTATTGGAGTATTATTCAGTGAATGTACAGGAATTAGAATCCCAGAATCTGTATTTCAACATTTACAAGCAAAGTACATGTGAATCTACGAGTGAAGTCAGCAGAAATTACATCCATGTTTTCCCCTAGTCCTAACGCGCTATATATTATACAGACAATTTTCAAAAACGTACAGTATATATTTCCCGTACAATAGAACAGGGTCCTACATAGAAAACCTATACGTGCATTACCTGCTACGAAACACCGCCGACTATTCCACACCATAACACTGTAGCGCTGTAACATCGAGCAGGAAGTACATCTCTTTAACATTGTATTCATCCTGTTTCTTTTCTTTTTATGGTGATTTTTCACAATCATTTAAGTCATTTAGAAATTGTAATACGTTTATAAATCCTGTGAATAAATCCAGCTGCGTATATACGTTATTGTTACGGAGCCTGTTAGGTGTCTGGTTTACATCTCTCTGCCTTTTGATCTTATATACATTATTTAGATCCCGTATCGCAGAACAAGCAGGAATTGAAGCAAATGCTGACCTATCGCCCAACTACTGCGATGCCTAAGCAAACATCTGCTTTCTTAGCGCAACCACCACGCGCTAAGGCCCTGCTCAAATCGAAACGAATACCAACTGGCAATGTAGACATCCGCCAGTTTTGTGAAGCAAATCCTGGTAATAATACACCTGCTACACTTGCCAGTGTCCCAGAAAACCCCCAGTGAAGCTGAGGCAAATCTAATGGCAATACGGTAATGACTCCGTCCTCCACTTCTAATCAGAATGTGTCTGTAAACGTTGAGATTTCAGACAAAACAATACAAGTTTATGGTACACCTACGAATGTAAGTGACGCAATTGAGGTATTTTCAACTCCCATCAGGTATATCAACTATAGAGAACATACCAACTACAGCAACCGTTCATAGGTTAGACTCGAGCACTATTCCCCCATTGTTCTCGCAAGTGGTACAATCCAACATCCCGATTTCTTCTACTATTTTGTCCGCCTCAAGTAATGGAGGTAACCTCGCCCATATTAAAGGCCTACTGACAAAGTGCCATCACAGTTAGCAAATCTTGCACAAAAATAGTTTTGCTCATAAACAACCCCATTTCTTTAAATCCCCAACTCAAATCATTGCTAACAGATCCACTAGACTTTCAAATTCACCAGAGCTTTATGCCACAGAAGAAACAGAGACCATACAGTCGGGCATGTCAAAAAGCTTGTCGCCATAATCTTTTGCCAAGCCAACCCCACGTCCATCGTTTGGCGTTCCTCATCCTACATCTACAGCTCTAGACACAACTTGAGTAGCTCTAAATGGTAGCATAATGGCAATAGCGAAATTATTTATAAAATATAAAATGGATTATAAAATATCTGTTCAAAATCAGTTTGTGATCACTACTGCAGAAAACTGACTGGATTGATAAGGCTATCAAACACCATACACAATGTTAAATCAACTATGTCTGGCCTATTATTGCCTCCATACCAAACCCCGCCAGACATAGTGACACTTCACTGAAGTGCAACTCCATCTCGCCTGCCTCTCTGATCATTGCATCCCTGCGCCCAGTTTCTCCCACTTCTGAGGTGAATAATCTCCATGGTATGGAAGACGTACTGAAAGTCAAGAAAAAGAGGAAGAGGAGACTCCAGTCTTTGACCTCTTCCATCGACAACCCAGCAGAAAGAGAAGAAATAAAAAATGCTTTCAAGTAAACCATCCCTAAATTCCCCAAAAATCCAGAAATCAAACAAAGTTGCCTATAAAAAATTCAAAACAGAAAATGAAAAAATGTATCGAGGGTAGAACACCCTTGACTCCTCATCAAGTAGCAAAGCCCTCTACAAAAGATTCTAACAGTCATAAGTCTGAGAAAGACACCAAAGGAGTTGCTTCTCGGTCAAGTAATAGAGTGCACTAGAGGGTGATGTTCCTGGTATAAATATTGATAATGACATGCATTGTGATAATGTTGATGCAAATCCAATTTTGACCAATGAAGACCTAATGAATCGATCTGTATACCCCAGTTCAATAGTCTCCCAAACATATAGTATTCATCAAAGTTTACACTGTCCAAAAGCAATATTTTTAGCTTTTATCAATTTTAAACAGGCTTTTGACTCGGTCTCAAGAGCGCTTTTATGGAATAATCTATCGACTAGTGGATGTCCCACAAACATACTTCATCTTATCAAGCAATTTTATACTGGTACATCCCTGCGAGTTAAACTTAAACAAAATGGTTGTTTTATCAGATAAAAATGTGCGCAAACATAGGCCTAAAGCAAGGATGTATAGTTGCATCCATTTTATTACATTTTTATTACCGGGATATTAGCAATGCGCTTGAAACTGTACGTTCGTTCCCTCCAAAGATAGGAATAAAAGAAATTTCTCATCTTTTATACGCAGATGACCTGGTCGTTCTTGACAAGACTCTGATCGGTTTACACAGAATATTAGTGGCATTAGATAGATATGTGAAAAATAATCAATTATCTATCAATGTAGAAAAATCGATGATCGTGAGATTTAGTCACAGTATGCATCAAAATAAATTTCAATATAATTGTAGGCAATTATAACAAACACTTGTACAAGTACATTATTAGAAGTATTTAGGAATAAATATAAACACCCATATTGCGGGTCTCCCATATAAATTTGAATTAAGAATAAAAATGAAAGGGGTAACAGCACAGTTACAGGCTATTTAAAAAAATATTAAGTTCTCGTATATCCCGGCAAGATTATATTTCAAACAAAAAGTGGTGCCCTCCATTACCTATGGAGCCCACACAAAACGTCTGACAAACCAGCCGAATGGGATACTTCTTGAAGGTTTATACTGGAAAAAAAATGTAAACTTGTCATCAGCCACACCAATGGCTATGATTCGATTTGAATTAGGTCTCCTATCATTAGCATGAATGGTTGCATGGCAAATGATAGGAGCATACAGAACACTGTTAGCAAACAAGTTAGATGACCCCACATTAATGCCTATGATGCAAGCAATACTTGCGAATTCACCACTTGAGGCCTGGGAAGAACAATGTCAACTCATGTTAGAAGAGGCAGACATTTCACTTACCTTATTAATCGGAAACCCTCATAAAGCAAAGTTAAAGTTGTGGCACCGAGATTGGCAGGCCACACGGCAAATATGTAACTCATACTCCTCATTTAAAGCAGGAGCTTTCATCAGTAAGGCTATTGGGGAAATTCCTGTGTATATTAAAATATTTCCGGATATGAAGTATCTACAGGCATTATTAAGAATGCGATTGAATCTATAGCCTACTAAAACACAAACTGCGAAATATAGTAAAGACGTCATCATATCACTAACCTGTCATCTCTGAATATAATGAGACAATTCAACATCTTTTAACCGAATGCGCAGTTTTATTAGAACAAAGGGAGAGTTATTATTTTAAACATCTGAAAGATTTTAGATTATTGTGTGTAGATACAATGTGGACATATATTTTTAAAACTTCAAGAGTCTCATTGAATATAGCAACAGTGCAATTTTTATTGTCTCTTAATTTAACTGACAAGTGCTCACAGTTAAGCAAATCATAAATTAATATTGTATTTTTTATCTGATTGTGTTAGTATTATTTTAGCTAGTATTGGTCTTATATACATTTGAATTAGTGCTGTTTTAGCTTCTTTTACCGTGGAATTGTTTTTACTTAATAATATGTATATGGATTTATGTTAATTGCACTATAAGTCACAAAATCATCTGAATAACAGTCTTGAGTGATATATTAGTAAGAACTAATAGAAGTTAGCATGTAAATGCGTAATGAAGTAAAAACAAATTGAAAGCATGTAAAGATCTATGCGAAGACCCTGGAAGCCATCATGTGAATGTATATCGAAGTGGAACAAATTGAAAATATGTAAAGATTTATGTATTTGATATTGAAAAAGTTGTAACACAATCAAAACAATAAATACTAAATATATATAAAAAATGATATATCAATGTCCACAGTGTCCTAGCAATTGAAGTCACCTCATGGTGTCGGAAGTGTTTGCGTGACATCCCAAAAGGGTATCTACTTAATTAACTGAAACTGAAGGAGTGTATTTTTGAAGTGCATTTTACTGTTGCAACTGCCATTTCTAAAGAAGGCTTATATTAAAACTGACTGTTAAATTAATAAATACTTATTTTAATAAGAAACGTTGAGTATAAGTGTTATTTGAATACCTGTCACTGTGAATCTCTGTTACATCTCTACAGCTCACATTGACCCCTCTTGAGATGAGTCTGGCTGCTCTGGAAAAGAGCAGGATATCCAAAGGTAACTGGGCAAAACAGCATGCATAACAAAACGCCATTTAATAATTGTAGAGCAGCTGTATGGCGAGCGCTTAGAGTACAATATCCAGACACATGGGATATTGGGTCAATAATGACTAGGAAGATGAGGGAGTATGAAGACCTAATTGCTTTTATTCAGGATAGATGGCGTTCAGAGACACGCAAACCGTGGAATAAAACGGTAGCCCATATGCCAAAGGATACTAGAGCCAGTACAAATGCAGCTAAAGAAACAGGTGCGAATGGAAGCAGAGCCATGGCCAGAGATACATTTGGCAATTGTGCATTATTGCAGAATGCTAAAAGAAAAAGACGAGAAGAAAGGTGAGGGTAGAAAGCAAGAAGAGGCTAGGTTGGTGCAGAAGAAATGATCAAAGTTCACTATAGAGGGAGCGGTGTTGACGTGTAACGAGTGAAGTATGGCACAAGTAGTGCAGCTCCCACAGCAAACTAATGTAGTGAATGCCCAAGATCAGAATGGGTATAATTATATGCCAAGAGGCAGAGGGAATGGGCTTCACGGAGGACGACAAAGATTTCCAAACCTTCAAGGAAGGGGAGGATCTAATTGCGGTCATTCATTAATATTTTGAAATTGTGGACAAATAGGACATATGGTTAGAGAATGTAGAAGCAGAGGAGGCATGTAACAACATAATTGGCAATCTTCAAGAGGGGGGAGGATATATTCCACAATACAGATATTATGCCCAAACTCTCACGCAAAGTCTGGCATATGCGCTACAACCACAGCAGTTTCAGCAAGTGTCAGTACAGACAGTCATTTCAAGGACAACAACATCAAACACCTATGCAAATCCATCAATTACCCAATCAACAAGTACAGTACATCCCAATGCAACAAGACGCATCACAATGGCAAATGGACACAGGAGCTACACAAGTAGTAAAACCCAGATTAGGGACTGTGACTGTGGTGGGAGGAAATCCTTTCAAAGGCACTGGGAGCAATTTGTACCCACAATAGGACAGCCCACAGGAGGGCCCGATGTGTTCAGTACTATCTGTAACACCATACCCCCAAGAGGAACTAATGCTCAAGGTGACGATAGGAGGCGAGATGTTTTCATTTCTTGTAGACACTGTAGCAACTTGTTCCTGTGTCCGTGAGGAAAGATATCCAATGTCAGGCATTGCCATGAATGCTCAGGGATTATCTGGGGCGGCTAATTTAGTTCCATTTACAGACAAATTACCCATTTCTATAGAAGAGCAGGACATCTCCATGCCATTGCTATACTCTAAGCAAACACTGGTAAACATACTAGTACGTGATTTAATGACAAAGCTTAACATGACAATATCTTTTACTGACAAAGGCATAATGTGTTCAACTCCAGGGATACATTACATGAATGTGAGGACATTTATTTAGCCTTTACCAGAAAGAAAGCCTTACGGTGAGTCCTCGAGATAAGGACGTATTTTTATATGGAGTGACTATTTTATTATCATGGTTACCTTAAGTAGCAGGAAAATTAGGGAGATTGCACAATATATTTATATTCAGGTATTCAGACCAGAAATTCCAATTCCCATGGATAATGAGGAAGGGCAAGTTATCCCTTTAGAAGCAGCAGTGGCAAGAGAAGAAAGGGTGATGGAGGCTGAGGGATGGGGATCAATGAAGGATATAGACTTGACAGATAAGGAACTATTTAGGGGTGACTATTCAGATGATGAGTTCGCAATTTTTGTAAGTCTGATGTATAGGATTAAAATGCAGAGCATAGAAATGCCGCAGAGAATGGTGCTGGTAAAGAAAGAAATTGGCAATCTTTTAGGAAGACTTAGAAAATGTGCCAAGTATTTTATGGACAGCGAGTGCAAATGATGTAGGCTTATTGAAAGGAGTAGGAGCAGTGAAAATTAAGCTTACTCCAGAAGCTATTTTGCCATGCGCACAACAGTGCCCAATGTCTAGGGAAGCGAATGAGGGGATATTTGAAACTATATCCGTCTTAATGAAACAAGGCATTCTAGTACCATCAAACTCTCCATTTAACATGGCTGCGTACCCTATCAACAAATCAAGGGGGTTGTGGAGATTTATACAAAATCTTCACCCTCTAACAATATAGAGAAGGGGTATAAAGTAGACAAAGAAAAGTTACAATATTGTCAAGAAGTAGTATTACATATAGGACAGCTAATCTCACGTGAAGGGGAAAAAAGTGATACCTGAAAGGGCAGAGGCCATTGTGAGAACTATGCAGGCACAAACAGTGAGGCAAATGCATTAATTCTTAGTCTTATGCAATTATTGCAGTGCCTGGGTCTTAGACTATAGTACCTATATTCAACCACTTTTAAAAGCACTTGGAGGCACAGGTGTTTAAAACTAAATTAGTGGACAGAACACATGACGGAAGGATTTAATGAATTTAAAAAAGCAATTGGTTCAGCTGCTGTATTGGGGATACCAAATTACACTGAAGACTTTTACTTATTTTCCCTTCAAATGGAGAAGTCATTACAGCAGTCCTTACACAGAAAACGACTTTAGAACATGGTCATAAAGCATTAGTTTATTACAGTGGGATTTTGGATCCAGTTATGAAAGGACATTAACCCTGCGAGCAATCTTTGGCAGCTGCTGTTTTTACCATAGAAAGGGCTTGAAGTCAAACCGTGCGATCAACATTTTTAGTTGTAGCACAGTAAATCCAGCAATGTCCATCGCTGAACCAGTGGGAGAAGATGATGTGCATGACTGTACAACATAGTGAAGGGAGGGGGGAGGGGAGGTTTTCATTGATGGTTCATCTAAGACCGACCAAAAGATGGGGGTAAGTCATACTGGATCAGCAGTAGCAAAGCTAACCTGAGAGGGTACATTTGAAGTATTGATCAGTAGAAGAGTGCCCTCAACCTATTCAGTGCAGGCTGCTGAATAAGCCGCGCTCATTGATGGACTATGAGGTTTTGAGGATGAGGAAGTGACAGTGTACTCTGACTTCACCTGTGTAACATCAACAGTACATGCAGGCTTGCCACATTGGAAAAGGAGGGTCTTCCTCCGTACAGACGGCATGCCAGTGCAACATGCAGGATTATTGGACAAACCTATCGAAGCTTTAAGTTTTGCAGAAACCATGGCCATCTTGAAATGTGCAGCACATTAAAAAGAACAGATTTAATCTCTTGCGGGAACAAAGCCTCAAACTTAGATGCCAAACGTGCTGCATATTATTCAACCACATTTGAAAATTAGATGAGATACCAAGAAAACAACAGGGTGATGTATTTTGATTAAAGAACGTTTTAATATGACGCCCATTGTGCAATTAATTGAATATGAGGACGAGCATTGCAAGAAGAAAAAAGTGGGGGTGTTCTTTATCCCCCACTGAGGCAATTTGGAGGCAGGTTAGTACAGAAAAGACAGTTATGCCTCGAACATTGTTGACAATAGCACTGGAGCAGCTCCACTATTCAGCGCATGTGACTCGAGAGAGTCCAGCTGCTACAATAGCAGAAGACTGGTTCGTACTGAACCTTAGTGAACACGTGGCACAGTTCATTGTAAACTGTATTGTGTGCCAAAAATGTACTGCAGGACACACCTTACAAATGGTGAGAGGAGCAATCCCATGACCTAATTACCCCTTCCAACATCTGTATGTAGACTATGTATATATGTTGCAAACATGCAATGGGTATCATTATGTTAGTTGTAGTATGTCCCTTATTAGATGGATCATGGCAGGTCCGTGCACACATCCTGATGCTGCATGCGCTGCATTTTGGTTCGTGAAGTATTTCTTAGATGGGTGGGGTGCGAACTTTTGCGATCTGATAATGGACTGCACTTTGTGAATTAGCTCTTTGCAAATATAGTCTCACTCTTAGAAGTACAAGTTTGCTTCAGCCTATCGCCGCAAGCCAATGGGATATGTGAGAAATTAAATGGCCTTTTGAAAGAAAGAATAGCAAATCTAAAAATGACATTAAAGAAGGGATGGCACCATTGCCTACCCATTGCATGGTATGCATTAAGCAATCAACCTGGTTCAGATCACTGCTTAACGCTCCATGAGTTGCAGACGCCCATAGTGTAGCAAAGCTATCAGGTAATGAGTTGTATGATTATTTGAAAACGATGACTCAAAGTATTTCTTTTATTTCTCAACTGATCAAGAATCAACATGAGGGGTCATAAATAAACAAAACTAACATGTTTTGAAAGACTCACTAAAATCTCCAGTATTGTACCCCAGGGACCAGGTACTAGTACGAAGGTTTGTGTGTGCCTGGAGTTTCCCTTGATTTAATGGACCTTATGCAATAGAGGAAATAAGTCATACTGCAGCAAAACTCAAGGGCTGACGGACTTTGATCCACCTGCATGATATCAAGACCTATAAAGGTGAAGAATTGACCTCTACTGCATTTACCTCCAGTGAAGCAAGTACCTCCATTGAAGCAAGAGAAGCAAAGGATGATGACACAGTCAATTGCCAAAAATACAGATAAAGTGAAACCTTTTTAGAATAGGGCTGCCTGATAGACTGATGGATTGCAGTGATCCTGGAATACTTTTCCTACACTAAGCCCAAAGGGACAATGAGAGGACAATGAGAGAAGAGTTTTAGCGTTAAAAAAGAAAAGGAAGAAGAAACATTTCTGATCTTCGTTTGATACCGATCATTACATTGGTGTATATATAAGAGGAATAAATATCATTGCATTTCTGAAGGATCTTAAAAATAATTGGATTATGTGGGGAGTGATGATTGAAACAGTACTTCAATTTCTGATATAAGAATTGATTAAAAAGAGAACGCATTTGCATATTTCGACAATGGAGAGACGTCAATCTTTTAAAAAGGCATTGCCATGTAGAAAGTCATAGAAGGTTATTTAGGTTCAAAAGAGATGTTGAAGAAAGCCATGAAGGTATAGATGCGTATCTTGAGATACAAAGAAAATAAGATGCTGAATTGTCAAGGCAAGAATTAAGAAGAAATACGGATATGCCGGGAAAGAGGACAAGTACAAATTTAAGGAACAGTTCTCACTCCTGATGGATGGGCTGAAGAAGTAGTTGTGTGCAAATCAAGAGCCATGACCGGACAATGGGACATAGTTATAATAAACGCAGAAAAGGAATGTGAAGACCAATGGCCTAAAATTGTGAGGCTGTTGACTTGGGTCGATGATGAGGGGGGACCACTGGAGATACTCCCCTTGAAGAATGCTTCTTTATTTTAGAAACAATGGCACAATGAAAGTTGGCAAAAATCGCAAGTGTGCTTGAATCTTTATACCAGGCACGGATGAAGGAACTGCAGTCCTGATGGATCATTTTTGGGCTTGTGGATCGAGAGTAAATATAAAGTTACCACCATAATGGGAAGGAATTTGCTCATTGGTACTGGTCAGCGTATCAACCTTGATAATGCCACAGAATGACCTGCAGATTACTGAATTCCCAAAGGATGTACATCTGAGGAAGAAAAGATGTTTACATCGAAAAAAGACAAAAAAGCAATTATTTCTCAGAAAAATCTATGGAGGCTTATGACAATATTCCAGATGAGCATAAACGGTTCAGCAAGAAGGCAGTGATTTTTACATCTATATTCATGCCAGGACTTCAATCTGGAGTAAACGCCAAATGGTTACAGATTTCCAGATAGGAACTACTGCAGACGATTAATAAAATGATAAAAGGATTCAGTGCAATCAAAGAAGAATTGAGAGCAATAGGGCTTATGGCACACCAGAACAGGTATGCCCTGGACTTAATTACAGCAATGGAAGGAGGCCTGTGCACCAAGGTCGGGCCTTCTTGTTGTACATGTAACCTGCTCATGATTAAGAAAATGGAACTCTGACAGAAGCAATAACTACACTGACAGACCTGCATACGAAGATGGTAGAAGAAGTTGATCCAAATGAAAATGATGATTGGTTTACATCTCTGTTCTCATGGATTCCAACTTGCCTGGCAAATGCTTTCAAAATGCTTGGAGCAACACTAGTGTTTGTACTACTAGGATTCTGTCTCATAAGGATTATCGTTGGACAGTGCAAGAAGCCAGCCAAGAAAGCTATTGGAATGAAGGTGATCGATATTGATGCTGGAACTGGAGTGCAGATACAAAATGAACGCAGTGTTTGTGAGAACATAAAAAAGTACCCTTGCACCTCTAGGAACCAAATTCTATTACCCTGAAGATTGCAAGAAATATGTGGCACAATGGATTTTCGGTGCACCAGCAGGAGATAGGCGACTGACCTGGAGTGTGGATGAACATATGAAGAATGCTGGTCCCCTGAGCGGGGGGTGATGAAAATATGGGTCCCGAAGAAAAGAAAATATGATGAGATGATAGAAGGTTAAGCAGGAATTGCAGAAGAGGAGGTGAAGAGTTTGGTCGAGAACTTGACCAGAGGAGGGGAAATGTAGAGGACAGATGGACACCTTCTCCCTTCTCTCCACCCCCTAGCATCATCTTATTGTAATGACAGACGAAGAGCCACAATTGGGAACCCATGCATGAATCCTTGCAATATTCCTGTACCATGTTGAGTGTATGAGAGACAATATGCACTCAGGCAACCTTTCAGAGTGTACCCACAAGCTGATCTAGTGGAGGAATTCTACCAAGAAGGATGTCCTTTGCTGAGCTGTCAAAATGCAGCCATAACCAGAATGGATGTACGTTGAATAAAGTATGGTGACGCCGAAAGGATGTCATAAAGAAGATAGAAGAACCTATGCTGAAATGATATGAAAATGCTTAAGGATGACGATGTAACTGTAGCACTAAGAGGAACATGTACCTAACGATAAAGTAGTCCTGAGAACAACGAAGATGCCGTGACTTACTGATTATAACCTTTAAATACGCAGTAATGCAAGGTAGAAAGAACATAAAGAATCTTGCTATTAGAGGTATATATTCAACGTTTAGGACGACCATTGGGAGAAAATGGATGATGGCTCATGTCAATCAACCCAGCTACCTTGAAATATGAGTCCAGGATCAATGACTGAAAAGAGGTTGTTTTTTCCCTTGCACAATGAAGGAGTACATTGGTCTAAGACCAAGGATGCTATTTCGAGAGATGAATATAGAAGCACATAGGGAGTACCAAGCAGATCAAGTGCAAAAGACATTTCTTAAGATTAGTAGGAACAAGAACATTTACAGAAGCCAAGTCTTGGACAATTAAAAGTGTATTTATGGGACAGAGTGAACAAGTCTCTAAAGCCCAAGAGGAGCAACTCTCCTTTATTTGACTCATTTATACAGTGTTATAAATGAGTCAAATAGTGTTAAATATACTGTTGAAATGGACAGATTCATGGTCTCTTAACACGTGACTAAGAGCTTTCAAACAATGGCTATTCATTAGGCTTGAAACTAAGATAATGGTGTGCCTTCACTCCCTTGAATGTTCCAGGACAATGAAGTCTGGCAAGGTCAATCTTCAAACAGAGAGCACTGGCATAAGCCCTACCGAGGAGAGATGGCAGACTAATTGGGAAAACAAGTGAAGAGCTGACGTATCTCAAAGCACCTGGGTTTCGTTTCCATGTGTATGCTGCTAGCAAGTCGAATGTCCAAGATTAGATTTGGGTTGCCAACCACTCAAATAGCCTGCCATGCACTTTTACATACAATGTTGCAAGTTATTATTCTGCTGCCATATTCTTTGCTATGATCAATGTCTTAAGTGTGTGGAAGCAGCTCAGGGTGTGCCCTACAGACATGGGGCTGCCAATGAGAGACTAACTCATATAATTTCTGTATGTAGACCTGTTCCCCTAATCCAATCCCTCCCGTCGATAGGTTTTTGTGACATGCCACGTAGAATGACATTTTATATGACGCATCTAGTATTATATAGGCTAAGAGCAAGCAGTAAAACATTGTAATCCTGCATGCATCGATTTGATGAATGATGATTGACCCTGCTTTACTTCATTGAGATAAAAGCAGTATTTTACCATCTTTGCCTCTGTCCGGGTCCAAGAACTTTTATTGGTAATTCCATCTAGCACAAAGACGCTTCAAGGTGCTAGAGCACACCCTTAATCTTTATTTCTTCTCTCTGTTCCTTGTTGTCCTTTATGTCTTGGATTCTTTTTTCCTTACGTTCCCTCTGCATTGGAACGCACTTCCTCTTTCTCTCTTCTCGCTTCCTTCCTACTATGTTCTGCTCCCGTCTCAAGGATCATCTTACCTCCTAAAATGAATTACAACTTTTAACTTTACATGATCTGTACTGTTTTAAATGTTGTTATGCGCTTTGGCGTAAAGCGCTCTATAAATGCAAATAAAATACAAAACATTTTTTTTAAATGCAACTGAGGGGATGGCCTTATGAGCGTTGGGGCAAATTTGCGGCAATGGAAGGCTGCTAGTTAAAAACATGTTGCATTTTTAGCTTGGAGATTGACTGGTGAAGATTGCATAGTTGAGGAAGGGATTAGGATACAGGGTAACCCCTCTGTTTAAAAATTAATGAAAGCGAAACAGGTAATACCGCCAGCAGTTTTTTTTACTGACGGCATTCCACTGCCAGCAGTATGAGCTAGAACCATCTGGAACATAGCAGTTGCCGATGTACATGCTATGTTGCTATGTCAGTTGAGGCAGCGCAACATTATTTCAGTGTATTCTACTCCAGTAGCACAATAATGCAGTGATTTTGATTAATTGACCTTTTCCAATGGAAGTATTTTGATAGAGTGCTTTTACCATGTGTATAGTACAAAGCTAGTTGGTGAAGGGTTAAGTTAAGAGGCTAAGGTAAGGTAAAAGAGTCGGAATTGAAGGGCACAGGAGGCAAATAACTAATCAAAGAATTGTAGGTGAGGAGCTTAGTGAAGGACTAGGTGTGAAAGGTTATGGGGTACAGTTTTAGGGGCAATTGGTTTGGGGGCCATGGTAAGGGGCAGACTGTTTAGGAGACAATTGGTTATTTTTAGAAAATGCAACTCTTGCGGGGAAGATATCCCAAAGGTTAAATGAACTGGAGGTAAATTCTTTATTAAATTGTTAAGCATTTTAGGGTTTATGCCCTCACTGAAAATGGTACACAATGAGAAAGCTCATGATGAAGGAACATGGATCTGGAATTTGGTGTGGAGGATAACCAACATGGATCCTCCTTTCCTCATCCCCTCAAACTCTTTACCTTTTTCCGACTCACTTGATTGACCCAAAGGCTGGGGGCGTTTCAGATTCAACCAAGTGAAATATGCTGAACCTACGTCAAACAAACATTTTTGAAGCTGGCTTTGATTAAAAACCTATTTGGAAACTTTGTATGCACAATGACTATGTAAGCATCATGTATCTTGGGTATACAGGGATGTGGACTACAGTCTGGACTGCATAGTTCAAAACCCTACTAGAGTGAAATCAGAACTAGAGTTGCGTCCGGAACAAACGGAGGAAACTTGGAATATTTGTATGTAAAGAGAATCCCTATCCTCTGCTTGTCTTCAGCATAGCCAAAACTTCATGCAAGGTGTGCTATTGGTGATATGACTCTTGGAAGAATAGGCACCATGTTTCCCAGGACATGTTGATTCCTGGAGTAATTGAGGGAACGTGCATGCAGTGTTTCCCATCTGATGGTAATGTCCTGGTATCTTCACAGTTTAGGGGGAAATAGTTAACCTGATCAGCGCATAGCATTGGTCCTTCTCCCTATAGAAGCTATGGTCCTTTAAATGGGAAGGGTTTTGGTAAAGATGATGCCTACCCCTTACGTTCTAACAGAAGGAGATTGATAACTGGTTGCTAGGTGGCTGCTTGGTTTCCTGTGCACGTAGATGGAAAATCCTCTACAGGCCATGCCTAGACCTAAAGTGGGCCAAGATGTGGAGCAATGTGTGACTAGGGAAAATATAATTGTATTGCCGGACCCACCCTGCTAAAATCTGTTTTCCATTCCTTATCTACGCTCATGAACATTAACTATCCATCCACAACACAGGCCACCTCCTTTCTCCACCAAAATGAACACCATATTATATATGTGTAAGGGTCCAGTTCCAGACCACAATGCCTGAATCTGGAACCTGTGTTTGGTAGTTGTACTAGGAAACTCATAAGAGAACTTTGCTAAAGCCAAATGATTGTTAGGCAACAAATGTGTAATTTCTTTTTTTATCACTGCCGTTTCAGGTTATTATTGTAAATTCAAATGTAATAAAGTATTTTGAAACAAAAATTATCCATTTGTACACATTTTGCCCAGAAGTGAAACCGGGGCCAACTCTGTCTGTCCTGAAACCTAATGCAACTTTTTTCGGTAGGTGCCTGAACGCTGATAATGTTTGTTTCGCACACTTACAAAGATGGATTTCAAAATAAGGGAGTTTGTGCCCGTTTTCTTGCAGTCTTCCCACTAAACCAGGCCACCCACCTCTTTTTCAGATCCAACCGAGCATCTGGAGATCATGCATGTGGCAGCGGTGCGAAGTATAAATCCCAGTAACATAACATACGTCGAAACATACACCCATTTTACTCCCATACAACCACGCCGAATTTTCCAAAAACACAGCATTAATAAGGACATTTTAACCAGTCGGGGTCTTGAGAAGGGCCAAGAAGAACAGTGCAGTTCCAATAGGCCCTACTTAGAAGGAACTTTGCTATAATTCTTTACAGCTGGCTGCACAAGAGCTCTGCACAGCCCTCCAGAGCGAAGCCAGTGATACTTCATTAAAGTTCAACTCCTCTGCCGTGCCACCTAGTGGATTCAAGATGCCGAAATCGGGCTTTGTTTTTTTTGAACGAACAAACATTTGTCCCACTACACAAAAAGGGAATTTGGGGGCCATCAAAGAAAAGTAAATGGTGGCTGCTGCAAAGAATAGTGCGAACATGAAAAACACCTGTTTATGGTGGATCTGTGTGCAATCTGTGTCAAAAGATCAAATATGGGCAGCATCGTATTGGCTTTTAATTATTCCTCGGGAATGTTAGCTGGGTTATAGTTAGGTAAAACATCTCTACCATCACTGGATACTCCGATTTGCGTATTCTATGTCATATATGCGATTTCGAAGGGATTGTGTCCTCCGACGTATTCCTTATCTTTGATAATTCGTCTCCAGCTTGCTGGTCTAGGAAATTTTTTTCAGCAGAGGGCGCTGCGCATCGACGACTGTCGAGTTGTTGGTGTGCCTCGACAGCCACCGTATCAGTGCCGACGTCACCATGCCCATAAATAGCCACGCGCAGCGTCCGTTGCTCAGTTCTGTTTTTCCGCGCTTCATGGGGCCTCGGAATATCGTTGCTCAGTTCTTCAGTCAAATCTACTTCATTATTCCTCGTGAATACCAACTCGTACTCGATGGCTTCCTCATCCGAACCGACGACTCTACGGTCCGGCTTCAAAAAATGGCGAGACTGTGGAAAGAAAATGTCGTTGACGGATCCTCGCAGGATCTGTTTGTGGTGCCTGGGAGTCAAGCACCATTGTTCGGAGTGCGAGGACTGCATGTCCATGACGGCGAAAGCCTTGAAGGAGCGTAAGGGGAAGTTCGAGATAGGTAAGGCAGTTAAAACTTCTTCAAAAGTTTCCTCGGCGGAGTCGAGACATTCGTCTCCTCGCCATCACAAAAGACATTCTCGTTCTAGTTCTCGAAGCAGTTCCCATCACTCTTCGAGATCTAAGCATTCAAAAAAGAGACATTGTAGATCCCCTTCCTCGTCGTCTTCTTCTTCCGTTTCCCCGAAAAGGGTCTCCTGCCCCACAAAACATAGCTCTCAGGCAGAGTGGGAGGAATTCAGGAAAAAGATGCTTAGCGTCTTTGAGAAAGCGGCCTCAACCCCCTCGAAGACTGCTGAGGGTGATACCCTGGATGAAAGACCAAAAAGATCAAAACGCTGTGAGTCGCACCACCCGGCGAAAGAAGCTACTCGAGAGCCTCACAAACCCTCGAGTAAAGGCAATGTCGCGTCTTCGACGCCGTCATCGAAGATCCCTTCGACGCATAGATCTGCGTCTTTGACGCCATTATCGAACGGCTCTTCGACGCACAGGTCAGTCGATTCGACCCCGTCTTTGACGTCGACGCCGAGAAAGGATAAACACACGGCCACTTCACATCCATTGGCCATACCCAGAGCCTCGATCACGAGAATGTCGTCGACAACCTCGAGTAGAATTCCAATACTCTCGAGTTCCTCGAGGCCTCTACCAACTTTCTCGACGGCTTCGAAGCCTTTAACGTCCGCGTCGACAACAACGACGTTTTCTCAGCCAATTATGACGAATTTGGCCCCTTCTGCTCTGGAAATGGGATTTATACCATTTCCAAGATCTGATCATGCCAGAGCCTTAGCATCTATTTATGAGGAAGGGGAGAATTCGGATCAGGAGAGACCTTTTGAGTTGCAGGGATCTACCTCTGAGGAAGGTAGGTTTAAGGACCTCCAAGAATCCTTACATCAAGCAAGTGGGTTGGACACTTCCCCAGAAGTGGAATTTACCAAACCAGACCCAGGGGAACATGCTGAAACCCGATATAGAACCTTGATGGCACGGATAATAGAGTTTATAGGGTGGTCTACACCTTCACCTGCTTTTCAGCAAGACGACCTCACAGACATTTTGGTTAAAGGTCCACAGGAGGATCCTGTGGTGCCATTTCATGCGGCATTACAAAGGAAAATATTGGCAAACTGGGAAACCCCTGAGGCTATCCCGGCGGGTAACAAAAAATTATCAGCCAAGTATAGGGTGTCTACTGCTGACCCTGAATATTTATCCAAACACCCAACTCCGGAGAGTCTGGTTGTTCAGGCAGCAACTTCATCAGGTAGTAAATCGGCTTACCCTACTGTTCCACAGGACAGGGATGACAAGAGATATGATTCTATGGCCAAAAAAGTATTTTCTGCATGTAGCATGGGGTTGAAATCCATCAATGCTACTTGTACGCTCGCAAGGTTCAGCCACACACTTTGGGAGTGTGCTTCATCAGTGGCTGACTGCCTCCCGGATGGAGAAGAAAGGGAAGCGTTTCTCAACATCATTAAGGATGGTAAGGACGCAATGTGCGAATCCCTTCAGACTGGCATCAATTCTGCTGACCGCATGAGCAGGGCCATGGCGGCAAGTACAACAACCCGGAGATTTGCTTGGTTGTGAAAGTCTGGTTTTGCTCCAGATGTGCAAAGCAGACTCTTGAATATGCCCTTTGACGGCCCTTCTTTGTTTGGTAAGGCGGATGACAGTTTAGAAAAGCTTCAAACATCAAAGGCAGCAGCAAAATCCCTGGGAGCTGCAATCCGTCAGACACCATATCGCCCCTCAGGAACCTCTTGGAGAGGTAAGTCCTTTCGCTTCTATTTCGCATTCGAAGAGGCAGAGAACAGCTGGTTCAAAGGGGTCAGAAATAATTCACCCGAGGTGGATGGGTTAAAAATACAAAAGCAGCAGCAGGTACCTCTTTACCCTCGGCATCTGCATCAGCCGCCTCCAAACCGCTCTGAGGACTCTCCTCACAAGACACCAGTAGGGGGCAGGTTAACTCAACATCTAACGGAATGGCAGGCTATTACGTCAGATGCTTGGGCATTGGAGACAGTTGCCCAAGGTTAGTGCCTGCCTTTTCTACGCATCCCTCAGAGTCATCCATCGGGGAACCGCTCTCTAAAAGTTCCAGATCCGCTCCTCTTGCAGGAAATTGTAGACCTGCTAGAGAAAGGGGCCATAGAACCGGTACCTGTAGAGGAGAGGAACAAGGGCTGGTACTCCCCCCTACTTTCTCATCCCGAAGAAAGACGGAGGACTGAGACCTATCTTGGATTTACGAGAATTGAACAAGTTCCTCAGGAAGGACAAGTTCAAGATGGTAACTCTCTCAGATCCTTCAGGCCCTCCAGCTCCAGGACTGGCTGGTATCTCTGGACCTCCAGGATGCTTATTTCCATGTGCCAATCCATCTCAAACACAGGAAATACCCGAGGTTCGCAATTGGCGGCTCTCATTATCAATTTCGAGTTCTGCCATTTGGGCTGACCTCCGCCCGAGGGTCTTCACCAAGTTAATGTCGGTAGTGGCGGCAAGTCTAAGGAAGAGAGGGATTCACGTCTACCCCTACCTGGACGATTGGCTGATCAGGGCTGTATCTTTGGAACAAGCTCAGATCCAGCTAGATTATGTCTGCGACTTCCTTCACAAACTGGGCTTCTCCCTCAATTTAAAGAAGTCACAGATGATACCATCACAGAGGCTCCAGTTCATCGGAGCGGTCCTGGACACTTCTCTGGGAAAAGCCTCGCCACCAGAGGTGAGGGCTCAAGATATTCTGCAGATGGTCACCAAGTTTTAAAATGCCCAACATCTCCCAGCCTTCGACTTTAGGCCTCATGGCATCCTGCATCTTCCTTGTGCCAGAGGCTCACCTGAGAATGAGATCCCTCCAGTGGGCACTAAGAACCCAGTGGTCGCAGTTCTCAGGAAAAATGACAGATCTCCTTCGGATTCCGGACAAGGTAGCCCGAGACCTTCAATGGTGGGCTTATCGAGAGAACATTTTGAAAGGAGAACTGTTTTGGCAACCATGGCCGGAGATAACAGTAGTCACGGACGCCTCACTCATGGGGTGGGGAGCCCATGCCAACGACTTGACCATCAGCGGTCGTTGGTCTCCATCGGAGTCCAGACTACACATCAACCTATTGGAGCTGAGAGCGATCAGACTAGCGCTGAAAGCTTTCCTACCATCAGTACAGGGAATAAATGTCCTGATAATGACGGACAACACAGTGGCCATGCACTACCTCAACAAAAGAGAAGGCGTGGGATCACTGCCACTGTGCAGAGAGGCAATGCAGCTCTGGTTTTGGGCAATTCAAGAAGGAATCTCTCTTTCGGCAGTTCGCCTAGCTGGAGAGAAGAACTTGACGACGGACGCTCTGAGCAGGCAGGGCACAGTCTCCCACTAGTGGGAACTAGCTCAGGAAGTCCTTCAGGAGATCTTCGCCCTTTGGGGAACCCCTCAAGTGGATTTGTTCGCCACCAGTATCAACAGGAAGTGCGACCTGTTTTGTTCAAGGGAATTTCCCCCAAGAGGAGCTCTAGGGGACGCGTTCGTAGTGGATTGGGAGTTTCCACTCCTGTACGCGTTTCCACCAGTCCCTGTCATTCCTCAAATTATCAGGAGGTTGAGAAGATTCCAGAGGACCATGATCCTAATTGCCCCAGACTGGGCCAGGAGAGCGTGGTACCCGGACCGTCTGGACATGTCCATCTGCCCTCCAATTCGCCTTCCACTCAAGGAGAATCTTCGCTCACAGAAGGGAGGTCAGGTTCTCCATCCAGATATCAGAAACCTCAACCTTCACACTTGGCTTCTGAAAGGTTGAGTTGCAAGGATTGGGACCTCCCTGATGACGTTATGGAGGTGTTGCTTTCGGCCAGAAGGCCAGCAACAAAGTCTTTATTGCACTGCCGTTGAAACAAATTTTGCAGCTGGTGTAGAGAAGAGAATATCAACCCCTTTTCATGTGGTACACCAACAGTGTTATCCTTTCTACTCTATTTGGCAAATTCAGGCCTTCAAGTTGGCACTATCAAGGACTATCTCGCAGCGCTATCGATCTTCAAGCGCACTGCAGAGGAGCCATCGTATTTCAAATTACCCTTAGTAATATAATTTCTAAAGGGATAACTAATGTCTATCCTCCAAGACCATTCCAAGTTCCCTTATGGGACTTAAATTTAGTCTTAAATTTCCTGATGGGTACTCCTTTCGAACCACTCCGCTCTTGTTCGCTAAGATTTCTCACCCTTAAAACTGTCTTATTAGTGGCACTAACATCTGCTAGAAGGGTGAGCGAATTACAAGCTCTATCTTGTAAACCACCTCATACAATTTTATAAAGACAAAGTTGTCCTACAGGTGCAGCCTAATTTCCTCCCAAAGGTGGTTTCTGAATTCCACATCACTCTGAAAATGACATTACCTTCATTCTATCATCCTCCCCATCCGGGGAAAGAGGAAGAAAGGCTACACAGGCTGGACCCAAGGCGGGCTTTTAGCTTTTACATCAGCAGACTTGCTAGGATTAGGCAAGCAGACCAACGGTTCGTAGGTTACTCAGGGCACAAATTGGGACTACCGATAACAAAACAGATCATTTCCAGATGGAATATTTTGGCCCTTCTGGAAAGTCACAAACTAGCAAGGAAAGAGCCTCCTCAAAATCTTAGGGCTCATTCAACCAGGGGTATCGCAGCCTCTTCGGCCCTCCAAAGAGGGCTTCCGGTTCGAGATATATGTGCAGCTGCCACATGGTCGTCCGCACATACCTTCACAAGATTTTACAACCTGGATTCCTCCTCTAGTCAAGAGACTAGGTTTGGCAAAGCAGTATTACATTCTGTTCATTCCTAAAAGGAAACATGGCGTTTTTACTCCTACCTCCAATTACACAACACTGCTATGGGAGTCTATCAAAGATAAGGAATACGTCGGAGGACACAATACCTTCGAAGAACAAGTTACTTCTTACCTGGTAACGTTCTTTCGATGGGATGTTCCTCCGATGTATTCCTTATCGCCCATCCATCCCTGCAGTAATACTTACCTTGTGGTTGCAGCTTACGTGTTACGCTCACCTGGTTCCCACAGGGGCGTCGATCGGACCCGGACAGCTGCGGTCTCCACCAACGTGATGCGTAGTGCCGAGATGACTGACTGGACTGGCTCGCCTAATCTCGTCTGCTTGATCTGTAGAAGTATTCTCCTGCAATTGGAGAAAGGGATTTAGCCCCCCGTGGATATGAGTGATAGCCCCCTCCCACTGTTCTCGTTCTCCCTTCTTGTCACCTCCGTTCTCCAGCATGGGGTCTGGCATGGATTCACATGCTCATGAATATTCCCCGTCGTCAGGCTGGGAATCCTCGGTAAAGAAAAAACCAGTATCAGTTTCGTTTCTGATCTGTCTTTCGTAGTAGTAACCAATCACTGGTCTCTGCGTCATACTGAACACAGCCAATGACTGCCCTCTACCTAAGCCCCGCCTCTGGCAGCTATCTTCAGATTTTTACCGCACGTTCATGTGTTGGGATCCTCGTGCTATTGCTCTCGAGCATTAGTGCTATTTTTTCACGTTTTTTCTCAAAAACTTCGTTTTTTTCGGTCAAAAGAGCCTCAGGCTCCACCGACTCTCCATCCGATCAACGGGGACCCGTGTCGGATTGGTCTACGCCCCTCAAGGGTGAAGATTCGTCGAGCTACGCTTTTGGAGGACTCCAGAAGTTTCTCAGGCCCATCTCGGTCATGGCCCAGGAGAAGGGAAGCTCGACGCCCGGAAAGCTGTTCAGGGTCTGCCCTGGATGCCAGCTGCAGAATGTCTTTAAGGAAGACGAACAGTCCTTTTGTCTTTACTGCCTACGTGAAGACAAGACGCACGTGGAGAAGGACTGTGCGTTTTGCGGCAACATGTCGGAGCGGACCATGAAGGACCGCCATCAACGTCTCACCAACTGGCTGGAAGGGAAGAGCCCGTCCGGCGAGAAGAAGAAGAAATCCGAGCGGTCTTCTAAGACCTTTGAGGGCGCCCCGGCGACGGGGGTCCAACATAAGGCCAAGCACCGCGAGTCCGCTGGCACCGGGAGCGCCGAACGGTCGGGCTCTACGGGCACCAGGCAGGGCGCACCATCAACCACGAGCCAACGCTCTGGGTCGGGTAAGAGGAAGGCCGAGCACCCGGCGAAGCTCCTGGAGAGTCCCCGGTCGAGCTCGAAGGCGGAGGGGGAGCGAGGCAGTGTCCCCCCCCCTCAAGGAGAAGGCGGTGAGCGCACCAAGGGTGGTGAAAGCCTTAATCCATCCGGCCAAGGCCTCTATCGAGACAGTCGCGGCGGCCCTGGCTCAGCCTGTGGAGGCTCCGCCGGTGGTGGCGACCTCGGGTCTCAGTCTCCCTGCCACCGCGGAGGGAGTCCTCTTTTATGCCCATCGACAGGACCCCCGTGAAACCTCCGACGCAGAAGAAAAAGGGGGGGCAGGAGGTCGGCGTGGATTCGGCCTCAACCTCTGAGGAAGAACTGATCGAGGTCTTAAGCCACGGCGTTGGCGTGGAAGAAGACCAGCCCGTCGGGAGGTATCCCGACGCAGGAGACGACGACATTGTCGAGGGTACCGACGGGGCCCCTGACCGCCCGTCGGATTCCCCTCTGCCAGTGCCGCAAGACAACTCGGCGGCCATTTTGTTGGCTATACAGTCCTTATGCTCAGAGATAAGGACGAGACTGCCGTTACCAGTGGAGGAACCACTCCCGTTGGGGTACCCGGAACCAGGCCCTTCGGGCAGCCCCCCTCCTAAGAAAAGAAGGATTCACCCTCCACCTCCTTTTCAGCCGTCGCGCCCCGTTCAGCCCTCCTCCCCGTCCACGACTCGAGGGGATGATATGGGGACTGACACGGCCGCAACGGGTACGGACGACGAGGTGTACGACGAGGATCTGCCGTCGTCTCCTCCCACCCGGGCTTCCCCGCCCGACGAGATTGGATCTTTTCACTCCATGATCGCCAGGGCATCCGAGCTCTTCCAGCTCTGCCCTGAGGAGAAGAAGAAGGAAGGTTTCCTTTATCAGCGGCGCGAGGCTAAGAGGAAGACGGTCCTCGCGGTACCTCTACTGGACGATATTTGGGATGAGGGCCTCGCCCTCCTCAAGAACCCATCCACGACGCCGGCTAGAAGAGACCGGTACGAGAAGAAGTACCGGGTCCCAGACGCGGCCCCCTTGTGCCTCCGGGCGCAGCCTACCCCGTACTCCGTCGTCTCCGCGGCGGCCAGGAAGAAAGCAGGGGGGGGTTGCGGCCTCCACCTCGACTTCCCCGCCGGACGGCGAGGGAAAGAAATTGGACACGATGGGGCGCAGGGTCATCTCGTCTGCAGCGACGACGATTAAGGCGGCTAACGCCTTGGCTATCGTAGGTACGACAGGGAGCTGTGGTACAAGCTGGCTCCCCTGCTGGACTTCCTACCGGACGACAAGAGGGCGGATGCCCTGGAGATCTTGCAGGAAGGTGAGGTGGCGTCAGACCACGCCATCACTATTGCGACGGACATCGCCGACACTGGATTTCGCCAGTTGGGCAACGGCGTGTGCCTTAGGCGGAGTGGATGGCTCAAGGCTACTGACTTCCGTCAAGACGTACAGACCAGAGTCCTGGACATGCCGTTCGATGGGAACAACCTGTTTGGGAAAACAGTGGACGATTCCCTTCAATCCATTAAAGCGGACACGGAGACAGCCCGGGCTCTCGGGGTTCTCCAGCAACGGCGGCCGCCCTTTCGGAGCGGCGGAGGCAAGGGCGCCTCCAAAGGTTCCGGCGGCGGATTTTCCACCTACCGTCAAGCTGCCCGTTCGTCGTCTCAAGAAGCTTACAGGGGACGAGGCAAGTCAGGCGGACCCCGCCGTCGTCGCCAAGGAGGTCAAGGCGGCAAAGCCTCGTCTAAGCAGGATTAAACCGGCCGTGGGGTCGGGCCCCCACCGAAGCACCCCAGTGGGAGGCCGGCTGGCGAGCTTCGACCGTTGGGTGCTGGACGCCCTAGCCCAGGGCCACGCGCTCGAGTTTCAAAGAAGGTGCCCGCGCGTCCTCCTTGTGGCCAGGAAAGAGCTTCACGTCCCTCAGCTTCTCCGGGAGGTAAGGGCGATGCTAAGGAAGGGCGCCATCGAACTCGTCCCAAGGAGGCTTCGGGGCTCCGGAGTTTACTCAAGATACTTCCTCGTGAAGAAGAAGACGGGAGGATGGCGCCCCATCCTAGACCTACGACGGCTGAACAAGTTCATCAAGGCTCAGAAGTTCCGGATGGTCACCCTCCAGCACGTCCTGGGTCAGCTGGAGGAGGGCGACTTCCTGTCGTCGTTGGATTTGGAGGATGCCTACTTCCATATTCCCATCCTAAAGGGGCACCGAAAATTCCTCAGGTTCGTGGTCCAAGGGCGTCACTACCAGTTCAGAGCCCTTCCCTTCGGTCTACGGTCGGCACCCAGGGTATTCACCAAGTGCCTTGCACCAGTGGCGGTGCAGCTGCGCCGAGAGGGGATCCACGTCTACCCCTATCTGGACGACTGGCTCATCCGAGCCAAGACGAGGGAGCTCGCCGTGGAGCACACGGCAAGGACCGTCCAACTTCTCACGGACCTGGGATTCTCCGTGAACTACGCCAAGTCCCACCTGGTACCCGCGCAAAACACACTGTTTCTGGGAGCGAAGCTCGACACAGTGTCCCTTCTGGCCTCCCCGTCGGAGGAAAGGACCAGGTCCATCCTGGGCAAGGTACAGCGGATGTTGGTTTCCGACGCGGCCAAGGTGAGGTCCATCAAGTCCCTCCTCGGAATGATGTCTTCTTGCATCTACCTCATTCCCATGTGCAGGCTCCGGATGCGCCCGTTGCAGGAGTTCCTGGACGCGCGCTGGATCCAAACGACGGGCGGCTTCGAGGAGAGGATCACACTCGACGAGAGTTTCCGCCGAGCGATCCGGTGGTGGGGCACCCGCGCGCATCTGACGGCGGGCATGGACTTCCAGACCCCAGACCACCAGGAGACAGTGACCACGGATGCCTCCCTGGAAGGGTGGGGAGCGCACACCGAAAATCTGCACGCGAGAGGCCTTTGGCTCCCGATGGAGAAGTCCCTCCATATCAACGTCCTGGAGCTCCGTGCAGTGTTCTGGGCCCTCAGGTCCTTCCTTCCGTCCCTCAAGGGCAAGGTGGTGAGGATCTTCACCGACAACACCACCACCATGTTTTACATCAGGAAACAGGGCGGAACCAGGTCCCCAGCACTGTCCAAGGAGGCGCAGAACCTGTGGCATTGGGCCGTCGCCCAAAGGATGTTCTGGTGCCGTTTCATCTGGCAGGGATAAAAAACACCATCGCCGACTCACTCAGCAGGGAGCTGCGCTCGTGCCACGAGTGGGAACTACGGCAGGATCTAGTGGATCGCCTCTTCCGACGGTGGGGCACACCCCAGATCGACCTGTTCGCGACGGCGACGAACTCCAAGTGCCGGAGGTTCGCCAGCAGGTTTCCCCAGCCGAGGAGCATGGGCGATGCTTTCTCGTTCCCCTGGGCGGGCCTGTTCCTATACGCGTTCCCTCCATTGCCACTACTGATCCGGCTCATCAACCAGCTCAAGAGGTCACGGTGCAGGATGATCCTCGTCGCACCTGCGTGGCCGAGGCAGATATGGTTCCCGGACCTTCTGGACTTGTCAGCGTCCCCGTCAATCAAGCTGCCAGTGGACGCAGATCTGCTCTCCAGGGAAGGAGGCGCCATCCTCCACCACGACCCGAAGCCGCTGAACTTGCAGGCCTGGCTCCTGCAGCGCTAGAGTTTGGAGGATACGACATACCGGCCGACTGCAGAGAGGTTCTTGCAAAGGCCAGGGCGTCCTCGACTCTTAAATGCTACGGACACAAATGGAAGAGGTTCTCTGTCTGGTGCCACGCACAGAAGATTAACCGTCTAAGGATTACGGCTCCCCAAGTACTGCCGTACCTGTTGACGCTGGCCAAAGCTGGACTGGCACACGCGTCCATCAAGATTCATCTTGCTGCGATCTCCCGATACACTAGAACCACGGGGCGGACGTCCTTGTGGTCTCATCGTCTGGTGAAAGAGTTCATGAAGGGACTGTTCAGATCGTTCCCGCCGGTGAAGGCTCCGGCCCCGGCGTGGGAGCTCAACGTGGTGCTGACCAAGCTCATGGGACCTCCATTCGAGCCTCTGCACTCGGCCCTGTTGAAGTTGCTGTCGTGGAAAACAGCGTTTCTTGTGGCCATCACCTCCGCACGACGGGTGGGAGAGATCCAGGCCCTTTCCTGCAAGGCCCCGTACTTGACTTTTCACGACACCAGGGTGGTGCTCAGGACGCACCCCTCCTTCATGCCCAAGGTGCCGTCGGACTTCCATCTCAACGAACCCTTGGTGTTGCTTGTGTTTTTCCCTTCGTCGCCGGCTGAGAGGACTTTGCACTCGCTGGATGTGGCTAGAGCGCTGAAGTTCTACGTGGATCGCACGAAGTGTTTTCGGAAGACGCCACAACTCTTTGTGAACTTTGGACCTGTCAATCAGGGGAAAGCTCTCTCGAAGGCTTCCATTTCCAGATGGCTCTCCGGCTGTATCATGTACTGTCACCGGTTGGCAAACCGACCGCTGCCTGGCCGTCCGAGAGCACATTCCACCAGAGCGATCGCAGCTACCACGGCGTTCCTATCTGGTGTGCCCCTGCTGGACATTTGCAGGGCTGCTACGTGGAGGGCGACGCACACCTTCACGAAATTCTACTGCGTCGATCGGGATTCCAGGGAGGAGTCCAGGGTCGGCCAAGCAGTGCTGCGCAACCTGTTCGCCTGAGGTGAGCCTGGTGAGGAGGTAAGATTGCTTAATGTTGAGTTTGATGTGATGCTTAATGTTGAGCCTTTGCCACCTCCCGTGGTTGTGCATGTGGGTACTGCTATGTATTCTTTATTCATGTGCATGTGAATCCATGCCAGACCCCATGCTGGAGAAGGAACAAGTTACTTACCTGTAACTGTTGTTCTCCAGCATGGGTCTGGCATGGATTCACATGCGAACCCTCCCGCCTACCCCTCTGCGGCTCTTCACTTGGTCATACTGCCACTTCACGTGCTTCCAAATCTGAAGATGGCTGCCAGAGGCGGGGCTTAGGTAGAGGGCAGTCATTGGCTGTGGTCAGTATGACGCAGAGACCAGTGATTGGTTACTACTACGAAAGACAGATCAGAAACAAAACTGATACTGGTTTTTCCTTTACCGAGGATTCCCAGCCTGACGACGGGGAATATTCATGAGCATGTGAATCCATGCCAGACCCATGCTGGAGAACAACAGCTACAGGTAAGTAACTTGTTCCATATCCTCATTTAGGAACCTCACCTTTTGTTTTTAAATGATGAGCTCTCCATCCTGCGTGGATTGCAGGGGCGCGTTGAAGCCAGTTACTTCACTGGTTTGAAGGCGTGGGAGAGTTCCGGAGAGTATTGACTCTGAGGTTCCTGGCAAGGTTCAGTAAGTATCAAGTTCATAGAGTTCAATATGTCCGATGATTCACTCTTGTTCCCCCCTTCCTTCCTTGTCTTGCAACTAAGATTGTGAGAAGATACCCCTCGTGGCAGTTGGTGGCGCTCAGGTAAGAGTCTGTATTACCCGACGCCGTCCGGTAAATGTTACCGGTGTTTAACGTGTTGTTTTCTCTCCCTTTGCAGGTGCGGCACATGAAGATATGGAGAGTTATAGAATAATGCCTGTGGTGGTAATCAGGTAAGTCTATGATGATAAGTGTTTTATTTGTTGGTTTTCTCGGCTCACCTTGTTGTTTTCTTTTGTCCCTCAGGTGCCGGACTTCGGCGAAGAAATTATAGAGGCAGCGCTGAGTCGAAAGATGCTGCGAGGATTGGTGAGTATGGCGCGGCTCTGCAGCTGGAGATGCGACGCATACAGAAATGATTCTTTCCAGTCCGGAGGCGAGATGGATCCGAAATCAGGTGAGGAATTCGAAATAGTTTGTTTTCTAATCTTGTCCTTTTCTTTCCTCTTGGTTTTAGGAGCTCCAGATTCGAGGCGGGCGTGGCAGAAGACTGGATGCAGACTGCAGGCACGGTGAGCGTTACGCTGCTGGATGCATTATAACGCAAAGCGTGTTTGTTGTTCGGGCGTGGTTTAAATAGCCTCCAAAGTAGTTCCAGGTAAGAAGTTACCTAGAACCAAGCCAGAGTAAAAAGATAGTCCCATCCAGGCCTCAAGTTGGCTTGGACTCACTAGCAGCATGGTTTGCATCAGGTAAGTAACGTCTATGAGCCTGGCGCCTATGGCGCCAGGACTGATTTCCATGATGAGCCTGGTGCCTAAGGCGCCAGGACTGAACCCAAACAGCCCCCAGCCGGGGCTGTTGGGGTTTTAATAAGTATCTGGATGCCTGCTCCCGGAGCTGATGGGCTTGGGGGGTAGGCATCATGACATTACGCTCCTTCAAGGTCAATAACCAATTCAGGCATGACTCATCTTATGCTACAAAACGGAGCTATTTATGGGCATGGTGACTTCGGCGCTGATACGGTGGCTGTCGAGGGACACCAACTCGACGGACGTCGATGCGCAGCGCCCTCTGCTGAAAATGTTTTTCGAGGCCAGCAAACTGGAGACAAATTATCAAAGATAAGGAATACGTCGGAGGAACATCCCATCGAAAGAACATTACCAGGTAAGAAGTAACTTGTTCTTCTGTAGCAAACATTTAATGGGAATACCGATTATATGTTGTAAAACGTGATTGAATAAGACCATAAGAGAAATAACTGTACAAAAGCCACTAATCTTTTTCAATGGCAGTTTCATTTTTTTGTTTTGTTACGTTCATGGAAAATGTAATGTGTTCTGGTTCCCTTTTTTTGCCTGTTGTAACTGAGGATTACACAGGAAAAGATGCCTTGTTGCAAATCGGTCATGCCCGTCTAGTCATTAACATTGTGTCTGTGCTCGTTTGTCACCCTTGCATTGCTAGCCGCGCATAGAGAGACAGTTGCTGGAAGGCAAACATGATGGGGCTGAGACTGCTACTGTAGTACCTGAAAATGAAAGCGATAACACACCAGTAGATATTACAGCTGCCTCAGAGTCCATTTCAGAGACGCCTGGGATCACAACAGAGAATCCATTGCCTCTAGGAACAAGCGAATCAGAAGCAGAGTCCAGCCTGACACTACCCCAAGGTATGATAATTTTTTTTTTAACCTTATTTACCTTCAAATGTTTTATGACATACTTTTGGGAAAACCTAGGATTAGCTTTATTTTATTTATTTATTTGCATTTGTAAAACACAACTGCTCTGGGGCATCGTGGCGCTGTTATGAAAGCTTACTTGGTTACATAAGTGCATTTGATGCATGCATACATGTTGCTTCGTACAGTTACTGACGTGCTTGACATTGGTTACATGGTTAAGTGCAAAAACTATATGGTGCAGCCGTCTTGCATGGCAGCAACCTATATAGGTTATGCGGTCAAAACCAGTAGGCGACAGCATGGTGCCAGAGCACCAATACAAGGTGTCGGCCACATGTTGCATGGCGGCAGCGACTCGTATATGCAAAGTCATAATCAATGAGTAGGTGTGGGGTGCCAGGCATAATAGTACAGAGGGGGCATGCCGTGCATGGATGCATGAGAGAGGTCAACATAGATTAGCATGGGGCCGGCACTTGTATCGTGGAGGCAAGTGCATACTATAGATATGTTAAGATTGACGGGCATAGCGTGAGGCAAGTCTCTGGGTATTACGGGCAGCTACATACACTAACTAGGGTAGGGCGAGGTGGGGATGTACCCCGAAGTACACAGGCCATCAGGGGGTGGGGGGTTAACATGCATACCGGTTGCAGCGGGGGGTTAGGGGGCACTCACCTTAGGATCCAGGCAACGAACAGGGTAACAAACAGGGCTTTAGGAGGAAGGGCCTTGGGGAGGAGGGCCGGTGTCGGTATTGGCTCTAATGAGGCTTACAAAGACCGATCACGTTGCGGCATGAGCTGAGGCAGGCAGGAACAAAGGGGAAAAGATTCAGGCAGCCATATTGGAAAGTGGTGAATAACACATGGCCCTGGTATGGCCAAACAATGCAAAACACAAAAGTCACGAAAATCCATGGCGCGAACTCACCAGGCGGGATGGAATGAGCCTGTAACATCACGGAGTGCGCGCATTGAAGTATAGCGTTCTTTTCATGCCGAGCATGCATCAGACTCCAGGTGGAGCGTGCTAGGTTCCATTATTAGCAGCATACCCTAATATGCAGCGTAGCCTCAGGATAGAAGTCATGTCCGCATGAACAAGGGAGAGAGCGATCCAATGAAGGCAAAGGGAGGAATCCTTTAGAAGTCTGTTCACAGAAATGTACTTTTGGAATTTAGTGACATTGAAAGCACTAGTTTACTGTACCTTAAATATTCTGTTTGTTGCTTTAAGTATTTTGCGACTTTATTTACCACACACAGACATGTTTCTGTTCTCACAGTTCATGGAAAATGTGGTCCGCAAAGCTCCTTAGTTTTTTTGCTGAAAATGCATTCCCATACATGATTGACATATATGATGTCAAATATTTCATTCCACAAGAATGTAAGGGAGTCTCAGTGGAAGGTTTTCTTGGATCACGAGTCTAGCCTCTATTGTTCAGTGAATGGAAACCGGGGATGGATTCTTTTGAGAATAAAATGACTGAGGTGGCATTTAAAATGTAAATAAATGCATGGCGATTCCGTAATCTCTGACGCAGGATTTCACTCTATTCATCGCCATTAACAGTCATGTTTTAAGTATGAGGCACTTTAACGTGCCTTCTCTTTCTGCTGACTTCCATCTCCAACCCTAAGTAAGGGCACGCTGACACACGGACGCTCCCCAATGGCACGAGAACAAAGGTCCAAATATGCACAGAAGTTTCACAGGAGAAAAGTGTTCAAGTTCCAAAGGGGAAAGAAAGTAATGTGTTCCAGGGCAAGCGTGTGATAGGCAGTGGTGCAGAAAAACTAAAAAAGCAACAAGGATAGTAGGCAAAACCTTCTGGTTGCCGAGTAGTGCAGGCCAGGGTTTGAGGCTCGCAGATGAGACGTAGGTAGAACAGGTCAGACTATATTCTTGCACGTCTGTTAAGGCGCATGGAAGGTTAGAGAAAATGATCTAAAATAGCACCTGTTACATTCGTATGCATAAGGGAACATGGGAAATGTAAGCGTATGAGCGATGGGTGCCGCCAGTATAGTGGATTCCTCTGGGGTGCCCGATGACCACAACGGGGTGTCAAGGCATCTTGGCGATTTTTATTTGTACTTCTTTAAGTAACTGTTTCCTGATATAACACCCACTGGTGTCTAATCCCGTTCCACTTTTCTGGGAAAAGAAACTGTTGCATTGAGTATCAATATTTGTATTTTCTGATATTAAAATCAATTCAAAGGTAGTCCTCTAACCTTATGCTGGGAAAGTCACCACATTGGTATGACAGCTTTGTAAGATATATTTTGATTAGCATTATGGCTACTATATCAGTTGAGCAACCCCAATCTAAAACCCCCTGATATACTCCCACTTCACAATTCTGGGCAAAAAACAGGCGGTTTGATCAAAACTTTAATTTATTTAAAGACATCAAAGATCGTCCTCACACTTTATGCAGGGGAAGATGTGCAGCTTGTCCACAAAACGAAAATGACCTACCTGCATTTATCACATTTTTTCGCATACAAGCATTCATTTACATTATCAATTCTGTATACACATTGAGGTCTGAATAACTAAATAATTCTAATGGTAACTCTGCCGCTTACCGGCCATTCGGTTAAAAGGTGTCACATAGCAATCGTGATGGCAGATGGGTCATAACAGTAGCCTGCCTCTTCAAAACATATTTTCTCTAATATGCTAATATCTGTAAACTGGACATAATGTTACACTTACACTTGGTACACATGACTTTGCTTTCCCCAATATTAAAATCAAGTGCTTTGATTAGTGAACTGTTGCATGCCCCCGCCCGTTTCTAATGTAAATATGTTGTCGTTTGCTAGTATGTGTGTGCCATTTAAAGTAGGTTCGTAGTGAATTGCATCCAACCCCTGCAAGTTTCAGGTTAGGGAAGCAGTGTCACCATTTAGAACACATGCAATTTCAGCTAACCCACCCCAACCTGGGAGAATGGTTTTTGGATTGAATTAAACCAATATAATTACACATCCCCTCTGGCCTATTAATAGTCCTACCACGCAGTTTCAAGAATAAGGGGTATGTGGGACTAATATTTGCATCATGGGAGTAGAAATGCCACAAACATGCTCATTTTGCCATTTCTTATTAAATAGGCATTTATAGAACACGCATTATTAAATATATCCTCATCCCGCACTGCTACGAACGTCTTCATGGCCAAGCCCAATGTTAATTATTTCTATGAAAACACTTTAGGTACAATTTTTAATGAGTGATTTTTAAAGAGCGGGGCAACAAATGCAGAGATGTCATATCTATATTCTTGCATGCACACAATTCAGAAATTTATTTTAAGTTGGATTGAATTGACATCTCAATTGTACATGCAGTATGATTGAACTGTTTATTTCTCATTTAAATCAATATATTTGGATAACCGCTTGCCAGACCACCCTGTTTCTGGGATTTAAGAAAAGGAAAATGGTGGCTAGAAAACAAATATGGTCTCATTTGGGGGAATTATATTACTTTTGAGAAAATGCTTTCAATTTTATAATCAGCCCGGAACCTTTAAATTGGAAGTCTCCCAGTTAGCAAGGCCCCTCCGGGTCTGCTTCCATGAAGTCAGGACTGCCTCAGATGCCCACTTTTCAGGTTCCCTTGTGGACAGAACTGATCTCCTTCAACAGGAATCTTCCTTTCCCCAGCCCTTAAATTGGACTCTAAACTGATTCATCCATCAATAATCATAATCTAAGGTGTTGGCTGCAGCTTTTCCAATGTCAGAATTCGCTCCTCGGTGATCACTTTATTTTTATAATGTCCTAGTTCTCCAGAATGGGGTCTGGCATGGATTCACATGCTCATGAATATTTCCCGTCATCAGGCTGGGAATCCTCGGTAAAAGAAAAACAGTTTCACTTTCACTTTAAAACTGTATTTTTCCTCTAAACCAATCATTGTAGTCTGGGTCATACTGCCCCCATCCAATGACAGTCCTCTCCTTAAGCTCCATCCGTGGTGGCCATCTTCAGATTTTTACCGCACGCTTTAGTGTTGGTTTGGTCTCAGAGCTAATTCTGTGGGTTTTTTTGTGAATTTTTCCAAAATGGTTCGAATTTGACAGATTTTTGCTTTATCGTCTTTGACGAAGGATAGAGACCAGCAGTGGGGCTCTGCTACCGGCAAAGATCTTCATCCATTGTCAGATCATTGCATTTTCGAGAAGACCCAGTCTGGAGTGGTCTTTACGCTCTTTACGCCTCTACGAACTCTGCACAAAGTGTGGTTTAAGAAACATCTTCATAGAAGATAAACACCATAAATGCTTATACTGCCTGCATCCGGACCAGGATAAGAAGGGATGCGAGGTGTGCCGTGGTTTCTTGAAGAAAACCAAAAAAGACTGATACAGCAGAATGTCTGCGTGGCTCAAGTCGAGCAAGGCCTCTGACGCAGCCTCAGGGCAGGGTCAAGCCTCACCCAGGACTGGCCGATCCGAGGAGTGTTCTCCCTCTGGGAGGAGGTTGAGATCCTTTGAGGACACCCCGCTTGCGGGGGTCCAGGAAAAGGCCAAGCTCTGCGATTCTAGCTCCGCTGGGTTCGCCGCTGATGTGGGTCCTGATTCGGAAAAAAGGCGTTCCCCATCACCATCATCCTCCACGGTGAGCCTACCTATGAAAGGGGTGTCTGCAAAGAGAAAGTCACTAACCCTGTGTAAACTCTGTGTATCCGCGAATAATTTGACGAAGGAAAGTCCAGGGAGGAGGCATCATCGAAGCCAGCTAAGGCTTCACACCAGGCCAAGTCAACGGAGTCGACTGCACCATCGACTAAGGCAACCACAAGCACGAAAGGGAAAGACCAGGCTGCCGCTCTGACCCAGCAATCTCCTGAGAGGGAATGGGAAAGGGAAACAGTCCCATCTGTGGAGCGCCCCAGGTATGTAGACCGGCAGGCTATTGAAGATAGATGGGAGCAGATCTATTAAAGTACTGATGAAGACAATGATCCGCACAATGGGTGCTGCTCAGACCAAGGAGGGGGAGGACCTCGGTCCCCTGCGCAGAAGAGGAGACACATCAGCCCGGATCCCACTCTACTGGCTCTGTTTACCCCTAGACCTAGGACATGTCGCTGGACATTCTATCAACCCTACACACACTGGTCACCGAAATCCAGCAAAGGATGCCTCCATCGGGCCCTGCACCTCTGGGAGAAGCTCCAAAACCTGAGGGTAAACTCTCCTCCACGGAACAGGAAGTCCAAGGGGTGCGCTGGTACTCTACATCATCCGACCCCTCTGTCACCTCATCGCGAGAAGACTCCTACTAGAGCCCCGGATCTGCACATGGGCACAGCTACCACGGCTACTGATACTGACGAGGACAACTATTTAATTGTGGCAGATGGTGAGACTGCACATGCAGACGACCCCCATAGGGCCTCCCCTCCAGACGAAGTTGGATCCTTTTATTCGGTCATGTCGAGGACCTCTGAACTGGTTCAGCTGGTTCCCGCAGAGACAGACTGTTTCCTGTACCAACGACGCGAGTTGAGGAGAAAAAACATTATGTCCATCCCTTTCCTGGACGACATCTGGGAGTAGGGTCTAGCCCTAATGAAAATCCAAGTATGCCCCTGACCAAGCGGGACAGATTGGAAAACATGGTGCCTGATTCTGCTCCCAGGTGCCTAAGGTCTCGGCCCTCACCAGGTTCGGTGGTCTCGGCCGCAGCTAGGAAATGCTCAGTGAACCCATCATTGGCAGCCAACGTTCCTCCGGACCAGGAGGGGGAAGAATCTGAATGCGATGGGCAAGAGGATAATTTACACGGCAGCCTCTACCATCAAGGCACCGAACGCCCTAGCCATTTTGTCCTGTTATTACTAGGAACTCTGGTACAAGCTGGGCCCTATCCTGGACTTCCTGCCCTAAGACAAGAAGGTTGAGGCACTGGAGCTCTTGCAGGAAGGGGATGTGGCCTCGGATCACGCGATCATGGTGGTGATAGACATCAGACATGGGTTTATGCCAGATGGGGGAACAGGGTATCTCTGCACAGTCAAGGTTGGTTGAAGGTAACAAACTTCTGCCAGGACGTTCAGACAAAGGTGTTGGATATGTCGTTCGATGGGGTAAACCTCTTCGGAAAGTCGGTCAAAGAGTCTTTTCAGGTGCTAAAGATCAACACGCTCCCTCAGAACTTTGCAACAGCGACGATCCTCGTCCTTTCGCTCCTCCAGAGGAAAGCCAGGAAGATCTTCAAAGGGTTATAGTACCCTTTACAGGCACTCGAGTGTACAGGGGGAGCTCTCAAGGCAGCGGAGGTCAGCGGCGGTGCCGTCCACAAGGCAGAACACCTCCCTCCAAGCTGGCCTGAACCTGCCGTGGCTCTGTGCCCCCACTTATGCACCACAGTGGGAGGCCGGCTGGGGAACTTCGTCAGCACGTGGGAAAAGATTGTCACAGACCGATGGGTGCTGGACGCTCTCGGGCAAGGGCACACCTTGAGTTCCAATGCAGGTGTCCTCATAGCCTTCTGATTCAGCTGCAAGAACTGCAGGGGCCACAGCTTCTGCAGGAGGTGCGTTCCATGTTACGGAAAGGGGCAATTGAGCCCATCCCCCAGTGGCTCCGAAGTATATTTCAGATACTAGTTGGAAAGAAGACTGGGTGGGGGTTGGAGGCCGATTCTAGATCTACGTCATCTCAAGTACTTTAAGTCCCAAAAGTTAGGGAGAATTCTCAGATATTTGCTAATTCCCTTCTACCTTAGAGACCCTCAGCTCTTTTGCTGGACTTTAGGACTTTTCATTTTTATCCTGGAGAGAGTGAGACCTTTTTCCCACTCGCTCATGTATTTTTCTGTGATTTGAACTCTGTGTTTCTTTTGGTTTTGGCGTCTGACAAACTCCATAGGCATCATTTTATTACACTCTGGCACACAGCACCTTCAGTCCAGTGTCACATAGAAAGTCTTTGGATTTCTGCTAAGGTTTAAATAACTTCTCTTGGATTACTGCTGTTTCCAAGAGCAGTGAAGTGAATTTGACTTTAGTTATATTTGTAACTTTATAGACCCAGCACACACTATCTTACAATAGGGTGCTGGAGGGGTTACTTAGTATCACCTTTGTCTATCTTCTCATATAACATTTGTATGTTACCCTTTCTACAATTCATGGCTGGTGGCAGTGGTTTACATTTTTCTACCATTGATTGTTTCTACCGCGGGCTGCAATTGCAGCTGCAGTAAAGCACCCATGGGTGCCCATTTTGTCAAAATGGCCCTGGTGTTCTTTTTTTGCCATTTCTTGTTGGAAAGGCCCCTCTTGATATTTAATCTGCGTGCCAAACCGGGTTTGGTCCCTTTGTTTTGTTGTTGGTGGGATTCAATGATGAAGCCCGTCTGAGGCCTCCAGCCTGTCTGAGAGGGCAGGAAGCGTGGGAGGTACCTGAAACTCCCTGTGCTTAGTCTTCTGGTTACAGGAATGCACCCAAAGGTGATTGGCCAGCTGGCTGTCCATGGAGGACAGCCACCCTGCCATGTGATTGACAGCTAGACTGCGAATGAATGGGAGAAACCTGAATAAAAGGCGAGGTCTTTTGCTTAGAAGGCAGAGTCGACCACTGGACGAAGGAATCCGAAGTAGAACTTGGAAGAGACGTTTGCTGCAACTCCTGTCCTGTTGTCAGCCCCCTGAGGCTGACTCGCCCCCCAAAACTCTGGCCTTCCCTCCTCCTCCTCACCTGACAGACCAGAGTCTGAAGTTGCAGCCAACTGAGGTCTTCTAGCAAGGTAATCCTTTCTCTTTCTTCTTCTTTTTTTTTTTTGTAGAGAGTGTCTCCCTCTCGGAAGGAAGCCACAGTGAAATGCTGCCCAGCAGCGTAACCTGTGACCCCTCCCCCGAAAGGGACTGCTTGGGGGAAAAAGCTGGTAAGGCACAAAAAAACCCAAGTGGACTCTGTTGGTCGAGAGGATCCAATGACACCAATGCTGAGTGGAAAATGGGCTCCACAGGCTCCACGCAGTAGCAGGTAAGGTGTATAGGAAGGAACCACCTGGAAGAAGGCGGCTGGTGCCTGGCAGTGAGGGCCTCCAGGAGAACGTGAAGGAAGAGACAGTAATAGCAGGTAACGGCCCTTGCAGCAGATAGTGTATGGTAATGGTTGCCAACCAATGAAAGAACGAAAGAACACCTGAGAAAATAGAGCCGGAAACGGGAGAAAGAAAGGAGGAAGAACAAGGAGAGAGAGAGAGCGCGTGCGTTCAGAGGAACGCAAGGTAAACAAAGGCAATGCGGCGGCGGGATGCCAGTAGAGAGGACGAGGAGAGAAACGCAAGAAATAGGACCAGGCACAGTCCGGAGTGGGGAAAAACAATACACGCAGCACAACCACGTAGAACAGCTAACCGAGGAGCTGACAGCCGGTTGCAAAGCGGAGCGCCCAGGGAGGCCATGGCTAATAAGCCTCCCTGGGACGCTACAAATGAAAAACTAGACCGCTAGTGCAAAAAGCGGAACAACGTGGCAGAACCTCTAATGGCCGCCGCTTAGTCTGAAGCGGGGCCACAGGCGCCACAAAGCTGAGCGCTTGACAACTGTTGGCTTTCCCGGTGAAGCCTGCTGCACTGCTGAAGCTCCGAATTCGCCTCAACTAGAGAAGCTCTGCAAAGGACGACTTCTCGCCTTGGTTTGGTGGGACCAATCGACACCAAGGCAAACTCATCTGGAAATCCTCTCGGAGCTGGCTGTACTTCCATTGCTGCTGCAAGAACTGATTGCAAGGGAGAGGAACACCAGAATAGAGTGTGTTGTGTTTAAGTCGGACCCGAGTTCCAGGAAGATCCTCTGGACTCCCATGAAGCCGGACTGACTAAACCTGAGCCACCTCAACAGAGTGCTGGACTCCAGGTGCGAGGAAAGTCCATAAGATACCCCAGACGTCCTCCCACTTGTCCCCACAACTGAGGCCCAGGAACAACAGGATCTGCAGACTACCAAAGGAACAAAAGACAGCTGGAACCAATTTCTTCAGACCTAAGGTACTGTAAAACTAAATGGTACTTACCTCTTGTGTAGCATTGCTAGCTCTCAGTGGAGACTTGCTTTGGCTGCCCCTTGCAGAGTTGCTTGCAGCTTTGCCCATCACAAGCCTCCCAGCTTGTGGCCCAACAGGGATTTCTGTTTCAACAAAAACTCTCTATAACATTGTGGAAGACTTTTTACATACCTTCAAGAAGAACACCAGCTCCCCAAGACTTTGCTCAATTGACATTGGCTGTCCTGGCTCCCCGAAGACTCTTCTAACCTCTGACTTGTGTTTTGATCTCTCGCTCCAAAAAGTCACACATTCTATAACTTGTGTAGCTGGGAAAGGGTTAATCTACATTGCATTGGGGGATTCAAACGTACTTACCTGTTTGAGAAACTGTTAACCATTGTTTCTTCCCTCTAACCTTTTCCTTTTAACACCAAACTCAGTATTGCTCTTAATGTACCAGTGATTTATCAATGTCCACAGTGTCCTAGTTATTTAAGTCACCCCAGGGTCTAGGGAGTGTCCGTGTGCCATCCCATATGGGTATCTATTGATTTATTGAAACTGAGGCTGTATTTTTTAAGTATATTTTAAATGTTACATATTTGCTCCCTTCAAAAGAAGGCTTATTCAAACTGACTGTTAAATTAATAAATAATTGTTTAATCAGGAAACCTTGAGTGTAAGTGTTTATTTGGATACTTGTCACTGTTAAAGTATGTTACAACCCTACAGCTCACATTGACCCCTCTTGCGATAATCCTGGCTGCTCAGTCACTCTACCAACTTGTGTAGTACATGCTTCTACCAAAGGTTGGGTTAACTATTGCCAAGAGGACAAGGCTGGTGCAGTCTCCCACAGGGTACTGCATACAATCTTGCCTAACATTCACGTTGCAACACGTGCTCGGCCAACTGTAACAGTTTTTCTGACATAGTTGGACCTGGAGGACACCCACTTCTCCAGCATTGGATCTTTCATGGATTCACATGCTTTGAATATTCCCTGTGGTCAGGCTGGGAACCTGTGTCTTTTTAAAATAGCGTTTTCCTTTGGAAAACTTCAACACTTTAGTGTCCTATCAACGTCCTTTTGGGGCGCTTGGGTACCACCCAATAGGACGTAGGTTATAAATAAACCCATGCCTGTGGCTTCTCCTCAGATTTCAACCGTCTCCAAAGTGTCGGGATCACCTTGTGCTTTCTACACATTGGTGTGTTGTGGTCATTGTTAGGCAGACACCTGTGCAGTTCCCTTAGGGACCACTGCAAAAGATTTAAGACTACAGGTGTTTGGCAGTAAACCCACTTGGTAGCAGTCTGTACCACACAGATTCATTTGGTAGCTGTGGCTGAGCAGTCAGACTTCCCTCAAGAAGAGTTAGGCACAGAAATACAGTAGCACAAGCAAACACTGACCAGAGCTTGGGTGTAAAAGTATATAATTATTTATTTAACACACTTATAAAACACACTAGCACTAAATTGGTAAGATAAGGTCAAAACACAATCACTGTTATCATATGTACATCCCTAATTACTTGTTGGACAAGTCTTAGTTAACACCACTTATTTCCAGACAGAGGTGAGCGCTTAACGTTTGATGGCACTCCAACAAGTTAAATAAAAAGGGACGGAAAAGCAGAATTATTGAAGCATACACACTAAACACTTTTTAAAGAACCACAGCAAGTTAGGAAGGCACAGTCTACGGGTGAGCAAGGAAGTTTAGATGCCAGGCCCACTTTCAAGGGAGCAACGCAGAAGGTGCCCAAGATCAGACAGTTACACAGAGTCTTCGAAGTTTGTGGAGGTAGTTCGAAAAAGGTTTAGTTCAGTTCAGAAAAGTTAGCTAAGGTGTCCCAGGCTAACCCAGGTTCGAGGGACGAGGATTTAATACACCCCGTTCAATCGGTAGCAAGGGAAGCCAGGCGGAACACGGTACCTTAAATGGAGAGGATCCTCCAGCGGGGGCAGTTGTTCCTGGCAGCGGGTGCAAGTCGCAGCGTCGTCCAGAGGAAGAAAAGATCTCGTCGTGGAGGAAAGATGAAGGTCGTTGCACTGCCAGGGAAGAAACCAGCCTCGGAGTTCTCCGGTACAAAGGTACTACCCTTTCGGTTCGCGGTAATGGTGCAAACGTGGTATCCCGGTTGCCGGGGTGCTTGGCACAGGCAAGGCGGCCACGAGATGCTCCAGGAAGGCGAAAAGAAGGTAGACTGGTTATCCCCACCAGTCGAAGGAAGAAGACTCTCCGGGCTGGAGATCTCCTCTGTCGTTGGGAAAAGTGGTGAGACGGTTCAGCAGGGCTCCACCGGTGGTGTCGTCGTTGCAGGCTGGCTCAGCTTCTCCCTCCTCGGATTCTTAGGTCCTGTGGCGACTTCTGAAGTTCCAGTCCCCAAAGCCCTGCTTTTATGCAGCACACCCCCATTCACTTAGCCTAGCTGTCAATCAAACATGCTAAGTGGTGAGCCGGCCGGCTCACCACTTGGGCCAATCGCACAAGAGGTAACTCAGTCCAGGGTGCCTAAACCCCCTCCCACATCCCCTGGTCTACCCAGATAGAGTGGCACCACTTTTGGAGGCTTCTGTGGAGAAGCCCACCAAACAGTGGAACAAAGGGCTCGACTTGGGTTGGAGTCACAGAAGAGAACACAAACGCCCTTTTAGAATCGAGTTCTGGCAAAAAAAACAACCGGCGAATTAATATTAAATAAATAAACCGGCGGTATGTTCGAGGCTATAAAAATTAAATAATTAAAGTTGGTAGCCTCGAACAATGGGAAAATCCCATAGAGATATATTCGCGGTCGAATATAAAAAGTAGTATCCACTGCCACCAGCCAAACCTCGATCAGGGGGGACAGAGACGTGCCCCCTCGAACAACAGACCCCGGGGCAATCGAATTGCCCCGACCAGTACGTCCACAATATGATGGTTTGTACTGGTTTCTGTTCATAATTTGGGAATAGCAAAGCCAATGGTGACTTTACATGCCCTGGGAGACAGTAGTCAGTCCCAGGGTATGGAGTCTATGTTCGGGGGTCGCTACGGCATCCCTGGGTTACGGCACGGAGGGTGCTGTGTAACCCACATCAAAAAAACACACGAGACCCTATGGAGTAAAAGACCCCATAGCCCATAAAACACATGGCAAGCTAAAGGAACATCTCAAATCATGTCTAAGAGTGGGAGCAAAAGAATCTCACTCTTAGCAAGAGAGAAAAAAAATAAACCCACAAAAATCTAGCAAAACTGCTGGGGGGGACTCACTAGATTTGGGAAATTAGCCTCACAGAGAATTCTCCTTAACAGTCATTTTTTTCCCAATGTCGGGAAAAGCGTTGTTTCGGCCCTGCGCTACTTGCGGAATGAAAAAGGTTTATGAAGGGGACGGGCACATGGACTGCCTCTATTGCCTCTACCCTCATCACTCCGCTGATACCTGCGACATCTGCAAGGGTTTCTCGCAGAACACATTGAAGGACCGCAATCAGCGGTTGATATCGTGGCTGAACGATGGGGCCTAACCTCCATTGGAGGTAGAATTGGTGCGCAGCCTAGCGTCAGAGAGACCTGCTCCTGCAGTTCCTCGCCAGTCGGTGTCAGCTGAACCACCGGCAAAGTCCCGTCATCAACGGCTTCACGGCCGGCTACAGTGTCTGTCTCCACAGTGATGTTGTCGTCTCCTGTGACTGCAGTCGGCAAGGGCCCGAGGTTTCGTCCTCGATGGTCGACGTGCTACCAGTGAGTGGAGCTTGGCAGCCTTCGGCATGTGACGCCCTTCTGCCGGACACCTTATTACAGCAGGAGTCCGCCCTTTCAGTGTCATCGATGGAGGAGGAACGAGAGCCTGTCGTGAACCCAACAAGCCTCTGCTTACAGAGCGTTGGCCCTTCGGCGACGGCGGGAGTACAGAATCTTCCACCTGCGTCTCCTCTGCTGAACCCACAGTCGGTGCTCTCTCTCCAGGGCTTATCTACACTGCAGTCCCTATTAAGTCAACAGGATTCAAGATTGCCTCCCGTGGGTACACCCCCGGTAAAACACCTATCGTCGACGCAGCAGGTGTCCCTCCGCGTTCAGCGTCCACGGCTGAGTTGCCGGCTTCCCGGCCGATGAGCACAGAGCCCCCTCGTTCCCACCCGGAGGAGAGTGAGCTGCAGGACTCTGATTCCGACCAGGGCCCCAAGGACTCCATCTCTGATATCTCGTCCTCGCCATCAAGAGACCCGACATGGGAGACTCATGTGGAAATAGAGGTTCCTAGGAGTCCGGCGCAACCGTCACCCCCGGATGACATTGGGGCATTTCATGCCATGATGGCAAAAGCCTGTGTCGAGTTTTGTCTGACCCCAGAGGAAGACAGAAAAGAATGTTTCCTATTTGACCACATGGGAAACAGAAGGAACGCGGTTTTCTCTGTTCCAGTCCTGGACCATGTCTGGCAAGAAGGCCTACGCACCATGCGCCACCCATTTTCAGAGCCTGCAGTTAAAGGCAAGTTAGAGAAAAAATGTAAGGCCCCGGACTCTACGCCAAAGTATTTGGTTGCACAACCCACCCCTGAATCAGTGGTGTCAGCGGCGGCTAGCAGGAAAGCCAGAACACAGCACAAATGCACTACACCTCCTCACAGCGATGCTAGAAGACGAGATGCCTTCGGAAAAAAGGTTTTAACAGTGGGGGCGATGACAGTTAAAGCCGCCAACTCGTTGGCGATTATGGCACGCTACGACCCCAAAATGTGGCATTGGCTAGCCCCTCTGTTAGAACATCTACCCAAGGAACACCGAACGGCGGCCATGTTGCTGGTGCGTGAAGGTGAGGAGACGTCAAATCACAGCATTAACATTGCTGTAGATTTAGCGGCATCTTGTTTCAAGCAGATAAATAATGGGGTTTTACAAGGGAGGCAGGCCTGGCTAAAGTGCACAGACTTTAGGCCGGCGGTTCCTCATAAGTTACTGGACATGCCCTGTGAAGGGGAACAATTGTTAGGGGAAAAAATAGATGAAGCCCTCAAGGGCATGAAAGAGGACTCCGATACGGCAAGGTCATTGGGGGCTTTGCAAAGCGGGCGGTCGTTTCGTCCCTTTTGCCCCTTCCGTTGAGCTTCAGGAAACACCCGGTTTGCTGCCTCACGAGACCGGGATTACAATCTGTCTGGATACTCCTCACAAGGATATAGACGGACAGTACAGTCTACATGAAGAAGCCGTGATTTTCAGGCATCCAGAAGGAGAGGAGGACAGCCCTCTTCCGCCAAGGGTAAACGAACAAAATCACAGCAATGACGGTCTTCGAGGAAATGTGCTGGAGGGCAGAGTAGCCCTACACGTCGACGAATGGGACAAAATTATATCAGACCATTGGGTATTGGACACGGTGTGGTTGGGCCACTCTCTGGAATTCAAGGACCCACCGGTTCCCATTCCTCCCGTGTATTCTGTGCAACCTCATCTTCACATCTTACAGCAGGAGGTTGTACTTATGCTACAGAAAGGGGCTATAGAATTGGTTCCAGTGGCAGAGAGAGGTCAGGGGGTTTACTCCTCTTATTTTGTGGTCAAGAAACCCAACGGCAAGTGGCGACCCATTCTGGACCTTCGGGTGCTGAACAAGACTCTGCAACGCCTGAAGTTCAAGATGCTCACACTTCAGGAAGTCATTCGATCGGTACAGCCGGGGGAATTTCTGGCGTTGTTGGATTTGCAGGATGCATATTTCCACATACCTATGCGTCGACGACACCGAAAATTCGTGTGATTTGTGGTGGGTCAAAATCATTACCAATTCCGAGTGCTCCCGTTCGGTCTAAAATTGTCCCCCAGGACATTTACGAAATGTTTAGCGCTGGTTGCAGCGTGGCTCAGACGAGAAGGTCATCACGTCTACCCTTACCTTGACGACTGGCTGATATGCGGCTCGTCTCCGGCAGCGACACAGGCAAGTCTCAACGTTACCATTCAGCTGTTACGACTAGGCTTCGCCGTCAACTTCGAAAAGTCATATCTATCTCCCTCCAGGAGCTTGGTATTTTTGGGCACAGAATTCCAAACTCAGTCAGGCCTGGTGAAGCCTTCCGTCGAGAGAATTAAAAAACTCAAGCTGAAAGCGGCATAGTGGAGAGTCGGAACAAGAGTGTTAGTCAGAAAGTACATGTCGCTGTTGAGAGCCATGGCGTCGTGTATTCCGTTGGTGAAGGACTGTCGTCTCTTCATGAGGCCAGTGCAAGAGTTTCTGGCGGACCGGGGGGGCTCAAAGTCGCGGGTTGTGGTCCGACAAGGTGGTGGTCAACAGCGACTTATAGGAAGCTCTTCGATGGTGGCAGCTCTCGGACAATCTGACTCGAGGAGTGCCGTTGATGGAGCCGGTATTTCAAGCTACAATTATGACAAATGCCTCTGACAGGGTGGGGACCTTCCAGGTTCAAGGTCTGTGGTCTCCAGCCGAATCGAGCCTTCACATCAATGTGCTGGAACTGAGAGCGGGTCATTGGTCTCTAAAATCATTTTTGCCGCGCATACATGGCTCTGTGGTGACGGCCAATACAACCACAATGTTTTACCTCAGGAAGCAGGGGGGGGGGGGCACCCATACCAGGGTACTCTCGAGAGAGGCTCAGGAAATATGGCATTGGGCCCTGGAACAAAACATCAATATTGTGACGGTTCATCTGCCGGGCGTGATGAACGTGCAGGCGGACTCTCTCAGCAGAGAAATAAACCAACTCCACGAGTGGCAGCTGAAGGAACAGCAGGTGTCGAGCATTTTCTGGAAATTGGGTTGTCCTTCAGTGGCTCTTTTCGCCACTCGAGAGAAAAGAAAATGCAAGGAGTTTGTCAGCAGATGGCCTCAGCCAGGTTCGCTGGGGGATGCGTTCTCGTACCCGTGGACGGGCATGTTCCCATATGCATTCCCTCCGTTTCCACTCATTCGGCGGACCCTTCAGTGGGTTCAGAAATACCCATGCCGTGTGATTCTGGTAGCCCCCTACTGGGCCAGGCAGCCATGGTTCTCCGACCTACTCCATCTATCGGTAGCAGAACCAGTGCGGTTACAAGTGACGCCGGACCTTCTGTTTCATGACAAGGGTGCAGTTTGGCACCACGACACAGGCTCTCTCAGCCTGACGGCGTTGCTCCTTACTTCTCAGAGTTTGGCCTACAGAACATTCCTAGTGACTGTTGCCGGATTTTGGAGGCGGTTAGAGCTCCGTCCATGAATGTCTCCTTTGCATGCAAATGGAAAAGGTTTTGTGTGTGGTGTAAGGGTCAGCCTGGGATGGACCCTTTAAGCATTTCATCAGAGCAAATTCTGCCCTACTTGTTGCAATTGGCAAAGAAAGGTTTGGCGTTCTCCTCCATAAAAGTACACCTGGCGGCCATTTCTAGATTCACTCGGAAGGGGCATGCTACCCCTGTGTTCAGTGATCATCTGGTTAAACATTTTCTAAGAGGATTGTTTCTGACCTTTCCTCCAGCCAAGAAATTCCCTCCTGGTTGGAGCCTCAATCTGGTGCTGTCGGGTCTGATGAAAGCCCTGTTTGAACCTATGTTGTCGACACCCCTGCAGTTCTTGTCATGGAAAGTGGCGTTTTTAGTAGCCATTACTTTGGCAAGAATAATATCGGAGTTGCAAACCCTAGTGATTGATCCTCCGTACTTACGTTTCTTCAAAGACAAGGTGGTGTTGGCTACTAACCCGCACTTTATTCCAAAGGTGCTAACTACTTTTCATAAACTCTCTTCTATTGTGCTGCCATCATTCTTCGCTTCTGCTTCCTCAACGGCAGAAAAGGCGGTGCATACGCTGGATGTAAAAAGAGCATTGAAATTTTATCTGAGTCGTACTCAGGAGTTCAGACGTTCAAGACAAGTGTTTGTGGCTTATGGACCCTCAGTTAAGGGAAAAGCAATCTCCAAACAAAAACTATCTCGCTGGGTCTCATCGGCTATTTCCTTCTGTCACTCTAAGGCGTGAAAGCCTTTGGAGAGGCGCCCGAAGGCGCACTCGACGAGATCCACTGCGTCGTCAGCGGCATTATGGTCAGGGATTCCGCTGGTGGACATCTGCCAGGCGGCCTCCTGGTCGGTGCCGCATATTTTTACTCTGCATTATTGGCTGGAAAAGCAGCATGGTGCAGATTTACAGATGGGACGTGCAGTCCTGCAACGCCTGTTTCAGTAAGGTAAGCCGCACAGCCTTGGGGTATCTGTTTCAATGTTACCACTGCTAATGTCTCTTTGCTGGTCTAATGTGTTGCGTTCCTGATGTATTGGTTTGCATTACACGCCACCATGCATGATGACTACTGCTATGTAATCTATTCAAAGCATGTGAATCCATGAAAGATCCAATGCTGGAGAAGGGAGTAGTTTCTTACCTGTAACTCCATTTCTCCAGCGTTGGTATCTTTCATGGATTCACATGTGCCCGCCGGCCACCCCTGAATGCAAACCTAGTTGGTGCCTCTACTTTGGAGATTAAAATCTGAGGAGAAGCTGCGGGGCGGGTCTATTTATACCCTATGTCCTATTGGGTGGTACCTAAGCACCCCAATAGGACGTCGATAGGACACTAAAGTGTAGAAGGGAAAACGCTATTTTAAAAAGACCGATGTTCCCAGCCTGACGACGAGGAATATTCAAAGCATGTTAATCCATGAGATACCAACGCTGGAGAGATGTTCCCAGCCTGACGACGAGGAATATTCAAAGCATGTTAATCCATGAGATACCAACGCTGGAGAAATGGAGTTACAGGTAAGAAACTACTCCCTTCCACATCCCCATTCACAAAAAGCTCTGCAAATTCCTGAGATTCATAGTTCAGCATCAGCACTACCAGTTCAAGGCCCTGCCTTTCGGCCTGAAGTCGGGCCATAGGGTGTTTATGAGGTGCCTGGCCCCGGTGGCGGCGCGTCTTCATCTGCAAGGCGTCCACATATACCCCGAACTGGACGACTAGCTGGTGCGTTCCCGCTCGCAATCTTTGGCAAGCAAGCACACAGCCAAAACCGTACGTCTGCTGATGGAGCTGGGGTTCTCCATAAACTATCAGAAGTAATGCTTGAAGCCATAGCAGGACGTTCTTTTCCTAGATGCGCGACTCGACACAGTGACATGCTTGGCATCTCCCTCTGAGGAGAGGGTGGCAGCCATACAAGGCAAGGTGCAGCGCTTGTCATCGGCCCAGGCAGCAATGGTGCGTTCCATCAAGTCGCTTCTGGACATCAACCTCGTTCGCCTCTGCAGACTGCGCAGGAGTTCCTGGCTGCGAGGTGGATGCAAGTGTCGGACCTTTACGGACAAGATCGCCCTCAACTAAGAGTTCCGTCGGGGTATACAGTGGTGGGCTATTGGGCAGCACCTTGTTCAGGGAGCTCCATTTCAGGTTCCTCCTTACCAGGAGACGGTCACCGCGGTCGTCTCTAGTGGGATGGGGAGCCCACACAGAGGCCATATTCTGGGCCCTCAAGTCTTTTCTGCTGTTGTTGAAGGGCAAGCTGGTGAGGATCTTCACAGAAAACACCATGACCATGTTTTACATCCGGAAAAACGAGGGACCCGGTCTCCGGAACTCTCCAAAGAGGCCTAGGACTTGTGGCAGTTGGCCATTCGTCAAGGCATGTTCCTTGTTCCGTTTTGCCTGGCGGGAGTCAAGAACACCAGTGCAGACTTGCTCAGCAGGGAACTGCGTTCTTGCCACAATTGGGAGCTTCGCCAGGACCAGGTGGATCTGCTGCTCGACAAATGGGGACGACCCCAGATTGATCTCTTCGTGACGGCAGTGAACACCAAGTTCCAGAGGTTCACCAGCAGGTACCCACAACCCAAGAACATTGGGACGTGTTCTCATTACTGTGGGAGGGAAGGTTCCTGTACATGTTTCCTCTCCTACTACGTGTGATCAACGCCCAGACAGTGCCACTGCAGGATGATGCTCATCGCCCCAGCATGTCCGAGTCACTTCTGGTATCTGGACCTGCTGCGTCTGTCAGTGGCCATCACTGTCCCCGGACCTTCTCGCCAGAGAGGGTGGAGCGATTCTGCATCACAACCCAGAGTCTATGAAACTGAGGGCATGGCTCCTGCAGCCCTAGAGTTTTGGGGTTATGGTCTACCCAAAGAATGTAAAAACATCCTGGCCAGGGCCTCGTGAACGTTGAAGTGCTACGGGCATAACTGGAAATGTTTCTCTGTGTGATGCAGGTCTCAGAAGTGAACCACAGAGGCACTTTTACTCAAGGTAACATGTCGTACTGTGGATGGGACGGAGAATAACTTCTCAATCTAAATAACAAGACCGAATCAGGAGGTTGGCAAACAACTCTGTTTTGAATATCAATTGTCTAAAACAGGGAGTACAATGGACTTCAACAGACATCGCACAGCATAATCTCAACATATCTTGTAACAAACCACATTTATATACTAAATGTTTGTCATTCATGACGTCATATTACGTGGCAATCAGAAAACCTACGGGAGATTGTGGTTGGCTCCAAGGGGACGTCTAAGTACACTTTCTATATGGGATAGGATCGTGATTGGATCACTATAGTCAGGTGGGCACTCATGCCCTCCCATAGTGCAAGTCATTCTCAACAGTTATTAAGTACACAGAATACTATTAGCTCTTGAACTAGAAGGCCCTTTGTTATACGGCCTTCTACAATTGGTTGGCACGCTTGTACTCTTATGGAACATTCAAGACTCTAGCAGCGCGTAAGCTGGTACCCCAGGTGCTGGTGGGTGAACTTGTCCGTATCGCCCCACCCAATTAGCCTGCCATCTCTCATCACTCATGCCGTCTGCCATTCACATTGTCTTTGAACTTGGCCTTGCAGTAGCTTCTCGGCACTGGGAATATAGGGGAATGCCGGCACTCGCTATCTTCAACCTGGTGAACAATGCCCCTCGTCTATTTTCATCCTCAGCTCACGTGATCAGAGACCGTGAATTTGCTTGTATTCTAGCATTTAATAGTCTTTAATGAAGAAACTTGGTACCGATGGTGTTCTCGCTTTGCAACTCAACAAGTGATGCCTCGGCTTCTCACGTTTTACTGTTCTTCACAGCTGATAAACAGTTTTTGCCTGCTTCCAGTCTTTGACACCAAGCCAGTCAGCCTCTTTGGTCTTGCTTCGAATTCGAGCCTATTCTTTGCTGCAACACCCAGCTTTCAATCCGTTGTCTTCCATGGAGACTTGCTTACTAAATTATATCATCGAATGTCCAGAACTCTATATACATGTGTGTTGGCGGCACCGCCTCCAGTCTATATACTAGGTATAGCCAGCCTTATGCAGCGTCTTGGTTTCTGAAGTGCAATCTTCATTCCGCACATGAAAGTCTTCTCGATTCGTTACTTCGCCATCAGATTTTATATCGCCTATGCATTCTCTTCTCTGGTCATCTTTCTCAGTGCGTCACTCTCCTCTTTCTGTGATGTCACCAGCTCCTTCTTTTCACATCTTCACACTTCTTCAGGCGCTCCTCTCAAGAAACCATCTGTCTTTCGGGGGTATTTCTCATATGTTCTTCTGAACGGATACCTCATCTCAAAGACTCTTCGTGGTGTAGGTTCCGTTACTGGCGTTGCACATGTCGCAATTTCCAGTTTCCAGTATATAGGCAAAATGGGGGCGGGACTTCCTGTAGAGCCATTTGGCTGCTCTTCTGCAGAAGATTACCCCGCTGCACGTCGAGGCCCTTCAACTGCTGCCATACTTGCTTTGCTTGGCCAAAGCAGGACTGGTGCATCTCGCTGCCATATCCAGGTACACTAGGTCTCCCGGCAGACCTTCCTTGTGGCCCCAGACTCATTAAGGAGTCCCTCAAGGGACTTTTCAGGACTTTCCCTCAGGTAAAGGCTCCTCCCTCGGCATGGGAGCTCAATTTGGTGCTAACTAAGCTCATGGGAGCGCATTTCAAGCCTCTGGTCCCGCTCAATTTTCTCTCATGGTAGAAAGCTTTCCTCGTGGCTATCACCTCGGCCAGGAGGGTTTGGGAGATTCAGGCCTTGTCCTGCAAGCAGCCTTACTTGTCCTTCCATGCTTCAATGGGGGTACTGCATACACACTGCACCTTCCTTGTCGAAGGCTTCCATCTCCGGGTGGCTCTCCAGCTGCATCATGTTGTGTCATCGACTGGCGAGCACGCCGCTGCCAGGCCGGCCGAGAGCCCATTCCACCAGAGCCATCGAAGTGACAATTTCTCTCTGGTTTACCCCTGCTCGACATCTGCAAGGCTGCTACGTGGCAGTACATGCACACCTTCACGAGGTTCTACTGCGTCAACTGATTCCAGGGAGAAGTCTAGATTCGGCCAAGCGGTGCTACGCAACCTGTTTGTTTGAGGTGAGTCTGTTCCAGAGGTCTGTTTGAGGTGAGTCTGTTCCAGAGGTGTGTTATTGCTTCTGTTGAGCATTGCCACCTCCCGTGGTTGTGTATATGCTGTGTAATCGCTATTCATAAGCATGTGAATCCATGCCAGAACCTTATATTTGTGACCAGAAAAAGGTGGGGCCAAAAGCTACTCCTAATACTTGACAGCCAATTCTTTTTTGTTACATAATTCACGGCAGCAATGCGCCAATTTAATGAAACAGATTATAATAATCCTTCGGTATAGACAGACATCCAGACACTCAACATGATTATTTGAAATATTTCTTCATAAAGTTATGATTTTTCTCATTTTATTCATTTCTGATTAATGTATAAAATGCAAATTTGTTGTCAAATTAAAGAGTAGTGATCTTTGAAACACGCCCATTATCATCTTCCTAAATGTTATAATTCTGTGATGAGTAATATTCACTTTTACATATAGGGTCAAGAGTAAATAACATGTGCTGTTTACCAAGGGAAATAGACATGACTGGCAATGTAATTCAACTCGGGGCCTCATTTGGGGCCTTGTGAAGCAATCATTTATGATCAGACATTGTACAGCTCCATTAATTCCAGCGAATGGACGAATGTTATGAGAGAGCTAGGTCAAAAGGTGACCGTTAATGGATGAATTTGCTTTTGAGGTTGCCAATAAAAACAGATCTGGCCACTCTAGATGTTCTTCTTTGAGTGGTGACCATATGCGCTATGCCTTGAAATTAAATGCTGTTTGTATACAGAACAGAATCAATGTTCATATACAAGACATTTTACTTTAATCAATTTCCGCCAACACATGTTTCGACCTTTACTGACAGATATTCTTCAGGGCCAATCACATACAGCAAAAACAAAAATGTACTTACGATGTACATTAAAGGATATTCTATATTATAAATTACCACCAAATCAGAAACAGAAATCCATATCTCCTGATACATCCAAATTAGTTTGAATCACAAGGATCCCAGCATGGTTTACAGAGAAGGGAGAAAAACGTACATACATGCTCATATTAAGATCCTTTGTTGGCAACACATACAATGACAACACTAAGCATTACAAATATTATTTACAACGCTCAAAAGCCCGAAAATGCAGAAAAGGCAGCCTACCACCACCAATTCAATGTGTCCACCACCAAAACACTGCCCATTATGGAGTTACTCTCCCAAATATGTGCTAAAAAAAGAAATGTCATTACTGTTAAAACAGAATATCATGCTATCACCAAGTCTTAGTCTTGAATATCCTGCTTAATCCTTAATTTCTATAACAACCTCAGTTCCTGAAAAAGTAAATGGATAATCTGTATCCTAACCGTCATAGGGTCTAAATTTAATGAAGCAAAAAATAAAAAGGTATTGGGTACCTCTGAAGTCTCATATCCAATCCTGCGTGATCATTAAATACCAGAACTGGAGTGTGTTGTCTGTTTCCAAATGCGAAGGCCTTCTCATGCCTCTACATCTGGTAAAAAGGGGCTACTGTCCTATTAATATGCACACCAATGTTAAAGCCCAGAAAAATCAACAAAAGCAAGGCAACACTACTAATTGTATTAGGATATCATCATTAAACCACCACCAACAGTGCTTATGCATCATAAAAAAGACCAAAAATGGGCAATCAGCAACAAACCACAATTCCACAATAAAGAAATCGCAAACACCTCCTAAGACAAACCGTGCTAGATAGTACTTAATATTCTCCAGCATGGGGTCTGGCATGGATTCACATTCTCATGAATATTCCCCGTCGACAGGCTGGGAATCCTCGGTAAAGAAAAAATCATTTTCAGTTTAGTTTCTGAACTGTCTTTCCACTAGTAACCAATCACTGGTCTCTGGGTCACACTGCCCCCAGCCAATGACTGCCCTCTACCTAAGCCCCTCCTCTGGCAGCCATCTTCAGATTGTTACCTCATGTTCAAGGGTTGGGAGTCCTCGTGCTATAGCTCTCGAGCTTTTACTGCGGTTTTTTTTTTTAAGAGTTTACTCTTATTTTTTCGGTCAATCGAGCCTAAAGCTCCACCGATTCACATCCGATCTACGGGGACCCGTTTCTGAATTTTCTACGCCCCTCAAGGGTGAATTTTCACGAGTTTTCACTTCTTGGAGGATTCCAGAAGATCTTAGTGACCTACCCCGCGTGTACATGGCCCAGGACAAAGGAAACACGACGTCTGGATCCAAGCAGTTCAGGAGCTGCCCTGGATGCGAATTACAGAATGTCTTCAAGGAAGATGAGCACTCTCGGTGCCTCTACTGCCTTCACGACGACAAATCGCACGTGGAGAAGGACTGTGCGTTTTGTAAGAACATGTTTGAGCGGACAATGAGGATCGTCGTACTCGACTCACCAACTGGCTGGAAGGGAAAAGCCCAGCAGCAGGTGAGAAGAAGAGGAAGTCCAAGCGGTCTTCTAAGACCTTTGAGGGCGCTCCAGCGACGGGGCCCAACAAAAGGCAAAGCACAGCGAGTCCGCGGGCACCGGGAGCGCTGATGGTTCGGGCTCTTTGGCTGCCAGGCAGGGCGCAATGTCTCTGATGCCATCAACCACCAGCCAACGCTCTGGCTCAGTGAAGAGGAAGTCGGAGAACCCGGGTAAGCTTCGGGAGGAGCCCCGGTCGATCCAGACGGCAGCAGCCCGAGGGGGAGCTAGGCAGCGACCCTCCCCCCCCAATGTGAAGGCCTCAGGCACGCCCAAAGTCGCAAAGGCCCTGATTCACCCAGCGAAGTCCTCGATCGAAGAAGTCGTGGAGGCCCTGGCGAAGCCTGTGGAGGCTACCCCAGTGGAGACGACTTCCGGGCCTAGAGGTTCCCTGCCACTGATAAGACCCCCGTGAAACCCCCGGTGGAGAAAGAGGGGGGCACGGTAGCCATAACGGACACAGATACCACCTCTGAAGATGAGCTAGCTGGCGTGGCAAAGATCCTGGACAAGACGTTCGAGGAAGTCTGTTCCTACGGGAGGTAGAGCCGACGAGGAGCCGCAGATCGTGGAGGAGACAGAGGACCCTACTCCCCACCCATCACTCCCGTCGCAACCGGTGCCTATGTCACAGAACAACTCTGGAGCAATCCTGATGGCTATCCAGGCCCTGTGTACGATGATAAGGACAAGGTTGCCCTCAAGTCCAGCGGATGATCCAGCAGCGCCTGGACCATCGGGAAGCCCACCGAACAAGCGGAGGTGAATCCATCCTCCCCCTCCTTTCCAGCCTTCACCTCCACCGAGGGATGAGACGGGAACAGAGATGGCGACGACGGTGGTGACGACGGGACGGATCTCCCATCACCTCCTGCCCGGGCCTCCCTCCCCCCCGACGAAATTGACTCTATCCACGCCATGATCGCCAGGGCTTCGGAGCTCTTCCAACTTTGTCCCAAAGAACAGAAGGAGGGTTTCCTCTGCCAGCGACGGGAGTCCAAGAGGAATACAATCCTCTCAGTACCATTACTAGACAACATCTGGGACGAAGGACTGTCGCTACTCAATAACCCGTCCACAGTTCCTGCGAAGAGGGACCGGTATGAGTAGTAGTACCGGGTCCCAGATTCCGCCCCAATGTGCCTCAGAGCTCAGCCGTCCCCGGATTCGGTGGTCTCCGCAGCAGCCAACAAGAAATCGGCAGGGGCGACGGGATCAACTTCCACTTCCCCACCGGACGGCGAGGGGAAGAAGCTGGACGCCATGGGGCGACAAGTCATCTCATTGGCGGCGACGACCATCAAAGCGGCCAACGCCCTGGTGGTGCGTTACGACAGGGAGCTATGGTTCAAGATCGCTCCCCTCCTAGACTTCCTCCCAGACGACAAGAGGGCAGAAGCCCTTGAAATCCTACAGGAAGGCGAGGTGGCTTCGGATCACGGTGGCCACGGACATCACCGACACCGGCTTTCGCCAGATGGGCAACGGCGTTTGCCTGCGCCAGTGCGGTTGGCATAAGGCCACAGATTTCCGTCAGGACGTGCAGACCAGGGTACTGGACATGCCCTTCGAAGGGAACAACCTTTTCGGCAAGGCAATGGACGAGTCACTGCACGCCATCAAGGCGGACACCGAGACGGCCCGGGCCTTGGGTTCTCTCCAATGACGGCCGCCCTTTCGGACCTCCGGAGGCAAGTCTCAAGGTGCCTCCAAAGGATTTGGTGGCAGTTCCTCGTCATACCGCCAAGCGGCCCGTTCATCGTCACAAGAGGCCTACAGACTTTCCAAAAGTTGTAATAAATGCATCGTATCTCTTAAGTACGCTGGGAATTTAAGGACTTCTTTAGATTTGATGGCATCAATGTATCTGGAATATTTTTCCAACCAACCTATCCAACTCACAAAGGTGCGTCCCTTTGGTATAAAGTCAGTACCTTGGGGAAAATGTAAATGGTGGGTATTCTGGGATTTACTGTTAATAAATACCTTTTATCATGTGTCAACAGTCCTGTTCTTGCCCCTTTATCAGTCAACACAGCAGATGCATTCCGAATCACTAATAGATTTTGGTTTTCAATTTCTCATAGCAACCTTGTACTTGCAGATGAGTTTCAGCCGTAGATATATAATACTTTCTATCCATTATTACCATATTGCCACCTTGATCTGCCAGTTTAATAAAAATTTACCCATTTCTCTTAAGGTGCATCAATTATTGCCATTCAATCTTAGTTAAATTATCATTGGTAGCTTTCTTCACATCATTATCCATTAACCTATGTATATCCTTCACAACTGCTTTGTAAAATAAATCTATGGCATTATCGGTGCCAAAGAAAGGGATACATTTTGATTTCCCTTTCATCTCAGTATCAGTAAGGTGTATTGGATCATTCTCCAATTCCTTTAACAATTCAGTATTTTCAAATTCCTCAGGACAGCAATAAATGTGTATCGGTTATCTGCTACCGTCAATACATGATCTGGTTCCTGTCTACTTTCTCTATAGGTTCTGTACCTTCTCCGATGAAAGATCTTCTTGAGCTTTAAATTTCTGACAAACTTACACAGATCAATTTGGGTACTAACCCAATCGCTCCGAACAGATGGAGCAAAAGATAATCCTTTGTTTAGAACTCTTAATTTCAACAGAATTCAGATTCCTATCTGACAAATGTAACACCAAGTTCACTGTCTTCTTGTGCGATGCTGTCTGAGTTCAAGATCTCGTCACTCTTGTCTATGGGTTTAGTTCTCCTCCCTCTCCTTGTCTCCCACCCTTGGTTCCCCATCTTATTTATTTTAATTCTTGATATGCGCTACACGCCTGTGGGCCTAAGAGCGCAGAGGAGAGGAGAAGAGGAACAGACTGAGAGAGGAACGGTTAGGCCAGAATAAAAAGTAGGGTCTTCACTGATTTCTTGAATATAGTAAGAGAGGAGGATGCTCTAATATTCATCTGGAGTGTGTTCCATTCCCTGGATGCGTGAATATCAAAGCTTCTGCCGCCAAATTTCTCCAATCGGTAGCATGGTTGGTTCAATGAGAGAATATCATTGGATCATAATGACCGTACGGTTTGTTTGGTGGATATTCTGTCCAGAAGATATTGGGGGGCTGCTCTGTGTTGGCACTTGCAGGTCAGTGATAGGATCTTGTGCCTTATTCTTTGTTTCACCGGGAGCCAGTGAAGAGCTTTCCTGAATGAGGAGATGTGTTCACGTTTGGTAAGACCGTGAATGGCTCTGATTGTGCCATTTTGGGAAGTCGTCAAACCCTGCAGATTGGTCATGGAGGTGCCGGCAAGAAAGCTGTTGAAATAGTCGAGACGGGAATTGTCTAGTGATGTTGCCAGCAGTGATCTATTTTCGATCAAGAGATCTTGGATACGTTTAATCACATGGCCACAAGAGGAGCGGACATGTGAGACGTGTTGCTTAATGGAGAGTTTGTGATCTAGGACAAGAACCAATGTTTTTACGGATTTACTGACAGGAATTTGAATTTCAGAGATGAAGAAATGAGCATCGAGTCAATCAAGATTTTTTTATGCGGTGGTCGGAGGCAAGGATAAGAAGCAGCTTTTTCACTATTCAGTGCAAGGGAGTTCTACGCCATCCATGATGTAATCTCCTGGTAGACTTATTCTGGATTTTATAGATTTTATAGTCTTGTGAGTGTATCCCCGTGAGTTTAAAAAGTACCTGGGTGTCCTCTGCGTAATTCGCATAATTGACACCCAGTCTGTCAAGAAGCGGCATAGTGTACATATTGAAAAGGATTGGGGACAAACCGGCAGCCTTGGGGAACTACCAGAGTGGACATAATTGGTAGTGCCTGGGCGTTCTCTACTGTCACTCTAGATGTTCTTGGACCCAAACAAGCTTTGATCCAGTGACATGCCCCCTCTGAGCAGTTGGCGACGGGTTTAAGCCCATCTTGCAGCAGATTGTGGATAATAAGATTAAAAAATCCGCAGAGAGGTCCAACAGCATCAGAAGGGCCGGGTGGCCTTCCTCTACAATCTCTGCAATACTGGATTTGAGATCCAATAGGGCTGTCTCAGTTCCATGCTGGGCTCTGAAACATGATTGCTGGACACTTTGCTTTCCTCTATGAATGTATTCAATTGTAGGTACGCTACTCGATCTATGATCTTCAATAAGTAGGGAACATTAGTGATTGGCCTGTAGTTCTTGGCATTGGCTGGATCAAGCGTGGTTTTCTTTAAGAGGGGGTAATCTAGACGTCCTTCAATAATGCTGGCAGATACCCGTCCCTAAAGGACATGTAGGCCATTCTGGGGTTCCATGGAACTAGGACCTCCAAGGAGCCCTTTAGAATGTCAGTAGGGCAGACATCTCAAAGGCAGGAGGTTGATTTCCACTATATCTAACATTTCTGGTTCTGAGCAGCTTTGAAATGCAACTCTAGGGATGGTAGTGTCTTTGTTACATTCGGGCATGGTGTTGGCAGGGGCTTGGATAGTTTTGGATACTAGATTGGCCTGCTGTTTAGCAGTGGCCATTTTGTGGCCAGATGTTTTGGAAGAGAGTTCATTCTGAATGTATTGACACCATGAAGAGTCTTTTTTTTTTGTGGGAAGGAAAGGAGACGTATGATTCCCAAATCCATCAAGAATTTCGAACAATTCATTGGAGTTCGACTTTGCACCATTAATCTGGGCATTGTAGTTTTCCGATTTGGCCTTAACAATGCTTTTCCTTGAAGGCATGAGCGGCTTCCTTATATTTACTTAGCGAGAGAGGACAGGGATTCTTTCTCCACTCTGGCTCACATGCTCTTTTTATCTTTCTGGTTTCAATGAAATTGTCATTAAACCATGATTTCTTTATGACTTCAGATTTGATTATCTTGGTTTTTTCGAGTGCAAGTATATCTGATGGGACTTTGATGGCTGAGGAAAGGTGTGTCACTAGGTCCGTAATGTTCTCAAATTGTTCAGTATTTTTTAATTTACTGGCTAGTAGAGTGGAGAAGGTAAGAGGTGGGACATTTTTTAAAATTTCTACATTTCCTTGTTCTCAAATTAGTTTCGAGTTTTTGCAGGGCTGCTGGTAATACTATGAATATGTTAATCAGAAAATGGTCTGACCATGGACAGGGTGAGATGTCAACCGCCTTACATTCAACTTTGTGTATTATTATCCAATCTAAGGTATGACCGCCTTGGTGGGGGGGGATTATTTATAATTTGATTAAAGCAAATAGTTATGGAGGATTATGGTGAATTCACTTTGTCGAAGGAATCTTCTGCCCATGAATTAAAGTGACCTAATACGATCACAAAGGAATTGGGTTTTGTGATGTCATTCAGTAAGGTAATAAGTTGTTCTTAAAAAAGGGGTAAGTTCTGGGGAGGTTTGTAGAGTATAGTATGGACAGTGAGATGTCTGGTAGATCTTAATTTTCACTAAAAGATTTTCACAGCCCTCCATGTTGGGTAGTTTAACTGTGTGGCAATCAAGAGTCTTTTGTGATAGTGCGCCCCAAACCCTCACCTCCCTTGCTGTTCAGTGCGATCTGTCCTGTATATATATTAGGAGGTTGACTCATCTACTGCTTGTTGGGCAGTGTCATGTAACCAAGTTTCTGTGATTGCAAACTGGTCTGGTTTGTACATGGTAATGTGGGCAGTGACCTTCGTACCATGTTGTACCCGGGACTGTGTGTTCAGCAGTGCAATGGAAAGTAGGTTATCTTGTAGGATATTCAGAGCGTTATTACCAGGAGTAGCTTTGAGTGTGGTAAAGTATTTTTTTTACTTCATTCTCCACATTCATCACGTCGGGTGTTGTTAATTACAATATTTCTGGGCCGGGTAGGCAGTGTCTAATCCCTAGCTCTCCTGGCCTCATACAGTGTAGGAGGCTGTTCTATATTTATGGTATTGGCGCATACTACAGGGACAGGAAGCAAAGCAGGGGGTTTATGTTTGGCCATGACTTCCGCCTTTCTTTTTATACAAACAATAGGGGTGCCTCTTTGTGCAAGCGTGAGACAGTGCAAAGTATACTCATTGAACAAACAGAGAGGTACCCACGCTTATGACAGTCATTGTTTCTGTCAGTAATTGTAGTTATTTTCTGAAAGTAGAAAGGAATGTGCTTCAAGAGTCGCATGAAACCAGAGATAGGTCCTTAGAGTGCGATTTTAATTTAATACAAACAGTGTTTTTAAATAAAATATATTTAAATTCTTTGAACTTCTAGATCTTTTTTACATAAACTTGGTAAAAGTATTGGAAAAAGAAAACACATTAGACAAAACGTTCATAATATATACATGGGTTACAAAAGAACAGAAAAATACTATCATTAGAGCAATTCAAATGATTATTGCCAAGTTAGTTAGCTAAAACGTTCATAATATATGCATGGATTACAAAAGAACAGAAAAAGACCATCATTGGAGCAATTCAAATGATTATTGCCAAGTTAGTTAGATACCCCTGCAGGAGACAAATTGCTGCTGCAGAAAAACTACCAAGGTGTGTTAAAAATGATCCTGGTAGGTTGGTGGAGGGTGTATACATGGTTAGTCAATAAACATGATTTTGTAATCTGCCAACGTGCAAGAGAAATCGGAAACAAGTTCACAATGTTGTTCCATAAGGAAAGGAACCAAACATGGGAACACATTTCGGCGTGCCAGTACATCTGGCATCCGTAGTTAGAGCCTTCATCAGGGCAGGAGTGATGTGATAGGATTTGACACCCTATAGGGGGCAGAAAAAATTGAACAAAATTGTACTAAAGGCACTAAGGTAAAAACAATGATTCATGCTGCTGATCCAAATTAGAACCCACAGACTACTCACCCTGTATAAACATCAGAGACCTGGGGAATCTGTGATGCTGTTCCCAGATATGGTGGGATTCTTTCAATGCTCAGGTTAGCATTGGTAATTGTCCACCATCGGTGTGTCTTGGCAGGTGCTCAGAATCACTGTGGTGTAAATTCAACGACGAGGGGAACAAAAGGAAACAAAGGCTTCTACTGTAAGCAGGGTCGTGGCTGGCACAATTTTAAAAACAAAAGGCAGTAGGGAGGAGTGAGTATAATTTGCATGTGGTACCTGGAGTGGTAGGAACATGGAGAAAATTATTAGTTGTAGGGTGCCCATGGTCGCCCAGGATAAATGAAGATCCGAGGACAGCTGCCGCCTTTCTGCATTGGTGGTGGGTCCTGGGTACAGAGTGTGTACAATGTGTGTCCACCGTCAAGTGCAATAAGGACTTATCTAGCGGTAGACAGGGGGCTCGTAAACAAATATTTAGTAAGCAGATGCGAGGTGTGGAGGAAGGAGGAGCACCACCTTGCGCCAAGCGACCTGACTAACGCACCACCAGCGTTGTTTCAAAGCCTGGCTAGTGCTGGGAAATGTAGTTTGTATCAAGAGCAGCTGAGTTACTGCGGTACTGGACTTTGCCTGCAGTGCGCGCAGCGTACACAAGGCATGCAGACTACAGTGTAAACACAAAAGACTGCTGCCTGTGCCGTTTCAAATCTTGTTGTCAGAAAAAAAGTAAGTTTGTTAATGCAAAGGGGGGTCTTCTAGAGCTAAATGGCTAGCACGATCAACAAGACTTGCAGGGCTTTCTTAACGATCTGCTAACTAAAGCATGAGGCGCAAGAAGAATGAAATCGGATATTACAGTTAATAGTGCTAAGAAACCACATGTTCAGGTTCTGCAAAGTAAGTAAGTGGCATGCATAGACTTTTCCTATATTGGTTGATATATTTGTTTCCAAGGGTTCTTGAAATCTCACTCTTTTATTGGAATCTTTGAAATTGCCTTTCTTGATTCGCCTCAATTGTTCTAAAAAATAAATCTTCCTTAGAACCTTGCCACTGTCTGAAACCCCATCACTCACTTCTGGGTCACTTTCTGGATCAGGACATTCAAACGATAGTACTATGCAAACTTCGTCAGTTAGTTCTAATACATTTTCATCATACTAAGTTGGAGAAGTATACATGGGATCTTTGCGATAGTCACGTTCATCTCAAAAATAAATTGTGATTTCCTTGGTTTGACTTCATTTTGGTGTCTTGAGAATCTAATTTGTCTCCACTCTTGCTGGTACCGCATTCATGGCCTCCATTTCCTTTTGAACTTAATCTATGTGTTTAGCTACTCTACTCTCTACTGGCATGTTCAATCAAAAGTTCCATCATAGTAATAGAACTTTGGTTAAGATTATCTTCCCATTTTTTTGGTTAAATCGGCATCCTCTGTGTTACTAAAGTCTGGAAATATTCATATTCTCAATCCTCTTGGAATTTTTAATTGATCAAACTATTATTTCATAGCAGTTTTCTCTCAAAACATATTTATTTATTTTCTAGATAACCAATTTAGCCTGACAAATATTTGTCTTAGGGTTTCAGGTGCAGAGGAGGTATTTCTAAAAGCATTGACGGTACTGCCTCTTGGTAAGGATAAGGCCTGAGTATCCTCATCCCTAGAGATAATGTATTCAGCCATAATTGGTAAGTCAGCTCAAAATGAGATTACTAGATATATAGGAGTTGGACTACTACCTCATAGAGCTGATACCTGATTTTAGATAAAGAACAATTTTTGAGAACAGAAATAACTACTAGAGAGTAGAGAAAGAAAGCAAAGGTCAACCACAAATGACACTAGCCCTGAATCACAAATGTTAAGTTGAAAGACAAGGGAGGACCATATGCACTATAACCTAAAATTAAATGCTATATGCTTATTACTATGATATCTATTGTCTTATTGCGGCATGATGGAATAATGCAACGTGCAATATGACCTTATAATTGTTTGTACATTTATGTCATGTTTTTCTGTGAATTATATATTTTTTATTACAATATTATGTTATTTACGTATGGTGATTTGTTGTGGAATATTATGTAGCCCAAGGATCAATTACGATTCCCAGCATGGTTTACAGAGATAAGGGAGACAAACATTCGTACAGGCTCATATTAATACCCTCTGTTGCCAACACATACAATGACAACACTAAGTATTACACATAATATTTACAAAGCTCAAAAGCCCAAATATGCTGAAAGGACACCCTACCACCACCAATTCCATGTGTCCACCACCAAAACACTAACCATTGTGGTGTTACACTCACAGAAATGTGCTAAAAAAGAAATGTCATTCTCCAGCATGGGGTCTGGCATGGATTCACATGCTCATGAATATTCCCCATCATCAGGCCGTGAATCCTCAGAAAAAAAAAAAACGTGTCATTTTTGTTTACAAACTGTCATTCTCCTATAAACCAATCACTGAGATCTGGGTCATACTTCCCCCAGCCAATGATTACCCTCTCCCTAAGCCCCTCCTCTGACAGCCATCTTCAGATTTTTACAGTACGTCCGAGTGTTGGGATTCCTAGTGTTTCGCTCTTAGTTTTCTGCATTTTTCGTGCTTTTTTTGCTAGAGAAATCCTGTTTTGGTTTGATTGAGCCTGTGTATCGTTTCTTCAACGGACTAACGGGGATCCGTTTTTAGGCACCTTTCATCGCCCCTCAAATGCAGAATTGTCGAGCGTTTGTTCTTTGAAGTTTCCAGAAGGCCATTGGGCCTACACCACACGGCCGATCATGTCGGAGGAGGAGGATGGGGGTTCCCTCTTCAAGCTCTGCAGCAGCTGCGGTTTGCAGAATGTTTTCGTCGAGGACAAGCATTCCCACTGCCTTTGTCTTCACCCGGCGCACAAGGAGGAAGATTGCGAGATCTGCCATGGCTTTACCAAGCACACGATGAAGGATCGGCACAATAGGCTGGTGGCGTGGCTCAAATCCAAGGCCCCTGCCCCGTGTGGTTCACAGGGGCATGCCTCCTCCGGATCCAGCCAGCCAGAGCGGTGCTTCTGAATCTGTGGGATTCCAAGACAAGGCCAAGCACCGTGAGTCTGCTTCCGTCGGGGTCACCGCACAAGTGGGTCCCGCGACGGCCAGGCCGTGATTATCATCTCCAGTGGCCTCAATCTCCAGCTACGCTCTAGATCTTCGTCGAAGAGAAAGTCAGCTACCCTGGGCAAGCTACGGGAGAAACCAGAAAAGGCTAAGCAGCAGGAAAAGGTGGCCGGCCTGCCCGTGAAGGTCCAGGTGATGCAGGCTAAGTCGTCCGCATCTATCGAGCTGGTGACGGCCGCCCTTTCAAAACTGAAAGGGGCTGACCCAATCCCGGGTGCCCCAGCAGCGGCCAGAGTCTCTCTTTCTTCCAGATGGGAGGCTTCGCCAAGCCAGCGGAAAGGACTCCAGAGAACAGGATGCCGTCCCTTAGCACAAGGCCGACCCGTCAGAACCCAAAATGTGGGGGGCATTTGGAGGGGGTAGTGGAAGAACTCCAGGGCACAGATATTTCGTAGAGGACAACAGTTCGATCCACACATCCCAGAAGACGTTTGGGACGACGGGAACGTCAAGGAGGTACCCGCCGGAGACAGCGACGACTACGTCGGCGGGGACGAACACATAGGCGCTGGGCCCAGCGACCCTACTCCCCAGGCACCTTCCAGAGATCTGTCACATGATATTCTATTGACCCGCCAGACGCTGGTTTTGGGAGATTCAGAAGAGGATGACACCGGGATGACCACCACTGAAGAAAAGGAAGAGGCACCCTACGCCTCCACTCCAGCTGCCAGTATCCCCCCCCTCCCCTCGAATCGAAAAATCTTCAGCTCACACCAGAGGGGACAAAGAAGGAGGGCTTCCTGTATCAACGCCGGGAGGCGAAAAGGAAGAACATTTTGGTGGTACCCCTCCTGGATGATGTCTGGGATGAGGGGCTAGCACTGCTGAAGAACCCTGCGTCAGCCACAGTGAAAAAAGGGACCGGCTTCAAAAGAAATACAGGGTCCTGGAGTCTGCACCCAGGTGTTTGCAGTCTCTGCCATCACCAGACTCCATGGTCTCGGCTGATGCGCGGAAGAAGTTGTCCAACCCGTTGTCCTCAGCCTCCGTTCCCCCGGACAGCGAGGGGAAGAAGTTGGACGCCGTGGGTCGAAAGGTCATCTGCTCAGCAGCGACGACATTCGAGGCGACCAACGCTTTAGCTATCCTGGCCAGGTACGACCGGGAGCTGTGGTACTCCATTACTGGATTTCCTCTCTGAGGACAAACGGGTCGAGGCGATGAAGATCCTGCAGGAAGGCGTGGTGTCGTTACCGTGATCCTGGACATTGTGAACACAGGCTTCCACCAGATGGGAAACAGGGTTTGCCTCCATTGTCATGGCTGGCTGAAGCCACCAATTTTAGGCAAGATGTTTAGGCGAGGGTCTTGGGCATGCCGTTCAACAGCGAAAATCTCTTCGGGAAGGCCGTTGATAAATCTCTTCAGGCCATCAAGACCAACACAGAGACGGCCCGTGCCCTGGGCACACTGCAGCAGCACCATCCGTCCTTTCGTTCCTCAGGAGGAAAGGCGGGCAGATCTTCGAATGGTATCGGCGGCGGATCGTCCTCTTACCGCCAACCCTCCCGTTCCTCGCTACCAGGCCTTCGGAGGTGGCCTCCGCCATCATCGTCAAGGCTCCCAAGGCGGCGCGCCAGCCTACAAGCAGGACTGAACCGGCCAGGATGTCGGGGACCCCCACCCCTGCACCTTTGGTGGGATGCCGGCGGTGAACTTCGTCATCATGTGGGAAAACATCTCCACTGATCGATGGGTGCTTAACGCTCTCTACCACGGACACACTTTGGAGTTTCAACGAAAGTGTCTGCAAATACCACCAATGGCCCGTCGGGAACAACACATCCCTAGGCTGCTGCTGGAGATTCGGCCATGTAAAAAAAAAAAAAAAAAAAGGGGGGGGGGCGATAGAGCCGGTTCTGAAGCGACTCCGGGGCTCTGGAGTTTACTCAAGATACTTTCTAGTAAGAAAGAAGACCAGGGGCTGGAGGCCCATTCTTGATCTACGACGACTCAACAAGTACATCCAGTCCCAGAAATTCAGAATGGACGCGTTCCAGCACGTGCTCGGCCAACTGGAGGAGGGAGACTTCCTGTCGTTGGATCGAGAGGACGCTTACTTCCACATCGCCATTCACGAAAAACATTGCAAGTTCCTGCGCTTTGTCGTTCAAGCACTACCAGTTCAAGGCTCTCCCGTTGGGACTGAAGTCAGCGCCCAGGGTCTTTACGAAGTGCCTGGCTCCGGTGGCGGCCCATCTGCACCTACAGGGAATTCATATGTACCCATACCTCGACGACTAGCTCATCGGGCCAAGTCAAGGGACATCGCCGCCGATCACACAGAGAGGACCGTCCGACTGCTGACGGATCTGGGATTCTCTGTGAACTATGCAAAGTCCTGCTTGGATCCATCGCAGAACGCGCAATTCCTGGGGGCCGGCCTCAACACGGTTTCCTGCCTGGCGCCCCCCTTCGGAAGAAAAGATAGTGGTCATTTTGGGCAAGGTGCAACGGCTGTTAGCACTGAAGATTGCCACAGTGAGGACCATCAAGTCGCTGCTCTGCATGATTTTGTCCATCTACCCAATCAGGCTCTGCAGATTGCGGATGCGACTGCTCCAGGAATTCCTGGACGCCTGTTGGATACCGGTGTCCGGCTGCTTCACAAAGACAGGATTGTTGTCAACGAGGAAGTCCATCGAGCGATAAATTGGTGGGGTCTATGCTCCAACATCGCCGGGGGCACGGACTTCCAGAGCCCCACTTACCAGGAGACATCACAATGGTTACTTCCCAGGGGGTCTGGGGAGCCCACACCGGATGTCTCCACGCCAGAAGCCTCTGGCTGCAGAAGGAGAACTAGCTCCACATCAAAGTCCTGGAGCTGCGGGCAGTGTTTTGGGCCCTTAAGTCATTTCTTCCGTCCCTCAGGGGCAGGGTGGGGAGGGTCTTCACGGACAATACCACCATGATGTTTTACATCAGGAAGCGGGGGGCACCAGGTCCCCAGCGCTCTTCAGAGCGAACAGGAGCTGCGGCACTGGGCCTGGGCCGTTGCCCAGGGGATGTTTCTTGCTCCTTTTCACCTTGCGGGAGTAAAAAATACAGTCGCCGACTCTCTCGGTAGTGAGCTGCGCTCTTGCCACGAGTGGGAACTTCTGCAGGATCAAGTGGGCAGCTTCTTCCTCAAGTGGGACAGGCACCAGATCGATCTATTTGCGATGGTGATGAAATCCAAGTGCCAGAGGTTCTCCAGCAGATTCCCCCAGCCAGGCAGCATGGGGGATCCGTTCTCCTTCCCGTGGGAAGACCTGTTCCTGTACGCGTTGCCTCTACTACCACCAAACTAACCTAGTACTTTGCCACTTGCTGGCTGCACTACCACTGTTTATCGCCTTTATTTATTTATTGTACTCATTATTATTTATTCTGTTCTCTCTTCTGTTCCGCACTTTCCACTTCTCCCCCCTTCCATGCACTTTCCCATTTTCCCTTTCCTATGCACTTGCGCGCTCTTAATGTCACTGGCCTAGTAAGATCGTTGTTTTTGCTCTCCCCTCTTCCCCTCCCTTTGCCTGGTCGCGCTCTGAAACACTTGTGTATGAGCGCAAAATAAATAAAATATCAGATCATGTCAGTCAACTCAGACAATGTCGGTGCAGGATGATCCTTGTCGCACCAGCGTGGCCGAAGCAGATCTGGTACCTGGGCTGCCTTCATCATGTCAGCTCCACCTCCTGTCAAGCTACCGGTGGTCGCAGATCTGCTCGCCTGGGAAGGAGGCGCAATCCTGCAGCACGACCCAGGATCGCTGAACTTGAATCCCTGGCTCCTGCAGCATTAGAGTTCGGTGGGTACGAGCTGCCAGCGGACTGCAGGTAGATCCTTGCCAGGGCGTCATCGACTCTTAAATGCTACAGGCACAAATGGAAGTGTTTCATGACTTGGTGCCAGTCGCAGAAGATTAACCCTCTGAGGGTCACGGCCGCCCCAAGTCCTTCGTACTTGTTGTCGTTGGCTAAGTCGGGGCTGGTGCATGCCTCCATCAAGGTGCATCTGGCAGCTATCTCCCGCTACTCCAGGTCTCTGGGGCGATCTTCTCTTTGGTCACACGGTCTAGTGAAGGAGTTCATTAAAGGACTGTTCCGATCATTCCCGCCGGTGAAGGCGCCTGCCCTGGCGTGGTTACTCAACGTGGTGCTGACTAGGCTCATGGAGGGCACCCTTCATGCCTATGCATCTAGCTCCTCTCAAGTACCTTTCTTTGAAGACAACTTTCCTTGTGGCCATCACCTCTGCCAGAAGAGTGAGTGAGATTCAGGCTCTGTCCTGTAAGCGGCTGTTAGGTAGAATTCTCTGAAATGTGCTAATTCCCTTCTACCTTAGAGAGCCCCAGCTCTTTTGCTGGACTTTAGGACTTTAAATTTTCATCCTGGAGAGAATGAGACCCTTTTCCCCACTCTCATGTATTTTTCTTTGATTTAAACGCTGTGTTTCTTTTGGTTTTAGGGTCTGACAAACTCCATAGGCATCATCTTTTTACATTGTGCCACACAGCACCTTCAGTGCAGTGGCAGGGGGGAAGTACTTTAGATTTCCCAAAGGCTTAAATACCTTCTCTTGGATAACTACTGTTTCCAGGAGCAGTAAAGTGAAATTGACTTTACACTTTGTAGACCCAGCACACCCTATCTTACATAGAGTGCTGGAGGGGTTACTTAGTATCCCCTTTGTCTACTTTCTGATGTAACATTTTTTTGTTACCATTTCCACAATTAATGGCTGGTGGCATTGGTTTACTTTTTCCTACCATTGTGTGTTTTTTCGACATTTCTTGTTGTAGAGGTCCTTCTTGAGATTTACTCTGCGCGCCAAACCAGGTTTGGTCACTTTGTTCGTTTTGTCTTTGGCAGGGTTCACTGGTGATGCCAGCCTCACGCTCCAGCGTGTCTGGCAGTGCAGGAAGCGAGGGAGGTGCCCAACAACTCCCTGTGCTTAGTCTCCTTGGTTACAGGAATGCACCCAAAGGTGATTGGCTGGCTGGCTGGCTGTCCTTGGAGGACAGCTGCCCTGCTGTGTGCGTTACACCTAGGCTGCGAATAAATGGGAGAGACTTGCATAAAAGGCAAGCCCTGCTACAGTGCCGAAGCTCCAAATTCGCCTCGACTAGATAATCCCTGCAAAGGACGATTCTCCCCTTCGGTTGGTGGGACCAATCGACCCCAAGTCAAACTTGACTGGAAACCCTCTCTCTGCTGTACTTCCATTGCTGCTGCAGGAACCAAGTGGCAGGGAACAGGAACACCAGAATAGAGTGCATCGTTTTTAAGCCGGACCCGAGCTCCAGGAAGATCCTCCGAACTCCTTCGAAGCAGGACTAACCTAGCCTGAGCCACCTCAACAGAGTGCTGGACCCCACAAGCAAGGAAAGCCCAGAAGGTGTCCAAGAACCGCTGGGGGGTGCTATTCGCAAGAATCTGAAACAGCGAAGTGCTGCTGATCTGAACCTTGCCCATTGCTGCCGCCGACCTTCAAATCTTAGTGCAGGAGTCTCCAGACGTCCTCTCTCTTGTCCCCACGACTGTGGCCCAGGAACAACAGGATCTGCCAGACTACAACAGGAACAGAAGCCAGCTGGAACCAATTACTTCAGACCTAATGTACTGTGAATTAAGGGGTACTTGCATCTTGTTGTGCAGCTTGCTTGCTCTCACTCGAGACTTGTATTCGCTGCCTGTTGCATAGTTGCTTGCCGCTTTGCCCATCACAAGCCTGCCAGCTTGTGGCCAAACAGTGATTTCTTTTTCAACAAATCTCTCTATAACATTGTGCAAGACGGGGGGCGTGGCTAGCTTGCCATGTGAGAGGCTGGAAGACCCTGGAGCTCCCGCAGATCCGTCAGAATGCCCACTGACAGATTGCACGCAAATACAACCAAAAAGAAGGATCAGCTACATGAAAGTGAGCGGCACACAACGCGCCAAGCCAGGTCTGGAACCGACCTTCAAGGATCAATATAATTGTAAATTATAAGTGCCGAGACCTTTACGCCTACCCACCTAAAATGGCCCCCCGGAGAACAAAGGATGCAGATTGACCAAAGTCTGCACGGGTACAGTGAGGCACCTACCAACAGCAGACAAGACGGAATGCAAGAAGAAACCCCTCGCCACTGAGAGCGGATGTGTATGCGCCAGGACCTGCTGCTGCTACAAAGTGAGCACCAATATGCTGAACACAGACGCGGCCCGAGCCGCCCAAACCATTGTGTAATACGGTCCTGCAAGCCAGCAGTGCGGGGCCGTTGGACGGAGGGAGATCTGATGGACCGTCGCTACATCTCCCCCACTACCCCCTGCCAATAACGGGACAACACTGTGGAAGGCAGTGACCGATGCGTGCCCAAGACAACCGCCGGCACGTAACAATGAAGCATAGATCTGTATAGCAGGACTCATATGGCCCCCCACAGCTGCACTCAACAACGGATCACCCGCTGGGTGAAGGAGCCTAGACAGATAGTGGAAGTGGAACATGACGCATGAGAACTGTAAGTGCGAACAGGTGGCAGCGGGGGAAAATGGGGAAGCCCATCTAATTACATAGTCAGAGCATTTGGGGCGGCAGTAAACGAAACACACAGCTGACCCTCGTCTCGTGCAGAGAAGGGACCCGACCTAGGACACTGTGAGGGTCGCTCCACAACGTGCACCACTTCCGCCCCATATTGAGAAAGGCCTAACAGCTTGGAAAACAGCAGAGAGGCCCCTACATATGGGAGCCAATGCAGAAGAGTGAAACCACTGGTGCTGGCAAGGCGCCATACCGCCCGGGAATAAGAGGCAGGACAAGTGCCAAAACCCAGGCCCGGAAACAATAAACAGACAAACACCATAACTGGAGAGTAAGAGATAAGAGTGTACTTGGCCACTGATGCATATAGAGCTATTGCACTCCATAAAAGCACTAACACCTAGAGATGCAGCCTAGCCCACGCTAGTGCAACCAAGTGCCCCAGAAACAAAGCTGAGTGCCACCGAGCCAGTGCAAGGCTGTGTAACGGAAACACGGACCCTTGATACCGGAGGCAAGCACACCGAGCAATACTGAGATGACATCCTAAAACACCCAAAACGAAGGGGGAAACAGCCCACCATGGAGGAGAACACTAGAACACCACTACCACCAGACAGAGCCAGGAACAAAGAGAGCAATGCACAAAGAGAGACAACACCATTGAGCAGCGAACAACAGATCCTGGAGGATATAGCGGACCTAACGGTCACCTGGGAAACTAAACTGGAAGCAGCTATGACTAGCCTCAAAACATTGCTTAAACATAAAATTGACGCAGTACAAGTGGACGTGAACCTACTGCGACAGGACGTGAGAGCAATAGCAGAAAGCACAGGCGCGCTGTTGAAAGAAGTCCAATAAAACACTACTGCCTGCACGACTAACGCTTCTGATATCCACATATTGCGCCAGCAAGTGAGTTATCTGGAAAATAGGAGGCCGAAGGACAGGTCCGAAGAAACAACATACGCATAATATGGCTCCCAGAAGATGAAGAGGAATAAAACCCCACAGACTACATTGAAACCATGTTGCTGCAAGAAATAGGTGGGGCACTCATCCAGGGGTTCGCGGTGGAGAGAGCTCACCGGGCATTGACGCGGAAACCAGCACCACGTGCCCCTCCAAGGCCGATCATCGCCAAAATATTGAACTATCAAGACCGGGAGAAGATCCTGGAATACTTCCGTAAAGGAGGCACGATGCATATGGCGTCTGCAGCAATAACAGCATACCCGGACTACACACTTCAGGTGCAAAGACGCCGACTAAACTTCAGTGCGGTCAAGAGAAGATTACGCAAGGCCATCTACAAATATATACTGATGTACCCGGCGAAACTGAAAATATTTCATAAAAACAGGGCCTTGTTCTTAGAGACCCTGGAAGAAGCTATAGATTGGTTGGATGCACAGAATGGTCCTATGGATACGAACGACCACCGAGAAGGAGGAAGCGATAAGTGCAGCGGCGTCCACCAAAATTGAGGTGATGTATAAATAATGACACTGGGACTGGAATATAGATCTGCACATGGCAGCGAGAATGCATAAGGCGGGCAGTACACATATAAGCATTAATGCAGGAGATGCAGAGAACCTAACCCACCCCCCAGTGTCTCCATTTGGAGTTGACTGTTCTCACAGACTCTCTGCAATACTATCTAGCATTGTTTAGCTTATTAAGAATAGGAGGTTTTTGCCATTTCTTTATTGGGGAATTGTGTTTTGTGGTTGTATGCTCGTGGCCCATTTTTTGTCCTTTTTAGGATGAAATTCCTATCTATTCAGGAAATTAATTTGAGTACAATACTAAGATTAGTAGTAGTGTCACCTTGGTTTTGCTGATTTTTCCAGGCTTTAACATTGGTGTGCATATGAATAGGACAGTAGCTCTTTTTTTACCAGAAGTAGAGGTATGAGAAGGCCGTAGTATTTGAAAACGGAGAACACACTCCAGTTCTGGTATTTAATGATCATGCTGGATTGGATAGGAGACCTCACAGGTACCCAATCCCTTTTATTTTTTGTTTTTTTCAATTTAGACCCTATGAGGGTTACGATACAGATTATGCATTTACTTTTTCAGCAACTGAGGTTGTTATAGAAATTGAGGATTAAGGAGGATATTCAAGTCTTAGACTTGGTGATAATGTATTTCAGATATTCTCTTTCAACTGTGATATTTCTTTTTTTAGCACATTTCTGGAAGAGTAACTTCACAATGTGCAGTGTTTTGGTGGTGGATACATGAAATTGGTAGTGGTAGGCTGCTTTTTCTGGATATTTGCGCTTTTGAGCTTTGCAAACAGCATTTGTGTTGTCATTGTATGTGTTGCCAACAAAGAGGATTAATATGAGGCTTTATGTATGTTTTTCTTGTGATTCAAACTCATTTGGATTTATTGGGACATATGGATTTCTGATTTGGTGCTAATGCATAATATGAAATATCCTTTAATGTAAAAATGTATTTGTATGTTCATTTTTGTTTTTGCTGTATGTGAGTGAAGCCTTGAAGAACACTTGTCAGTAAAGGTTGAAACATGTATTCGTGGCAATTGATTAAATAAAAATGTCTTGTATGCAACTGTGGAACATTGATTCTTTATACAAACAGCATTTAATTTCAGGGTATAGTACATATGGTCATCACTTGTTTTTCAACTTAACATTCGTGATTCAGGGCTAGTGTCATTTGTGGTTAACCTTTGCTTGCTTTCTCTACCCTCTGATCTCTAGTAGTTATTTCTGTTCTCATAAATTGTTCTTTATCTAAAATCAGGTATCATCTAGATGAGGTAGTAGCCCAACCCGTTTTACCTCTTTTGTGAAGACCACAGATTTTATTTTCCTGGTATGTTGCTTTATTTTTATAAGAATATCCCCTGGAAGTCTCCCAAAGTAGGGTGGGCAAGGCAGACCTGAGTTGAAACTCTAATCAACTTGAAGTTAGGAGATTATAGGGTTGTTGAATACAAGCGTTTTTTAAACCAACACAAAACCATTGCTCCTTTTTTCCTCCTTCATTTACCATTGTATCATTATTTCTTTACATTTGACATTCCTTCACATGATTTAAACTCCATGCATTGCAGGACACAATGCACTTTTCAGTAAGCAGTGCTGCATTTGGAAACAAATAGATTAGTTGAAAAAAATCACAGGTGAATACATTGGCTTTATACATTGTTTGACATAAATATTTCTACAGCGTAGGCTGGATTTATTTCCTTGTTGATTTAAATTGCGCTTGTGGACCTTTCTTATTTCGAGTGCGGCAGAAACAGTCCTACTGTTTTAACTGCTGTCTCTCATGAATGCAAGTAACTGTTGAAAATGTGAATAAAATAACACATTCTTTTTGCACCTCTTTACATTGAGCCAGTCTCCATGTCTTGTATCGGGTGCTGTTCATTACAGAAGGCGGCATCCATTTGCTTGTTTTGGTCCGTGCAATAACAGTTGAATCATATTTCACAGTTGAAGCCGTGTAACTTTAAAGCACATCTCACTTGACATTCGGGCAGTCATCACGCGCCTTTAAGGCTCCCCACAGAATAAAATCAACCTGCCTATGAAATTCTCTCTAAGGTCTAATATGCACCTAGTCATTCCATAAATCAACAACGTATATTTCTAAACATCTACTTCTAAATACCATAATGCAGTTAACATTTCCTTACACACCGCTTATTGGCGAGTATGTTTTAAGTGATTCACACAGCACATACTTGAAGCTACTTTCTTTTATAAATGACAGATTTTAAAACATGCTTTAGTTCCTCCGATCTCAAAACAAGTATTGGTATCTGAGAAAATGTACCCAGAAAACTGCATTTGATGGAGATTTAGCAATGTGGTCCCATGTGCAATGTGGTTTTACTGGTTTCTAGCATGTGCATGTAAAAGAAGTATAAGCTTTTGTGAGCTGTGCTATCAGTGTAGATGAATCAACATTCTGTGTGTTGTAAACTATGTACAAACCTAAAATTTGAATTTTCTGATGGTCATCCCTCTCCAAATTCCCTTGGATTCATTGGGTGTATGTAATTCAGGGTCCTCTCACTACAATGTTGTTGGTGAAACCTTTACTGGTTACTTTCTTTGTAAATTGAACCGGCCCAGGTAAGCTCTCTTTCATCTCAATATGTCCTTATAAATATCTGGCTTTCACTGGTCTCAAATTAACAATCAATCATGGAAAGTTAGAAGTCGTACAACCTTTCAGAAATTCAGTGTCAGACTACACTTGCGAAAACTGTACGATTCTGTTGTTTTTAGTAATGATTTGCAAAATACTTCACTTTCTGTGCATGCACGGATAGGAAATGCTATCTATTGTACACTGCACACAAATAATTGCAGAGAATGCCATTTGTTCTTCAATGTAATCACTCTCGACTTTGAATATACCCAGAAAGCAGTTTGCAATTCACACGAACATGCTACAACATTGTATTGGTTATAGTTTATCAGCCCCTGTGCACTGTATGGAGGAAATACAATGTGTTCTATAATAAATCAATTTCCACTTGGCTTTACAAAGCAATGTTGCATTTCACACTAAATGTTAAAGCATTCTATTTGCTACCACTTTCTACTAGTGGAATTTCCCCCTCTGCTTCTCCAAATTCCTCCCAATACAGGGACTTCACAAGGACATGCTTCTAGGGGACATGCATCTAATTACAGTGGGGAATTTTTATACTCACTTTGAACAATTCAAGCCTGCATTGAGCCTCAGAAGTTCCAGTTCCCTGGGCTACCTCTAGGAAATCTGGTTTGCCTCAGGTAAAATCTGCTTCAGGCTTCCTTAAGAATAATGCCCATTCATCTCCAGATCTTAATCCAGCTCAGCACTCATCCAGTTGGGACAGGGGTTCCCCTTTCTGCAGCCTGTGTTTCTGCTTGTATGATGTGTAATATTCCCACCTTATGTAGTAGTGCCCTTACACTTTCGAATTGGTCAAGTCTTTCCATTGGCTTGCCTAACAGGGTGAACCTCCCAGAGAATATACCCCTTAATTTCATAGGTCGAATTTCTATGGTCGGCTGTACAGAATCATATTTCATATTTATACCATATCTCCTTGTAGCAACAATACACATCAGTGAAATATAGGTTGTTAGATTCACCCCTTCCTCACGAATTCAAGGAGAAGTAGCATGATTTTTTATTTGAGTTTCCCCCCCTAGTCCCTTGTGATTTTGCTGTGCCCCCCACCACCCTCTGGTCCCTGTGATGTTGCTGTGTTCCCCTCTCCCCCCTTTAGTCCCTCCCCTTTTCATTGCTGGAGTTGTCTTGATTGACAAAGGATTCATCATCAATGACTTTTGCCAACGCTTGGATTTACTTTTTGGACACATTGACTCTTGGGGCTTCATCCCCTGCCCCCCCCCAACTCTCGTGCTGGACCTTCCCTGGATCTCCCACTCAGGTTGGCCCTGAATCATGCTGTGCCCATTATCTTTGTGAATCATTGACTACATTTTTTGCAATGTTTTCTCTGCCACTGTTTTTGCTCTCCCCTCTGCTTCTCTGTTCACTGTTTTATTCTGTTTCTTCTCCTCTCCCTTCCCCCTTTTTTCTCTCTCCTCCCCCCTCTTACTTTTTTCTATGCACTTAATGTATCTGAATGGTCCCTGGACCTAGTATGATAGTTACTTTGTTCATCTCCTCCCCCCTCCTTACTTGTTATTCCCCCCTCCCTATCCAGCACTATCTGAAATGTCGTCGGGCCTAGTACGATAGTCGCTTGTTTTGTTCCTCTCCCACCTTCTCCTCCCCTCTCCCTCACCTTGTGTAATTCTCTGGCTCTACCAGCAATTTTGTCAGGCCTAGTACGGTAGTCGCCTGTCTGTTTCCCATTTCCTTCCTATTTGTGTGTTAGCACTTGCACTATCAGAAATGTCGCTAGCCCGAGTATGATAGTTATTTTCACATTCTTGTTGTTCGTGGCCTGTGAGAATGTTTTGTATTTTCCCTTGTTCCTTCCCTTGTCGTGAAGCGCTTTGAAACACATTGGACCTCATTACGAGTCTGGCGGTAACCGTGCCGGAAAAACTAGCAGGCTACCGCCGGACCTGGATTACCATTCCGCCTCCGTGATTCCTGGAATCTTTGGGGCATTACGACCCCAGTGACCCGAGAATTCCAGAGGCGGAATTCTGTAAGTCCCCATTCCCATGGAGTGACTCCATGGGACAATGGAAACACTGGTTCTGTCCATGACAGAGCCAGTGTTTCCATTTGCGCCTGCAGGCGGGTGGTGTTACTCCCGCCAGGTCAGACCTGGCGGGAGTGACCCCTTCCGCCTGCAGGACTCTGAATCAGCCAGTCCGGAAAGAACGGTGGCAGCGTTTTTACCGCCACCGTTCTTTCCGGACCGGCAGGGTCATAATGAGGCCCATTGTGTATAGGCACTATATAAATAAAGTATCATATGATTTTAGAAACAATATTTCAAATGGAGTGTGTCCTCCCACGTATTCCTCATCTTTGGCACTTGTTGTCCAGCTTCAGCTGCTTCGGAGAAAATGTTTGGCAGAGGGCGCTGTGCATCGATGGCGTCGAGTCGATGTACCGCAAAGGCCTCCATCGAGGGTGATGTCATCGAAGGCATATATAGCACGCACAGCGGCCGTTGGCCTCAGTTACGTTTTTCCACAATAGCTTTGAGCAAAATTCGGCACGCCTCATCTTGTGACGTCTTTGTTACAATCACCTCTCGATAAAATGTCTTCATCATCGACACCGTTGCCTCCGAAGTCCGGTTTCAAGAATTGCTGGGATTGCCGGTCAAAAATGTCTCTCACTGACCTGCACTTTATCTGTTTGTGGTGCCTCGGGGAGGGCCTTGAGGGAACAGAAGGGGAAACTTAAGGTAGGAAAAATCCCTAAAAAATCACCCACCCGATCCTCGGAGGAAGAAGACCAAGCGATCCAGGTCGAGGAGTGGCTCACACCACTCTTTTTTTTCTTCAAAGAAATCAAAGAGAAGGCACTGTAGGTCGACTTAGTCGTCAGACGTTTCCCCCGAAAGGGTTGCTTGCCCTACTAGAAAGTCCACTCTTGCTGAGTGGGAAGCCTTCAGGGCTGAAATGCTAAAGATTTCTGAGAAACAAAAAAGCCATGCACCTACTGAGCCTTCAAAGGAAGCCGGAAAGGAAAGGTCTTGTCCGAAATCCTGCGCGCCCTTGAGCCCGGGAAAAAGGCCTTATCTGCATCGTGAGCTTTCGAGGTCTCGATCCGATGTTCCATTGAAGTATCACATGAGATACTAGGAAAAGTTGAGATTTTCGACGCCCGCTAGGCCCTTGACATCAACGCCGAAACCTTCAACGCCAGCCGCGCCATACTTGCCAGCTGTGTCGTAGATACCTCGCACGCACTTGATTTTGTGAAAACCAGAGCCTGGGGAGCATGCAAATGCATCCTACAGGCAGCTCATGTCGAAAGTGGTTGAATACATGGGTTGGAGTTGGCAACCATTGCCTTATGAGCAAGACGACCTCACTGACATTTTGGACAAGGGTCCACAATCTGATCCTATTTTGCCTTTTCATATGGTATTGCAGAAAAGGGTGGCTAGAAACTGGGAGACTCTGATATCCAATCCGGCAGTTGATAAGAACTTGACATTAAAATACCGCCCTTCCAGTAGTGACCTTGACTACCTGTGAAAACACCCCACTCCAGAGAGTCTGGTGGTGCAGGCAGCTACGGCTACTTCCAAAGCAGTGTACCCTACCATCCCTCCTGATAGGGACGACAAACGCGTAGATGGATAGGCGAGGAAGGTATTTACTGCAGGAAGTATGGCACTAAAATCTGCCAGCTCCACTTGTCCCCTCGCAATGTTTTCTTATACTCTATGGGATTGTATTTCAATGGCGGAAGAACACATTCCCGAAGGGGGTGAAAGGGACGGCTTCTTATCTATTATTAGGGACGGCAAAGAGGCCATGTGCGAGTCCCTTCAATCAGGATTGGATTCTGCGGATAGCATCAGCAGGTCCATGGCTACCAGCACCGTTATGTGCAGATTTGCGTGGTTGAGAAAGTTGGGTTTTGTACCTGAAATGCAATCTAGGCTTCTCAACATGCCTTTTGACGGGTCTCACCTTTTTGGCAACAAGGCTGACTAGAACCTTGAGAATTTGCAGACCTCAAAGGCGGCAGCCAAATCTTTGGGCGCCGCTATTAGGCAACCTCAGCCTTTTCGTCCTAGCGGGCAATCTTGGAGGGGTAGATCTTTTCGCTACTACTCCCCAAAAGCTCCAGTACATCGGAGCTGTGCTAGATAAATCATTGGGAAAGAGCTCGCCACCCGAGGTGAGAGCTCAAGACATTCTTCAGATGGTGACCACATTTCAGAATACCCACAGTCCACTGGCCTTCGATTTTCTGAGGTTGGTCGGCCTCATTCCATCCTGCCTTTTTCTGATGGCATAAGTTTGCCTAAGAATGAGATCCCTTCAATGGGCTCTAAGAACGCAATGGTCCCAGTTCTCAGGAAAGATGTCGGACCGACTTCAGATTCCATCCAGGGTCTCACAGGATCTTCAGTGGTGGGTCTGCAAGCACAATATTCTGAAGGGAGAGCCCTTTTGGCAGCCATGGCCAGAGATTATAGTAGTAACGGACACCTCACTCACTCAGTCGGAAGGGCGAGAGAAATGGTCAGTCAAAGAGGCCAGAGAAAATGTTCTCATGGTGGACGAGGTAGAGGTGCAAAGCCAGCTAAAGCAGCAGCCTCCTTACCATCGGCCTCTGCATCAGCCACTATAAAACCACTTTGAGTTCTTGAGTCACAGTGCATCTGGAAGAATGGCGAGACATTACTTCGGATGTTTGGTCTTTGGAAATCGTAGCCCACGGTTATTCCTTTTATAAAAAGACCTCAGAGCAATCCACCGGGCAACCGCTCTTTGAGGATTCCGGACCCACTCCTTGTGCAGGAAATTTTAACCCTGCTAGAGAAAGGTGCCATAGAACCAGTGCCTGTAGCAGAGAGGAACAAGGGTTGGTACTCCCCATATTTTTTGATACCCAAGAAGGACAGAGGACTGAGACCCATCTTGGACTTGAGATACTTGAACAAGTTCCTCAGGAAGGACTAGTCCAAGATGGTCACACTTTCACAGATCCTTCAGGCCCTCCAACTCCAGGATTGGTTGGTGTCATTGGACCTTCGGGATGCTTATTTTCATGTGCCAATCCATCTCAAGCACAGAAAATACCTGAGGTTCGCAGTTGACGGTTTTCATGATCAATTTCGAGTTCTGCCATTCAGGCTGACCTCCGCCCCAAGGTTTTTTCACCAAGCTGATGGCGGGAATGGCAGCGAGTCTCCGGAGAGGGGGGATTCACGTGTACCCCTACCTGGACGATTGGCTAACCAGTAGCATTCTCCCAAACAAGTTCTGAATCATCTCAAAGTCACCTGCCACTCTCTTCACAGGCTGGGCTTCTCCCTCAATTACAAGAAGTCCCATATGACACCTTCCCAAAAGCTCCAGTACATCAGAGCTGTGCTAGATACATCATTGGGAAAGAGCTCGCCACCCGAGGTGAGAGCTCAAGACATTCTTCAGATGGTGACCACATTTCAGAATACCCACAGTCTACCGGCCTTCGATTTTCTGAGGTTGATTGGCCTCATGGCATCCTGCCCTTTTCTGATGCCAGAAGTTCACCTGAGAATGAGATCCCTTCAATAGGCTCTAAGAACGCAATGGTCCCAGGTCTTAAAAGATGTCGGACCGACTTCAGATTCCAACCAGTGTCTCACAGGATCTTCAGTGAAGGGAGAGCCCTTTGGGCAGCCATGGCCGGAGATTACAGTAGTGACGGATGCCTCAATCACAGGGTGGGGAGCCCACACCGACGATCTGACAGTCAGCGGTCGTTGGTCTCCATCGGAGTCCAAACCTACATATCAATCTTTTGAAGCTGAGGGCAATCAGACTAGCGCTGAAGGCCTTTGTGCCCTGTGTACGGGGAAAGAAAATTATGATAAGGACTGACAACACATTGGCCATGCACTACCTCAACAAGAGAGGAGGTATAGGGTCACTACCACTCTGCAGAGAGGCAATGCAGCTCTGGTATTGGGAAATTCAAGAAGGAATCTCCCTATCAGCAGTTCACCTCGCTGGAGAGGAGAACACTGCAGCGGACGCTCTGAGCAGGCAGGCAGGGCACGAGTGGGAACTAGCTCAGGAAGTCCTTCAAGAGATCTTCACCCCGCGTTCAACCGAAGTGCGAACGGCATTGCTCCATGGAATTTCCCACAAGAGGAGCTCTAGGAGATGCGTTCGTAGTGGACTGGGAATTTCCACTTCCGTAGGCGTTTCCTCCAGTCCCAGTCATTCCTCACGTGAGAAGGTTCAGGGAACACATGATCCTAAATGCTCCAGATTGGGCCAGGAGGACGTGGTACCCAGAAGTTGTGGACATGTCCATCTGTCCTCCGAAGCGTCTTCCACAAAGAGAGGACCTTCTCTCGTGAGAGGAGAGTCGGGTTCTCCATACAGAGGTCAAGACTCTCAACCTTCACACTAGGTTTCGGAAAGCCTGAGAGGTAAGCATTGGGACCTCCCAGATGACGTTATGGAGGTGTTGCTTACGGCCAGAAGACAGCAACAAAGTCTTTGTACCATTGCTGTTGGAATAAGTTCTGCAACTGGTGCAAGGAAAACAATGTAGATCCTTTTGTATGTACAACACCAGATGTTTTATCCTTTCTTCTATCCATAGCTAATCTGGGGCTTCAGATTGGTACCATTAAATGCTACATTGAGGCGCTGTCCATTTTGAAGTGCTCGTCAGAGGAATGTTCCTATTTCAAAATGCCAAAGGTGACTCAATTTCTAAAAGGGCTCACTAATGTGTTCCCTCCATCTCCTTTCCAGGTTCCGGTTTGGGACCTTAATCTGGTTTTAAAATTCCTTACGTGTGCATCCTTTGAACCTCTACACACATGTCTTTAAGGTTATTAACCTTCAAAACCATCCTATTGGTTGCTCTGACATCAGCCCGTAGATTGAGCGAGCTGCTGGCACTTTCATCCAAGCCACCCTTTGTCATCTTCCACAAGGATAGGGATGCTTTAAAGGTCAAACCTTCCTTTTTGCTCAAAATCATTTTGGATTTTCATTTAGGTCAGAAAATTGTTCTATCTTCCTTCTATCCCCCATCTCATCCTGGTAAGGAGGAGGAAAGTCTACATAGGTTAGACCCTCAGAACGGGTTAAGCTTTTACATTTCATGAATGTGCAAGTTACAAATTGATGACCAACTCTTCATCGGATACACAGGATACAAGCTAGGTCAGGCTGTGACCAAACAGACCTTATCTAGATGGATAATTCAGGAAAGGACCCTCCTGAAGGTTTAAGAGCTCATTCCACCAGGGCCATGGCTACATCTACAGCCCTTCAAAGGGGCGTACCAATTACAAACATTTGTGAAGCAGCAACATGGTCTTCCATCCACATGTTTACTGAGCATTATTGCCTGGAGTCTTCCCTTCGTCAGGATGGTACTTTTGGCAAGGCAGTCCTTCACTCTGTCCATGAAAATGTATTATTATAATTGTATTCCTTCCTCCAAACCTAATACTTCTTCGGGAGTCTGTCAAAGATGAGGAATACGTGGGAGGAACACAATCCATTCGAAGAACAAGTTACTTACCCCGGTAACGTTGTTTCGACGGGATGTTCCTCCCACGTACTCCTCATCGCCCTCCCATCCGACCCCTCAGTAGAATTTCCCTACTATTACAGCTTCCATTCCGTCAAGGCTAAGTACGGTCACTCCCATGTTTTATGGGTATCTCTGCTGCAGGAGAAAGGAAAACGGAACTGAGGCCAACGGGCACTGCGCGTGCTATATATGCCTTTTTATATGAATTTTTATCCATCCTTTTCTATTTCTTAAATTCTATGTACTTTTTAAGATCAATTGTATGTAATATTTTGTATTGAAAAGTTGATTTATTTCAACGATATCAATAATAATAAAAAAAAAATAATAATATATGCCTTCGATAACATCAACTCAACGCCATCGACGCACATCGCCTGCTGCCAAATTTTTTTTTTTCCGAAGCAGCTGAAGCTGGACAACAAGTTTCAAAGATGAGGAATACATGGGAAGAACATCAGTCGAAGCAACGTTAACAGGGGTAAGTGATTTGTTTATTAATATTCACCAGCATGTGGTCTGGCATGAATTCACATGCTCATGAATATTCCCCGTCGTCAGGCCGGGAATCCTCGGTAAAAGAAAAAGTTTCACTTTCCCTTACAAACTGTATTTCTCCCCTAAACCAATCACTGTCCTCTGGGTCATACTGCCCCCAGCCAATGACAGGCCTCTCCCTAAGCCCCTCCTAGGGCAAACCTATTCCGATTTTTAACACTTGTTTCAGTGTTGGGAGTCCTCGAGTTTCGCTCCGTAAGCCAATTTAAAAAAAAAAAAATCAACAGAAAAAAGTTCTATTTTTGTCAAAAAAGAGCCTGTGTGCTCTTCTCTCCATCTGCCGACAGCAGGGATCCGTTTGTCGGTGCATTTCAAGTGCCCCTCAAGGACGAAGATCATCAAAGTTTATTCAGAGTATCCAGAAGGCCATCAGCCCTCTTCGCACCTCCTGCCATGACAGAGGAGAAGGAAGGAAGGTCCCTTTTCAGGCCCTGCACCAGAAGCGGGCTAGGGAACGTGTTTGTAGAGGACAAACACCGCCAATGTGTCTACTGTCTTCACCCGGACCACAAGGAGGGAGAGTGTGAGATCTGCCTCGGCTTCTCCAAGAAAATGATGAAGGATTGACACAGAAGACTGGCGGCGTGGCTGAACACCAAGGCCTCTGCCCAGAGCAGGGTCATGCCTCATCCTGGACCGGGCCAGTCCGAGGAGCGGGTTTCTAAGTCCTTTCAGGGGTGCCCAAGACAAGGGCAAGCACTGTAGGTCCAGCTCCATCGGGGTCGCCACGCAAGCCTGTCCCGCGATGGACAGGGCGTCTTCAACATCACCATCCGCCGCCATCACCAGCCAACGATCGAGCTCCTCCTCAAAAAGGATATCGCCCAATCCCAGCTAAGCTGCGGGAGAAGCCAGAGAAGCCCAAGGCTGAGGAAAGGGCAGCCAACCTGCCCAAGAAGGCCCTGGCGGCGCAGGAGAAGTCTTCGTCGACGATTGAGCTGGTGGCGGCTGCTCTCACAAAGGCAAAAGGGGCTGACCCTGTGAAGGTAACCCCTACTGTGCCCAATGTGTCCCTGCCTACGTGGCGGGAAGCCTCCACAGTGACTGTGGTGAAGCCAGCTGGCACAGCAGAGAAGAGGATGCTGTCTGAGCCCAGCTCCGACCCTGCTGGGTCCAAGGGGTAAGGTCGGAGGAAGCCCCTGGCTGTGCCCCAGGCCATGGACGTTTTGTCCACGACGAGGACCTGGAGTCCCTACACACGGTCCACAAGGACGTCGAGGAGGAGGACGTTGTGAGGCCTAGTGTTCGGATCACGCCAGCTCCACAGAGGGATGTATCCCTGGACATCCTATCGACCCTGCACACTTTGGTGTCTGAAATACAGAAAAGGATGCCGCAGGGCCCAGTTCCTATGGCCCATGATCAGCCTCCACATCTGCATTGGGTGCCCTCTCCACGGTGGACACGGAAACAGAGACAGAGACGGACAACAACGATATTGTCACGGCGGGCAGATCTCTGCAGCCGAGGGCGTCCCCACCGGACGAAGTGGGTTTGTTCTATTACATGGTCGCCAAAGCTTCAAGCTTTTCCATCTTAATCCCGAGGCGACCAAGAAGGAGGGTTTCCTGTACCAGAGGTACAAGGCCAGAAGGAAGACCATTGTGGCAGTACCCCTTCTGGAAGGCATGTGGGAGGAGGGCCTGGCCCTCTTGAAGAACCACTGCACGGCCCCAGCCAATTAAAATAGGATGGAGAAAAAGTACCGGGTGCCTACGGTCGCAACCATCACCAGACTCAGTGGTTTAGGCGACCGAGAGGAAAAGGTTGTCAAACCCTTCCTTGTCCTCAGTCCCTCCGGACAGCAAGGGGGAAGAAGTTGGACGCCATGGGAAGGAAGGTTATTTACACTGCAGCGTCAACCATCAAGGCAGCCAACACACTGGCAATCCTGGCCAGGTAAGACGGGGAGCTGTTATACAAGCTGGGCCCGATTCTGGAGTTTCTCCCCGACGACAAGAGGATGGAGGCGATCGCCCTCTTCCAGGAGGGATAGGTGCCTTCGGACAATGCCATCACAGTAGCGCTGGGCAATGCTGACACAGATTTCCAGCAGATGGGGAACGGTGGCTGCCTCAGTCGTCAAGGCTGGCTGAAGGCCACACATTTCCGGTAGGGGATGCAGGCGAGGGTACTGGACATGCTGTTCGACGGAGATAACCTTTTTGGGAAGTTTGTTTACTAATCCCTGCAGGCCATCAAGGCAGGTAAAGAGACGGCCCGTGCTCTGGGTACGGTCCAGCAACACTGCTCTTCCTTTGGCTCCTCCGGAGGAAAGTCTGGCGGATCGACGAAAGGTTTCTCCTTGTACCGCCAGCACTCCAGGTCCATGACCCAGGAGGCCTACAGAGGCCTTTTCCAAGGTCTATGGTGCTGCTCCTGCCGGGCCACGGGAGGGATCCGAGGAAACCTGTGCAGATACTCCTGCGGTGCAGGATGTCAGCACCGCAGTCGCCCTCAAGGCAGGGCAGCGAAGCAGGACTGAACTGCCCAGGACTTCGGGCCCCCACCCATGCACCCCGTTGCAAGGCCGGCTGTTAGGCAGAAACCTGTGCAGTTCCCTTAGGGACCACTGCAAAAAGTTTAAGACCACAGGAGTAAGCAGTAAACCCAATTGGTAGCAGTCTGCACCACCCAGATTTACCTGGTAGCTGTGGCTGAGCAGTCAGACTTCTCTCAAGATGTTAGCCAGTATATAGAGTATACACAATAGGGCCAAAAATACAGTAGAACAAGCAAACACTGACCAGAGTTTTGGTATTAAAAGTATATAATTATTTATTTAAAACACACTTATGAAAATACACTGGCACGAATATATCAAGCAAGTTCAAACACAGTCACTATAAGTATATACACCTCCCTAGTTAATTATTCGACAAGTCTATGTTAAGACACCACTTACTAGCAAAACAGAGGTGAGCACGTAACCTTAGATGGCACTACAATAATTTGTTAAAAAGGGAGAGAAAAGGCAGAGCATGGAAATAACACAGTACCAACACTTTTAAGAACCCCCAGCAAGACAGGAAAGGCAGGGTCTACTGTAGAGCCAAAGTTCACAGGCCAAGCCCACTCTTAGAGAAAGCAAGGCTGAATGTGCCCAAGATCACAGTGGAAATGCACTCGAAGTCTTTGCACAAAATGTCAAAAGAGGTTGGATCAGTTCAGAAAGATAAAGTTAGAAGGTTTGGAGGCCAACCCAGTTGGAAAGTCAAGGATTGACCGGACACCTTGGACAGTCTGTTGCAAAGGAGGCCAGGCAGGACACAGTACCTTAAATGGTGAGAACGTTCCAGCGGGGGCAGTTGTTCCTGGCAGCGGGTGCAAGTCGTGGCTTCGACCAGAGAAAGAGATGTTCTCGACGAGGAAGAAAGCTGGAAGTCGTTGCACTGCCAGGGATGAAACCAGCCGCGGAGTTCCCAATTAAAAGGTGCAACCCTTTTATTCGCGGTCAGTGGTGAAGCATGGCAGTCCGGCCGCCGGGGTGCTTGGCACGGGCGATTCGACCACGAGACGTCCTGGAAGGCGCAAAAAAACAAACTAGTTGGTCCCACCAGCTCAAAGGGAAGAAGACTCTCCTGGAAGAAGATCTCCTCTGTCGTCGGGGAAGTGGTGAGTTCTTTACAGCAGGGCTCCACCGGTGGTGTTGTTATAGATGGCTCAGCTTCTCCCCTCTTCGGATTCTTTAGGTCCTGTGGCGACTTCTGAAGTTCCAGTCCCCAAAGCCCTGCTTTTATGCAGAAAAAACCCCATTCAACAGCCTAGCTGACATGCTAAGTGGTGAGCCAGGCGGCTCACCACTGGGCCAATCACACAAGAGTGCGACTTCAGTTGCCAAGGCAACTCAGTCCAGGGTGCCTAATCCCCCTCCCACACATCCTGTAGACCCCAGGCAGAGTGGCACCATTTGGAGGGCTTCTCAGTCCATGTCTGGGGGTCACTATGACACCCCTGTGTTACTGCACTGAGGGTGCTGTGTAACACACATACCAAAAACGCATGAAGCCCTATGGAGTAAAAGACCCCATAGCCCATAAAACACATTCACAGTTAAAGGACATTCTCAAATCACGTCTAAGAGTGGGAGAAAAAGAGTCTCACTCTTAGCAGGAGAAAAAAAAAATAAACCCCAAAAATCCAGCAAAGTTGCTGGGGGACTCACTAGGTTTAGGAAATTAGCCTTAACAGAGAATTCTCCCTAACACCGGCTGACATGATTCGTCAGCGAGTGGAAGAAGCTCTCTACCTACCAATGGATGCTGGACGCACTCGCCCACAGACATACCCTAGAGTATCAGCACAGGTGTCCTGGGAACCCTCCCGTGGCCCGGCAGGAGCAGAACATCCCTCAACTCTTGGAGGAGGTACAGTGTTACGCTCACCTGGCTCCCACAGGGGCGTCGATCGGACCCGGACAGCTGCGACCACCACCAACGTGAAGCGCAGTGCAGAGATGACAGACTGACTGGACCGCCTAATCTCGTCTGCTTGACCCGTAGAAATATTCTCCTGCAAGTGGAGAAAGGGATTCAGCCACCCGTGGATTTTAGTAATGGCACCCCACTGTTCTCCCCACTAATCACCACCGATATTCACTTTCTGTAAGCTCGCCTTGTGTTTGTAAATGATGAGCTCTCCATCCTGCGTGGAATGCAGGGACGCGTAGATACCCGTTACTTCACTGCTTAGAGGGCGTTGGAAGAGTTCCGGATTAATATTGACTCCGAGGTTCCAGGCGAGAACCCGTAAGTATAAAGTTCAAAGAGTTCAATATGTCTGATGTTCACTCTTGTACATTCCTTTCTTGTGTTGCAGCTGGGTCCAAGGGAAGATTGTCTTGTGGCAGCTGATGGTGTTGAGGTAAGAGTCTGTATTACCCAACACTGTCCGGCAAAAGATGCGTGTGTTTAAATTGCTGGTTTCTCTCTCCTTACAGGTGCGGCGTAGGAAGTTGCGGTTTGTCACAGATAATGCCTCCGGTTGTTAATCAGGTAAGTCTATGGTGGAGAGGTTGTATTTGTTGGCTCTCTCAGCTCACCTTATGTTTCTTTTGTCCCTTAGATGGAGGAATTTGGCGGAGAAAATGATGGAGGCTGCGCCGGATCCAAAAATGCAGTGAGGTCTGGCGAGTGTGGCGCGGCGCTGCAGCTGGCGATGCAACGCGTGTAGAATTATGTCCTTTTCAAGTTCGAAGGCGGGATGGATCCGGAATTCAGGTAAGGATTGAAATAATATCTGTTTTCTAACCTTTCCTTCTTCTTTCTTCTATTGCTAGGAGCTCTGGATTCGAGATGGGCATGGCTGAAGACTGGATACTGACTGCAGGCACGGTGAGCGTTACGCTGCTGGATTCAGAATAACACGAAGCATGTGCTGCTGTTCGGGCGTGGTTTAAATAGCCTCCAAAGTAGTTCCAGGTAAGAAGTCCCTAGAACCACACCCGAGTAAAAAATAGTCCCTGTAGAAAAATAGTCCCATCCAGGTCTCACATTGGCTTGGATTCATTTGCAGCATGGTCTGCATGAGGTAAGTAAAGTCTATGAGCCTGGCGCCTATTGCGCCAGGACTGATTTCTATTATGAGCCTGGCGCCTAAGGCGCCAGGACTGAACCCAGAGAGCCCCCAGCCGGGGCTGCTGGGGTTTTATCAAATACCTGGATGCCTGCTCCCGGGGCTGATGGGCTTGATCCGGAGGGTAGGCATCATGACATACAAGCCATGCTGTGAAAGGGGGCGATATAGCTGGTTCCACGGCGACGCTGCGGCTCCGGAGTCTACTCCAGATACTTTTTAGTCAAAAAGAAAACCGGGGGCTGGTGGTCCATTCTAGACTTGCGGCGCCTCAACAAGTACCTCAAGTCTTAAATATTCAGGATGGTGACATTGCAGAACGTGCTCGGACCTGGAGGACGCCTACTTTCACGTCCCCATTCACAAGAAGCACTGAAAGATCCTATGCTTCGTAGTGCAGGAACGGCACTACCAGTTCAAGGCCCTTCCTTCAGCCTGAAGTCAGCCCCCAGGGTTTTCACAAAGTGCCACTCTGCGTTTACGGGGGATACATGTTACCCGTACATGCACGACTGGCTCATTTGGGCCAGTTGCGAGAGTTGACTGTCAGACACACAGAGACGACCATCCGTTTGCTGACGGATCTGGGATTCTCCATCATTTGGCAAGAAGTTACAGATATCTACAATACAGTAAAACAATTGGTCATTAACCCATTGTGGTGCCGAGAAAGGTTTGCCCAATGTAGGTGATGTATCTGCTGAATATATTCTTTATTAAATAGGCCTTTAGAGAACACACATTATAAAATATATCCTCAGTCCGCTCTGCTATGTAAGTCTTTATAGAACAACCCAATGTTAATTATTTCTATGAAAACACTTTAGTTAAAATTTTTCACGAGAATGATTTTTGAATAGCAGCACTCCACATGCAGTGACGTGATCTCTATATTGTTGCACGCACACAACAATGTATTTTGAGTTGGATTGAATTGCCATCTAAATGAATTGCACATGCAGTGATATTGAATTGTTTATTTCTCATTTAAATCAATATGTTTTGATAACGGCTTGCCAGACCACCCCACCTCCTTTCCGCAACTTGACAAGAAAAAGAAAATGGTGGCTAGAGAACAAATATCGTGTCATTTTGGGAATTCTCTTACTTTTGAGAAAATGCTTTCAGTTTTAGCATCAGGCTGCACTCTTTAAATGGGAAATCTCCCAGATAGCAAGGCCCCTCCAGGTCTGCTTCCATGAAGTCAGGACTACCTCAGGTTCCCTTGTGGACAGAACAGATCTCCTGGTACAGGATCAGTCCTTTCTCCAGTTGGACTTTTAACTGATTCATCCATCAAGAATCGTATTCTAAAGTGCTGCAGCTTTTGCAATGTCAGAATGTTCTCCTCTGTGCTCAGTTTATTTTTAAAGTGTTCGAAAATGTCCATGCTTATGTCCTACTTATGTTGCACGGTGGGTCTGGCTCAATCCTTCCATTGGCCTGCCTCATAATTGGACACTGCTATTGAATATACCCCCCAATCTTCATTGGGTTTTCCTATTGCTATGTTTGTGATCAGAACAAGTTAGGTACCAAAAGCTACTCCTAATTCTTTTGACAGCCAATTCGTTTTTTTTGTTCCATAATTTACCACAGCAGCACGCCAGTTTAATGAAACCGAGATTATAATAATCCTTCGGTGTAGCCTGACATCCAGACACTCAATATGACTATTTGAAATATTGCTTCATAAAGTTATGTTTTTTTCTCATTTTAATCATTTGTGATGTATAAAATGGGAATTTGGTGTCAAAGAGGAGTCTCAATCTTTGAAACACGCCCATTATCTTCCTAAATCTTATAATTCCAGAATGATGAGTAATATTTGCTTTTACATATAGAGTTAGGGTAAATAACATGTGCTGTTTACCAAGGAAAATACACATGACTAGCCTGTAATTCAACTTGGGACCTCGTGCTCCGCATACGATTTAAATGGAAACTGCTCTTTGTGAAGCCATACATTATGATCAGGCATTGTGCTGCTCACATTAGTCCCAGCAAATGAATGCATATTATGAGAGAGCAGGGTCAAAAGGTGCCCGCTAATGGATGAATTTGCTTTCGAGATTGGCAATAAAATAGATCTGGCCACTCTAGATCTTATTCTTCTGTGAAGACCACAGATTTTATTTTACTGGTATGTTAGTTTGTTTTTAGAAGAATATCCCTTGGTAGTCTCCCAAAGTAGGGGGGGCAAGGCAGGCTCGTAGTGGAAACGCTTGTTCACTTGAAGTTAGGATAATATAGGGTTGTTGAATACAAGTGTTCATTTAAACCAACATGGAACATTGCTCCTTTTTTTTCTTCAGTCACAATCGTGTCATTATTTCTTTATATTTGACAATCCTTACAACGATTTAAACTCAATGCATTGCAGGACACCATCCACTTTTCAATAAACCTTTCTGCATTTCTGCAACTATACAGTACAGATCTTATTTACCTGATTGCGTCCACCCCTACCCCTGAGAACATGTGATCTGCATTTTGCCACTACCACGTCACACAGCCTACCGAAACCATTAACCATTTCACCCGATTCACCTGATTGCGTTTCTATTTTACTGTATACCCTCGCACTATGTACTGATTGCATGCATTCTGCCTTGTGTACTTGTGCATGCGCCTATTTCAAGTCCGTTACTGAATGCATTCATATTGCTCTGTGCCAATCTTGCCTACCTATGCCTATTCTGCCTTAGAATATGCGCATTGTATAACATCTTCTTTGCCAATCTGTTTGTATCACATAACCTAGTTTAATTGCTAGCCTCGGCGTCACCGAATACTTGACATCCTGTATTTCAAACACTGAACGTGTTGAATATTTTGTATCTGTGTACCTGCGCCTTGCGCACTGAATACATACCCATTGCCACAGGTGTGCGCTGACTGTGCGCATTACTCACTCGTGCATGTGTGCCTGGCACATTGTTCATGTCTATAATCTGCATATGGATGCCTAAACTCCATATACTATACTGGTCCTACCTTTGCCATCTTGGTGTCTTGAAACATGCACCCTGTATACAGCTTCCCACCCAATTGTGTCTGATAGCATATCTGAACCACTTTATGGGTCCCACTTGACGACCAATTCCACCCATATTGTCTAGAACACTTGTCTCTGCTCACGGTGCACCCTTCAGCATTCTCCTTAGTACCTTGTTACTGATATTTACCACCTCTTCGCTAAACATGCTAAGCCAAAGCATTACCTACTTTACAATGGTTGCTACAATACTCCTTGCTACTAGTACCTCGGACTACCTTAACAAGATCCCTCCAGCCAAGATTGAATTAGTCCCGCTTATTCTGCAAAATCTGGCCTTAAATAACCCTAGCTCTGCCCATCCTAAATAATTCCACGCTACGGGTTCAGGAGACTATGCCACTCTCCCATGTACTACGATCAATAGAAAACTTAAACTCTGCTCTAGACTTTCCAAACTGCACGAACCACTCACAAGATCTCTACCACCTACAAATAAGAAAACAAACTGCCACCTTAGCATGAACTTTAATAATACTAACCGGCCTACCTCTTCTTCTGATTTCTACGCCATTGCCAATCAAACTATTACATACAATCTTAAGCCTGTGGTCCCTAATATTCCTACTCCACGCCAGGTGATAGCCAAAATAGAGGCTCACCCCCTTAAAGGAGCACTTCTAAATGCGAGATTCCTTGTTGCACACGCTATAGACATAGCTGACCTAATTACAGAAGGTAATTTGGACTTACTTGCTATAACAGAGTCTTGGTTACATAATGCTGCAGGACTGTCGCTTATGCTAACCACCCCAGACGGATACACTATTTCCAGACAAGATAGAAATAGAACCCGAGGTGGAGGAATCGCCATCATCTCCAGAGGAGAGCCTTTCACTGAGACTAGTCCCCCACCAAATATTGCAATCATTTGAAATCCTCACTGCCAAACTCCCTCTAAATAACTCTCAATCACTTACTATACATCTAATCTACAGATCTCCTGGTCCTCTCGGGACATTTGAGGAGGACCTGCACAGTACACTAGCCAATAACTGTTGCTAGGTGACTTTAACTTGGGATTTAATGATCCAACAGATAAGTATGCCTTGGAAATGGCCAATATCCTTAATGCACTTGGACTGTCGCAAAACGTTTATAAACCTATTAAGGGTGGAACCCTAGACTGGGTAGCTGATCATAATTGCACGGCCACTATTACTTCTATCACGCCACAACATTGGACGGACCATTCACTTCTGTCTTTCACACTATCAACTACCAGACTTCAACATATATCCCCACAAAAGGTGCCACCTTGTCTAACTAGAAATAAAAAAGAACATTACAGTGGACAAAGTGATCCCTGCTATTCTCCCTACCCTAAATTCATTGCCCCACTCAAACCAAGAACAAGCAAAGCTAAAGCTCACCTTAACAAGTGGTTCACTCCACAATTAAAGGACCTACGTCTCCTGAAAAGAAAGTGTGAAACTGCCTGGAGACTATGCCCCTCCACTGAGAATAAACTCAAGATAACTGCTATCTCTATGCACTACAAAAATGAAGTCTGCCTGGCAAAACGGAACTCTTATAATGAACGTATTGCCAAATCTAATTCAAGTATGAAGGAACTATTCACTATACTAAAAGAACTAAAGTCCCCGATTCCTATACCTGACGTATGTACCAAAAATAAGATCTGGTGCTCCGATATTCAGCATGCACTAGCTAATAAAATAAACACTCTCCAAAATAAAATAAAGCTAAAAAGACACCTTGAACCCTACAACATCCCTCTAACAACCCCCTACATAGGGATATACCCACTGCCCAGACTAACAGATTCCGCTTCACCAAAACATCAATTTTAGAGGTAGAAAAAACTATCTTATCCCTCAAACCATCCAATTCCAAAGGAGATATCTGCCCAGCACAGATTATAAAAGATGCTGCTAGAGACCTCTCTCCATTTATTTCCAAATTGATCAATGCTTCATTCTCTTCTGGCACCATCCCAGCTAACTTAAAACAATCTTGGGTTCTCCCACTTCATAAGAATCAAACTTTAGATCCACTCATTGCCACCAACTACCGCCCCATTACGACGGTACCATTTCTACTCAAACTACTTGACAAAGTCGCCTATACCCAGATTCAAAAATACCTTGAGCTGCATAAGCTCTTAGGGGGTTAGACAATCTGGCTTCCGCCCTTTAAAAGGGACAGAAACTGCTCTTATTACTTGATCTCTCAGCTGCATTTGACCTGGTGGATCATAAGATCCTATGCAGGCACCTGGATTCAGCAGCCGACTTTTCCACAGATGCTTTCAAATGGATAGAATCATTCCTGAGCGAGAGAACTATGAGGGTGTTCTCCCCATCGGCAGCGGCAGACCCCACCCCGATCCTGTGCGGTGTACCTCAGAGCTCATGTGTCTCCCCTACCCTATACAACATATTCACAAAACCCGTGTTCGATGATCTGGACCTTCTGGGTATCACCTACACTAACTATGCCGATGATACACAGATTCTCCTTCCTCTTTCTGGGGATCAGGGTAAGGACCTGGCACTGGTGAATAGGGTCTATCTCATCATCCAGGCATGGATGGCCACCCACGGTCTATACCTGCATGATGAGACAGAGCTGATAATTCTAGGCACTCCCTATAATATCAACAAAACAGGACATGAATACTCCTCCATTTACCATCGATGGAAACATCATTAGGGTATCTAAGGAGGTAAAAACTCTTGGATTTTACAGTGACTCAACCATGTCCTTTGATAAATGTGAAATCTCTGGCCTCTACCACAGCCTACACATGGAAGCTTATCAGAGCTGGTAAGCCATTCCTCTCAAACAACAGCTGCATGATCCTGGCTAGAGCATTAATACTCTCTAGGCTAGATTACTGTAATGCTCTCTACAGTGGCGCTAACAAAGCCATTATCCAGAGTCTACACATTTTTCAAAATAATGCCTTAAGAGCCGCACTAGGCATAAACAAAAGAGTATGTATTTCCTCGACCAGACGCCATCATAAGTGGCTCTCTACCTATAATAAAATACAGCTAAAAATGGTCTCCCTGACCCATAAAGCTTTAAACAATGCTGCCCATAGTTACTTAATAGACAGACTTAATAGCAGAACATCCAGCAGACCGACAAGAGTTGGTAACACCAACTGCCTTGTGGTACCAAGATTTAGACTCCCCAAGATTGGTGGTTATAGTTTTCCCATGAAGGTTGCTAAACTCTGGAACTCCCTGCCCCATGAGTTGAGAGTAGACCAAACCTATCCACACTTTAAAAAGAACTATATCGACAACCTCAACTCTAGTTAGACTGTCACAACTGCCTATGCCAGGTTGTCTCTGCCCATCACTCCAAATGATAGATGGAATTGAACTGTATATAATCTGCACACTTATAGCTATATATTGTCACTGCCTTTATAATTTTACCTGTAAATACATGTTGTTATATTGTGAACTATTTTGACACCTTTGTAAGCCTTGCATCTTCGTATTGCTGCGCCCTGTTACCTCTGGATTTGGTGAGCATTAGAAATAAACAAATAAACAAACAAACATTTGGAAACAATAGTTCAGTTGAAAAAATCACAGGTGAATAAATTTGATTTATGTATTGACAAATATTTCTACAGTTAAGGCTGGATGGATTTATTTCCTTGTTGATTTAAATTGCGCATGTGGGCCTTTGATTTTTCTAGTGCAGCAGGCACAGCACTACTGTTTTCAGTGCTGTCTCTCATGAAAGCAAGTAACTGTTAAAAATGTGACTAAAATAACACATTCTTGTTGCACCTCTTTACATTGAGTCTCCATGTCTTGTATCAGGTGCTGGCCATTACACAAAGTGGCATCTATTTGGTTGTTTTGATCCGTGCAATATTTCTCTAAACGGGTGAATTAGATGTGTCACTGTTGAAGAAGCAGCGTAACACATCTCACTTGAAATTCTGGCAGTCATCACGCGCCTTTAATTCAGCCCATAACCTATCTACAGAAGAAAATCTACCTGCCTATGAAATTCTCTCTAAGGTCTAATATGCACCTAATCATTCAATTTCTAAACATATAGTACTAAGTAGCATAATGCAGTTCACCTTTCCTTACACACCGCTTATTGGCTAGTGTATTCTAAGTGCTTCACACAGCACATAATAAAAGCTACTTTCTTTTATAAATGACAGATTTTAAAATATGCTTCATTTTCTCCAATATCACAACACGCATTGATATCAGAGAAAATGTACCCCGAAAACTGCATTTGTTATTGATTTCTAGCATGTAAAGGTATAGGCTCTAGTAAGCTGTGCTATCAGTTTAGGAGACACAGAATGTTGCTTTATCTGCACTATGTATAAACCTTTTCTGAAAGTCATCCCCCCCTCCAAATTCCCTTGGATACATTGTAGTGACGTGAGAGGACCCTGATTTACATGCACGCAATGTAATTGGTGAAAAGCTTTACTGGTTATTGGAAATAGCATATTTTCTTTGGAAATGGAACTGGTCCAGCTAAGCTCTCTTTCATCTTAATATGTCCTTTTAAATATCTGGCTCTCACTGGTCTCAAATTACCCATCAATCATGGAAAATTGGAAATCGTACAACACCAGTGTCCTAGTACACATGTGAAAACTGCAGGATTCCGTTTTATTTTTTTAGCAATGATTTACCAAATGCTGCAGGGAAATGCTATCTATTGTACACTGCACACAATGACTTGCAGAGAATGCTATTTGTTCTTATTTAAATGTAATCACACCACTTTGTATATACCCAGAAAGCAGTTTGCAATTCGCACTAAAATTCTAGCATGGTCTATTGGTTATAGTTTATCAGCCCCTGTGCACTGTATGCAGGAATTGCTATTTGTTCTATAATAGATCAATTTCCACTTGGCTTTACAAAGCAATGCCACTCAAATTAAACATTGAAGAATATTCTTTAGAGTGAACAATGTTGGGAATGGTTGAGAAGCACTGCTTTAATTTGTGATGGTCTATGGTAACTCCATATAATGAAAACCATGTGCCGTTGAAAAAAATCTGTCCATCTTCATATGCTTCAGAACTGTGAGATTCGTACCTTAAACACAATTTACTCCATGACCTGAAAAAGAACACATGTTTATCTCTTGGTCGTACAAACAAACCTACGATTCACTATTACACAGTGCAGAACCCGAACACTCATATGTTTAGGTTAATGAATACTTTGTATTTTGCATTGCTTATTAAAATGTTTACTTCTTTTTACATCACTAGATGAAGTAAAGGGAGAAAAGTTTAAGCCTGACCCGCAACTGGTGGATCACGGACAGTCTAACCCTGAGGATATGGATATGTACAGCACCAGAAGTTGAACCATTGGACTTTATGGCCAGTGAAGTGATGCAGTATTGAAGATGGCATGAAAGGATAACACTATGTGAACACTGAATATTAATCATGTTCTATAACAGGACCTGTTCCAAAATCTACACAAGGCACATTTTTCTCTTGATGCCTGTAGCCATTTTGTCAAATCATGATAGATCGAAGTTATTATAAACTATCATGCGTTATAACTTTAACATACCGCACTCTTTGGACAATGTTAACCATGGAACTAGATTCTGAACATATTTAAAGGTGGCAATTTGGCATCAGTAATTACGGTACTTTTTCTTTGAATTTCCCTTTTGGTAGCACTATAGAAAAAAAAATACCTTCCACTTTTTTGTTATGAAGTGCTGTGTTCTTATGTCCTGTGTGTGCTTTCAGCATTGCCTTATGTTTTACTTTTGAAAGCAGTTCCTTGTCTCCTGGTCTTTGCATGAAAATGCTATATTTTGTATATATTAACGTCAAAGAAATACACCGGTTTTAAAATCTACAAATTATGGTACGATATCTTTTAAAGAGGTGACACAATGAGTTGCAATGTGTTGAGACCCTTTTGCAGAGAACCAGCCTTTGTTCTGTATTTCAGAAATGAACCAACCTACCTGGATGGATTGTGGATAGCTGGCACTGATCACTACTGCATATTCTATCTTTGATGAAACGTATAAAGTACAGGTCCGGTGTAATGTCAGACCGGCTTTTCCATAAGCATAGAGTATCTATCTCTTATTGTTAAACTGTTTTGTTTTTTCAAAAATATCTTCCAACCCCTATTGTTGCTTTGGTCATCAAAACATGAAATGTACATGTTACTTTCTATTGACCAAAATGTTTCCATTTCCTATTTCGACATGATAGTATATTGTTGCAATTTAATTACCACTTTATTAGGTTTGGCAGTTACACATTTTAGTTAACCCAACCAACCATCGTGCATTTATTTATAATCTATTTTCTAAGCATGGATATGCAAATCAATAGGCACTAGCTACCTATTTGAGCAACTCGAGCACTACCCTCCAATTAAAGTACTCCCATCCTGTCTTAATTCATGTTTCTTTCTTTAACTCCTGGGTGCGCTTATTTTGGGCCACAGGCATTTTAGGATCTCCTGTTTTTTACAGTAGTACTGTCTTTTGTTTGTTTTGTTTTTTTAATTTTGTTTCTTTTAACTCGGCACAACAGTGAAGGCAAAGTGTATGGATTTCCGTAAAATAATGGAATAATGTTCTTCGAACTAGCAACAGGTAAATGGTGAAATCATAACTTATTTTAGTTTATATCTTGTATTGTAGAAAAATGTAATTTTTCTCTTTTTATGTCGTTCGATTTGTGTTATGTTTGTTTTCTTTTGGGTTATGACTTGTGATGTCTCTTTGAGATTTTGTTTCTTCTTTGTAAAGGTTCATGGTAGAACCATATACAAATAAAAAAGAAAAAAAATATGACTTCACAGATGACATCACTAATGACATATATGACATCACTGGTAAGATTGCTATTATCAATGAATATTTAACTAATGGCATCCGGCATAAAATCACGCTAGGTATTTGCTCATATTTAGACCACCCTTATGTGTCTACATTTGTGAAATTAGCATTTTAGAGTAGTTCAAAACAATGAGTACATTGTTTAAAACAGTAAACAGCTAGACATGCATCATATCGCTATTTGGGAAGCTTTCCTTTGTAGTACTTTGATCAAAGATGATATCTGAATTATAAATGGTTCACTACTTAAAATATGCCTGTTTGCGCAAATATATCTAAGACATGGTCACTATAGTAGCTGTATCTACATTTACCAAATAAAGAGTAGAAATAAATAGAAAGTAAATAATAAGGGTTCAACATGTGTCTCTAAGTTTTAAAATAAACATGTAAATACTCAATTGTTTTATTGTAAGAAAAATGTGTACACGTAACATTTTCTAAATCACATGAGAAGTGCCTTAAAACAAGAAACAACTATGTATTAGGATATATTTAAAGATTTCCATGCATGAGCATTGAAAAAAAAAATGATTATTCTACATATATATATATATAAGTTTTAAAATTCAGCATTTTCTTTGAGATGTACATAGGTGTGTATTTCGGTCTGTGTGTCTTTTGTAAGTAATTAACAACACATTAAAATAAAATGCATACTATACAAAGTAAAAGTAATCTTGAACTAGTATCCAATTTATTAATACATAAACTTTTGTGTATGTCATAGATGATGTCACCAGTGATGTGAAGTCGTCATTGTGGTCCTAGGCTGTGCAACAGGGGGCGCGAAGTGAAGGTGGCTTTAGCAGAATTTCTGGGGTTTGGTTGTGTTAAGTTGTCACCTTAACGTCCCTGCAACTAAACTTTTTTTCCTTGAATTTCAAGGGTTTAGTTATTCCATAGATTTTATTTCTGCACATGGCTAGTGGCCTCTGCCTACGGCCGTACTGTCCATTTTAAAACACTACCATACCACTAGCCATGACCACTCTATATTGTAAAACATTTTCAACCCGTCACTCAGACGTTCATCAATGATAAACTGCTTTTGACCTGTTTTGACAGTGGTATTGTGTATTAAAGATTGCAGGCTTTGAGAAAGTGCAGTGCTTTTAGGCAATGCCCAGTGAGATTAATTGCCAAGATCACACACTTTGGTTAAGCAGCGTGCTACATGCCCCTTGTTTTATGGCCAATCTCTTGTTGACTGTTGATACATCGCACAACCCCAACTAACTACATGTGGAGCTTCATTTCTGTCTCACTATGAGGCCCCATGTTATCGGACTGATTAACAATGCTAACAGTATTCACTCCTATATGTTGGGCAAGCCCTGCTTCTTGTAATATGGTGGCCGTCATGTAAGGGTTAATTTCATATTGAATACGCTCCAAACAAACTCAATATTTTCATATGTGAGAACACTGCAAATTCATTCAATATTTGGCCTTGTTGTAGGGGGTTGTCCTGTTATTCTGGCCTTGTAGGGGGTTGTCCTGCATTTATGGAGCCTGCTGAATTGAAGTCTGGAAACAACAACAAAACCACCTCAGTTAGAATGGTCACAAAGAAGTCCTTGAACTACAATGAGGGGTTGAATTCCGAACCACTTCCTCAAAGCATAACATCCTCCCCTCTGAGGCCTGCATCCATGCAGTCTGACTTCAGCCTAATCATGGAAGAGCTTCCCGCCATAAAAAAGCATATAGGTGGTATTTAGCTGTGGGCAGGATCTTTGGTGCATTCTTCCTCTCATCTAAGCAGGCGCACCTGGGATTTGGCATACTACTTCTGTGGGGGCTGATCCGGTGCCTAAGGCGGAGAGCACCGGAGGCCCTGGGAAATTGACCTTTATACAATACGGGGTATCTCTCAAGGCTCTCTAACTAGCTACAGTGGAATGTTGAAGTGTGCTGGGAGACTTTGTGGCCTTGGAATATCCGTCAAATGTGCTCTCATCAATGAGTGGACTGTTTCCTCGTACGTTGGAGAAGTGTTCATCCTTCCTGAGTCACCTTCCTCCCTCATCTGCTGCTGGAGCAGCGAAATACCCTTTTCGGTGACCTGTGTGACGTTGTGCAGCTGATTTGTCTGTGCCTGTATTGCTGATGAGTTAATTGTACATTCTGTAGTTCTCCTTCCCTCTCTCTCCATGGTGCTCACCATCTCCCCTATTTACCTCTCTTTCGAAACTTGGAGGGGAAACAATTCAAGAAAGATCTCCTGGTCTCCAACCCAGGCCTGATCATTTTGGACACCTACGTCAACGCTTCTTCCAGGCAGACTGTCACTGACATCATCTTTGTTGCTCCCTCTCCAAAAGTATGGACTCCCCATATGGTCTCAATCCTTTCCCCTTTCTCTTCTTCACCCATTATTGGTGGTACGAAATGGGAAGCACTCTTGGCACACTTCCAATCTTCTAGGTGCATCATTAATGTCTACCGGAATGGCACTGTCATGGCCTAGGGCTCTCAGCCCAACCTCCTCCTTGATAAGTATCTTCTGTCACTCATCAACTTCCTCCCTTCTCCTGCCTCTCCTCGCTCTGCCACCCCACTCCCCCTTAGCGCTTTTGCCACCACCAATGTGTGTACCACATCCCTGTACCCCTCCCCGGAAGACCTTCAAAGCTGGCAACCAGCTTCACCTAGCTACCCTCAACTCCTGCTCTGCCGTTAAACGCTGCTCTAACATCTGTCTCCTTCTTGAAAACTTTGAACTTGATGTTCTCGCTCTCACTGAGACGTGGACTGCCAGCTCTTGTCACTGATTTTGACACACTCCTTCATTCATGAGGGTTACAAGATCCAAGCCCAGGCCTAACCTGTCTGGAGGCAAGTGGCCTTGATCTTCCCTGAATGGGTCCCTGCTACTTGTCATTCCCACTCAGACATACTCTTCCTTCGAATGCCTCATCTGCAGGCTTGGTGTCTCTCCAACCCTCTTGTTGACTCTCGCCTATAGGACCCCTTGCCTGGTGTCTCTCTTCCTATCAAAGTGGTCTGACCTCTCCACGGAGACTTCAATATTCACCTGACTCTCCTGATACAGCCACTGGACTGTTGTGCAGTCTCTCTGACTTTCTTTCCCTCACCATTCATCTCTCTGGTCAGATGCACTCAGCCGGACATACCTTGGATGCTCTCATCTCAGTAGATGTCCCCCCCTCTCACTACACCTCTCTCCTGGTCTGGCCATGCTCTCCTGTCCTCTCACATGGACCTCTTAGGTGCCCTGGCTAAACCTCTGCCTGCACTGCATTTCTCCTCCATCATTCGACAGATGAAGCGAGTGTCAGTTGCTGTTTTTGCTGCCACTTTCATTCCCCCTCCCACTAGACTCCTGCATTGACTCTGCCCTTGCTAATCTTCACCTCTATATCACCAACACCCTGGATATCCTTGCCCCGGTCATGAGGATCCGCATGAAGCTTGCCTCCAAGCGCAACACTTGGTATGACTCCCCTCTAGCCTCTCTAAAATGCAAGTGCAGAGTTGCTGAGCAAAAGTGGCGGGCATCAGGCATATCCTCTGACAAACTTGCCACCTGTTCCAAAGGCATTACAGACTTTCAATCCGCTCGAAGAAGGTCTATTTCCAGGCCCGCATCTCTGGGACCAATAACAACACAAGCAAACTGTTCAAAATCTGGAAGGAACTCACCAATCCTACTGCAGTCTCCACTTCTCCAGTGCCATCCCTGACCCTCTGTACTTGGCAGATGGTGAGCATGTGCAAATGGATCTTGGTCACCTGACCTAAGTCCCGCCAACCTTCTTAGCTCTGCCTCTTCCTTCTTGCTCTTAACTCTTAGATCAAGGGCGTCTCTTGCTCGGGTGTCTGAAGTGAAGGGCAGTCGAAGAAAAGGGACATTTAATTTTAGACCTGTTTATACCAGGAGGATCCAGGGCCTGAACCCCTGCTCAGACAGCAGGTAAGCATGGTTTGCTCCCTCTGTCCCCACAGGCCATCCCCACCCTCTCTAGTCCTGCCCGTGATGTTCCCTTGTGCCCCCCTCTTCTCTCACACAGGTATCATATGATATAAGGCATTCATAACACGCCTATACACAAGTGTTTCAAGGCGTGACGAGGCAAGGGAGGGGAAACAGAGGGAAGACCGACAGCAATCCTAGGCCAGGTGACATTGAGGTCGTGCAAGTGTAGGGGAGGGGGAAAAGGTGCAGGGGGAAGGGGCGGCAGTACAGTACATAGGATAACAGTAAATAAAAAAGACAATAAATAAATAAAAGTGCGTCCAGCTGGTGGCAAGTGCTAGTAGGGGCTGTAGGGATACAGAAACAGTCCCCGAGTACAGGGGTTGCCAGGAGGACAGTGCAGGTGTGCAGCTGGTGCAGAGGGACCTGGGCCTGAGATCGGAGGGTAGCCAGGTGACCAGTGCAGTTTCAGAATCAGCCAGGAGATCAGCAGGGGAGAGGAGGAGAGAAAGCAGAAGCAAAGAGGATGGTCTTGAGGTGCTACTGGAACCGGAGATGGTTCTCCTCAAGTTTCAGAGAGGCAGGAAGGCTGTTCCAGAGGGAGGCCCCGGCAGAAGAAAGCGATCTACCACCAACTCGTTGCTTGGAGAAGCGACTAACCCTGAGGGAGGCGGATGAGCAAAGAGCCCGAGAAGGAAGATATTTAGGAAGAGAGAGTTGAAGGTATTCAGGCCCCAGAAGGCCTTGTGGACAATGCAAAGGGTTTTGAACTTGATCCTCGCAGCCACTGGGAGCCAGTGCACAGATTTCAGTCTTGCAGTCCTGTTTTGGATGAGTTGTAGAGGCAGGCAGATTTAGAAAGAGGCTGTTGCAATAGTCTAGCCTACAGAGAACTAGATCTCTGGAGAAGTGCGCTTCTGGGTGAAGGAGAGGAAAGGAAGAATACCTTTGAGGAGGTGCAGCTGGTAGTGTGACTTCTTAGGGACGTCAGAGATGTGAGGAGAGAAAGAAAGTGTGGCGTCGAAGATGACCCCGAGGGTTTTGGCCTCAAAGGTAGAAACAGAGAGACGGCCAAGAGAGGCCGGCCAGAGGCTGACTGGAAAGGAGGGAGTGAGTGTGCCGATGAGGAGAATCTCGGTCTTACTGGCATTACGGCACAGATCATTGGTGGCACACCACTCCTGGATGGCAGACAGTCAGAGATGAGTGAAGGAGAAGAGCTGGCAGAAGAGAGCCTGAAAATGAGTTGTCATCCGCATAGGACTGAAAGTTGTGGCAGAGAGCGGCAATGCTGTGGGCAAGAAGTGCCAGGTATTGGATGAACAGCCAGGGAGAGAGGTTAGACCCCTGGGGAACACAACAGCTAGAGATAAAGATAGAGGAGAGGAAGGACCCAAGTTGGAACTGGGAGGGTCGGTCAGAGAGGAAGGAGGTCAGCCAAGCCAGGGCCTGATCGGTGATACCCAGATTATCCCGGAGATGGTTGAGCAGGATGGCATGGTTGACCATGTCAAAGGCAGAAGAGAGATCGAGTAAGATGAGGATATAGGGGGTGTTGGAATCAAGGTTGGAGAGCAGGTCTTTGCGGATGTTCAGGAGAGCAGGTTACGTGCTTCTGGCAGCTCTGAAGCCAGACTTATGGTCATGGAGACAACCAAAAAATTGAGTGAAGATTGAGCTGGGAGATGGCCAGCTTTTCCAGGAGTTTGCCTAGGAAAGGAGTGATGGAGATTGGGTGATAGTTAGCAGGGCAGGAAGGGTCGGCAGAGGGTTCTTAAGAAGAGGGTGCACAAGGGAGTGCTTCAGGGGGGAGGGGAAGACTCCAGTGGCAAAGGAGTGGTTGCAGAAATCAGCAGGAGCCAGGGTGTCTATGTGGTCCATGATGGTTTTGGAGGAACAGGGGTGAACCTGTTTTGACGAGACTTTCATAGATCGGACTTGTCTAGAAACCTCGTCTGAGGAGAACAGGGGAAATGCAGAGAAGGAGGGAGGACAGGATGTCCTGAATTTTGGAGATAAAATGAGAAGCCAGGGCCGTAAAAAGGGCCTGGGAGGGGACAGGAGATGTAGAGACTGCAGCAGGATTGGACAGCTCCTTGCAGATTTTAAATAGTTAAGCCGAGTTGTTAAATGCCAAGGAGACGCAGGCTTCGATGTGGGCTCTCTTGGTGCGGATGGAGAGCCAGTATTGTCTTTGGAGCAGGCGGCAGGCCAGTTTGTCAGAATATGTACCGGAAGCACACCATTTCCTTTCAGCCACCCTGCGTTTGCATTTAAGGGTGACAAGGTCTGAGTCGTACCAAAAGTTGCACTTGGCTTTGGGCTTCAAGCGGATCCTCATGACAGGGGCAAGAACATTGAGAGTATCCGATATAGCAGAGTGGAAAGGGCTGTGTCAGGGTGTGAATCAGCCAAGGGAGATTGGGGGGGAGGTGGGAAAGTGGCGGCGAAAGCCTCAACTGACACACGCTTCATGGGTCGGATAACCTAGAAGGTAGGTGGCAGTGCTGGAGTTGGCTTGGCCTGAGAGGTAGAGAGGGTGAGATGGGAGGAAAGGAGAAAGTAATCACTCCAGGAGAGAGGAGTGGTGAGAGGGATAGAGAGGGGAAGGTCCGATGAGATCAGAACATCCAGAACAGAACAGTGTGCCCTGCAGAGTGAGTCGGGCCCTAGGGGAGTATTGAGAGTGAGAAAGAGTCGCAGGAATCACAAAAGTCTCCAGTGGGAGGACAGGAAGCAACCAGGTGGATGTTGAAGTCTCCAAGAAGGAGGAGTTGGGTGGTTGAGACCAGGAGGGAGGAGGAGAGGTCCGCCCACTTAGAGAGGAAGGAGGAGATCTGACCAAGTGGCCGATAGATTGTAGGCACAGTAAGGGAATGGCTAGAAGAGAGAGAGAGCCTGCAGATGAGGCATTCGAAAGAGGAGTAGGCCTGCGTAGGAATGACGGAGGCAGTAATACACTCAGGGAAGGTAAGAGTTAAACCCCTCCAGAGCGGTTGGATCTGGGCACGGAGAGAGGATCTTGTAGCCATCAGGGAGGAGAGTGTCAAAGCTTGTGACAGAGCTGGCCGTGAACCATGTCTCGGTGAGACCGAGGACATCGACGTCAAGTTCCTCCAGGAGGTGGCATATGTCAGAGGAGTGTTTGACAACCGAGCAAGAGTTTAGAGTGGCGATATGGAGAAGGTTGCTGTGTTTTGCCTATTTTGCTTGATTCTTCTACCCTGCTCCCTTTCTCCCCCTCCAGCCTACTTCTACAGGAGTCTGTCCTGATGCATTGCAGTTTCACCATCACCGTCTTGTGGCCAATGCTGGATTTGACTTTTATGGACTTCATTGATTCACAGTAGGTCACCCTTTCTCATGGTGGCCCTGAATCATGCTGTTCCCATCTTCATCTTGTATGCAGGCTTGCAACATTATGTGTTACTACTGACTTCTGCAATTGTATTCGCTCTCCACTCTTTTTGACTGTTTACTCTGTTCTCTCCTCCTCTACCTTTTCCTATCTCCTTCCCTCCTCTCCTTACTTTCTTCTATGCACTTACTCTATCAGAATTGTCCCTGGACCTAGTATGATAGCACCCTTGTCTGTCTCCTCCCCCTCCTCTTACTTGTTTCTCCTCACACCCCTCCAGCACTATCTGAAATGGTGTCAGGCCTAGTACGATAGTTGCTAGTTTTGTTCCTCCCCTCCCTTTCTGCACCGCACACCCTCACCTTTTATTTTCTCTGTGTCTACCAGAAATTTCGTCAGGCCTGGTATGGTAGTCGTCTGTTTCCATTTCCTTCCCACACTCCCCCTCCCTTCCTTATCTATGTCTTAGCTCTTGCACTATCCGAAATGTCGTCAGGCTGAGTACAATAGTTAATTTCACATCCTTACTGTTCATGGCCTGTAAGAGGATTCAATTCAACACTACAGCTAAGTCAATGCTTAGTCTGGGATACTGAATGGAAACCCTTATTGATATATCTTTATGTCCAGTTCATGAGTTCTGGATGACTACCCATATATAACACCCCTCTCTTAGAATCCCCCTGACCCCACTGAGCCAAGAAGTAGTTCTGTTTTGCAAGTTTAAAAGGTTTATTTGAGAAATAAAACAAAATATAGATACCACGCTTTTATAATAAATTAATAATCGATATCGCCCTTATAAATATAATGTTAATCAACAATGGGTAATCTGACACTAGCACACTTCTTTATAATCAATGAGAAGTTGGTGTAGGATGGATAAGGTAGCGAAAATACTTTTATGGTTTCAAATGGATGCAATGTTGAATGAAAATGCAGTACAGAAACTAACTAATATGGTTTCACAAGATATCATATGTTCACTTTTCCCCTGGTGGCAATTCACCCCCCGCCCCCATATGCAATGCAAGGAGATGGAAGTAACACACACAGTTCTCAGGAATGCAATCAAATACAATACGAAATTCAATTCCCACCCCAGCAAGCTTAGAGAAAACAGGCATGAGTTTTAAAACACAGGCCCAAGTGCTTTGAATGTGGTGGCAATGAAGTGAGAAATATGCTGAAAATGCTTTTAATTCCCATTAGGAGGTTCAGGGTGAGTGAGAGATACTTGGGATGAGCTCAGGCTCACTTTAGCAATGATTCAGGGATGGTTATTAAGAGGCAAACAATTTTTTTAGCAAAGGAAAGCAAAAAGCTGCTATCTTTTTACAGGTAAAGAAATCAGGCCAAATCGCAAATCGCGGCAAAATTCGCGAGTGCGTGAATCGTGATTACGGCAAAAGTATAAGGAGTAGCAAGTTCCTAGGATATGAACGATTTTGTAAAGGTCGTTTTTCGGATTTAAAGTAACTCAAATTGACAGGTGACAGCTTTGAAAAGGACAGGTGACACGATTTCTAGGAGACAGTTCTAATCAGATTAAAATAGTTGGATTAAATTATTTTAACTAAGAGCTTATTTCTGTCACAATCTGATCTAAGTACTCACTCCTAGCTTTGAAAGGAATGGACCTCGCCACGGATCGGGTCAGGATTGGCTGCGGTTCCCTCGCCACGGACGGTCTCTGCGCGCAGCGCCTGGGTCAGCTCCGCTCTGCTGGGTCTGTCAGGCACCGGTTCTGCTCACAGCGTCTGGGTCAGCTCCCCGGATACAGCGGCCTGTGGTTCTCTGGATCTCTGGTCTGCTTTCTGGGTGTCTCTGCTTTCTCTGGGTACAGCACTGCTTCTGGATCTTTCTGGCGCAGGGCTTCAGGCCAGAATCAACAGCTCAGCCCGGCTGTGAATAGTCTGCAAATGATTTTGAGGCCTGCTGAAGACAACTCAGCTTGTGGGTTAGGCCTGTTCTTTGCAAATTCTGAAGTAAAGTCTTGGTCTCTGAAGATTGATGGATTGAAGTCTGAAGTCTCCCGGCAGAGCGTCCCGCGGAAAGTGAAAAAGGGATCTCCACTTGTCCTGCACTGTCTGCTTTTATGTGTTTAGAAAGTGGGTGTGTGCGCAGCATCACTAAGCCAGCCCCTCTCTCAATTCATCATTGGCCAAGCTTTCCTTTCTCCCTTGATTGGGGGAACTGAGTTGTGAGTCAGAGTGATGAGGTAGATTTTATGGCCAGAGGGCCCTCCCCTGTCATCTTTACACACAACTCTATATTTGCTCCAAATACATATTTTCCCAAATGCACAGTTGTTTTTACATCACCTACACACATCATATATCACATGAGTTAGGCACTGTTCCGACTCTGGCGTTTCTAGGAGCTTGGGTAAAGAAATGGCAACTTTTTTCGATTTAAGTCGGTAATGCAACATTGGTTTTTCATTAAAAATTATACACATATACATGGCCTGTCCATACATACTCCAGTAAATTCCCATGTAGCTTAAACTGTAGTATCAATAAATAGTGGGGTTTTGCCCCAGAACATCACACAAATTGGAGTTTGGGCTTGAATTGTGGGCAAAGTTTTCATTTTAAGGATCCCCAAATTTCACATTTCTGTCATCTGGTTACCAAGAATTATCAGTGTTTCTGTAAAATATATATTTTCTTTCAATTCAAAGTACTGCAGTGTTTGATTCCGCCCCCAAAGTTTGGGGATGACAGTGATCACATGTCTCTCCTGGCTGGCAGATCTTTGTTGACAGGAAACAGTCAAAATCACCATATCCTATTCAAGGGAAAAGGTCTTTTGTGTGGGCTCCAGCAAGCTGAGGTCAACAGACCAGGGGGCCACTTTGCATTTGGTTAGCATGACCAATGTGATATCCTGTGCTTTCTGAGGTGAGAAGGTTTCCCAGCCTTTTGGCCTGTAAACCAAATCAGATTGTCTCTGGGAACAGCAGGTGGTTAGATTTCTAATTAACCCACAGTCTTTTGAAGTCCCAATTGTCACAGAAGGCTGATTAGCTTCTGAAGTAGCAGTTCTCCTGTCAGAGTTTAAACCGCTAGCGCCGCCTTGAGTCCAAAGCGGGTACTGCATGCATTTTTTTTTTGGGATCAGTCTTGAATTAATGCATCTCAAACAAGAGATTTTACATGGAAGTATATTATCCAGGTTGAGCACATGGCACTGGTGTGGATATTTGACCTGAAGAAAATTAATTCCCAATAGTTATGGTTTGCTTTTGGCAATCAGCATTGCCTCTATTGCAGTGGTTTCAGGCTACTGTGTGTAGCCCAATGGTGGTTTTAGGCAGTGCCCTTCTGTGCCCACAACATAGGCAAAAATGGGTAGCAGCCTATTCTTCATGCATTTCCCTGTGCATTTTCTGGGAAGTTCTGGCCATCATGATGTTTTTAATGCCAGTAAGGCACAGTTTTTGTGGTAGGGCTCGGATGCATGGGTAAAAACATCCCACAAGCCCCCCCTTCTTGCGATGGCCATTCTGATCCTTCACAGATGGAACTCGCAAGATCTGGGATGTTCTCCTCATCTTCTTCCGGTAGATGGCACAGTTCAGCATCTTTTCCCCCATCCGGTTAGATCGATCGGTTCTCCTCGCCGGTCTTGATGGGAATATTGGGCGGTACCCCGGGCCCCTTGGGTCGCTGCTCCCGGTCGTCCTCCTTGGTCAGTCTCCAGGTTTTCTTTCTCCTAGGACGACAAAGGAAAATCGGCAATACCTATTTGTAGACATTTTTCCATCACTACTAATGGTGTGGCAGACATATACATTTTATACTTTAACATACCTAACATTTTACTTTTGAGATACAAGTTATCATTCAAAGACAGTGGCTTACAAGAGTATAATATTTTAGAGACTATATGTGGGATATTTTAGGGTTGGAACTGAATTAATCTGGAGCGGTCCCCTCTGGGATTCCAGTGGATTCCTCCAGTTGTTGCAGAGTGTGCCTGGGATGGCAACACTTAAGCTGATTTATATGTACCCACTTGTCTTCCCCTTCCGCCAGACTGCCTTTGGGGATGCAGATCTTGTAGGCCACAGGGGAGATTTTGTCTATAATTTCAAACGGTCCTTTCCATGTAGGCAAAAATGTTCGCTGTTTGGCCTGGTTCCTTTGGAAATTGTATAGATAGAGCCGATCACCCACCTTATAATCCTTTCGGGTAGTTTTTAAATCATAGTGGGTCTTCATGCTCTCGGCTGATCTTTCTAGATTCCGCTGAGCATAGGCAAAAGCATGCTGAAGGTGTTTCCTTAAATTCTCCACATACTCATGAGTTGTGGAGGCATTTATCAACGTTTGCTCTTGGGTTCTGTAGAGCAAATGCTGGGGAAGCACCATCTTGCGTCCAGTCATCAACTCAAATGGTGACATTTTAGTTGCATATGAAGGGGTGGATCTGATGGCCATTAGGACCAGAGGTAATCGGATATCCCAATTTGGCCCAGAATCTGCCACAAACTTTTTTAAGATGCTCACAATGGTTTGATTATATCTCTCCACTGCTCCAGAAGAAGCTGGCCTGTAAGCAATATGTAGCTTTCTTTTGACCCCCAGTATCTCCCACATCTTTGTCATTACTTCTCTGGTGAAGTGGCTACCTCTGTCTGACTCAATCCTTTGAGGTAGACCAAAACGGGAAAAGATGTGGTTAATCATCAGGACAGCTGCTGTTTCTGCCTTGCAGTTTGGGGCTGGGAGACATTCCACCCACTTGGTAAACAAGCATGTAACGGTCAACATGTACTTGTTTCCTCTAGACGAGCGAATCACAGGGCCTACAAAGTCAATTTGCAAATCTGACCATGGCAGTGTCATCCCCCTCTTTTGGAGAGGCGCACGGTGTGTGAGGGATGATGGCTGAAATTGTGCACACACAAGACACCCCTTCAAGTATTGGTCGAGGTCCTGCCCCATGTGTGGCCAGTATGCAACCTCTCTTAAGATTTCCAGTGTTGTGTGAAACCCCCTATGACCGGCGGTGGCCGCATCATGGGCGTGACTTAACATCAGGCTGCGGAATGAGGTAGGAACCACCCACTGATCGTGGCAAGCTTTGGATTTCCTTACCAGCAAACCGTCTTGGATTCGGAACATTTTTGGACATTTCATCAACACTCTTAGGTCCTCTTTCCCAATGTAATCGGTATCCGTCAGGGGACAGTTCTCAGGGTCCTCAAGGTGTTGGTAAAACTTACCAATAATTGGATCCCTTTTCTGAGCTGTAATCAAATCAGCATCAGGGGTCTCCTTACTCCATTGTGCAGTTGAAAGATCATTGTGAGCATTTGTCTGGGACCTAGTGATAGCAGTGACCTGGATTTCCCCCAACAGGGACTCTATTTCTATTAGATCCCCTTGGATGGCCCCGGTTTTGGCCAGCTGATCAGCTAAGTCATTTCCAGTTTTGTCTGGTCCCTCTACTTTGGAATGACCCTTGATCTTTTTCCAGTAGATGGTCATCCCATTCGATGTGACCAGATCATCAATGTTTTGGATTAACTTCCCATGTTTCAAGGGTTTGTTATTAGCACATAACATGCCTCTGGTTTTCCAGTTGACCAGGTGCTCCACGAACCCGTTCCGTACATAATCCGAATCTGTGATTATGACCAGTTTGTGCAGTTGATGCTGGACAGCAGTGAGGATGGCCTGATGCACAGCCATCAATTCTGACACCTGACTACTTCGGGGACCAATTTTGTATCCAGCGGAGGGTTCTGGGAACTCCTTCACCCATGCATTCCCTACGCCAGCCACCAGTTCTTTCTCCCCGTTGTTGTCAACATGGTACGAGCATCCATCCACATAAACAGTGGGCATTCCCTCACACTTGTCTTCTTCAAAGACTTTGTGTGGGGAATTAAGGTATGCCTCCATGTTGTCCTTGATTTTTAGACTTTCGTCCTCGAGACAGTTTTCTCTGGCACAATCATGCAAGTCAGCCAGACCTTGCGCGAGGGGACTCTTCTTGTTTTGGCCATATCTGACCTCCACAGGAAAGCCTTGCATTGACAGAATCCAGGAAGTAATTCGGGAATTACTCACATTTCCGGCCCGGATTCTGTCGCTTTGGAGATATTGCAGAGGCTGGTGTGGAGTCGCCACTATGATGTGTTCCCCCTGGATAAACGGGCGGTAATTCTTCAATGCCCACACCGTTGCCAGGAGTGCCTTCTCACAATCGTTGAATTTTTCCGCCACAGAGGATAAAGTTTTGCTAGCATAGGAGATTACTTTATTGACCTTGTCATGCTTTTGGTATAATACTGCCGTCAAGCACGTATTAGAGAACCCCGTCTCCAGGAAGAACTCCTTGTTTCTGACGGGGTGAGCTAGGCAAGGCGCTTGTGAGAGGCTTCTTTTGAGTTGTCTTACTGCCTCGGCTTGTTCTGGACCCCATTCCCACTTGACCCCCCCCCCTTCAGGAGATAAATCAGTGATCTCTGCGTAGCCCTCAATGAACTTTCTGCTGTAATTAGTCAGTCCAAGGAGGCTCCTTAGTTCCCGCAGAGTTGTGGGATCCTTCAGTTTCTGGAGTGCTTCCACTTTCTTTTCTTGGGGACAGAGACCCTGAGGAGTAATCTCATGCACTAAGAAATTAACACGGGTTCTACACCACTGTGCTTTCTGAAAGGAAAGTTTTGCTCCGGCAGCCCTCAGCTGCGTCAGAACATAACGGATCTCCGCTATGTGTTCCTCCACAGATGAACTTTTGATGAGGACATCATCTACATAAGCCAGGTTACCCCTCGCACCCAGGTCGGGCATGGCCTTATGTAGGAAAATGTTGAATTCATTGCCGGAGTTGAGGTATCCGAAGGGAGTCCGGGTCCATGTGTACTGCTGGCCCCCAAAGGTAAAAGCCAGTTTGTATTGGTCCTCCCTACTGACGGGCACGATCCAGTATCCATTGGTCAGGTCTATTGCTGTGAATACCTGTGACCCCTGAATCTGGGCCAGCCCTTGGTCAATGTAGGGCAGAGGCCATTGGGAAGTATGGACCCGTTTGTTGAGCTCCCTAAGGTCGGCGCAGAGTCTCCACTGGCCGTTTGGCTTCAATATTCCCAGCACCGGATTATTGAAGGTGCTGTGTACTGGACGGATTATTCCCCGGGACTCAAGGTTCTTAATTATTTCAGTAAAGGACTCCATGGATGCGAGAGGCAAACGATATTGCTTCACAAACACTGGAGTCATTCCAGGGTCCGTGGGAATTGTTGTTGTGTGGATGTCGGTGCGACCACAGTCATGAGTCTACCGCAAAGAGATCTTGGAAATCCAAGAAAACTTGTTTCAACTTTTGCTTCTGTTCCAGAGTCACACAGGCATCAGCTAGGTTGACTCTCTCTTCCACCATCTGCCTGAAGCCTGGAAAGACTTCTGGTTTGGCTATTTCAGCGGCCTCCTCCAGCTGGGTGGAGAAGTCCCTGGTCAGAGTGCTGATTTGGACTGGAGGCTTCAGGTGGGAAAGGCAGCCCTCATGGACCTGGAAAATCACCTCATCCCTCCTGAAGTCACAAGTCACATCTTCGTTACCATAAGGGCAAGAAGTGTACAACAGGAAGTTCCCCCCATGCCGGGTGAAAATCCTGTCTGGTGGTGTATTGTCCTCACTGTCACTGTCAAAACAGTCCTTGGGGATTGGTCCTAACAGTTCATTTCCTAAATCAATGGAGAAATGTCGGTCATCAACCGCCATTCCAATAGTGGTGCCTGCGGCTAGAGTAATACTCTGTAAGTCGCTGTTATCCACCTCTATTGGAATGGTGTCATGTTCTATGTTGACTAATGGTGTTGGGTTTACCCCTAACCCTTGCTGTTGGAGAGAAGCATTTAGATGAATATAAGCATCAGGGTTTTGCAATTTTTGTCCTCTTTTAACTTTCACTTCCAGGGAGAATTGTCGGGTTCTTTCTGGGATGGTGACTTCCTCTTTAATCTGAATTTCAACTGCATAAGGTAGCAATTGAGCTGACCTAAATGCTTTTTCTGGATCATCAAAGCCCGTGGGATTATCCGCTAATCGGGACCAAGCTTTGAAGTTTATTAGGTCCAAACTAATGGCAAAGCCATTGAGAATGTCACTGCCTAAGTAAAAGGCGGCAGTGGCGTCTCGCACGACCCAACAATTATGGACTATGCTCTTGTTGCCAATGGAGATTTTGAGCATACACCTGCTTGGCAGGAGATGTTTGGAATTAGGTGCTTCCAGGTCCATTTCCCATTTGTCTATCAGTTTGAATGTGGGAATGGCTGGATCTTTTGGGAGTTGGCGGAACATGGCTTCGCTGATGAAGCTCTTACCATTGTTCACACACACTCAAGCGAGAACAGAGTCCTTCCCATCATTTAACTGAACAGGGATGAACAACTGCTCTCCAATTTGCTGAATATCAGCCAGGCTCTGAGCTGATTTCACATCTTTCTGGACTATAGGAGTGAGAGTTTATGATTGTGGATTAGTAAAGAATTTCAGGGTGTTTCCTTCCAGTGTGGAATACCACCTTAAACTGCAAGGAAGGTTGATTTTCAGAAATAGAGAGGACCCCCCATCACCAGTCTGTTGTCCTACTGCTATTACTGTCACGTCTGGAGTTTGGTTGTTCTGGAAGTGAAATTCTACTTGGTCAGATTTTTGTTCAACCATGTGGCAGGTGCCGTTTAAACTAACATGGTTGACACTCATTTTTAATTTTATTGGTCGGCTAGTCTGGGTCCAGAGGACCTTGTTTACACAATCTATTAGGGGTGACAACCTTCGCAGGAGGTCATTCCCTAGTAAACAAGGGGTGCCCTCTGGAGTCACTACTATGACCGGGTGCTTCACCTTGTGTCGCCCAATTTTAATGTCCAAGTCTGCAGTCCCCTCAACGGGAGTTTCCTTCCCGTCAAAGTTCTGCAGTTGTCCAGGAAGAGAGGTGAGAGGAATTCGGTAATTCTCCCCCCTTCCTGCATTTAGTTCCTCAAAGGCCCTTTTGGACAGAAGGGTAGCTTGGGATCTAGTGTCCACCAGTGCCAAAATTGTACCCTGCCCCTGTACTTGTACCGGGGCATAGTATCTTCCCTCTTCCTCCTCAAGGGGGCACAGATAATGCACATTTTTGGACAACTGGTGGGCTAACTTTCTGGTTTTGGACATTGCTAGCGAAGAGATTTGGGCAGAATTCTGTGGAGAGCCTTGGGAATCTGAAAGAAAAAGTTGGCAACTGGAGATCAGAGCCATTGTGGGTTCCCCTGGTTCCGGTTCTGGGCCGCCCCGCCCTTCTTGGAGGCAGTCATCAGGATGGGTTTGAACCAGGGGATTTTGGTATTGTCGGTTCTGGGATGAGATGATGGGCGACGGTAGCTCAGTCTCCACATCTCCCCAGTCTGGATTGGAATCCCTGGGGACCCATTTTTCCTTGGGAGGAGTTCCCCCGTCTCTGAAGGAGAAGATCCTTTTCCCAGGATCTTCTGAGGATCCCTCTCCCTCAAATTGGAAGACCTGTACCTCCTCCACAAAGTGGGTCTTTTTGGGTCCTTTGTTTCTCCTACCCCCCCCTCTGCTCCTTGGGAGGCAGGCTTTCAGGGGCAGGAGATTTTGTTTCTGGTTCCTGGTTTTCCAGGGGCTGTTTACAAGTTGGGAAGGAGGCTTCCTCCAAGGCTTTACAACCCCCTTCCCCTTGTGCCTCCTCCCTGGGAACCGGTGGGTTATCGGGGTGCTGCCCCCGTCATTGTTCTGGAGCACCAGGTCCAGGGTTTGGGGCATTCTGCGGTGGCATACTCATCTGAGGGTTCTGTTGGCCCTCAGTATGTGACCCAGATCCCGTGCCATATTTTGGACCTGGCGCTCAAGTTGTGAAACCCACTCAGGCTGATACGTGGCTCTATTTTCTCCCCTGGGCTGATCCCGGGAAGGGTAGCTATCCCTTCTCTGGTAGTGGTTGGGAAGATTTTGGTACCCCTCCACCCTTGGCCTCCCCTCTCCCGGATTAGGTTGTCTGGGCTCAGGGAATTGGGGAAAGAAGGATGGATGATTTTGGGGCTGGAAATTGGGTGGATACCTGGGGAAAAAGTTCTGCCCAGGATTTGGAGAATTTCTGCCCTCCTGGGGGAAGTTGGGAGGGAAGTTCCCTGGGTTAGGTGCTTGGCTGGATCCCCCCCCTTGGGCTGGAGGAGTCCACACATAACCCAGGATTGGTCGCTTTCCCTTGTAGCGGGGGCTTACATAGTCAGGGGAGCAGGGGACCCCATTTGTGGGACTACCTCCTCGACTCCCTGTCTGTGACTGGCCCGAGGGCCTTCTGGGCTGTGAATTATTTGGTGCAGGCAGGTTTTTAGGCCCCCCATCTCCAAATCTAAAACGGGGGCAACCTTTACCTCTGCCACCTTGGCAGCAGCAGGGGTGCTATTGGGTTTGGGGTTTTTTGGCGTGTTATTTTGATTTTCGATAGGCTTCTGCACCTCATAGATCCGGGTAGCCTGTTCAATGACCCAGTCTAAAGATCTTTTCTCATGAAAATCTCTCACGAGCTGGGTGATTATGTATTTGGGTAAGGCATGGAAAAACCTATTGATAAATTCTCTGCTATCCGTGCGCACCCTTCTGGTGGTCTGCACAAAAGCACGCTTTAATTCTTGCACAAACTCTTGTGGGGCCTGATCCTCCCCACATTGCAAATTGTAGGCTGCCTTGCGAGCCTCTTGAGGATTTCTGTGCACAGAAAAATGTTTCAAGATGGCCGCCCTGTATGTGGACCACTTTGAATGGTTTTGGTCCTCCAGCCCCGCAAAGAAACTGGAGTATTCTGGGGAGAATGTCCATTTGACGTACTGGATGCAGCTACTGCTGTCCTTCAAATGGAAAGTCTCCATCATTTGCTCATAGAGCTCCAAGTGTTCCCAAACGGAATACTTGGCGTTCTTATGATAAGGAGTGATGACACTCCTGATTGCCTTTATTTGTTTCAATGGGTCCTTAAGCAAGGCCCTTTTTGCCTTATTGGCCTTTTTGGTTCGGGTAACCCTGGTCCATTCATCCTCCGACTCAGAAGTGCTGCTCCCAGAGGTGCCCGTCTGATCTTCCAGGTTTTCCCGGATTCTGCGAGCCTGGGAATGGCTGGCAGAATGTGGGGACCTGGTCTCCTGTGTCCTGTGACACTCAGAGGAGTCTTCAGATCCCTCCTTGCTACCAGGATTTGCTGGGTATCCCCCCGCTGACCTAACTACTGGGCAGAAGTTTTCAGGATGCCCTTAATGGGCCTACTCTCCTGGGGTTCCCCACTAAATTGCACTGTGCTTGGGTGCCCATACCCGGATACCCGCCCATCCATTCCTGGGAGGTACTGACCTATGAGCCCCATGCTTTTGGCTGGATAGTAATCTGCCATCCCTGTGGCCCGGTGCTCATGTGCGCCAGGGGACATGGGGGTGGCAGAGTCTAGGGACTGAGGGATGAAGGCCTCCGGTACTAGGGCTCCCGAGGTTATGTTCCGGTACTTCCCTTTCCCAGCGAACCTCGTCTCTATCACCCCCTGCCCCCTGTTGCAATGCAAGAGCCTGTGCCTTCAGTTCCTCAGTTAAGGCCTTACTAGACTCTATCAGTCTCTCCTGCATGGCTACCTGTTTCTGGAGCATATCATTGTGCTGACAGAGAGCCTCATTTTCTCTCTGTGCCTCCTGGTTGGTCCTGGAGTACTGGGCCAGTCTTTGCTGCAGGAGGGTTACCTCCTGAGTCCCTTCCCTACTGGCCTGCTCCTTTCTTGCCAGAGCCTCCTCCACCCTCCTGGTGTGCTCTAACAAGTTCTGGTTTACTTTTTGGAGGTCACCCATTCCCTGGAGGGCCAGGTGATTTTCTTCCATTTTTCTTTTTAAATGGCAGACTTCCTGGCCTAAGGTGTCCCTTTCCTGACCAAGAGCCTGAATTTGTGACGCCAGGTCGTCCCTCTGCCTTTGAAAGGCACCAGATTTCTGGCGCTCTTCATCAAACTCTGCCTGGGTATCCAGGTCTTTCAGAATCAGTTTGTTGCTTTCCTCTTTCTCTCTGTCTAATCAAATTTGCAGGGTGGCTACCTGCTCTGTGCATGCCCTGTTGAAGTCCAGTTGTTGCTCCAGCTTTTTCTGGCTCTGCAGAAGGGAGTCCAAACCTTCTTGGTACTCCTTCTGCAAGGCCAGAAATCTGGTATCCTGGTCAGCCTTCTCCTGTTGCAGTCTATCCATGTCCTCTTTTATTTTAATGATATACTGCAAACTATCATTTTCTGACTCCTGGCTCCTCTGCAGCCTCTGCTCAGAAGAGACCAGGTCAAATTGGGCCTTTTCTAACGCCAGCTGTTGCCTATTTGCCAGATCTTGGCCTTCAGCACATTTTGTCCTGCATGGCTCCCATATATAGATACAAATATGCTGCTATCCTGGCAATCTTATTATGTTCATCTTTGGCTTTAGGGGCCATATATAGTTCACTCAGGGCCACATGTAGGGGACCCTGATCTCCCCATATATCTGACCCTGTTTCAGTGACCTGTTGCGCGATTGCCTGCAACCAGACCGTTTGGTCCTGATGAGTCCACTCACCTCTCACAAATAGCTTATGTAAGAAGTGCTCTCTGGCTATTTTGATGTCTACCAGTGTCGTCATTCTGGAATTTGAGTTCCTTCCTGACTTACAGAAGTTTGTATTTTATTTTTGCAAAACAGACCGTTTCCTTAGAGGAGTGCTTTACAGCGTAACACAGCGTGGTGATCCGACCGGATATGTGTATCTGGTCAGCTGGCACACTGTATTAATCTGCACAAATGGTAAATCTAACCCAGAATATCCCGGCTCGAGCCCCCACTTTGTAAGAGGATTCAATTCAACACTACAGCTAAGTCAATGCCTAGTCTGGGATACTGAATGGAAACCCTTATTGATATATCTTTATGTCCAGTTCATGAGTTCTGGATGACTACCCCTATATAACACCCCTCTCTTAGAATCCCCCTGACCCCACTGAGCCAAGAAGTAGTTCTGTTTTGCAAGTTTAAAAGGTTTATTTGAGAAATAAAACAAAATATAGATACCACGCTTTTATAATAAAATAATAATTGATATCGCCCTTATAAATATAATGTTAATCAACAATGGGGAATCTGACACTAGCACACTTCTTTATAATCAATGAGTTGGTGTAGGATGGATAAGGCAGCGAAAATACTTTTATGGTTTCAAATGGATGCAATGTTGAATGAAAATGCAGTACAGAAATGAACTAATATGGTTTCACAAGATATCATATGTTCACTTTTCCCCTGGTGGCAATTCACCCCCCCCCCCCCATATGCAATGCAAGGAGATGGAAGTAACACACACAGTTCTCAGGAATGCAATCAAATACAATACAAAATTCAATTCCCACCCCAGCAAGCTTAGAGAAAACAGGTATGAGTTTTAAAACACAGGCCAAAGTGCTTTGAATGTGGTGGCAATGAAGTGAGAAATGTGCTGAAAATGCTTTTAATTCCCTTTAGGAGGTTCAGGGTGAGTGAGAGATACTTGGGATGAGCTCAGGCTCACTTTAGCAATGATTCAGGGATGGTTATTAAGAGGCAAACAAATTTTTAGCAAAGGAAAGCAAAAAGCTGCTATCTTTTTACAGGTAAAGAAATCAGGCCAAATCGCAAATAGCGGCAAAATTTGCGAGTGCGTGAATCGTGATTACGGCAAAAATTCTAAGCTTTCAGAGGAAAGTTAAACCAAGTTCCTAGGACAAACGGTTCCAGAGATATGAACGATTTTGTAAAGGTCGTTTTTCAGATTTAAAGTAACTCAAATTGACAGGTGACAGCTTTGAAAAGGACAGGTGACACGATTTCTAGGAGACAGTTCTAATCAGATTAAAATAGTTGGATTAAATTATTTTAACTAAGAGCTTATTTTTGTCACAATCTGATCTAAGTACTCACTCCTAGCTTTGAAAGGACTGGACCTCGCCACGGATCGGGTCAGGATTGGCTGCGGTTCCCTCGCCATGGACGGACTCTGCGCGCAACGCCTGGGTCAGCTCCGCTCTGCTGGGTCCGTCAGGCACCGGTTCTGCTCACAGCATCTGGGTCAGCTCCCCGGATACAGCGGCCTGTGGTTCTGAGGGTCAGCTCCCCGGATACAGCGGCCTGTGGTTCTCTGGATCTCTGGTCTGCTTTCTGGGTGTCTCTGCTTTCTCTGGGTACAGCACTGCTTCTGGATCTTTCTGGCGCAGGGTTTCAGGCCAGAATCAACAGCTCAGCCCGGCTGTGAATAGTCTGCAAATGATTTTGTGGCCTGCTGAAGAGAACTCAGCTTGTGGGTTAGGCCTGTTCTTTACACATTCTGAAGTAAAGTCTTGGTCTCTGAAGATTGATGGATTGAAGTCTGAAGTCTCCCGGCAGAGCGTCCCGCGGAAAGTGAAAAAGGGATCTCCACTTGTCCTGCACTGTTTGCTTTTATGTGTTTAGAAAGTGGGTGTGTACGCAGCATCACTAAGCCAGCCCCTCTCTCAATTTATCATTGGCCAAGCTTTCCTTTCTCCCTTGATTGGGGGAACTGAGTTGTGAGTCAGAGTGATGAGGTAGATTTTATGGCCAGAGGGCCCTCCCCTGTCATCTTTACACACAACTCTATATTTGCTCCAAATACATATTTTCCCAAATACATAGTTGTTTCCATACATACTCCAGTACATTCCCATGTCTCTAGCTTAAACACAGAGTCTGTAGTATCAATAAATAGCGGGGTTTTGCCCCAGAACATCACACAAATTGGAGTTTGGGCTTGAATTGTGGGCAAAGTTTTCATTTTAAGGATCCCCAAATTTCACATTTCTGTCATCTGGTTACCAAGAATTATCAGTGTTTCTGTAAAATATATATTTGCTTTCAATTCAAAGTACTGCAGTGTTTGAGTCCGCCCCCAAAGTTTGGGGATGACAGTGATCACATGTCTCTCCTGGCTGGCAGATCTTTGTTGACAGGAAACAGTCAAAATCACCATATCCTATTCAAAGGAAAAGGTCTTTTGTGTGGGCTCCAGCAAGCTGAGGTCAACAGACCAGGGGGCCACTTTGCATTTGGTTAGCATGACCATGTGATATCCTGGGCTTTCAGCCTTTTGGCCTGGTAATCAAATCAGATTGTCTCTGGGAATAGCAGGTGGTTAGATTTCTAATTAACCCACAGTCTTTTGAAGTCCCAATTGTCACAGAAGGCTGATTAGCTTCTGAAGTAGCAGTTCTCCTGTCAGAGTTTAAACCGCTAGCGCCGCCTTGAGTCCAAAGCGGGTACTGCATGCATTTTTTTTTGGATCAGTCTTGAATTAATGCATCTCAAACAAGAGATTTTACATGGAAGTCTATTATCCAGGTTCAGCACATGGCACTGGTGTGGATATTTGACCTGAAGAAAATGAATTCCCAATAGTTATGGGTTGCTTTTGGCAATCAGCATTGCCCCTTTTGCAATGGTTTCAGGCTACTGTGTGTAGCCCAATGGTGGTTTTAGGCAGTGCCCTTCTGTGCCCACAACATAGGCAAAAATGGGTGGCAGCCTATTCTTCATGCATTTCCCTGTGCATTTTCTGGGAAGTTCTGGCCATCATGATGTTTTCAATGCCAGTAAGGCACAGTTTTTGTGGTAGGGCTCGGATGCATGGGTAAAAACATCCCACAAAGAATGTCATTATATTTTTCCTTGTTCCCTCCCTTGCTTGAAGCGCTTTGAAACACATTGTGTATAGGCGCTATATAAATAAACTATCATATCAACCTTCACAGGTCTCCCACTTATTAACCAAAACTCAGGACATCCTGTCTTCAATCTCCTCTACTCCCCTACCTAGCACTCAGGCTTCCCTTGGCCCCCCTCTACCCTTCCCTCCTACTCACCTTTTTCTCACCCATAGCACCGGATGAGGTCTCTAGATAAGTCCTCTCTTTCAAAGTGTTCCCTAAACAGGTGTTCCCTGCTTCTCCAAAACTATCAAGGACAACATTGCCTGCCTTGTGCCTGCCTTGGCCGATTTCTGTAATCACTCCTTTGCCACTGGCTCCTTCCTGCTGCCCCTCAAGCACTCCCTTGTGCATCCTCTTGTAGTCAGGGGTCCACCAATTGGAGCATGATAAAACAAAAACATACTCAAGAAGTGGAGCAAACACTGGGCAAGAAGCAATGTGGTTTATTACAGCTGGGTGAGCACAAATCAAACAGGACAGTGGATAGACTCGGATCGAAAGGCTGACATGTGAATGGAATACAAATTGTAGTTTTATACCAAGAAATACAATGGAAACACTGAGTTTACTTTTTCGATGTGGCCCAGGGATTTCATTGGTCCATTGACGACATCTCCTCGGAATGTACATTGATTAGTGAAGTGTAATTGGAGCAAACAGTTTAACAATTTCCCATTACAATACCTCCCCATGTGGTACCACATTTCTCCAGCATGGATTCACATGCTCATGAATATTCCCTGTCGTTAGGCTGGGAATCCTCGGTAAATGAAAAACAGTTTCACTTTAAAACTGTGTTTCTCCTCTAAACCAATCACTGTCCACTGGGTCATACTGCCCCCATCCAATGACAGTCCTCTCCCTAAGCCCCACCTATGGCAGCCATCTTCGGATTTTAGCTGCAAGCTTCAGTGTTGGGAGTCCTCAAGTTTGCTCTCTATTTAGTACATTTGTCTAGATGTATTCGCGGAAAAGTTCAATTTTTGTGTCCAAGAGCGCTCATGATCTTTTCCTCATCGGCTGGCAACGGGGAAGAGAAGGAGGGAAGGACCCTCTTCAGGCCCTGCACCAAATGCGGGCTATGTAAAGTCTTTGTAGAAGATGAACATCTGCAGTATCTTTACTGCCTGCACCCAGACCTCTTGGAGGTGGAGTGCGAGATATGCCTGGCCTTCTCGAAGAAGACAATGAAAGACCGGCACAGCAGGCTGGCGGCACGGCTCAATTCTAACAAGGCCTCTGCCCTGTGCTCCAAGCAGAGACATGCCTGCCCCAGGACCAGCCTGTCCAAAGAGCGCTCTTCTAAGTCCTTTGAGGTCGCCCCATCCATGGGGGTCAAGATAAGGCCAAGAGCTGCAAGTCTGAGTCCACCGGGTTCGCCGCTGCCACAGGTCCCAGGTTGGATAGGCCACGATCACCATCACTGTCCGCCTCCATAGCCAGCTGTCAATCGAGCTCCTCCACAAAGAGGAAGTCCTCCACCCTGGGCCAGGTAGCAGGAGAAGTTAGATAGACCAGGGCCGGAGGAGAAGGCTGTGTAGTCCAAACAGGCTCCACAGGCTCAGCCAAAGTCCTCGGTGACCACTTTGTCGACAGCTACAGTGACGACCACTGCAACGGTGGAAGCCACTCCTACGAGGGTGGCTCCTGCAGTGCAGAGGGTGTCCCTGCGACGGGACACAACCGCAGAGGCATCAGCGAAGGCTGCAACTAGCCCGTGGGGGGGTAAAGACACTGGTCCCGGTTCAAGGCTCTCAGGGTGGAAAAAGGGGGGTGGGAGGGAAATGCCCCCGAACCAGCCCTCTAAGGTTGACGTTCAACCCATGGACATTTCATCCATGGACAGCAACGACCAAGAGTTTGTTCAGGCGGTCCACAAGGATGACTATGATGGCGGCGGCACAGGGCCTAGCGCTCTGCTGCTCCATCCTCAGCCAAGTGACATTTCTGTGGACATTATCTGGACATGCCCTGGTGATGGAGATTCAACAGAGGTTGCAACTGGCTTCCGTGGCTCTGCAGGCTCCTGATCAGCCTCCACATAAAAAGAGAGTCATCCTCCGCTTCTGCCACCACATCAGGCCCAATTCCTCCAATTGACCCGGATACAGAGACTGGTACGGAGATGGCCACGGGAACCGACAAAGATGAGGACTTAGTCCCGGTGGAGGATGAATCGCCACATTTGGATGCCCCTCATAGTTTCTACACCGGACGAAATGGTATTATTCTACTCCATGATCTCAGGTCCTCCAAGCTGTTCCAGCTGGTTCCCGTGGAAACAAAGAAGGAGGGTTTCTTGAATCGGGGGCGAGAATCCCAGAGGAAGATGATCATGGCGGTACCTTTTCTGGACAACATTTGGGAGAAGGGCCTGGCCCTCATGAAGAACCCATGTACGGCTCCAGCCGAGTGAGACAGGTTGGAGAAGAAGTACAGGGTGCAGAACACTCAGGTCTCAACAGTCACTGAACTCGGTAGTGTCGACTGCCGCAAGGAAACATTCGACTAACCCGGCCTCATCGTCATCAGTCCCCCTGGACAGCGAGAGAAAGAGGATGGACGCCATGGGGAAGAAGGGCATTTACACGGCGGCATCCACAATCAAGGCGACCAATGCCCGATCAGGGTTTCCGGGAGATGGGGGAAAAGAGTCTGCCTTCGTCGGCAGGGATGGTTGAAGACCACTAACTTTTGCCAGGACGTTCAGGCGAAGGTGCTGGACATGCTTTTCGACGGGAGAATCCGTTTGCGAAGGCCGTTGACGAGTCCCTCTGTTAGGCAGAAACCTGTGCAGTTCCATTAGGGACCACTGCAAAAGGCTTAGGACTACAGGTGTTGGCAGTAAACCCAATTGGTAGCAGTCTGTACCACCCAGATTTACCTGGTAGCTGTGGCTGAGCAGCCAGACTTCTCTCAAGAAGAGTTAGACAGTATATAGAGTATACAAGATAGGTACTAAAATACAGTAGCACAAGCAAACACTGACCAGAGCTTTGGTATCAAAGTATATCATTATTTATTTAAAGACACACTTATAGAAACAATCCAGCACTATTATTGTAAGCAAGTTCAAAACACAGCCACTATTAATATATATACATCCCCTATTCCTTATTAGACAAGTCTTAGTTAACACCACTTATTTCCAGACAGAGGTGAGTGCTTAACCGAAGATGGCACTCCAATAAGTTATCAAAAAAGGGAGGGAAAAGGCAGAAATTAGAAAAGCACACAACACTAATACTTTAGAAGCACCCAGCATGGCAGGAAAGTCAAAATCTACTTGTGAGCAAAAAGTTCAGAGGCCAGGCTCCCTTTTAGAGAGGGTAGAACACCAATGCGCCCAAGATCGCACAGTTTAAGAGGCTTGAAAAGTCTTGCCGAGAGTTCAAAAAGGAATTAGTTCAGTTATCCAGCCTAGGGTCAGCCCAGGTGGTAAATCGAGGATTTAATAGACACCCCGTACAGACCGTTGCAAGGGAGGCTAGGCGGACAGAGTACCTTTAAAATGGAGAGGATCCTCCAGCGAGGGCAGTTGTTCCTGGCAGTGGTTGCAAGTCGTGGCGTCGTCCAGAGGAAGAGAAGATCTCGACATGGAGGAAAGCTGAAGGTCGTTGCACTGCCAGCGAAGAAACCTGCCGCGGAGTTCTCCGGTTAAAAGGTACTACCCTTTTATTCGCAGTAGTGGTAAATCATGGTATCCCGGTTGCTGGGGTGCTTGGCACAGGCAAGGCGGACACGAGATGATCCGGGAAGGCGAAAAGGTGGGCAAACTGGTTATCCGCACCAGTCAAAGGAAGAAGACTCCTCGGAATGAAGATCTCCTCTGTCGTTGGGAAAAGTGGTGAGGTGGTTCAGCAGGGCTCCACCAGTGGTGTCGTCGTTGCAGGTCGGCTCAGCTTCTTCCTCTTCGGATCCTTTGGTCCTGTGGCGACTTCTGAAGTTCCAGTCCCCAAAGCCCTGCTTTTATGCAGAAAACCCCCATTCATCAGTCCTAGCTGTCACTCAAACATGCTAAGTGGTGAGCCGGGCGGCTCACCACTGGGCCAATCGCACAAGAGTGCGACTTGAGTTGCCGAGGCAACTCAGTCCAGGGTGCCTAAACCTCCCTCCCACACATCCTGTAGACCCAGACAGAGTGGCACCACTTTTGGAGGCTTATGTGGAGAAGCCCGCCAAAAAGTGGAACAAAGGGCTTGACTTGGGTTGGAGTTACAGAGGCGAACACAAACGCCATTTTAAAACTGAGTTCTGGCAAAAAGACCCAACCGGGGAATACATATTAAATAAATAACCCGGCGGTATCTTTAACATTGCACCAAAAAGTGGTGCGTTTAAAATGAATGGGAAAATCCCATAGGAAATATTCCGGTGGAATATTTTGCGTGGTAACCACTGCCACCAGCCAGAAACTCGACAAGGGGGGACTGCACAGTGCCCCCTCGAAAAACAGACCCAGGGGCAATCTAATTACCCCCACCAGGGTACTGGTTCTGTTCCCAATTTAAGACTAGTAAAGTCAATGGTGACTGTACATGCCCTGGGAGGTAGTAGTCAGTCCCAGGGTATGGAGTCTATGTTTGGGGGTCACTATGACACCCCTGTGTTACTGCACTGAGGGTGCTGTGTAACACACTTACCAAAAACCACATGAAACCCTATGGAGTAAAAGACCCCATAGCCCATAAAACACATTACAAAGTCAAAGGATATCTCAAATCATGTCTAAGAGTGGGAGAAAAAGAGTCTCACTCTTAGCAGGAGAAAACAATAAACCCCAAAAATCCATCAAAGCTGCTGGGGGACTCACTAGGTTTGGGAAATTAGCCGTAACAGAGAATTCTCCCTAACACCCTCCAAGCCATAAAAACAGATACTGAGACGGCATGTTTTCTGGGAACCCTTCAGCAGCATCACTCGTCTTTGTTTCGCTCCTCCAGGCGAAAATCGAACCGATCGTCCAAAGGTTTCTCCACATTTTACCGCCCAGATCCTTCACGCAGGAAGCCTACAGGGACCCCTCCCAGGCCTACGGTAGCAGAGTTTGCCGTTGCCCGCAGGGCAGGGCCCCGGTGGCCAAGCAAACCTGAACCGACCAAGAAGTCGAGCCCCCACTCTTGCACCCCGGTGGGAGGCCGGCTGACGAGGTTCATCAGCGAGTGGAAAAAGATCGCCACCGACAGATGGGTGCTGGATGCTCTGACCCAGGGGCAAACCTTGGAGTTCCAACGCAGGGGCGCTCATACTCCACCAGTTCCAGGACAGGAGCAGCACGTTACTCATCTCCTGGCGGAAGTGTGAGCCATGTTACAAAACGGGGCGATAGAGCTTGTCCCCCAACGGCTCTGGAGTCTATTCCAGATACTTTCTGGTAAGAAAGAAGACAGGGGGTTGGAGGCCCATCCTGGACCTATGCCGCCTGAACAAGTACCTGAATTCCCCAAAATTAAGAATGGTCATGTTGCAGCACATGCTCAGCCAACTGGAAGAAGGGGATTTCTTGACGTTGTTGGACCTGAAGGACACATACTTCCATGTCCCCATTCACAAGAAACATTGAAAGTTCCTACGGTTTGTGGTGCAAGGCAAACGCTACCAGTTCAAGACCCTACCATTCGGCTTCAAGCTGGCCCCAAGGGTGTTTACGAAAGGCCTTGGCCTGGTGGCGGCCCATCTGTGTCTGCAGGGAGGGTCTCGGGAGGATAGTTCAGTGGCAATGTGCTCGCCTTGGAAGCAAGACGACATGGAGTAACTCGGGTTCGATCCCTGGGTCCGCGCTTAGAAACCTCTGGGTAATAAGCGCAATAAATAACCTATCATATATCATACTCGTATATCCGTACCTGGACGATTAGCTGATACGCACCCGCTCCCGAGAGCTGACCAACGGGCACATGAAGGAGACCATCCTGTTACTGACAGAGCTGGGATTCTCCTGAGCTAATCGAAGTCCTGCTTGATGCCCTCACATACCTCACTGTTCCTCGATGCCTGACTCAACACAGTGGCTTGCCTGGCGTCACACTCGGAGGAGAGGCTAGCAGCCATCAAAGGGAAGGTGCAACGCCTGTCTTCAGCAAAGACAGCAACGGTACGGACAATCAAGTCACTGCTGGGCATGATGTCATCCTGTATCTACCTTGTCCGTCTCTGCAGGTTGCTGATGTGATGCTACATGAATTCTTGGATGCACGTTGGATACAAGTGTCCCGAAGTTTTGCTGACAATAGGCTTCTGAACACGGCGTTCTGGCGGGTATAGTGTGGTGGTGGGTGCGCTCCCACATCGCCAAGGGAACGGAATTTCAAACACTGTGATACCAGTAGACGGTCACCACGGACGCCTCTTTGGAAGGTTGCAAGGTTTATACCGGATGTCTACACGCTGAGGTCTGTGGCTTCCATTGATGAGGATCTGCACATCACCATCCTGGAGCTACGGGCAGTGTTGTTCTGGGCCCTTAAGTCTTTCCTACCGTCCCTGAAGGGCAAGGTGGTGAGGATCTTCATGGACAACACCAGCAACATGTTCTACATCAGGAAGCAAGGGGGCCCTTGGTTTCAAGCGCTCTCCAAGGAAGCTCAGGACCTGTGTCACTGGGCCATCGGACAGGGGATGTTCCTCGTACCTCTCCACCTGGCAGGCGACAAGAACACCATCACAGACTCCCTCAGCAGGGAGCTGCGCTCCTGCTACGAGTCGTAACTTCATCAGGATCAGGTGGACTGCCTGCTCGTCGAATGGGGCAGATCCCTGATCGATCTTTTCGCCACGGCAGCAAACTCCAAATGCCAGATGTTTGCCAGCAGATTTCATCAACTGAGGAGCTTGGGGGACGCAGTCTCCTTCTTGTGGGAAGGACTGTTTCTGTATGTTTTTCCCCGTTTCCACTCCTGCTACGTGTCATCAACACACTCAGGCAGTGTTGATGCAAGATGATGCTCATCGCCCCGGCATGGCCGAGACAGATATGGTATCCGGTCTGCTCAGCCTTTCAGCGTCTCCTCCAGTCAAATTGCTGGTACTTCTGGATCTGCAGGGAGGCGCAATCCTTCATCACGACCCAGGATCGCTGAACCTGGAGGTATGGTTCATGCAGCCTTAGAGTTTGGAGGTTATGAGCTGCCAACAGACTGCAAGGAAGTACTCGCCAAGGCCAATGTGTGGTCGACTTTAAAGTGCTATGGCCATAAGTGGAAGCTTTTCGCTACGTGGTGCCGGTCACAGAGGATTACCCCTCTGAGGGTCACGGCTCCTCAGTTCCTTCCATACTTGCTTTCCTTGGCAAGAGCTGAGCTGGCTCACGCATCCATCAAGGTGCACCTGGCGGCCGTCTTCCGCTACACCTGGTCTCCGGGAAGGTCATCACTGTGGTCCCACAGACTCGTCAAAGAGTTCCTCAAGGGACTTTTCAGATCCCTCCCGCCGGTGAAGGCACCCGCACAGGCATAGGAACTCAAAGTGGTTCTAACAAGTCTCATAGGGGCCCCTTTCAAACCTATGCATCAAGCCCCTCTCAAGATTCTCTCGTGGAAAACCGCTTTCCTTGTGGCCATCACTTCTGCCAGACATGTGGGTGAGATAAAGGCCCCATCCTGCAAGTAAGCGTATCTGTCTTTCCATTAATTGAGGGTGGCACCGCTCTTTCATGCCGAATGTTCCGTCAGAAATAACACCTCAACAAGCCTTTGGTTTTGTCTGTTTTCTTCCCAAAACCTTCATCGCTGGCGGAGAGGGCCTTGTCTTCGCTGGATATTGCTTGTGCTCAAGTTCTACGTAGCACGCATAAAGAGTTTTCGAAAGACTTCTCAATTGTTTGTGAACTTTGGGCCTGTGAACCATGGGAAGGCCTTGTCCAAGGCTTCCATCTCAAGATGGCTCTCCGGCTGCATCATGCACTGTCATTGGCTGGTGAACCGGCCGCTACCTGGCCGTCCAAGAGCCCACTCCAACAGAGTGATCGCTGCAACAACAGCGTTCCTTTCTGGTGTGTCCCTGCCCGACATTTGCAGGGCTGCAATGTGGAGGTCCACACATACCTTCATGAAATTGTACTGCGTTGACAGGGATTCCAGGGAGGAGTCCAGAGTCGACCAAGCTGCGCTACCTGTTTGCTTGAGGTGAGTCTGTTCCAGGGGTAAGTATGAATTGCTTCTGTGAGCCTTGCCACCTACTGTGGGTGCGTAATCTGTACTGCTGTGTATTTGTTATTCTTGAGCCTTTAAATCCATACCAGACCCCATGCTGGAGAAGGTTTAAGTTACTTACCTGTAACTATTGTTCTCCAGCATGGGTCTGGCATGGATTCACATGCGAACCCTCCCTCTGGCTCCTCTGCGGCTCTTCTTGCTCATACTGCCACTTTACATGCTTACCAAATCTGAAGATAGCTGACCGAGGCGGGGCTTAAGGAGAGGATTGTTATTTGATGGGGGCAGTATGACCCAGAGGACAGTGATTGGTTTAGAGGAGAAATACAGTTTCAAAGTGCAAGTGAAACTGTTTTTTCTTTAACAGAGGATTCCCAGCCTGACGGAGGGGAATATTCATGAGCATGTGAATCCATGCCAGACCCATGCTGGAGAACAATAGTTACTATGTTTCATTTACTAGTCCCCAAAGATTACTCCATACAAAGCATAAATAGAACCTCCAAAAGGGGCGGTGGGGTGGCAGTAATTTTTCGAGCCCCCCTTAAATCTGTCCCATCTACAAACATTCGGCTGGGATGAATCTACCCAGATGGGGCATGCGTGCATTTGGTGCTCGCTTATCAGGACGATAAAAATCCTGTTTGGTCCAGTTTTTCCAATAAGGTTTTTGCTGGTCCAGGTGGACGGTATCCAATTTCTCACAGATATAGGTAGCAAGCATAGAGAATTACTTTGTCTAGGTGATTTCAATATTTGGGCCCAGGACTTGTCCTCTGACGAGGCAAAAGAATTATTTGAAATCCTTGAGTCTCATTGTATTCTTCATTGGCTGGCTGTGAAGGAACGTATAGATTTTAAAACTTTGATGTTTAAATGTGTGAATCGGCTTTCACCAAGCTACCTGGTGGCTAAAATTAAGAGTTATACTGCAGGCCGACAACTTTGTTCCTGTTACAAGCTGTTGCTAGCTGTTGCTACAAGAACCAAGGTCCAGACCTTTGAATAAAGGAGATCGAAGATTCTGAGTTTATGGTCCAAAACTCTGGAACAGGTTCCCGAGAGCCATCCGAGAGCAAAAAAAATCTCATGGCGTTTTGAAAGGCGGTGAACATTTACCTGTTTTGCTAACGGGTGTATGCCAGTCGAAGGTTTAAATTCAGAAATCTTTTTAGTGATAAGTGACACACAGACTGAGATTTGGTATCACCATAACATCGGCGCCAAGATACGATTAATTTTGTCACGTGCGCGATTATAAATAAATTTAAATCAAACCGGTAAGTAACTTAAACCTTATTCACATCCCACCTCGGAACAACTTGTTATTAATGAAGTAACATTTGTGTAGACCGCCGGAACTTAAATACACTGCCATTGGACTGCACCATTGAGCACGGAACACGAGACACCCTGCAGCTAATAGGAAAGGGGACATTCGCATGATACCTGTTGCATAAAGACCTTCGCAAACTCTGTAGTAAATACTTTGGCGGCTGGCCACCTACCAAGAGGTCAAGAACTTACCGTCTGATTGGTTCTCCCAGGATCGCCACTCCGTCCAGTGTTCCCTTACCATAGCCCCCTGCTGATGGGCATTGGCGGTTATCGGACTGCCACACTGGTACATAGCCATTTTCCCCTGCTGCCGTGCTGGGTGGCTGGTTTGGATGACCGCTCTGTAATTACATCACCTAGTTCTAGTTATGTGTTTCTTGTGATGAGAAGCTTAAACCCCACCCACTTTGCAGATCCCTGTTGTACTGGTCACGTTTTTCAGATCGAGGTTTCCCAGGTCCAGCCTGCCCTAGGGATTTCTCACTACATCTGTTTATGATGGCATTATTTGTGTCCTTCCCTTTCTTTGGCTAATAATAGGATAGTATCTTGGACTGTGTGTACACCCAATGCATCATTACCCCCTACCATCCCCAATGAAGCCCTTTGTATGGGGTCTATGGCTTAGAACACCTGTGACATTTCCTGTGTATCTGCCTCCACCGTCTCCCTTCTGTTACTCACAGTTGGTAGGTGTGTCCCCCTGGCTGCCACTGAATTACCGCCTTTAATAATCTCTCCTCAAAATTCCCTCTGCTGACCCCGCCTGCCTGGCTAACTACTGCCCTTTATCCATTGCCCTCTTCCTGGGCAAACTCCTGGGGAAGCTGGTGATCTCCCAACTGCTCCAACACACTGAATCTGTTAGTTGTCTCCATGACCACCAGTCTGGCTTCAGAGCAGCCAGAGGCACGGAAACTGCTATACTGAACACCCGTGAAGACTTGCTCTTAAATCCTGATTCCAACTCTCCATCCATTCTTATCCTTCTTAATCTTTCCTCTGCCTTTGACACTGTCAATCATGGCACCCTGACAAATTGGCTCTGTGACACCCTTGGGCATAATGGGCCTCCTACTGGACTGATTGACCTCATTCCTCTCTGACCGACCTTCCCAGGTTCAACTGGGGCCTCCCCTATCACACTCTATACCTGCAGCGTCCCTCAAGGCTCTATCCTCTCACCGCGACTCTTCAACATCTACCTTTCCCCTCTGGCCCACCTGATTTCCTCCTTCTCTCGTCGCTTCCAGTTTTATGCAGACACACAGCTCTCCTTCAAGCTTCCCTCTACTGCCTCCTCTCCCATCCCTGACTGTCGGACTGCTATTCAGGCATGGTGTGCTGCCAATGATCTCTGCCTTAATGCCAGTAAGACTGAGATCCTTCTCATTGGGACCCCATCTCCCTCCTTCCCGCCTATCCTCTGGGGGCCCTCTATGGATCCCCTCACCCTCTTGTGAGGCAAAATACCTTGGTGTTATCTTTGACTACTCTCTCTCCTCACATCACAGACCTTGCCAAGAAGGCCCACTATCAGCTGCACCTTCTCAGAGGCATTCTCACTTTACCCCAGAAACTCAATGTCTCCAGAGCTCTGGTCCTCTCTAGGCTGGACTACTGCAACAGTCTCTCTATCAATCTTCCTTTATCCTCCCTTCGCCCCTTCCACTAATCCAGAATAGCACTGCAATACTTATCCTTGGCCTCAAGCTCAGGGACTGCATCTCTACAGCACTAACATCTCTCCACTGGCTCCTGGTTGCTGCTCGGATCAAATTCAAGACCCTCTGCATCATCCACAAGGCTTGCTGGGGCCTGGGACCCTGCTACATCCAACTCTCTTCCCCCTACATACATCCCTGCTAGAGCCCTTCAATCTTTTAGCTCCAACTCTCTGCAGATCAGATACTTCTCTAAGCAGAGAGTGGGGGTTAGATCTCTCTCCTCCGCAGGGGCCTCCCTCTGGAATGGTCTCCCTACACCTCTCAGGCTTGAGGCAGATCACCTTACGTTCCGGAAACTCCTCAAGACTCTCCTTTCCTCTTATTCCTTCCCTCTCCCCTGCTAACACCCCAGTATGGTGCAGTGACTGGCTGCTTGGGTACCTCTGAGTTTTACAGGGCACCAGCCCCTCCACCCCACCCCCTATCACGTGGACCTTTCCCATGCGGTCCTGGCACTTGCCCTCCTGTCCTCCACTTACCACCCGCCTAGCCCATGTGGCCCTCCCGCCCCCTCCGCCTCCACCCACCCCTTTCACTTGCTCTCTCCTCTTTACTTCCCTTCCCACCCTAGCACTTCGCATTTTGCCCCCCCCCTCTTTTTGTTGTGCATTTATTTCAGCACACAAAGCCCTCCGGCATCTAGGTGCTAGTTACAGAAGTGCATGCTACATTGGTGAAGTGCAAGAGTAAGCATACGTATACAGACAAACATGGTGTGTGTACACAGACTGGCAACGCCTCACCTCGTGTTAGAGGGGGCTACATCAAGCAGCATATGAGTCAAATAGGTACAGTTACACACACTGGCAAAGCCTCGCCTCATGTTACAGGGGGCTACATCAGGCAGCATATGAGTCAAATAGGTACAGTTACACACACTGGCAAAGCCTCGCCTCATGTTACAGGGGGCTACATCAGGCAGCATATGAGTCAGCTGGGTATGGGTAAACAGACTTACAAAGCTACACTTCATAGAGAGAGTGGTAGCAACAAAGACTGCCACATAGTATGGACTCCATAAGTAAGTCAAAATAAGCAGTGAGCATAGGAGGAATGTCTCACCCACATGAATGGCACTCTAAAGGCACCCTGAGCACAAAAACGAAAATAGTTGCACAGATGAAGGAACACCTAAATGCGATTTCTTTTGGGTTTTTTGGGGGATTTTTTGTTGGGGCATTCTAAAGCATGCATAACATAGTGTTATTGGGAATGGTTGATGGGTAGCTAGCGATGGGCAGAGTGGAAAATGCATGCAACAATAATAAAAACAGGGATCGTGTTCAGGCAAGAAGGATGGAGAGTTGTGTCTTATGTCAGCTTACTGAGGTGAGTGGGAGTTCCATGAAGCCAAAAGTTGTCAAAGTTAAAGGTTTATAAGTAGAGGTGCCCCTTCATGCTCCGACAAGCTCAGACAGGGCCCTTTGTGTGGGCCTTAGTGCTATGGCCGACTTCCTCGCCTGCTGGCTTCAGGTTGGTCCAGGAAGAGGAATAACGGGCCAATGAGGAGCATTGCGACTCTTTTGTCATGGTTGCCCTCCAAGGCACTCTGGTGCCGAGGAAGAAGGTGGCTACTCTGGCGTGCTGGAAGAGCCAACAGAACTGTTGCTGTGTGCAACTGTAACCAGGCAGAAAGAAGGCTGATGCTGGCAAAATTGGGTGCAGGTGACAAAGGGCACTGCTGCTGCCCACAATCTTATTTATAAGTGGTGTGCAGGACCACGAGGCAGCGTGCGCCCGATGGCTTTACCTGCATTCATTATTACAGGCAGAGTAAGCAGGCATCAATTCAGGGTCGGTCGTGGGAGGAGGATCCAGGAGATCCTCTCACTTCGGCAAGCATCTTCCCTCGCACTTCTTGTTAATGCACTTGCACAATCTTAATGTCACAAGGCCTAGTAGGACTGTTATTGTTATCTTCCTCCTTTGCCCCCACCCCCTTTTTGTCTTGTGGCACCTTGAAACACCATTTGTTGTATAGGCGCCAAATATCCAATAAATAAAAATATATAAAAGCAGCATGGAAAAGGTAAAAAATGACTGGCTGCAAGAATAATGTATGCCCAGGTACGTTTGCCCCATAGCAAAAATCGAAAGCTGGCCCCCATGTATATATGCACAGTTAGAGAACATATGTCTTAAAGTGAAATATACAAATGTAGTTCAATTGACCTTCTCCTTAGAAGAAAGTGTGCAAGACAAAATAGCATTGAACTTTAAAAAAAGTAATGAAACCCAGAAAAATAACCTGAGAGAGGAAATGTTCCAATAAATATGCTGGCAAAGTGCTCCCCTTTTAAACCCAGCAATCTGTTGTGAAATATTCACTGGAAAACTAAATCCCAATACGAAACAAGTGCTTGTGGTCTTGTTGGTAGGCGTCTGCACTTGGTACGTGACAACCTGAGTAGAATCCTGGTGGCTGAATACTTGAGCAAGCTTGCAATCCTAAAAAAAAGAAAAGGGGTTGGGTCCGCCCTCGGAAAAAAAGTTACACTGTCCACCTACATGTGTCCTGTACTTGTGCCCTGAAAAGCAACCTTAATCAGGGCAAAATAACTGCCCCAGTGTAAAGGGTTGCAAACTCTCTTGCCACATCTTGGGCAAATACTCATGACTCACTTGCCCTCTCATCATTTCCCCTCTTAACCCCATTTCTGGCTTTCAACAATACTTAGCTTTTTTGTTTTTTTTTTAATTTAAAAAATGTGTTTTTGGTGTGATACACCTTTACAAATAACTTCAATAAATGCATTTTTCAATAACAAATATCAAAACAAACATAATATATAAAACACAAAGAAAAAACATTCTTCAATATCAAGTGTTCCTATGTCATCATTCATCAACATGTGTTTTTCTGTACTAAATAACAAAACAGTCTTTCTCCATTTCGGTTCTAATGTAATTTACCAATCGGACCGTTGCTATAATAGCAGTGTTACTCGCGCCCCACATACAATGCTTCCATATGCAGTTTCTTGCGATAATCGTATTGGCATTTGTAAATTCTTTCAACATGATTACACGTATATTTTCAAAATGAGGACAGTATAGAAATAGATGTTTTAAAGATTCTACAGTCTCTTTACAGAATCTACAAGTTTGATCCACTAGAGTATCTTGATTCTTCTTCCAGTGTCTGGTTCTGACTTTGGTGCGAATCAGATCCATTCGAAATAACATATATATTCTGCGAATCATTGTATCTGGACAGAGCAGTAAGTATTTCAAGCGAGGACTTTGTGGATGAATAAATTCCGCATATTGATCAAAGGACGAGTAAGACTGTACTTGTGTTATGCATTCTGCCCAGTCATCAATAAACAGTTTTATTTTCATTTTATTTGTATTCAAATCGAGATCATCTGCTCGTATATTGATCTTATTTAAGAGCTTATCCATTCTGTGTTTAAATTTTGCAATAGATTCAGGATAGTTCCGAATTTACATTTTTGCAAATTCTGTATTGATTGAATTTCTTGGAGGAATACTCTGCTTTATAAAGATAACGTGAAAAGAACACATACCATAGTTTCACTCAAATATATAAATCCTTATTGTACTATGTTACGAAAAAAGGTGTACAATTGTGGCATTATTCCCCCATCTTGGCTAGGAGACGAATACCAGAATGCAATTCAGCAAAAGGCAAAGAAATGGTCTCTGAGTGCAAAACTTTCAAAGACTGACAGTAGCACTGTTTAAAAAAAACATAATTTGGATGCCCATTGCTGACCCAGCTTAGCTTCAAAGCGAGACTGACCCTGCTTAACTTCAAAGTGAGGAAAGGGCTGGCCCCCTCAAGCCAGGTTTCTCTAAGTGGTATTGTAAAATTGGCTAATTTATTAGGCAAAATGGCCTAAGGAGGCTGATCCCTTCCTTACTTTGAAGCTAAACTGGGTCTGTTCTGGGTAAAGCATGGATGGGAGACCTGGATGGCTATCGTGTCACTAGCTGATTTTTTCACTCCAACATCACTATAGCTGTAAAAATATCTTTCGAATGGATTGTGTCCTCCAACGTATTCCACATCTTTGACATGTAATGTCCACAGCTGTGCACTTTGGAAACTTTTTCGTCAGAGGGCGTCCTGTGTCGATGACGTTGGGTCGATGTCCCTCGAAAGCGTCTGTCGAGGGTGACGTCAGTGGATGTTATAAATAGGACGCCCGTAGCCTCAGTTCCGTTTTTTCCGTGAACGTGTGTAGTATTGTACCTATCTATCTGCACTGGGTGCACACAGTGCTGCTAGTAGAATACAGCTATGTCATATAGAATGTGATGGGACCTGAGGGTTCCAAGAACTACAGTTGGGGACAGAGGATGGGAGAACCTTACTGAAAGGATGTCATCTGTTTAGCTCCCTGTCCCTTTCTATATAATTAGCCCTGTAACTCTGTAACTTATAAATAAACATACTCCTTTTATATATACAAGTCTCCTGTGCCTTACCTGAATCCAGAGGTCTACTACAACGTGTTACTTCGTAGAACTCGGCGCGCCTCGTGTGTTCATCGTTACGATGTCTTTCTCTTCAGTCGAAAATGTTGCTTACCAACCCCCACCGCATTTGTTTGTGTTGCCTGGGTGAGTCGCACGACACTGATGACTGCTCGAAATTCCAGTCGCTGACTGCCAAGGCCTTGCGGGAGCAGAAGGGGAAGCTCCAGGTAGGTAGGGGCTCTAAGCCTGTTACGTCCCCTAAATCTAAGTCCAAGGGGGTCTCCAACAACGACTCGATGGGTCACTCTCTGCGTCGGAAGGAGTCCTGGGGATCTCGGTCCCAGAGCGGTACCCGCCATTCTTCTTCCTCGTCCCACTGGAAGCGCTGTCACCGGTGCCTTACCCATCCTACTCTGAGGCTGGTACCTCGTGGAAGGTCGCATGCCCAACAAAGTCCTCAACTCCGGAGGAATGGGCTGCGTTTAAAGAAAATATTTTGGCAATTTATTTCAACACAGGGCACGGGTCCGGTCGCGACTTCTCGCGAAGCCGGCCAGGATCGGTCGCGTACCATGGCTTGCACGCCTTCGGGCTCAGGTCCACGACGCTACTCGCATCGGGAGCCTTCGAGGTCCCGTACGGACAAGGATTTGAAAAGTCGCAAGAGACGTGTCTCTAGGTCTCGGTCCTCGTCCCCAGCGAGACAGCAGCTACCTATTGAGGGCTCGATGCCGGTGTCAACTCAGTCGGTGCCATGTCCAGCCAACTCGGATGCTGACGCTTTACCATCATACCAGCCCACGGCACCGTCGGCACCTGTGTCGATGCCGAAGCCTTCAGCGTTCACGACGCTGAGGTTGTCGACGCTCTCGACGTCGAAGCCTTCGGCGCTATCAGCGCCTTCGGGGATTTTCTCTCGGAATTTGCCTTTGAAGTACCAGGATATCGTGGATCCTCCAAGGAAGGCTACAGTGAAGTCCGTGAGGCCAGTTTTGGACTCCAGGCCCTCTTCTGTCACCAGACCTGGGTTTCAACTCCCTCTGGCTGACATTTATGAAGAGGAGGAAAGGTCTGAGTTTGAGGACCATGGTGAATTTGATGAAGCTCCACATATTTCTGGAGACAGTCAGTTGGAGGAGTTGAGGCATACCCTCCATGATGCCAGTGGGTTCGACACTTCCCCGGAAGTGGAATTTGGTAGACCTGAGCCTGGGGCTCATGCAGAGTCTTCATTCAGGAGGCTCATGGCGCGGGTCTCGGAGTATCTGGGTTGGTCCAGTCCTCCTGAAAACTTTGTGCAGGATGATCTAATGGATATCTTAGAACAAGGTCCGTCCTCTGACCTGGTTTTGCCATTTCATCTTACCTTACAGAAAAGGGTGGCAGCTGCTTGGCAGTCCCTGGAATCTCTTCCGGCTGTTAATAAGTCTTTGACCAAGAAATACAGCCCTTCCATTAGCGACCCCAGCTATTTATCTACTTGCCCCACTCCCAAGAGTTTGGTGGTTCAGGCGGCTACGGCCACCTCGAGGCTGGCGGCGTACCCTACCATCCCTCCGGATAGGGACGACAAGCGCTTCAACGGTTGGGCCCGGAAGGTATTTTCTGCTGGGAGCATGGCCTTGAAATCGGCCAACTCCACGTGTGCCTTGTCAAGGTTTTCACACATTCTGTGGAATTGTGTTTCTTTAGCGGCGGAGCATATTCCAGAGGGGGAAGAAAGGGATGGGTTCCTTGCTCTGGTGCAGGACGGCAAGGATACCATGTGTGAATCCCTTCATTCGGGTTTGGAAATGGCCGACAGTGTTAGCCGGTCCATGGCTGCGAGGGCTGTTATACGCAGATTTGCGTGGTTGCGGAAGTCAGAGTTTGCTCCGGATGTGCAGGCCCGTCTTCTGAAGATGCCCTTTGATGGCGCACATTTCTTTGGCAGCAAGGCTGACGAGAGCCTTGAGAGGTTGCAGACCTCAAAAGCTGCGGCAATATCTTTAAGCGCTGCGGTGTGTCAACCTCTGCCTTTTTGTCCCAGGGGACCGCAGTGGAGGGGAGGTTCTTTTCGTTACTACTCCTCCTTTAGTAGTTCAAGAGGGTCTGCCAGTCAAAGGGGCCAGCAAAAAAGTGCCCGTGGTGGTCGGGGAAATCGAGGTGCCAAAGCCGCTCAGGCAGCTGCCTCTTTGTCTTCAGGCACTGCCGCAGCCGCTTCCAAACAGTCATGAGGCCATGTCCCATGCTGCGCCGGTTGGGGGCAGACTGTCTCAGCATCTCGAAGAATGGCGTGCCATTACTTCAGATGCGTGGGTTCTGGATACCATAGCCCATGGCTACTGCCTTCCCTTCCTTCAGCGGACTCATGACAATACACCGGGGAAACTCTCTTTGAAGCTTCCAGATCCACTCCTTGCAAAGCAGATTTTGAGCCTGCTGGAGAAAGGCGCTATAGAACTGGTGCCTGTAGCGGAGAGGAACAAGGGATGGTATTCCACTTATTTTTTGATCCCAAAGAAAGACTGGCGATTGAGACCCATCATGGACTTGCGTTGGTTGAACAAACTTCTCAGGAAGGACAAGTTCAAGATTGTCACTCTTTCTCAAGTCCTCCTGGCCCTTCAACTTCAGGATTGGTTGGTGTCTCTGGACCTCAAGCATGCCTACTTTCATGTGCCGATTCTTCCGGTGCACAGAAAGTACCTGAGGTTTGTGGCTGGTGACCCGCACTTTTAGTTTCGGGTCCTGCCGTTCGGATTGACCTCCGCCCGAGGGTCTTCACCAAGCTAATGGTGGTGGTGGCAGCGTACCTCAGGCGAGGGGGGGGATTCACGTCTACCCCTACTTGGACGATTGATTGATCCATGCATGCTCTCCCGAGCAAGCGCTGGATTATCTCAGTCTCACCTGCCGCACCCTCCACAGGTTGGGCTTCTCCCTGAATTTCAAGAAGTCGCACCTGACACCTTCCCAACAGCTCCAGTACATCGGGCTGTGTTAGATACATCCTTGGGGACAAGTTTCAACATGCCCAAAGTCTCCCGGCTTTCAAATTCTTAAGGTTGCTCGGCCTCATGGCATCCTGCATTTTTCTGGTACCAGAGGCCAGGTTGTGCATGAGATCCCTGCAATGGGTCCTCAAGATGCAGTGGTCACAGTTCTCTGGCAAGATGACGGATCCCGTTCAGATTCCACTCTCGGTCTCCCAGGATCTTCTGTGATGGGCCAACATAGGGAACCTGATGAGGGGGGAACCGTTTTAGCAACCATGGCCGGAGGCGACGGTAGTGATGGACGCTTCCCTCACAGGATGGGCTGCTCATGCCAATGACTTGACCGCCAGCGGTCGTTGGTCTCCGTCCCAAACTCCACAGAGCTGAGGGCCATCAGGCTAGCCCTGAAGGCTTTTCTGCCCTCTGTACGGGGGAAGAGTGTCCTGATCATGACGGACAACACAGTGGCCATGCATTACCTCAACAAAAAGGTGAGTGGGGGGATTGGGTCACTTCCGTTGTGCAGAGAGGCAATGCAACTCTGGTTCTGGGCCATTCAGCAGGACATTTCGATCTCAGCAGTTCATCTGGCCGGAGACCAGAAATGCAGCGGCGGGTGCTCTGAGCAGGCAGAGCTCGATCTCTCATGAGTGAGAGTTGGCTCAGGAAGTCATTCAGGAGAACTTTGCCCTTTAGGGAGGTGGGAGAGATTCTGCTCAAGGGAATTTCCTCCAAGAGGAACGTTAGGAGACGTGTTTGAGGTGGATTGGTCATTCCCACTGCTGTACGCGTTTCCTCCAGTCTCCATCATTCCTCAAGTGTTGCAGAGGTTATGGATTTTCGGTTCCCACATGATCCTCATTGCTCCAGATTGGGCCAGGAGAGCGTGGTACCCGGACCTTCTAGGGATGTCCATCTGCCCTCCACGCCGTCTTCCCTACCGAGAGGATCTGCTCTCTCTCACGCGCGTGGGTGAGGGGGGTGGGGGGGTGTCAGGTTCTCCATCCAGAGGTCAAGCATCTCAACCTTCACGCTTGGTATCTGAAAGGTTGAGGTATAAGGATTGGGACCTCTTGGATGACGTGATGGAGGTGTTGCTGTCGGCCAGGCGGCCTGCAACAAAATCCCTGTACCGTTGCCATTGGCGTAAGTTCTGCGACTGGTGCAGAGATCAAAATGTTGATCCGTTTAAGTGCTCCATTCCTATGGTTTTGTATTTCTTACTTTCTTTGGCCCACAGGGGCCTTCAAGTGGGTACCATTAAGGGTTACCTGGCGTCGCTGTCTATCTTCAAGCGCTCGTCTGAAGACTGTTCTTACTTTAAGATTCCTTTGATTTCCCAATTTCTTAAAGGACTGACTAATGTCTTCCGGCTGTCTCCTTTCCAGGTGCCGGTTTGGGATTTGAATTTGGTTTTGAAATTTCTCATGGGTGCTCCGTTTGAACCTTTGCACTCCTGTCCTTTGAGATTACTGTCCTTCAAGACTGTGTTCTTGGTTGTGGTTACTGCCGCTCGCAGAGTGAGTGGATTGCATGTACTTTCACAAGGATAGGGTTATACTGCGAGTATGTCCTTTTCTACCTAAGGTAGTCTCTGAATATCATTTGAGTCAAAAGGTGGTTCTTCCATCTTTCTACACTCCTCATCCTGGTAAGGAAGAGGAGCAACGCATCGGTTGGATCCTAGGAGAGCTCTGAGCTTTTACATTTCTAGGATGTCCAGGGTCAGAGTGGACGATCAACTTTGTAGGATATGCTGGACACTGATTGGGCCAGGCTGTTACCAAACAGACCTTGTCCAGGTGGATTATCCTTACCATTATGGAGTGTTACCGATTGGCGGGTAGGGACCCTCCTGAAGGGTTGAGAGCTCACTCCACTAGGGGCGTGGCTACTTCTACCGCTCTCCAGCGGGGTGTTCCTATTAGGAATATTTGTGATGCCGCTACTTGGGCTTCAATCCATACATTTGTTAAACATTATTCCCTGGATACAATCCATGGTGAGGATATGGCCTTTGGGAAGGCGGTTCTTTATTCCGCAATCTAATTGGGTACTCAATTCTTTTCCCTCCTCCATTTACTGGTACTGCTTTGGGAGTCTGTCAAAGATGTGGAATACGTTGGAGGACACAATCCATTTCAAGAACAAGTTACTTACTGGACAGGGTTCAAATTCACCTTCACTCAAAGATAATAAAGGAAATTCCAATTGAAACCCGAGGTGAGTTGAATACTCTAGGCTTCGGCATAAAAGATGATAATGGGTCTGCAAATAGTGAAGAAGCAAAAAGACCCAATGCCAAAAAAGAAATAGACACCATGGAAAGTGCGAGAGAGAAGGAAGGTGAGAAGAGGACAAATGCTGAAAGAAAAGAGTAGCGGAGTCGAAGAAACAAAGAACCGAGAGAAGACAGGTGTGGTAAATGAAGACGAGAGTCCCAAAAAACGGATAAGGATTACATTTGCTTGGAACACCCAAGATTCAGGTCTGAAAAATTTAGCAAAACCACAGATAGATGAAGGAGATGAAGAAGAAAACTAGTCCTGGATGTCAAGAGCCTTACAATCTTCACGTCAAAGCTAATGCCGGAATGGAGAAAGACAGAGGATAGAGAGATACTAGGGGACACGTGCACCTATTCTCGAGAAATTCGGAAATGCTCTTGAACTTGGACATAATATGCTTACAAGAGACCTAGTTGGTAAACCCTCCCTGTGTGGAAGGGTTTGAGATTGCATTTAATCCAGCAACCACTAACAAAAAGGGACGTCAGATGTCCGGCCTAATGACCCTAGTAAAAAGAAAAAATGGAATGCGGATCAAAAAAGCAACAAACATCAACGCTTATAACCAACTGACATCGATCAGTTACGCGGAGGAAAGTGGAATGTTGAATTCATGTCTCCACGTACTTAACATATATTGGCATCACCAGCAAGCTGGGGAAACAGTATTTATAGACACAATGTGTGACATTCTTGATCTAAGAATACTGAATCCAGAGGAGGAAGTAATTGTTTGTGGTGATCTAAATATGGACTTGACATTCCAAAGTGAAAAGAAACTAGCTAAAAACTCACAAATGAAGAAAAAATCTGATCTGGGCAAAATATGGCTGGAGGAAATGTAGGTGAGACAAATGAGCATGTTGAACGGAAGCTTACCAGGCGATATCCCTCCAAAAGCGACTTGGGAAAGAGGGTCCCAGAAATCCATACTAGACTACTTTTTTGTCTGTGAATCCGTTTCGTTTTTTTTTTTAAGTCTTGAAGTGAAAAGCACATGTGAAAGCGACCATAATCTGGTCAAAATAATGTGGCAAACAAAAGAACAAGCAAATACTGAAAAGTGTGAAAAGGCCATAGAAATTGAACCGGGCCAAAACAGAATAAGGTTGAACAAAGGGAATATTGAGGAGCTCACAAACACACTGAAAGCACATGACCAGGTTAACAAATACTTGGCCTACGATACACTTCTTTATAAGTACTCTAAAACCAGAAGTGGAGGCGGAAAGAACTACCTTAAACTCCACGCATATGACCCAGCGATAGTGTTGAAAAAGAGGGAATTGAGACAACAAATGAGAATCCTCAGAGAGTTGGACCCAACAGTAGCAAGGGAGGAGAAAAAGAAACTAAAATCACGCTACAATAACTGGATCCGGAGTCATAAACACATTATGAAGCAACAAGATGCAGAGAAAACGAAGACAACACTGGAAAACAAAAACTTGAGAGAATTATGGGCGTTAATTAACAATGAAGGTGCGCCACAAGGGGCCTTAATAACAAACATGGTCTTGGAACAACAATGGATAGAACGCTACTCAAAGCTCTTTGAAAAACAGGGCAAAAAGACAAAGGACCTAGGGATTACTCTCTCCAGTTGGGACATTGAAATATCTAAAGAAGGTATTCTCCAAACAATAAAAAATAATAGTTCATAGAGAGCTCCGGGACCCGTTAGCATTACAAATTGTATGCTAAAAGAACATCCGAACGAATGGGTGGATTTCTGCAAAATACTATTCAAAAAAATGAGGGAAGCCATCATCCCAACGTTGTGGAAATCCACAACTATGTCCCAATTGTCAAGAAAGGTGAAAGATCTGACCCAAAAAACTACCGACCTATCGCCCTGCTGGCGTGATAGGAAAAGTGTTCGCTACTCAAATACTATCACAGTTAACATCATGGATCACACAAGCAGGTGCCTTTGATCGGTGACAGACTGGCTTCGTAAGAGGAGTTGGCTGCGGTTTGAACCTATTAATATTAAATCTATTAAAGATGGAAGCCTTGAGGAAAGGAACTAAAATCTACGCAGCATTTGTGGACCTAGCCCACGCTTTTGACGGGGTGGAAAGAGAGCTCCTATGGGAAAAGATGGCAAAGTTAAGATGTCCCCTGATTCTGTTGCTGGCCATAAAGGAATTACATTCAGAGACAAACATCAGAATTCGTCTTGATCAACGAGGAACCCTAACGCAACAAATCAATACCACACGAGGCGTAAAACAGGGGTACCCGTTGGGTTCTACTCTTTTCAAATTACTACTTGCAGATGTGGCCGAAACATTGGAGATAATCCCGGTTTTTCCTCTGAAAATAAATGGGAACCACATAAGCTGGTTAATATATGCAGACAATATTGTCTTGCTGGACCTAACCGCAATAGGTCTTCAGCGAAAATTAATTGCGCTTGCAACTTATATAAAGAAGAATGGGCTCGAAATAAACGCCAAATAAACCGAGATTGTACAGTTATCTGACATGAAAGGCCAAAAAAGATCAAAGAAAGCCCAACCGAGTTGGAGCCTGGGGAATGAGATACTTAGGAGTACATCACAAATGACATACCTGGGAGTACAAATAAGTGCAAGTATTAAGGACGAACCAATGATGAGGAAAATAAAAACAAGATAAGGTAAAGCCCTGGTAGTTCAAGGAGCTGTGCTGCATAAGAAATATGGGAAATTCTCATACCAGCCCATAGTAAACTTCTACAAAGCCAAAGCTATTCCGGCACTAATACATGGAGCCGAGGCTATGCTCGGATGCCCATTTCTCCTCTGGTCACAGTGTGAAAACATGTTTTGGAAGAGGATTCTTCAAGTGCCCCAAAGCACACCAACTGCATGTGTAAAGTATGAGCTGGGCCTTCTGTCAATAAATGCTAGAGTATTATGGAAGACTCTATCCAATTATCGAAAGATCATTGAAACAGAACTTGCGCCGCAATTTGAAATACTGAGATCAGAGCGAACGAACAATCCAAATGAAGTTTTTGAGATCTGGAAAAAGAATTGCAAAATTATCTTGAAACATCTATCAACGACTAAGGAGACACTGGAGAAAAACCTTAACGCAGTAAAAAGAAACTCTGGGAGACGGATTGGATTGAAACTGTTGAACAGCGTGCAAATCACATGTGTATGAAAGACTACTCATTCGGAACCAAGGCGCTAAACGAAATACCGAAGTATTAATTCCATGTCCAAGAAGATGACACATCTTCCTAAAATTAAGATTGAACTTATTCCACACGATGGAGATCAAAAATATGAGAAAAAGGAAGGTTGAAATAATGGATACCAACTGTCGACTCTGGAACAGCGAAATGGAGATGCTAAAACATCTTGTGATTGTATGCCCGAAATTGAGAGACCTGAGAACTAAATTGCAGGGAGCGGCAATTAAAAAATGTTCAACCTATAGCGTGGAAGAAAATGGTGGAAAAAAATGCAAGAGGGGGGAGGATGGGAAACTTACATTTGCATTAACCACCTTTTTGGAAGAACTGGACCCATTATTGAAAGAGTTAGAGAAGTAAAAACTTGTGGAGGATTTAATGTTTGTTTTAAAAAGCTTGTAATAAACTGAAATTAAAAAAATTCAAAAAAAGAACAAGTTACTTACCAACTGGTAATGTTCTTTCGACTGGATGTCAACGTATTCCAAATCGCCCTCCCAGCCTGCCCCTTTGGAGAATTTCCCATGCGATTGTAGTTTCCGTTTCCACAAGGCTAAGTGCAGTCAAGCAGGCATGAGACTGGTGCCACACGTTCTGGGAGAAAAAACTTAAACTGAGGCTACTGTTAACATCCAGTGACGTTGCCCTCGGTGGAGGCCTTCCAGGGACAATAACCCGACGTCATCGACGCAGGACGCCCTCTGCCAAAAACGTTTCCGAAGTGCAAAGCTGTGGACATTACATGTCACAGATGTGGAATATGTTGGAGGAACATCCAGTTGAAAGAACGTTACCAGTTGGTAAGTAACGTGTTCTTCCAACAAAAAAAAAGAAAAAAAGTATTAACTGCGGGTACAGAACTACACATACCCTCAGCTATCTGTAGTCTTTTATAACCGTGGCCCTCACCAAGTGTCCCCCCATTCCACAGATGGCCTCCTCACCTGCACTCTCACTTCCCTGCCGCAACACACGCTGTTAATGTGACGCAGTTTGGATTGAGATGTTGGCTATTCATAGATATAGCCGAGGGTACAGAAAAGCTTTGTGTTGCAAACTCAGTCCTTTTTTACTGCGTTTCATTTTCCAATATCCTTGGCTTATTAGGAGATAGGGGCATCCCCTTCTTTGTCAAATATTTTTTAAAAACTACCGCACGGAATAACCACAAAAAGGCTTCCAGTAACACTTCGTGCCCAAGATATTGTTTATGCCCAAACCCTTGCTTATTTTCCCAGTACACACAAGCTGAAGAGTATTGTTCACATTTAACTTTTATTCGTTCTTGTATCTGGTGCTCATACAATCTTTTTATTATGGTTTTGGTCCTGTTTAATATCTGCTGGATTGAACCATACCTCTGTTGTACTCAGGTTCCCAACTGTTCTTGCTATATTAATTGCCCAAACCAAATGGAACAGAAGCAAAGAATCACCTAGCTGGACTGGGTGAAAGGTAGGTTCTTGATCTGATTGATGTTTGGAAGGTAGATCTGGTTGAGTCAGTGGACTCATTCGTTTCCCAGCTGAATTAAGAAATCCCCCTGAAAGCCCCTCCGTGGCCCGGCACAAAGGCTTGGCCACCAGGAAACTCACAGGGAAACCCTCACGGGGAATAAAACCCTGCGAAGAGCTGCTGGGGTGAGTTGTCTCCGCGAGACGACCAGGCGTGGAATGGGGGTCCGTCTCTAATATCTGGTGTTATAAGCACTGGTCGGGGACTAGATAGAAGATGAGAGAAAGGAAAGAATTTAGTATAGGGTACTAGCCTGACAGTGTTAATCTAATATTGGAGATCTTTAGGTTTACAACGGGTGGTAGTAGACCAGAACCGTCTGGTTGCTGGAAGACGTGACCTTGGGTGGTAAAACAACTAAGGAATAATCAGAATAGGGTTAAATGGTAAAAGGATAAGTACAGAGAAAGAACAGTTCCAGATGAATAATCCAATAGGGGTGAACAGAGTCCTACCAGCCAGTAACTTGCATGAGAGTGCTCGGCGGCTGAACACAGGGATACGGCTTCCCGCCTGGAGCTTTCTTTCCGAGCGCGAGGGACTGTAATAAAAATGAAAGTAAGTTGCCTTCTGTGTAAAAAGACGGGAATGAAGGCGCAGAGCGGATCGGGAATAATGCGGTCTTGTGAGGAGGAAACTGACCCGGATAGTGAACAAAGAAAGAAGCCGATTGCAGCCGCGCACTAAAGGGGCATGGCTTGTTCCTATCAATGTCGAGCGTCCCCTGATGTTCTAATGCCGTGTTCTGAGGAAGAACCAAGTAGGAGAAGATTGTAATTAGGAAGGTTATGAGAAGAGTAAATAGGAAAGGTTTAAGGTTTTAAGGAGTAATTTAGGCAGAAACGAATCCTATACTCACGCAGAGTTTGTATACTCCTATGAGAGTAGCAACGCTGTGAACTCTTGGGATTCCCTGCTGATATGCAGGAAAGGAAGTGACCGCAGCGTCCTGCGTTGTATCCTGGGAAATATTGACTAGACCGTTGATAGTAATGTGGCCACATTCAGGGGCGGCCATGATGGAATATGTCCGATGCGGGAATGTACCTTAATGAACATCACAACCTGTGATAACCCTGGGGAGCTCAGCACAGAGTCTATGTGTTTATACCAAGGAAGAGATATCCCACCTATGCGTGCCAACACATCCAGTAATGGTTCTCCGTTTTTCACATGGTATGGAGAAGCCTACAGGCTTGCTCAACATAACAATGGCTTAAATGCTATTTCACCTACTATGTCATATAGATTATTTCGATATGGGGAGGTAATTTCGGCTTGCTCTTGGGCAATCTAAGCACTATTTTCAAGAATGTTTTTTTTTTTTACTGCCAGATTTGCTGTTCTACAATAGGCCTTGTATTCTGACCCAATCACTGCTGTTGACCACCCCTTCATTTTATAATGTCATGAAATTCAGAAAATGGCCCATTTCCATTGGGTTGAGTCTATTTCTACTCTTTCTAAAGTAAAATTTGCTTTTGCAAGTTTTGGTTAACCCATTTGCAATTCGTGTTTTATTGACATACAGTATGAGGTTGCACACCTCAGGTAATAATGACACAGAAATCCATCTGAACAACAGGGTACTATCATACACAAATGTAAAGGCTCACCCCACCCCACAGTCTCCTTGCCATGACGATTCTGTCTACAGAAAGCCTATCGGCCGGTCACCCAGACAGTGGCAATCTCTGGGATGGGTTCGAAGAAACAGAACAAGGGAGTTTTCTGCAGGATCGGTCAAACAATAACGTGTATCCCCTACTCTTAAAGGACCTCAGGTTTGAAGTCCAAAGGCCCTGACCCTATTTTAGAGAGCAAAAGTTCCTGATTGGTCCCACTCAGGACTGTGACCAACAAAAGCACTCTTGGGGCGTTAGTATCCCGGCACAATTCTGCTAATTTCCCCTCCTTCTCTCCTCTGCTAATCTCACAGTTGCTGAATCAGTGACCTAGGCCCTTATGCATCTTTGGGGCTTTGACCTCCCACACAAATTATTCCCAGCTCCTGTCTTTCTACAGAACTTTGCATCGGCATACCTTCAGCTCTGGAAACGTGCACTTACGCTGCTCACAGCCCATGCTGTGTAGCACTCAACATTCTAGCGGAAGACCTGCTATTTGCTTAAAGGATAGTTCCGGGACTTTTTTTTTTATTGTCCCTACGGTTCGGCCATGTGTTTTTAAGCATAACTCGGTAGATCGTGGAAAACTTTCCTATGGACCTTACCCGACTTTTCGTCCATTAACGCACTCGAAATCAGCCGCCATTTTCTGATAATCCTATCATTTCCCCCCATCGCCCTGCCTCACCTGCTTTTGCGGCACTAAATCAAATCCCCCGCCCCTGAGCCTGACATCAGCAGACGCGTACTGCCCATTTCCCAACGCCAAAGCACGTTTCGTGTCAACAATCGCTGCGCCTCAGCTAATGAAGTGTCGCCATGGAAATGGCAGGACGCCTCTTTCCTCAATAAGTATAAACACACCGTTTCACAACACACAGCAGCAGATTTTCGATTCCATTACTCTCTCTGTGTTACTTTGAGTATTCTGTGACTCGTTTCTGTGCTCTGGTCAGCTACTTTCGCCGCTTCTAGGCCTTGTGAACACCTGTACCATCTCTGTAAATTATTTTACTTTCTTTACCACACAATGACTACAATAATGCCGTATATGTACGAGCCCGAGTACACCGAGGAAGAACTACTGGAAAGGCAAGCACGCGAAAACGATGGGGATTCGGATGGCAGTTGGGAGGACCAGTCAACGGATGAAGAGCCTGGACCATGTCGCATGGACGGCGTCTCCACCTGGTGCACGTGCAATCGGTGCGAGCTAATGCCAACTGAGGAGGAGAACTGCTGCTGCCGTGAAAATTCCGGGTGCTTGGCCTACATTTCGGAAGGCGAGCCAAGTCCACAATGCATCACCGAGCTGGCAGAGTTCAGGGAAGCCTGCCTCTCACGGACCGTGTTGAGGATGATGATGGTGCTTATGCACGAACTTCGCGGCACTGTTCGTCCGCGTAATCCGAATAACAAGTAAGAATACTCTGGTTGTGATGTCAGTGATGCCACTACTATTTCATGGTCGTCTCCCACATATAAAATTACATCTACATATCATTCGAATGCATGTAAATTGGTTCCATATTGTGCATTTTCTAGATAGAATTTTTCAAAGCAGAATGACATTTTTTACCTGAATCGACAGTGATAAGAAAGTTTTGTCATTTTAATACAGTTTGCATCTTTCTTTTTCACAGGTGGTACAGGCTGGTGGCCTATCGTTGCTTCACTTGGTGGCTTCACGGGAGGCTCGGACACCGCGTTCGGAGAGTAATACCTGCCTGTGCGGTACTTGCCATTAGACAACATTTCCCCAGCGACAGTAGACAATACCGCGGATTTTCCCTGGATGTGCTGCAACCGGAACTTTACAATGTGTAATGTTTATTATTTATGTTCAATTGAAATTAAGATCTAAAATAAAACCCAACATATATTTTAACAATGGTTGTTTTGATTTTTAAATGAATCAAGTGTGTCTCCATTGAATAGTCTTCCTGTGCCTTGTCTTGTCACACCACATGTCTCCGGCCAGCATCCTCCTTCACGCTGGCCGCCCACCTTCAATCCACATAACCGTTGAACCCATATGCAGCAGACATACATATGTTATTTTGCGGGTTGGCATCAAGCCTCCCGGCCTTGCCTCCTCCCCCAAAAATACTTACCACACCACTTTGTTCAAGCGTTGGCAATAAAAGGCTGTTGGATTTTATTGATACAAAACATGGTTATAGGTAAATAATCAATATGGTTGATCATAATAAATCATCCTTTTGGGCACCGGGTACAGAGATGACCCCCTCTGGCCCGTGCCGCCTTGCCACCACAAGCCAGCCTGCTGCTGACTAACTGCCTAGGTATCCAGGGTCTCCAGGGTGAACTGCACCCATATATTCTCCTGGGAGGGTGAGGTATTTATAAACTCACCCCCCTGCCTTCCATGTACTAGATCCTGCAGCCTGCCTCTTACATGCAGTTAGATGGCCTCTCCTTGGTGAGGCCCTGTGGCAAACGAGTCTTGTCTGCACGACCACCGCCCTAATCCACCCCCCCCCCGCCCTATCAAAGGCAGTTCGCACCGGGGTACTTGTGCTGCCAAGTGGAGCTGTCAGGGAGCGATAAAGGCCAAGAGGTGCCAAAGACCATGTACACTTCAAAGTGGTCTATAGAGCATGGGTTGTTGTTCCCATGTCTACCTCCAGACCCCGTGTCTCCTGCCAAGCATCCCCCCTCACGCTGGACGGCCCCCTGCAATCCACATAAGTGTGTCTCCATTCACGAGTCTTCCTGTGTCTTGTCTGCACGACCACCGCCCCAATCCACCCCCCGCCCTATCAAAGGCAGTTCGCACCGGGGTACTTGTGCTGCCAAGTGGAGCTGTCAGGGAGCGATAAAGGCCAAGAGGTGCCAAAGACCATGTACACTTCAAAGTGGTCTATAGAGCATGGGTTGTTGTTCCCATGTCAACCTCCAGACCCCGTGTCTCCTGCCAAGCATCCCCCCTCACGCTGGACGGCCCCCTGCAAACCGCATAATGCCACGACATATACACGTCATTCATTCACAAACACACCCCTGTTTCGAATTCTTTATAACCCACTTCATATTTCTAATGAGAACTTCTTTGCGCTTTGCTAGTCAACCCGTGAAGGTGCTGGTTATCTGCTCTTCGTCTCTGTGAACTTCCGTGACCACTTCGAGGAAACTCGTCAGTTTGCAACCTGTGAACTGCTCCCTGTTCTACGACAAGAAACTACTCTGATCCCTGCATCTAACTGTTTGTTCGTCAAGGTAAGGCCATGTACCATAATCATTTTGCGTCCAATTTCTTTTCGTTCAAGACAGTACATGCAAGTAACTTGTCACATGTTCTGAGTTTAGTCAAATTATTTTTCTATTTTTTTTAAAGTTATTCAAATACTTATCCGCATGTGAATAACGTGTATAGTTCCAAGAACCAAAACGAACCTTGCATTGAACCTTTTATGTGTCATTTAATTTTTTAACACATTGGTATTCATAGAGAATTGTTGATCTTTACTTTTCAGAACTTTCCACAATGCCTGCCTGTTCCATTGGCGGTTGCCCTTCGAAGACCCATAATAAATCTGAAGGTACTATAATGCATGTTTTCCCTAAAACAATAGATCAGATAAGAGAATGGGTCCGATATTGCGGATATCCACCGTCTGAGCTTGAAAGTAGAGTCCTAGAAGTCTTTGCGGACAAGAGGGGTGATCGATACCGCATCTGCAGCAGGCACTTTAGCTCAGACATGTACTCCACATCATTGCTAATAAAGAAGAACACACCGCGAGCGAGGCGAAAATTGCTCTCAACCGCTATTCCCACTCTATTCGTCCACATCCCTCCACTGGTGAGTCAAGTTTACGTATTTATCTCTCGGCCTTGCGGTAGTGTGTAGCATTAGCTAACAATAATTTCCCCATTTATGTATCCCCTCAATATGAAGGCGGAAGATTCTCCATCCGTGTCGTTATTGCAGTCATCAGCCACTTCAAGCGCCTATCGGGTAATCTTACTTGGCTATTCTGCCACTGACTTGTTTTAGGCATGTAAATGAATAGTTTTAATTTATCGTGTAATTATTTTACTTAATGGTACACCCTTGTACTCGTCCTCTAGTCTTTGTTTTCAGTTATAATTATTGTTATCCAAAATAATGCAAGTACTGTCTTTCAGGGAGATGCTGAGGAGTCCAACGTATTGACGACAACCGTTGATGTCACTCAGATGCTCGAGGTACGTTTCCGGACAGTTCCATCGATGGAGATCATCAGATCTTGCATTCTTGTAGCGTGATTGTTACACACAATGTTTGTTTCGTTTTTAGCCATTGATATGTCCTTCTGTCGTCGCCCTCCTATGTGTCTTCTTTTTTCAATATTGTGTTCATTACTAATGAAAGTCCTATGTTTCAGGGAGTCGATGGAGCATTAGTCCAAGAAGAAGGGGGAGCATGCAGTTACGGGTCGGCGCAACAGCTTGCAGAAGTGTGCACCGCAGTTACATCGTCCCTTGATGTTCTTATGCATTTCGAGGTATGGATACTGACAGCTCGTAGCGAACGAGAGATGTTGCTTGTCAAACCTTTTGGCAGGGACTTGAGACTGGAGATGCATTGTGCCAATGGGAAGAATATGAAGTGATTGACAACGGATCTATACCACCACCAGCCATTGATAGTGAATGTCCTCCTGGTAGTTCGGATGCAGTCGGAGATCAATTCACAGAATCCACACCCGCAAAAACTAAGACCGCGAGAAAGTTGAAGAAATTGTTTTATTCACCCATCGCCGGAGAAGGAACAGATGCTGCAATGGAAGAGAATGAAGTGGACGACAATGAAACACCATCAATATCACTGAACATAGCGGAAGACGATATCAGAGATTCTACCTTTCATGTGAGTGACATGTCCTCAACGTTACAGGCCGAACCAGCTGGGATGCAGAGTGACAGTATAAGGAAAGAGGCCAAATTCATTGTATTCGATAGTTGTTTGATATCATTATTAGGATGAAATGTGGGCATTCGGTTGGTGGGGAAGTATGTGGGGAGCCATTGATTAATGTGACTCGTGCAATTCGAGGCACTAACCTTAAAATACATGCCACCTGTACAAAATATCATCCTTTCTCATGGTCTGCACAACCCATGCTGGGGCAACTGCCAGCAGGCAATCTACTTTGTGCAGCGGTTGCACTTTTTAGTGGTTCAAGTTTTAAAAAGTTAGAGTCTTTCTTTCAGTTTGTGGGAATCCATTTCATTGCGAAAACTCAGTTCTACAAATACCAAACCGATTATCTATTTCCAGCCATTAGCGAAGCTTGGAGAAAGGAAAAAATGTCTATTGATAGTACATTCGCGGGCAAACGGTTCAGGCTAGCCGGTGATGGACAGTGCGACAGCCCAGGATTTTCAGCCAAGTACTGCACCTACCACTTTCAGGACATGGAAAGTAAGAAAATTGTGAGTCCGGTGGTCGTGCAGGTGTCACAAAGTACATCCTCAGTGGCCATGGAGAAAGTTGGCTTTGTAGCATCATTGCAAGAACTACAATCACGGGGAATGGTGATTGACCTGATAGCCACGGACAGACACGTTTCAATTGCCAAGACAATGAGAGAAGAGTACAAAAATATAAATCACCAATTTGACGTTTGGCATCTTGCAAAAACAATCAATAAAAAAATGTCGGCTGCAGGTAAAAAAAAAGATATGCAAGGTATTTCACAGTGGTCCAAGTCAATCAGCAACCATCTTTGGTGGAGCTCAAAAACATGTGGAGGGTCGTTGGAAATTCTACTGGAAAAATGGCGGTCAGTAATGCTACACTGTACCAACGTTCACCGTTGGAACACAAACCAACATTTCCACAATTGTGAACATGGCCATTTGTCCACAGAGGAGGCACGGAAGAAGAAGTGGTTGATTCCTTCATCACCCACTCACAAAGCCATTGAAAAGATTGTATTTGATAAAACTATAACAAGAGATTTGAGGGGACTCACGGAATTCTGCCACACAGGAGATTTGGAGGTGTTCCACAATATGTGCCTAAAGTACAGGCCAAAACGATTGCATTTTGGCATGGAGGGCATGATAAATCGGACTCTTCTAGCGGTCTTGGCACATAACCATAATGTTGGCCGTCAACAAAGTAGGACGACCGGATCTTTAGGGACGCTTCGCTACAATAAGGCCTTCACTAAAAGAAGTAAACAATGGGTGATCAAACCAGTGTTTGAGGATATGCAATATGAGTTTATTGAGAGACTTATTGTTGATGTCCTAGATAGGCACATACATGGAGTTGTGAACGAACCTGTGCAGGGGACAACTGCATTGCCACCCAACATTGCCTCTGTTCCATGTCCACCTAAAGAAGAGCTCATTGAGAAATACACATCACGGTTTAAATGATTGTAATTTGATTGTCTGTTCTCTCGAGTCTCCTCATGTCGCAGGCCCATTGAATATGTGTATCTATGTAATGTGTAAATAAAAGTGATTGCTCAGTGTACATGCAATGTGTCTCTCCACCCTTGCCCCTCCCTTCACCGTGCAGTAGTGCGAACCACCCGGGTGTCACCTGTGACTTTGCTCTCGAGTCTCCTCATGTCGCAGGCCCATTGAATATGTGTATCTATGTAATGTGTAAATAAAAGTGATTGCTCAGTGTACATGCAATGTGTCTATCCAACCTTGTTCATTTGCGCATTAAATTAAACCAAACAGTAATATAAATCATTTTTCAAAAAATATAGAATGTCTCTGTATTTATGGTTCTCTGGGGCTGCAAAGCATGCAGACAAAATGCAAAGATGGAGTGTAAATTTCAAGTCCTGTGAGATGGCCTTACACTGAATGTAGCTAACTAGGAATGTGTGCTCGTTCAAAGTGAAGGTCAGCTGCTTTGATTTTTTGCTCGGGTGCCGGAATGGCCCACGACTCAGTATAAGGTTCTATTGTTATTTGACCTTGACAGGCCGGGACCATCCCGAAAGACTTCTTTTTGGGGGTGTGGTGCAATAACGTAAGAAACGATAATGAATAAAATTTCAGAAACGATAGCCATTTAATGTTCGTTCATTAGAAGAAATAACGTCGGCATAGAAGGAGTGGTATTTCGGGGCTGCCCTACGCACAGACACAATGGAAAATGCAAATATAATGTAAGTAACTCTTTAGATGAGTTTATACCGCAATTTAAACTTGTTCGTTCTATGTGGCATATTGTTTTGTACCGCGCACTTGAGGAGAACCATCTCCTTTTACGGAAGCACCTCAAAACCTTCCTCTTTGCTTCTGCTTTCTCTCTCCCTCTCCCCTGCTACAACTGGTCCACTGTCTGCGACCTCGGTCCTGGGCCCTTCCACTCTCCACCTGCACTGCCTCCGTGTCAACCCCTGCACTGGGGGACTGTCTCAGTATCCTACAGCCCCCCCTTGACGTATAATACCCAGTTGCACTGTCCTAGCTATGAAATAATTTCCCGACCTAATATATAAAATGAAAAATTTTAATAAAGATCTGATGGTGAGACTAATTTCATTTTTTATGTTTTTCAAACAGGTACATCATTCATTATTGTATGTGTCACGAGTACCAGACACCGGCGGATGGCTTTTTTAACCGCCAGTTGCTTCTCCGCGTGAACAACGTTACCACCCTGACCATTTTATGGGACGATCGCCAAGTACAAGTATGCCCTTACGCGGTACTAACGGCTAGATGCAACATACAGACCGTTGTGGTGGCCTAGTGCCTCGTTGTTGGAACAGCCATGCGATTATCAGTGCGACCGAAGAGCTTATTTTATCGTAAACCAACACCCTGTGTACTGCACACGAACATCGCTTGCCTCAAGACGAACTATTTTGGATCGAGAGCTAATAAAAATGCAAATCGCTGAATATTCTCAAAACATTTGATGTCAAATTAAATGTACTATGCCAAATGTACAATCTTGCCGTTTGCTTTTAAACCACAGTTTCATATTCCGAATTGTGGCGCTGTATTGTGAGATGATCTAAGACCCTGTGTACAGCAAAGGAACATCGCGTGCCTCAAAACGAACTTTTTGGAACGTGAGCAAATAAAAATGCAAATCGCTGAATATTCTCAAAACATTTGATGTCAAATAAATGTACTTTACCAAATTTACAATCTTGCGGTTTAATTTAAAAGTACAGTTTCATATTCCCAATTGTGGCGCGCTGTGTTGTGTGAGCTCATCTGTGTTGATTTCCGGGTTCTGTGTGGAGTCGCGTAGAAGACGCCTGGGCGCGTTTGCCTACGCAGCTCAGTCACGTCACGGATAGAGGCGGGGAATATGAATGTTTTGATAAAGTCTGTTTCAGGGGCGGGGGATTTGATTTAGTGCCGCAAAAGCAGGTGAGCCAGGGCGATGGGGGGAAATGATAGGATTATCAGAAAATGGCGGCTAATTTCGAGTGCGTTAATGGACGAAAAGTCGGGTAAGGTCCATAGGAAAGTTTTCTATGATCTACCGAGTTATGCTTAAAAACACATGGCCAAACCGTAGGGACAATAAAAAAAAAGTCCCGGAACTATCCTTTAAATAAATATAATGGGTTCTAAAGTAGATGAAAAGTTATTTTGGTTACCAGACTTATAATAACTATGGTGCTGCCTTTACATGCCATGTGCACGGTCACGATAGGCCAACGATATATCCAATAGAACCATCATAGGAGAATGGCACTGTCCATATGCCAGTATCCTCAAGTGGCTAGGTACTGCCATCTTTTGCCAGTTATAGCCTCATGTAATACTTATAGAGTCATCCTATATGCAAGATGTAGTCTCCTGCAACCGGTTGCTGCCATCATATGCTAAGCATGATTCCTTTGCACATTGCGGCCTGACGTGCACCTTGAGTCCCTTCTAAGAGGCTGTGCCTCAGATAGTTGTGGGGGCTTGTGAACGTCAAGTTCCTCAGCCAATCATGGTGCCACAGAGTTAACGTCCCACAGACCTACTGTCTTATCAAATATGATTCTACTTGTTTTTATATAGTGCTACATAATTAAGTACTGCTACTTCTAAGTGGTAGAATAATGGATGGATGTCATTAGTACCCAATTTAAAGATAGTCAGTTTATTAACTCTCTGATGATAGGCTGCACGAGTGCTTAACCTACTGAGCTATCTCACCATTTGGCGTGGGGAAACTGAGGTTTTCTATGTAGACTAGTTCTAAAAGTGTATTAATTATCACATCTCCAGTTGTCCAATATCGGATGTGAACAATTGATCACGTCCTTGTTTCTGTCTTTGCATTTTGGTACATGTCATTTATTTTTGAAAATTATTAATGCACAACCAGAAGTTCTAGAATGCAAAGAAAGAAAATAGCCTACGGAGAACAGGAGTTTTTTTTGTCAATCGCCTCAAATGAATTGTCCTAATTCACGTACATTAATAGTGAAATCGGTTGATTGTTGGTATCGGGTTATTCTAAGAAAATAAAGATTTTAGATAAGGCTGGTTTTGTCTGCATTGAGCTGGCTGCTTCTGAGAGAAAACCCGTTCTAACTTCCGCTGACGCTGCCTAGTGAACAGGGCTATCCGAGGCACTGCCAGGAGTAGCAAGGAGGTTTCCAGGGGTAACATTCGCTGCCCCTAGATGCCCCCAAATGACATCCAGGACTTGGGACTCCTACTTCCCACACATCCTCTCACCCTTCAATGGCACCATGTGCAAAAACACCATCCCACCCCTCCGTTGTGAAATCCCTCTCTGCAACATCCCTTGCACAGTTCTCAAAATAGCCAATGCCCACTTTGAACCATTGAAAACTGCACAGATCCCACATCTTGAAATAACGTACTGTGAACGCAGACAGCACGGCCAAATTCCAACCTATCACTCGCCATTGCTAGGGACGATAATCGTGAAAAGTAGCACCTCCTACATGACAAATGATCTGCATCCTAAACACGCTACAGCACAGAAAGAGCTACAGTACACATTGGGGAACCCTTCTGCCTCACGGACTAAGGCAACTTGCAACTTCTTTTCGTACGCAATCCGTCACCTGCCTTTGATTGTGTCAGTCACCATGGATGAGGAGACACGTGTCCTCAGTGGAATGACTTTGGTATAGTTAGTCAGCCACCAGGAACTAATAACGTCCTCGCATAATGCGTCTGTTTCAACAATATTGTTCCTCATTTGTTTGCCTTGTGCTTCTGCAACCACCACCTAGTCCCATAGACGGTCCCAGACACATCCCAATGCCCCCCAGTGGCATGCTGTGCCCCTTCATGTTGCATAATAACTCCCGCTATCTTGCTGGAACCTCTGGGTGAACGTCTCACCAAGCTTTACATCCAGATTCATTAACAGGCGAGCAACACCCTGCTAAACTTGAAGGCCTGCACAGTCCAGGACATTCAGTGACTTGTGGAATGCCTCAAGCCTTTCTAACCTAGATGTTGAGCAGCTTTATATGATTGCACTGAAACCGAACTCATTATCTTCACTAGCAACGTATTGGGCATGCACAGATCCAAAAATGGCTCCCTCAGAGACTGCTGATGGCTTCACCCATAACTTTCCACCCCAACCTCATCCCTTGGTTTTATCCTATATAGTAAACCACCTTTCAAAACTTATGTGGCTAAGAAAACCCAGACCGCATGATTTCCTTTCTCTCTTAAGTAAAAAGTACAGCCTAGTGGCCAAAAGCAGGCATTGAAAAACCATCCAAGCTTCGGTCTTCTTATCACACTCATATGCCCTCATGCCTAGTATCCCTCACATAGCCATAGCGCCTCTGAAGACACAGCCCTAGCACTGCGCCGCTTTGCAAGACAAATGCAAGGTCTATGTTCATACTACCATGTCATACCAACCCCGACAGACCTACCTTGGCTGCCTACCTATACGTGCATCTTTTTCAAGGCCTGAAGCGTTATCCTTGAGGCAGTGGCATCCAGATCAACACCATATATGGTAGAGAAGAGAGGGATACAAGGAGCATTGGCAAAGCTTGACTGAAAAGTACGAACTACAAAAAAGTTTAGACTAGATCAAAAGCTTTCTCCAACTATGGCTCCAGTATCTGGATCAACATCCAGCCATCTATGCGCCTAGCCTCAACACACGTTCTGTTGGGAACTTCAGAAAGAGCACCCTTCAAGCACTAGTGTTGCTTGGGGCGGGGGTGCTATATGCAAACAACTCCTAAGGAATCTTCAGGATTGCTTTGAATTTTGACAACCACATTTTAAAACGAATTAAAACTAGAAGCTAAACATTCATGAACCAAAACCCTTTGATTATTTCAAATTAGCTCAAAGAGCTGCAAGGTTTACTTATAGAGTAGTTCAGGGATAGCTTCTCTCGTTAAGACTGAGTGGCAGGCAAAATGTCAGAAGATTCATTGTGTAAATTTGGGAACCTCCTGGGCAGGTTTAACTAAAGTGCGAGTTCCGAACAGGCCACTTCGAAAAGGGGGGTATGTTCTTGCTGCGTCAGCCAACAGAATGTCTGGCTCGTGACCCTTTTAATATGGATGCAAGAAGATGGAATAATAAAAAACGTGACATGGGAGATAAAATGTTGGCATGGAATAATGTGGAATTCTAAAAACAGTAAATGCCTGTACAAAGAAAGAGTATACAACTCTTGCAATGTCCTCTTCGATGGCAAATAGTCTAAAAATCTACAAAAATTACAAGTCATCCAAATTAGTACCAGGCAAGAGACAATCAGATTGTTACATGCAATCTGATTGGCCCTTGCCAGGGCTTTACCCAACCTTTGAATCCTTCGTACCCCCAGGCGGCGGGGTTGGCAGCCAATGAAGAGGTTCAGAACTGGGTAATCCCAGCTCTGAGCCACCAGGCGGCTAGAGGCTGCCATCCTCCCCTGCTGGGGATTCAGGTAAGTGTTTTCTCCCCCCATCCAAACAATCCCCTCGCCGCCCTCCCAACCCCACTTAACTTCTTTTTGGTCCTTTTTCGAGATCGAACGCGCTGGGAACACTTCTGTCCCCAGCACGTTGGCTACCGATCCCCGAGAGGCCATTATGGAAAGGAGAGAAGGGACTAGATGTAGTCCCTTCTCTCCTTTCCATGGCGGCCATTGTCTTTGTTTACTTTTCTACATTGATTTTGAATGGCTGCCAGGGAAAGGGAAAAGGGACTCTGTTTTCCCTTCCCCCGGCACCCATTTTTTCTCTGCATTTTGGAACAGGAAAACAATGCTTTTAGTACCCTGGTCTTGTGGGCCGTGGTAATAATAGCAATAAGCCCCAAGCCACAGGGGCATTACTGAGTCTGGTAAAGCCCTGGGGCCTTCATTAAGGCCCACTCTTCGCTCTTGCCTGTAACTATGGGCCCCCGGGGCTTTACCAGACTCGGTAATGCCCCAGCGGCTCAGGGCTTATTGCTTAAATAATGTGCTCCGAGCAGCCCTCGGCATCCCAAAAAGAGAACACATCATGGCAGCAAGGAGGGAAGTCCACTGGCTGCCCATCAGAGAGCGGGTCCTGTTCAAAACACTGGCCATCACTCACAAGTGCCTCGCCAATTCAGCCCCTCTTTATCTCTCCCAGAAAATAGTCAGAGCCTACTCATCCAGATCTACCAGAACACTGTATGCCCATAGACTAATACTTTTCAAAGTCAGTCGTGCCACAGCGGTATGTGTAAGCTTTCCCTACATTGCGACAAAAAGAATGGATTCGCTGCCCTCCATGCTCAGAGCAGAACCTTCCTACTAGGCATTCCGCAAAGCCCTCAGAAGGTCGCTGTTTGAATAAGGCAAGCTTGAACTATTCTAATATCAACTGTAACTCTATGTATACGCCTTCCACATGCAACATATGTATATGATTTCTGTAACAGTGCCACAATGCCCATCGCCTGGTGCGTGCTACATAAATGAATAACATAAATAAAAAAATTAAAATTAAATCAGACGAACATCAGCTATTTGTGTCACATAAACCTGAGGCTAATTTAACAACTACCAATTGTTTAGAACCGTCGGTTAAGGAGATAGGCCAATGCGAAATAATAATCAGAGGTTAACGCCGATTGTAGGAGAAACTCTGAAACCCAAGGAAAAATTATGAAAGTCCTGTCAAAAAAAAGAGGGGTGGTCTCAAACTCCTATTTTTATGACTAGGATATAGAATCGAGACGATCTAGCCCTCAAAGTACATGGAGTCGTGGTCTTAATTCATCAATGATTGACTTTATATTCTACTCGCATTCTATGGCATCAATTGCTACTCCTTTAACAATCAGTCCCATATTATACGGTGACCATGCTCAGTTATCTCTCTCCTTTAAATTAGAATGTCCTTTATTATACCTCGACCCTTCATTACTTTTTCAGGAAGAGGGCCGACACTTAATATCCCTTCGATGGAATACAGGGCTGTGCAAACAATTGGTTGAATATATTTCAGCACAACTACACAAACTTAAATGTGCCTAAACCATGTCCACTTTTGATTTGGAGGCCATGTGTGCTAAAATCATCAAAGTGGACTAATACATTTTGGCTCGAAGTTCGAAATGAAAACTCATGTTCACCTGTTTGACCCCATTTGTAAGACCTTAAAAAGGGATAAAAATAAAGCACTAAAACAACTAAGAAACAGAGAACTATACTCTGCCGATTACCAAACTTTGCGTAAACGTATTTTGCTGACTTATAAAAACAAATTGAGACATGCACGAATTATGAGCTATAATAGAACTAACTGCTCATTGATGAAAGCAATATGCAGACATGACATCAGAACCATTTGACAAACTATAAAAAGTGCTGACAATCGGTCTCTTCCACTAATGCTGAATTGTATTTCTGAGGAAAATTGGTTCGACTTTATTACAACTAAATTTCAACTCCCTGTTACATTTAGGAGTGTACCACATATGTCACTAGGTTACAACAAGATGCGCCGGTATCAGTGGTCGATGAGCGATATAAAATGGGCAATCAACAAATTATCATATTCAAAATCTGCAGGACCTGATGGGCTCCCCCCCCCCCCCGTGTGTCTATAAGAGCGATCCTGATTTATGGGCTTTAATTCTGAAAACTAAATTTGAGAATATAATCCAAACTGGGGTTGTCCCATCTTCCTCGTTGTCCTCAAACATAATTCCAATCTACAAGAAGGGCAATCTAGCCCTCCCACATAATTACCGGCCCATCTCGCTGATCGACACAGAAGCAAAGCTTTTTTCAATTCTTCTTTTGCATGAGTTGGATAAATGTATAGAAGAACGAGGTCTATACTCTGAATTCCAAACAGGATTCTGCAGAGCTATGAGCACTTCCCTAAATGCTTCAAATATGGCGCATGTTATAGCTGGGGCGCAACCTAATAGCTCATATCCCGTCTATATCGCCCTGATTGACATATCCGCCGCTTTCGACAACGTAGTTCGCAACATACTTTGGGCCAAAATGGCTAAAATGGGAATTCCTTCAATTAATGTACTGGTTTGTCAAACTTCACAAGAACACCTCATACAAGATCAAAATCGCTGTGGATGGGAGAACAACTGAGCCAATTAAAACCTTCCTAGGATTAAAACAAGGATGCAACCTTGACGCCTCCTTTTTTCAATTTTTACATGCCGGACCTAGATCATTCTTGGAGTGTAAAAAACCTATTTTCGGTTAAACTTGGTACTTTACGTCTGCAATAGCTCGCCTTTGCAGACGATATGATATTATTTTAGCCAACTCCAACGGGATTGCAAACAAAACTAAATCTTTTTGAAAAATTTGCAAAAACTCATAATTTGCCTGCAAATCCTACAAAAACCGCGATAATGTTTTTGGGATTAAAAACAAAAATAAACACTACCAATGGCAAATTGTAGAAACACTGATACCACTGATAACAAATACAATTTATATGGGTTATCACATCTCTGAAAATGATTCGATCAAATCTTGGACTTCACTATTACAACTAAAGAGTCGGTCACTGTTGTCTCAATTAAAAATAATCTGCAAAATACTGCAAGTTCTCTTTAATACCGCTAATAGATTTCGACACTCTTAAGATCGAAAGTGTCCTACTGTAGTCTCTAGACATTTGCCTCTCCGACATGAACTCCGCATTAGATCGTCTCCAAGGTATTATGTTGAAAACAGCAATGCATTTTCCAATGTCCGTGCCCAATTGCATAATAAGACATGAACTAGGACTTATTTCCTTGGCTGCGCGACGGAAATGGAGACAACTGTCTAATTACGCCAGAATGTGCTTGTCATCGTCCAATTCACTCTACATCAATCTAAAAACCGAATCTCCAACTGAATAATACTCTTTCTCTTACTTTATATCAGCGCGACATGCAATTAACATTAATGGAACTAAATCTTACCACAGATGATCTGTGTTCAAGACCAGGATACGCCAAGAAAAAACTTTACGAGTATGATTGGTGCAAAACTCTTAATCAAATAAAGAAATTTTAAATGTATACAGAATATTCAACTTATACTAAAAAACGTGTTCCGAGATATAATTATATTGAAATCTTTCCATGTAATCATTTTAGAAAGTCCTATATGTGGTTTAAATTCAATCTATACCACACCCGTGAAAGGACCGAATATTGTAATAAACTGAAAAGTATTACAATCATTCAAAAATGTTGTTTTCCCCTATGTAAAGAATCAAAAGAGACGCTGAAACATCTGATTTTATATTGTCCTTATTTTAAAATTAAGCGAACCAATATGTTAATGAAATTTGTAAATATTGAATATGAAGATTGTCTGGGATCTCTTTGGTCAAGAATGATGCAGGTGAACTATAGGCCACTAATGTTTGCTTTAGTAAATTTTTGTAAATATATTGAAAAAGAATTCGAACAGCATGATATGTAATCAGCCCACGCTATTAACCTTCAGTTTAATCTTGTTTTTTAGGGATTTCTTATGAATTTTTTTTATTTTCTTGTTTTAATTTTTATGTATGATGAAGTTTGAACTACTTGAATTATTTTGTTCTTATGTTTACATCTCGTCATACATTTTGTAAAGGTTCTATTTTTGAATCATTGACAAATAAAAAAGAAAATCAACTACCATTGTTTGATAAAACATGCAGTGGTCAAAGTCCAAATAACAGCCAGCCCTGGAAGATATCCACTATAATCCAGTGAAGAGTGGCTGAAGTAGCAGTATAGAAAAGCCTAGAATTCAAGTTGTCTGAATCACAGCATCTGCTGCAGATACAGCTCAATGGCAAAAGCTGCTGACAGATGAATAATAGAATTAACTGTTGCTGACCAGATACACTTGCAGGCCAACATTTCATAGACCGCTATAAAATGACATCACCGCACAATGTGCAAGCTAGACAGTGTTTCAGTTATGAATTACCGTAGGTCACTTATGAGGGTGAACTGAACTAAAGGTTCATCGTCCCTTTCTGGTCTAGTCCTCAACACTATCCTAGTCCCCGCAGTACCAACCCTAGCCACAGTCCTAGCTCTCATCACAACAGTCGCTATAGTCCTTGGAATCAGAGTAACTGTCATGACTGCTGAATAACCCGCCTACAAAAGCAATCCCACAAGCTCAGGGAGCACCCCCGGACCAATAACTCTTGGTTTAGTGGTTATTTAACATCTCGTCTATGAATCAGCAAAGGTGGTGGGTGTGCGCTTGCAGTTACCTACAATTGGGACCACATTACCCAGAATTCCGCAAGTTCTAGTGGGATTTGGCAGTGGTGGCCATCTTGGCTGCAATCTTATTTAATTCCATGGCCACCGGATCTCCCTTGCTGAGCGTACACAAGTTAATGCTTACCTGAGGCCTGTTCGGAAACACCACCCCAGTTTTCAGTGCTCCGCTCCAGACCACAGAAAACCAGGTTCATCAACCTGCAAAAGAAGAGTATGTGCAGCCGTATTAGGACACTTGACACTGCCTGAGTGCTCTCAAAGCAATCGCATGGCTAGTGAGCAAGCACTAACTGCACATGTTTCATAAATGTAAATACTTGGGGGAATTACTATTTGGACATATTCCGGAATTTTATTGAACCTTGGGCACACATCCTAGAATTACTTGAGAAAACATCTGTACTTGGAAGGATAGGAACCTTTTGGCTCAAGCCCTGTGACTACTTATGAAGACATTTGTAGTATTCCTAAGGATACTGAAGTTCTGTGATATTACTTGGGAAAACAGTCACATAAATCCAACAGCGGAAGTTGATGCTAGCCGGCCTGCATCACCAATTTAGTATAGTAAACTGCTTGGGAAATGCTGCCTATGTAAAGGCTAGTTCAGCATCCAGCACTTAGTACGAGCTTAGCAGGTCGTGCAAGAAGGTGCTGGGGAAAAGGATTTTAATGAAAGACAGGTGCCACATGGGCATTTGTAGAGTAGAGCTCCTTCCTGCACTACCATCCATGCATCCCTCAGCTGACGGGCGGCAAATTTCAGGAGAGAACGAAGGGGCTGAGGGAGACAGTTGGAGGCAATGGGGAGAAGAGAGAAGGCTGGCAGGGCTCAATACCCTACTTACTTAATAAATCCCATATATAAATATATAATTTGTCTCCATAACCCTTCCTCGTCGCTATATTTGTAATGATGAGCGTGAAGGATATCTCAAGGTCAAAGTTACTGACAGCGGATCTCAATTTAGCTCCAAAGAAGTGGGGAATATTGTCATAGGAACACAGAGCACTATTTACCATCCCCAAACCTGCAGGGTGGTAGAACGCTTTAATAAAGTTCTCAAAGAAGCTATCAGATGGGCTTGGGCCAATGGCAAGGATTGGAAGTACGGTGAGAGATGTTATTGTTGCTCACAGATTCACCCCACATTGTACAACAGGTGTTTCTCCTTTTGAACTTGGCAGAGGGAGGAAAGCCAACACTAAATTGGTGCCACCTTAGATGGGCAAGGCCACTGATATAGGGAACAAATTGGAGAATGTTGTTGAAAACATCAGAACCATTCCAATGAAAAACAACAGAGCAAGTGATGTGCTGGCATGAGAAAGAGTAATGTTCTCCCTGTGGTAGGAGATACAGTGATAATCAAATTACCTCCTGCCCTCAGAGATGGATGTTGTAGGTGGTCTATGCCCGATAAGGTGAGAGAAGTCTTTTAACATGCAGTCAGATTGGGTGACAGGAGAGTGTGGAACATGGAGAGAGTGTCTCTTTTAGTTTTGTGAACAAAACGAGAGAGTTGGAAAAGTCGGTGAGAATGTGAGGATGAGAATGTTGGAATCCTGGGATGGTTGAATTTTCTTTGCCTAGCTGTACCATTGATGACCTCTCTCCATTCGAGTCAGGGAGATACTAACAGAGGCCCAAGCATCTTGCAGAGTATGTGTAGAAGAGACTCTGAAGGACTCTGCTGCACTTCGGTTGCCGTATGGACTGAGAAACCTTGTGAAGAGAAGGGGGTATGTAGTTTAGTGCTCCTTCCTGCACTACCACACGTGCATCCCTCAGCTGACGGGCGGCAGATTATGGGAGAGATCCGAGGGGGCGAGGGAGATGGTTGGAGACAGGGAGAAGAGAGAAGGCTGATGGGGCTCCATACCCTTCTTACTTAATATATCCCATATATACATATATAATTTAAGCCTCTGTGTCCCAAATCATTACAGCATTACACTCAACTTACAGACTTGGAATGCACTTCAAAGGAAGGTGAACAGGATCAGTGCTATATTAGTCTGGCTGGTCCCAACCAACTCCTCCTCACTCCCCTCTCCCCCTTATTCCCTGCTAAGTCTCCACCTATATCTGTTACCATTCATATTAGGTAGACACTCAGTGTAGAAATGGAGGTTTCCATTACGCCCCTCGCAGATGTCTGAAATAAAAGTAAGCATTACACGCCGTCCGCCTCGGCATACCTGTCGCTGTCTTAGCCCTTTTTACAGTCCTAGTCATGGTCCTCATCACAGTTCGGGTCTTTGTCACAGTCCCTATCCTAGTCCTCATTACACTTTTGGTCATTGTTACATTAACAGTCCTAGTCTTCACAGTCCTTGTCACAGGCATAGTTTTGGTCATTGTCACGGTTATTGTCTTCATCAGTCCTATTCTAAGTTACAGTGATATGCCTCCTCATAGCCTGAGTCTTTGTCACAGTCTCTGTGTTAGTTCCCATTACAGTTCTGGTCACTAATCCTAGTCACAGTCATAGTCCTCATCACAATCATAGTTCTAGTCATTGTCACAGTCCTCATCAGTCATATCCTCCTAACCTTCCTCAAATAATCCATCAGCACTGGAAATGTCCCAGCCCCATTAAAATATGCTTAAGTCAGACTGCTACTATAGAAGCCTACTGTGGACATGAACAGTCCAGCTTGCTACTGCCCAATCTCAAATACCTCTAACATTGCAAACTGCTGGAAAAATTCATATACAGACAACTTTGGGATTTCGGCGACAACAACAGCCCTATTCTCAATCTGGGACACTCTTAAAAACAACGCAGAGAGTGCTCTTATTCCACAAGAGATCTCAGCTGCTTTTGAAATTGGTATTAAAGAGACTGCTCTGAGCTGGATCGCCTTCTTCCTCGCAGGTAGAACTGAAACTCCTTTTCATGGGTCTTTTCAAATCGCGTCCTCGTCCACTAACCTGTGGAGACTTGATACCCCTTTTAGACCTCATCAACGGATCTGGCCTCTCTTGTTGCAACTATATGGATGGTATGAAAATAATCGACAAACTCAAGCACAATCCTTCAACAGACAGCCATGGTATTAAAACAAGCATTGCATGTGCGGACATATTGATGACCGCAAACATTCTATAGCTCGACCCTAACAAAACCGAACTGATGTTCTGCAATATTACATCCTCCAACGCCTCCACATCCTTTGGCCTGACGAGATGGGCCTAGGTCCAGCATGATAAGGAATCTAGGACCCATATTGTACAGCACCCTCACTCTTGAACTCCAGGTCAAGGCAATTGTCAAAAGTTGCTATCACCAGGGGTGGGGGTTGGGAGGGCAGCGGGGACAAGCTGCCCACAAAGTGGATACTTAAGACATCACCTCCGTGCCCCAGGTACAGTACCTCTAGTATTGTGTGGTTTATAGAATATACAATCCTCCAACAATGACCTTATCTTATGCAGCATTGACTAAGGAGTGCAGGGGTGTGCTTCATGCACAGGGGCGGATTGGAAACCCAAAGAGATACCGGACATTGTTTTCAAAGTGGCACCATATTACACATTTTCATCTAGCTCAACCCTTCTCCTTTGAGAATATTTGTAAATAAATAGGTTACCACACAAAAGAGGCCCAGAGTGCAGAGACCTACCAGGAAATCTCCAGAGTGCCCCATAGGCCAGTCCACTCCTGTTCCTGCGCATGCTCTGGACCTTTCACTGATGATCACAGGCAGCTCTAGTGACGGCCACGTGATCACATGGTCCCAGCTTGTGAAGGAGAGGGCTCCGTTGAAATAACCTGCAGTCCTCACGTGAAGCCCTGCTCGACATGCATCACTTAATGTGCTGAGTGGTGGGTTTCCTAGGACAGATCAGACCAAATCCGCCCCTTTATGAGTATTCACTTTCCATGTGTTTCCTCCACAGGATAGAGTACGGAATGGACCGGCTGCTTGTCGATGCATCCTGCCTGCTGGGTGTACCCCTCTTAGTGCCTCCTTGCTCACGCTCTGCTCGGTCAAAGGTGCAGATCTCGTTTTTTGGCACAGTCCCATTCTCACTTGCACAGCTTCAGCAATTGCGGCCATCCTCCAATTGGCACACTTCTCTACTAATACAACGGCACTTGCTGCAAACATCTAAGGCTCATTTGAATGCCCATGACAGGTGTTGGTTGGACTCAGAGGCGTTGCTGGAGGGTGGGGGGGGGGGTTTAGGGAGCTATATGCCCCGGTCTTTTGGTTGTAGCCCCGGATAGAAGCTCAGGGACTACAACCAAAAGGCTATAGCTAGCCCCGAATCCCGGCAGTCCCGACATTAGCTTAGCCCCTGATCTTTTCCAGAACTAGCAACACCCCTGGTTGGACTGTTCTTCACAATAAGAAGTTTGCCGCATTTGATAAGATTCTCCACTTGGTACACAACATTGCATCTTGAACTGAATGTCCTCTAAAATGTCACTACACGTCAATGGAAGAAACGTTACTGCCCCCTCCCGTGCCCACAGTCAAACCTCGCCATCCAAAATGGACATGCCCTTCCGAAAAGTACTTTGTCTGAGCTTTCCATCATTCAGCAAACTATAACCCCTGTTGGCCATCGTACCCTTGTGTGAAACACTTGTGTATAGGCGCGTTATAAATGCCATATTATATCAGACCCAAGAGGTTCAAGATGGTATGAAATCTTTGGTGCTAACATGAAACTGTTTACATGCTGTCTCAGCCACTTAGGGGAAAGAATATCTCCTGTAGAAGACATGGTCAAGGGGTTGGAAGAACCTCGGGGCATTTCTTTTCAAATGAGAAGCCAGGGTCATTGAATTGGCAATAGTAACAGATGTAATAAGGTAAAACATTTTGGACGACCGGAAAATCTGAGCATGAGGACCCTGTGGCCTGACTAGAAAAATGGATTCCATCAACACTACCCATCATGTTTTCTCCACCCTTGGAGATGCAATCAGCGCATTGGGTGCACCATCTGGCAGGAACTAAGAGTGAATATCTAGACCTCTAGTTGCCTGTTTTTTGCACTTGACCCCGTTTGCCCAAATTCTGGAGGCTATTTAAAAGGTGGCTAAGTTTGGCTTACATGTTCCTGTACATTAGGTACTCCACTTGAAGCTGCATTTGCTCATATCAAGGTGGGGCCACTTTTGGAGAGCAATGAATGACGCACTTTTTCAACTGAAGGATATTGCTCCTCGCACTTCGAGCATATACTTGGATGTCATCTTGGAAATGCACAACTTTAGGTATGTTTTTTAGCATAGGCAGACGTAGTCATTTGAAGGATGAAGCAGCAGATGAGAGAGTATCCTACTGTAATGTAAGGTCTCTGTGTTTGATCACAGAGTCCAAAAAGGGCTTTGATTTGGCATCACATTTGAGCTCATGGGCGACCCTCTGTAAATCTAGTATGGGAGAAAAACGTACCTTTGTCCAATTGGAGCCGTACCTCTGATGTTGGGAGTTGGTAGTTGTTGGCAACCCAATTAGTATTGTGGGATTGAGGGCGTGCAGGCTAACAGATTGAAGCCCTTGCCTTGTGCCTTCCAGTTAAGTATCATAGGCCCCAGGTACTATGTGGTTGCACTGGTTGTTCCCAACCACTTGTTTCCTGCGAGTTATCCAAAAGATTTGAGCTTTGTCCTGTACCTGAGGGGTACAGGTCTGTTATTTTGCTCCCTCCTTTAGCTGTATCTCATGTATGTATCATTTAAGGTTCCCTTCTGCATAGTGGAGTTCCTTCGTATTGAATCACACATGGGAGACTGTACCCCAGTTAACCTTTATCAGGGGTGAACAGGGAACTAAAAGTGGCACTGGAAGCCCAACCTAAGTAGGCTTTGGGGCTACTACCACAAGAAGAAATGGGTCCAAATTGGTATGTGGGGGATGAGGAGAGATGGGAGGAAGTGAGTGGGGTACATTGCAGAGAGGGTAAGTGGAGTAGAAAACCTGTGTACCCACAAAAAAGAGGGCCACCGGGAAATCTTCAGAGTTCCCTGTAGGCCAGTCCACAACTGACCTTGTTCCTGCCATGAGTATTGGGTGGTACTTTTTTGCTACATGGAACCGCATAAAAGCACCTTGGTTCATGAAGGTCATGTAGCAGCAATGGTACTCTATGTGAAGGCATCATGAAGAAAGACACAGACAACAGACTTAAAGTTCAAACAAAAGATATTCATTAACTTAACAGGATGGTTGAAGGCCTAACCTGCCCTATGCTAAGGTGGGATTTCCCTACCTGAACGAAACTAAGGAAAGTCTGAGTCAAAGAGTTCAACTTAAATGTCTGCCTGTGTCCAAAACCTATCCTTGCCCTCACAACTAAGTATAGCAAATGTGTAAAGATGTCAAAGTTAAAAGAAATAGTGTTCAACTCAAAGATATGAGCTTCTTCCATCTCGCAGCTTTCTTTCAGCTCCCCTTACCCAAGTATCAGAAAGTTCCATGAAAAAGTCTCAAGATTACCTTTCTCCAATTCAAGGTGATACAGTTCAAAACCAATCCTTGGTGTTCCCTTCCCCAAATTCCAAGCAACATAATCTACAAACAAAAGGACCTTGAGACTCCGTTCTCAAGACAACAAGTGTGGTCGCTTAACTCTGTGTTCCTTGCCCCAAGACTTCAACTTCGCCACTTATACTTGCTTCAGACTTTTAAAAATAAAGTCTGAACAAAACTCCAGTTCCACCTGACCCTCTTTCTGGCTTACCTCGCCAGTTCATTTGCAGTGGTTGCATTGAGCTGTTTCACAGTGTCCTTATTTTTCACCATTCAGGGACACCCACCCCCACCTTGTTGCGTACACACTTGTGTATGGGCGCGCTCTAAATAAAATATATCTCTGGTTTATACTCTGTTGTTAGGCCGCACAGTCCACCCATCACAGGGTGCGCAACCATAATCCTCCTCACAAGTTTCTCCTGTTGGTCTTCCCCACGTAGGTCTCCCTGTTTCTCTCTTCCCTGCTTGTCTGGTCTCCCTCCCGCCAATGATCTTTGTCTGAATGCCAGCAAGACGGAGATCCTCCTCATCGGCACACCTTCACCATCCTTTCCCCTCACTCTCTGGCCGGCCTCTCGTGGCCCTCCTCCTACCCCCACCTGCGAGGCTAAGAACCTCAGGGTCATCTTTGACTCCACCCTTTCCTTCTCCGCCCACATCTTTGAGGTCTCTAAAAAGTCAAATTTCCGACTGCACCTCCTCAGAGGTACTCTGCCTTTCCTCTCCTTCCCCCAGAAGCTCATGGTATCTCAAGCTCTGGTTCTCTCTAGCTTGGACTATTGTAACAGCCTCTTTCTAAATCTACCTGCCTCTACTCTCCGACCTCTTCAACTAATCCAGAACAGGACTGCGAGACTTGTCCTTGGCCTCAAGCCCTGGGATCGTATCTCTCCAGTTCTGAAATCTCTCCACTGGCTCCCAGTGGATGCAAGGATTACATTCAAAACCCTCTGCATTGTCCACAAGGCTTTCTGGGGCCTAGGTCCAAAATACCTTCAGCTATCCCTCTGCAAATACCTCCCCTCTCGAGCTCTTCGCTCCTCTACCTCCAACTCACTCAGGGTCAGTCGTTTTTCTAAGAAACGAGCTGGGGGTAGATCTCTGTCATCGGCTGGGGCCTCCCTCTGGAACAGCCTCCCTGCCACTCTAAAACTTGAGGAGAACCATCTCTGGTTCCGGAAGCACCTCAAGACCTTCCTCTTTTCTTCTGCCTTCACTCCCCCTCTCCCCTGCTTATCTGTTCTCTGTTGGCACCGTGCACCTGGACACCCTCTGTCTTTTGGGTCCAGGTACCTGCTCATCCTTCCACCCTCCCGCACTGCCTCCGGGCCACCCCTTGCACTGGGGTCTGTATCTGTACCCATACAACCCCCCTTTTTCTTCCTGCACTTATCAGACCTACCCTGTCTGCTGCCTTAAACCTAGCACTTGCAAATTGCTGGCTGCATTACCACTGTTTGTTGCCTTTATTATTTATTTATTGTTATTTATCTGTTTCTCCTCTGCTTCGCACTTTCCACCTCTCCCCCCTTCCATGCAGTTTTCCCCTCCCCCATGCACTTGCGCGTTCTCAAAGTCACTGGGACTAGTAAGATCGCTGTTTTGTTCTCCCCTGTTCCCCTCCCTTGCCTTGTCGCACTCTGAAACACTTGTGTATGAGCGAGATAGAAATAAAATATCAATCAATCAATCCCTTTATACACATGCAGCCCCTTGACAGGCTGCAGGTGTGAATGCTGGATTAGCCCTGCCTGACCCTAATTAAAGGGACATGCCTGACACTCACAGCTCTCTGCGGGCATCTTCTTCATCCCAGTACTAAAGTGGTGAATGGGTGTAGTCCTTATCACTCTTAGATGCCTCTTCTTCTTCCCAGTACTGTCAATTTCACATGTGGGAAAATGAGGGGAGCTGTCTTATAGCAGCCCTTAAAGGTCAGGGGAGGGTTAGGTTGGTCGTCAATAGGGAAAGGGAGATACCATGTTTTGCCCGAGGGGACCCCACTCCCAAACCTCAAGGACCCTCCACCCAGGTACTCCTCCCTCGCTTCTCCACCCCCAGGGTCAGCCTCCAAGAGCGAAGGCCTTTCCCGGCCACCTGTGCAGAGGATTCAAGGGGAGTAGGAGTGAGAATACCTTCAGGTTTCTCACACCTATCAGTTAAATTATGTGACTTCCATATGTTCCAGAGGAAAAAGTATGTCGGAGGGTAGAGCGGGAGGAAGTGATGGGGGCATGCCAGGTGCATTAATATTCCCAGGACCTGTGTCCATCATCGGCTTCACAATGACGAGCATTGCAATGCATTTTGGCTTCTTTATCGTTTCACTTGCTGCCTCTTGATTGCTTGCAAAGTCTTTGACAAAGTAGCCTTGCTTTTTTTGGTGCTTGCACTTTGTCTCATGTTGGACACTGTGCTCCTGGTCAGGTCGGTGCACCTACCAGATCTGTTGCAGTCTCTGAGGCTCTCTTTGGCACAAGCATTGTCACTTTGCACTACCTCTTTTGCGTGTCACCTTCCTCTGACCCCTAGGCACTGCATTCCAGGTCTCTTGACTGGTTTCTTGCATCAAAGTGAACTGCTCAAAACGTTTGTTAAGAACGGTTCCTTCTTCCAGGCTAAGGCCATTACCGAGCCACAGTGCTTCTTGCAATTTATAGTCAGTTGGTCGTTATTGAGCTGGTCACTGACTTTTCCAGTTGCCCACATGATCACCAGTTCCCTTAGAACAGTCACATATGCATTGGCTTTCTGTGGAGTTCTTAGACTGCTATACAATGTAGGGCAGTGGAAAGTGATTACTTTAACACCACGTTAGCATGTTAGTGTGAGCTGCACGTCTTCGAAGACGCCATTGCCGTCTCATTTTGTCAGCAATCGTCCATATGGGTTTGGAGCTATCATGCTGAGTCTTTGGGCCTCATCATGAGTTGCACAGTAAGCAGGCGCTATTTCCGCTGAGCAGAAATAGCGTTACAGTCGGGACCCATGCCACAAATGACGCCGCATTACAAGTATGCGTGCACGCGCAAATGGCCCTGGCATTAATGCTACTTGCGCCCCGACGGGAAAAGTGCTGAAAGCAGGCTAAAGCCCAAAAACACAGTGCTAATAGCACTACCTATGCCGGCGATAATAGCACCAGCGCAATTAGCCCATGCTATTAGCACCAGCGGGAAATGCGTCACTGCCAGAATGGGAAGCACTGCAGCAGCCATTTTGAACATCACAGTCCATTAGAAATCAGAGCCCCTGGCAACCATCCACACTTCCAGAGCATCTGAAAAGTCTCAGGAGAGGGCACGGGGCACGGCCGAGGGGGATGGTGTTAAATAAAATCCAGTTGTACTAAAAACATGCGAGGACATTCATGATTGTGTTCTTGTGCTCTTTATTCACACAGTGCTGGTTGTGTACTGGGTCAGGTCATCGTACTAGAGGATATTGTCTATTAGTGCCTGTCGTGCCAGTCTCCCTTCCCTCACTTCATCCCTGTGTGTGTCTGCTCTTGCTCCTATAACTTTAGAAGAATGTTTGTATTAAATATTATCATTTGTATATATGTTTTCTGTTTAGAAATTGTCCCTGAAGATGGTCACAAGGACCGAAATGCATTGGACATAAATTTCAACAGGCCTTTTCTTTACCACCTTTCTTTGGAATAAAAACATTTTACAAACTTTTGAACTACTTTGAATTACAGTATTATTGTTCAACATTGAAAGACAAGCATACAACAGATTGAAATAACGAAAGAACTTAATGTGGGAATCCACACAGGTCCTTCCAGCTGATTGGGTTACCATACCCAGAGAAACATTCAGTTAATCTGCTCTGGTTCCTGCCACATGGTTGTCATTTTCATCTTCCTCTGGGTGTGGTCTGTCAGCGTCAAGATGTGTGGAGGGGGGGTTGAGGGGCACATTCCTCTTCAAGCAAATGTTATGGAGCATTGGACACACCAATACAATTTTCCCTACTTTGTCAGGGGCATACATTAGGGACCCTCCAGTGCAATCTAGGCACTGGAATCATGCCTTTAGGATTCCAAAGGTGTGCTCTATGCGTACACGGGATCGGCTGTGGGCATGGTTGTAGGCGGTCCCATGTGGGGTACGTGGGTCACGCACAGGGTTCATCAGCCACGGCAGCTGCGGATATCCAGAGTCACATGCATGGGGTGGAATACGGACATCAGTCATTTGTCTCGTGCATGGACCTGCAGTCCCAATGTATCTGGCCATTGTTAGCCGTGAACATGCTTGTGTGCATCCGGCCCGTGGAATGTGTATGTGTGATAGGTGTGCATCCTTTGTATTTTATGCCATACATTCCTAGCCCTGTACATGCATCCTATGTTATTGTGGCTGGTGTTCTGTGGAATGCCTCGGTTGACTGCGCATGGGCAGACAGCTGTGACATGGGTGGACATGCTGTTGGGTGCTGCTGTGTGGATCTGCACTGTGCCCCATTCAAGATGCATTGTGGTTCATGTGGTCTGATGTGTCATTGTGATGGCAGAGGTGTGTGTCCATCATCATGTGTGTCAAACGTGTGCTTGCACCATTGGATGCCCCCTGTTGATGGTGCAGGTGCTGCACGGGTGCTACCAGTGCCTCCTCTTGACATGCAATGCTTCCTGTGGCTATCAACCCTCCCCCTTTTTTGTCTTGTGCTTCAATGTGCATTTGTGGCAGGGTTTATACTCACCCACTATCCAGGTCCCCTTGGTAGCGGGCACAGCAGTGGGTTATTATGACATCAGGGCCACAGGTCTCCTGCACATTTAGGGAGTCATAGTACTTCCGGTTCCTGTATACAGCCTCATGGGCATGGGGCTCCACTAACGCGACATGGGTGCAATCGATGGCTGCTGTCACATTGGGCAGTTGTGCAGTGGCCTAAAACCGTGCCTTTATGTTATTGACTTTGGCCTGGGTGGTGGGCAGTGCAATGTTTTGGTTGACATGGTGCAGCTGGGCATCCAGCACCTGGCCCAGGACTGCGTTGAATGTTGACTGTGCCCTGCCATGCATCATGGCCATGGAGTGCTGGAAGGTTCCTGTCCCCAGGAACTGCAGGACTGCCACCAGCTTCACCGGTGGGGGCACAGCTGTTCGGATGTTGATCCTGCTCCCAATGTCTTCATGTATTGTGGCCAGCAGCTCAGTGATGGTCTCCCTGTTCAGGTGGTACTCAGTTACCAGCTGGGTGTCACTGAGGGCCCAGGGTGATGGCCTGACCCTGTGCATGGGTGCTCACCTTGCTGGGGCTGTTCTCCTCTTCCTGCTTCTCCTCACCTTTACCCCCCCACACCCCGGTACTCCCTGTGCCCTGGCCTGGTTGACCTGCATCTCAAGGTCCAGGCGCAGCATAGCCAGCTGCCTGTCCCAGCTTGCAGCAAATAATGGCAGCATGGTGTTGGGAACAGTGTTTGGGGCCTGGGTGGGTCTTACACAGCCCTCTGGTGTGCATTGTGTTCAACTGTGGCTTGATTCCTGGCACCTGGGTTAATTTACCTCCAGCTGGAGGATATTCACAGCTGTATTAGCGCCAGTTTTCGCTACTCATTGCGCCGTGCATGCACTTGTGATATGGCTGTAATTGCACTTTGTGTTGTTGGCGCTATTAGCGCCTGCTGTAATAGCGCTGGTATGTTTTGGGTCCGGCGGTATTTGTGCCGACTCGTGATCCGGCAGATCGATATTGGCAGTGGATACCACCGGATTTAAGTGCTACTGCCCAACTCGTGATGAGGCCCTTTGTCCTTTAGATCCTAGTTAATTTATGAATAACGCTCTTTTGTCGCAAGGGCGCGTATCAGTTCAAACATTGCCATGCTAATTTCTGCATTGCCATAACATAAACTACAGCCCAACTGAGCACGTATTGGAGGAAGAGAAGTGTTGACCGTCCCTCTTCGTGAGCGCTTCTTACACCATTGGCCAGAACAGGCCTCCGGAGAGCAAACGTGTGCTGCTACTGTGCTTACCTGAGACCATGCAACTCGAACGCCTGGAAGGCCTGGCATACCTTGCCCCCGTTGAGCACATCTGTGGACAGGTTACAGAAACTTTGTACCAGTGAAAGTGCAATTTTGCATGGTGTTGGCACTAGGGCAAAGTTTTTCCTTTGGCAAAAAAAAACCTCTTCTTTCAATGCATTTTTTGCCGTATTGCTAATACCATGCAAAAGTGCACTTGCACTGGTGCAAACATTCTGTAATCTGGCCCCCGTTGCAGCGCCCATTATCCCTCCCCATCTACTATGCTGGATAGGGCTGCTGGGAATTGTAGTCCAGAACATTTGTCATCCAAAGGTTGCAGACCCCCTTCCCTAGAGAATTGTAATGCCAGTCTCAACAAGGCCATGGCTTTGTTTCCCCCAACACACATTGCCCAATTGGCATGTAGACTGGCAGTCCATCCCATGCAGTGTGCACGGCAGAGGACGATGAGCTGCCTCATCGGAGCTAGAGGCAGCAGCGAGGATGAGCAGCCCTCGCGCTCCTCTGTTGCTGCTCAGGTTAGATGTGAATGTGAGAATGAACATAGACACGGGAAAAGGCAGAGTGCAGAAATGGCAAAGTGAAGTTAGAAAATAACAAGAGAGATTGGAAAGAGAGCCAGCGAGAGCGAGCGGGAGTATCAAAGGATACTGGCAAAATGAGCATCACATGTTAGCAGTTAAATGAATGGGGTCTTACCGAAAAGACACAGTGGGGCGCAGTACGAGCTGGGCGGTGCGGGTAAAATGCGGCAGTAATACTGTATACTGCCTCATTACCGCACTGCACAACTACGAGTATGGCGCTAGGAGGTGAGAAAAAGACGTTAGAGGTTGTTACCGCTGCATTACCGCCATAATGCGGCTATTTCAGCGGTATTGCCACGTAGTACCACTGAAAATTCCCATGCACTCCATAAATGGGACCAACACTACCATGCCGCCACTTGTAATTCTGTGGTCATGCCGCCAGACTAAGTAGCAGTAACAGTATTACCATTTGGTGGTATCTGGGTGGATTTACTGGCCAGATACCACCAAACTCGCAATGAGCCCCAATTTTCTGAAAACAAATAACTTTTGACCAGTTAATGAAATAAACCAAATTTGGCAATCTGAAGTACATTAGCAAAGAGGAGCAGACTGCCAAATGTGGCGAAGGTCAAGTGTTTCATGCCAACGTTATAGTACATTCGAGTGTGACTGTAGCATAGACCCACAGTTGGACTGTAGGCCACACACACACTTGGAAGTGAAGAGCAACATCACATAGTGCACAATGGCTATAGAGTTGCTACCTGTCCGGATTCAGTCCCCATCGTATTTTTTCAGCTCTTTCGGGTTTACAGACAATATATGTATGCAAAAATGATCTGGGTGAACACGGATAAAGAGTGACCCACTCTTATTTATTCCATATACCACATGTATAAGGGTAACTGTGAAATCACAAAACAATAAGGTACATCAGTGGTGTAACACAGAAAAACAGATATAGTGCATTACATGTGCAATGCAATCAACACATTGTTATCAGAAAACACAACCAGTAACTCATATTAATGTGAAGGGACCCCTTTCACTCTGTTGGGGCCGTATACATATAAAGATGCCACATTAATCGGGCAATTGTACAGTGTTTTGGTTAAACCGTGTCATTTCATTTAGTTGTGGACATAACTGTGTTTTGGCATATAGAGCAGTTGGAAAGTGCTCTTATTTCTCCAGTGACTTTCTTTTGGAATGTTGGCTTGGTGAGTAAATGTGCCAGCTGTGGCGATGTATATGGAAACGACAGCTAGATCCCTGCTGCAGTGTCTTAACCCACTGAGCTATTATAAGGATCCATTGGCTTTCAAAGCCGAAAATAAAGCTTCTAGGAATGTTTTTACAGCTCCTCCATTTTTTTTTAGAAATTAAATTAACAGCGATGTCCATTGATTTGGCAAGATGGGCAAGTCGGTTAATTCACATCTAGTTAAAATCTAAACAGCTGGATACAGACCTACCCAACCTCCGGAATGGCCCTGAGGCAACTAGTTTGAGACTTCCTGCATAATTTCTGGTGTGGAGAGCTGTCGCACTGTGGGCTGTAGAATAAAGCTAGGATCCCTAACAGGAACCGAACCTGTGCGCAGCACAGAGTCATCAGGAGCGTCTGTCTCATTGAGCTGTCTAGTAGGTACAACGTTGAATGAGTTTACTCTAATAAGTTATGTGACACATTGCTTTCCATTCTGGTACTTGTAGTCTTCCAATCAAGGTGGAGGGAAACGTAAACTACAATTATAATCTTTGCTTAACATGTTTCCATAAGGGTTTGTAGATGTGTCAAGTGGCAGACTGGTCTCAAATCCTAGCTTCATTATTTAACTTAAATGTGTGATCCTGGGCAAATTAGTTTATCCTTATGTGCCTTAGGCCAACAAATGTATGGTACATGTTTTAAAGAAATGCCATTTTCGGAGGTCGGCCACCAGGGGGCGCCGGATGAGGACCTAACTCCGCGTCGCTCCGCCAGGGCTGCCTAAATCCTTAAAAATCCTGCCGCTTCCTCGGTCCTTCTGCCGACTTGCACTGCATACTACTGCAGGGGAATATACCAGCATCCCCTCCGAAAAATCCCGGCGAAAATCGGGCCCGCCTGAGCCTCCTACACCGTGTGAAAGAGTCGGCGGGAAGGAAGCGCCGTCATCGGCAGCGCCCATCGGAGCCCCGCCGGAACTACGCCGCGCTCGCCAATCGATCCCCCGAGGCTTCCGAGACAGCTGCCGCAGAACCGGTGTCGCCGCCCTGCGGGCTGAGAGGTGAGGACTTGCCCTACCCCCCCCCCCCCGGGCCTCCACTCCAGCCGCTGCCGCCACAGCCACCGCCTGATCCAGATCTCGGAGGGGCGCCCGACTGGACCCGGGGCCGCCTCCTCCTTGCTCTCCCTCCCCGGCCCCGCCGCGGGCCGGTCGCCTGGGTTGGGGGCCGCCTGTGGAGAAGAAACATCGAGGGAGGTACTCGCGGCGGCTGGAAGAGGGGGTGGCCGGCGGTGAAGACTGAACACCAGCGGGTCGGAGCGGACCCGTTGGGGGACTGCTCCTGACTCCTGGCACCGTAACTAGGGGTTCCCTCCTAAGAGGAAGTTCAGCATAACTGGAAGAGTGGAGGGGCCCACCCCAAATACCAGGGGGAAAAAGCACCTGCCACGCACTGGGTGAGAGGCCAAGGACTCGCCTCCGGACGCCTGGACCCAAACTTGCCACCTCGGCCGGAGTAAGCACGCCGACACATCCGGCTGGTGCCACCCTCACCGCCTGCATAATCACCCCTGAACTACACGATAAAACAAACCCAGGGGTGGGTCATATTGGACATAAGGCCAGACCGCGCAGGCCAAGGCCCGATACGGGGCAAAGCAACACGCTGGGAACCAGGGATAAGGCCACTAGTCGACCATCCACCGGAGGCCACAAAACCGGATCGAAGGCCTAAGGACCCCCCAGGTGGGAACCTCCGATCCAACGGGACCGCATCCAGTGCCACCCCCATAGGATCAGAATGGGGAAGGATCAGCCCCGTAGGGGAGCGACCCAAAACAGAATAGATAAATACACGACGAACACCCCAGCGGCCCTCCAGGACCCACCTAGTAGGGCGGATAACGAGTCTACGAAGGGGGACGCGGCCCAAACGCTGTCTCTCACCGACATCATGGCAGCAATCAACGACTCCAGAGCCTCGGTAGAGACCAAAATAGATGGCTTGGCCTCCGAGGTGTCCTTTGTGAGGCAAGACTTAAGGAACCTAACCACTAGGGTCGGGGAAGCAGAACAGCGAATATCCGACACCGAAGACACAGTTAAAAACCTGGGAGACCGCCTCGAACAAATGGAACGGAAAATTACCACGCTAGAAAATAGAGCTGAAGACAGCGAAGGCAGGTCCCGCCGGAATAATCTCCGCATACTCGGCCTTCCCGAGAAAGAGGAGGGGCCCTCTATGGAGCTCTTTCTGGAAGACTGGCTGGCAGACTTGATGGCCCCCAAGCAACTCTCTAAATTTTTCTCAATAGAAAGAGCACACAGAGTTCCGACGGGCAGACCAGTCCCGGGGGCCCCCCCACGAACGATAATCGCAAAACTCATGAACTACAGGGACCGAGACACACTGCTGCACATGGCGAGGGCGACCGGCCCCATCACTTACAATGGTAACCGAATCGGGTTCTTCCCCGACTACACGAGAGAGGTCCAGAAGTCGCGACAATCCTACGACTCCGTCAAAAAGAAACTGTCACCCCTGGGCATTAAATACGCACTCTTCTTTCCGGCAACATTCAAGGTATACCACAACGGCAAGGTTCATGTGTTCTGCACCCCCCGTGAGGCCTGGGAGTGGTTAGAAACACAGGTCCTCTCCACACCAAGCCCGAATAGACCGGGTGGAGGCACACCCCGCAGGCACGACGGTGACAACGACCACCCCGCTGGACAGATCACCCCACCACATGAAGTAGCCGGAAAACCCGGATCTCCGATCAACATGGGACACACCTGAAATTGTGCAACTACTCACTGGCAGGACTAAGGAAGCGGAATGAGAGCCCCACAGCCGGCGGCCCTGGAAGGGCTGTGGGGGAAGTGGACAACTAACACCTCTACGCCCCCCCGCGGGGGACTCTTCACTGTTAGTTCTACGTTACGTTCAGTGGTCACCTTGAACCACACGAGTTGCGGGGTAGGGTCCTTCTGACCCCTCCCCCCGCCGCCGAGTTGGGGCCCTTGCCCCCTTAGCAGTTTGAATGGTTAGGGGAACAGGTACTTCTGGTTGGGGGGAAGTGCAGGGTGGGGGGAGTTTGGGGGTTTTCTTGGTGAAGGAAGGGAAAGGCCTCTTGTCACAAATACCAGCAGTAATGGTCAGCAAAACAGAAACTCAGAGAAATCCTTGCATAAGATATGAGAGGGACCGAAACGTCCCCCCCACTGACCAGCATACACCCATCTACACGGACATGGCCTACGATTCACTGGTTAGGGTTTCAGAATTTGCGCATGTAGTACACAAAATTGATCATCAAATGAGAACGGAAGGAGGGCTCGGATGTCAGTCATGCCTCAAAACGGCCGACAAAATAGAAACACAGGAAACGCACTGCATCCTTCCATATAACCCCGAACCAAGACCCACGCCGATATAACACATAAGAGACAAATATCTCTGTTGACCTGGAACGTGAACGGCTTGGGGTCGGGCATAAAGCGTAGACTGGTACTTCAATACCTTAACCGCCATTCCCCAGACATTGCATTCATAACAGAAACCCACCTGATCGGTACCAACAGTGGGCTCTTTAAAAAAACAAACTACCCACACACATACCTCGCCGGGTTTTCCAGAGGTTCTAGGGGAGTCATGATCCTCATACATAAAAGATTCCCGTTTATCACAAAGAAAGTCAAAGCAGACCCTCGGGGCAGGTTTGTGATGGTACTGGGGGAACTACGGGGGGAGACGTGGGGCCTCGTGGCAGTGTATGCACCTCCCACGCTTACAGCGGAACTCCTTGCTGAGCTCCAAGATATGATACTAGAAGAGCGGGCGGACTCATGGGCAATAGGGGGAGATTTCAATGAGGTCATGGAGACAGCCTGGGACAGAACACACGTGGGCAGCAGAGCAGTAGAAACCCCGACCAAACTCCGCACCTTTGCAGAAGCTATGGGGCTATCTGACACATGGAGGGCAGCCCACCCCACGGATCGGGGCTACTCGTTCTATTCCAACGCACACCGGTCCCTATCCAGACTCGATTATATCCTCACCCCCATGAACATGGCCCACCGACTATTATCTGCAGAACTCCTGGTGAGAGGGATCTCTGACCACTCTCCTCTGTTGGTGAAGCTCAAGGGCCTGACAACAAAACAGGAACCCACCTGGCGCCTGAACACCTACTATTTAGGGATACCCGAAATACTAGAGGGGCTTGCAAATAAAACATCGGAATACTTCGACCTGAATGAGGAGGCGGTGGACTGCCCAATAATAAGGTGGGAAGCATACAAGACCGTCCTAAGGGGGGAAGCAATTTCCTTGGTGGCAGCTCACCGCAAACAGCACACTGAGGCAATCTCCGAAGCGGAGGCCCAGGTAACTAGGCGAGAGGAGCAACTCCTCGAAGAGGGAACCCAGGAGGCACATGAGGCGTTGGTGACAGCCCAAACAATCCTGAAGGACAGGGCCTTAGACAACGCCCGAACCGCCCACTGGTTGGTCCGGAGCCAGATATACGAGAGGGGAGACAAAGCCACCAAAACATTAGCCTGGCTGGAGCGTAGAGAGCAGAGTAAAGGACAAGTACGGGCCATCCAAACCCCGGACGGGGACTTACTAATGGGGGACGCGGAGATTGCCGGGGAATTTGCAAACTACTACAGAGAACTATACTCCCCGCAAATACGAGAACCCCCATTAAACATCCCAAACTTTCTGGACGCGATCACGATCCCCCGCCTCTCTGAATCCCAGATAGAACAGTTAGACACAGCCATCACCGAAGACGAGGTAGGGGAAGCCCTCTCTCAACTACAAACCGGGAAGACCCCCGGCCCCAACGGGTTCCCGGTAGAACTGTGGAAAAAGCTGAGTGTAACCACAACGAAACATATGCACACCATGTTCCTCCAGAGTAGAGAACAGGGCACCCTCCCCCCCGACCTCCGAAAAACGACAATAGTGGTGATCCCCAAAGCAGGAAAACCTCCGGAGCACTGCGCCTCCTACAGGCCTATCTCTTTAATAAATGGGGAGGCCAAAATACTAGCCAGAGTCCTCGCCGGCAGACTGCTGGGGGTGATGGGGTCTCTAATCCACCCGGACCAGTGTGGATTTATGCCCGGTAAGTCCACACGAATGAATCTCCGCAGGGTCCAGATTGCTCTTGATCGGGCGGACGAGATCCCGTCCCCACTGGCCCTCCTGGCGGTGGACTTTGAGAAGGCTTTCGACACGGTAGGATGGGAAGCCCTATGGGCCATAATGGAACGCATGGGCTTTGGACAATACTTTATGTCCTGGGTTAAGCTCCTTTACTCCCTTCCCGAGGCCTCTGTAAGAGTCAATGGGAAATCATCCGCCACATTCCCGCTGAATAGGGGGACCAGGCAGGGATGCCCCTTCTCCCCCCTGCTGTTTATCCTCGCCATTGAGCCTTTGGCAATCCGGCTGAGAAACGATACACATTGGACAGGGTTCGCCTGGCCACGGGGCGGGGAGGAACGGGTCTCGCTATATGCGGATGACCTTTTGATATATTTGAGTAACCCAATAATCTCCTGCCCGATAGTGACCAGAACCCTGGAGGAATACCAGCACTTCATGGGGCTCCGGGTCAACACACAGAAAACAATCTACTTCCCGGTACAGGGAGGAGAGGACGCGATCCCAGATCCCTGTCCTTACTCCGTTTCCATTCTGGGCTTCACCTACCTAGGCATAAGAATTAGTAGGACACAGGTGGACTTCCCCAAACTGAACCTGCACCCGATAATGGAAAAACTAGAGAACGATGTCGCCCACTGGCACTCCCTCCCACTTTCATTACTCGGGAGGGCAGCACTTTTCAAGATGCTGGCACTCCCGAGATTTCTGTACATCCTCCAAAACGCTCCGCTCCCCATCCCGGCCACAATATTCGCAGATATCAACCGGACCCTCCGCACACTTCTCTGGGGAGGGAAACAGCCACGCATTGCCCTAAAAACGCTCTACCGCTCTGTGTGGGAAGGGGGTATAGGACTGCCCAACATCCGCACATACTACTGGGCGGCACAAGCGGGGGTGGCGAATGAATGGCTACACGGAGACCCGCTGCTACCACACATCCGATTAGAGACACGAGACACCGGCCCTCCCTCCCCTCTGCATATCCTATACGATAGCCCTAGGAACCTAAAAGAGGCACCGACCGGGTCCCGTCACATAAAGCGAGTCTGGAGGGAGATACATAGATACTTAGGCTGGGAAGACAGACCAACCCTGATCCAACCCCTCTGGCGTAATGCACATCTCCCCGAAATACAAAAAATGGGCCATTTTGAATCCTGGGAGAGGAAAGGAATTTCCACACTGGCGGATATTGTCCAGGAGGGGCGACTGATCGACTTTGAAACCCTACAGACGAGACACGGGCTGTTACCCATGGACCGCTTTAGATACCTCCAACTTACGCACGCCATAAATACCCAATTCCCGAACCTGGCCGATATACCTGCCTGCTCTCCCTTGGAAACAAACATACTCCCACAAAGTATCCCACACAAGGTAACCTCTACCCTCTATCAGGCAATTAACTCCTTTGGATCCGGGGAGCTCGTCAACCTCAGGGATAAATGGGAACAGGACCTAGGGCGACTGGAGACAGAAGAGTGGGTGGAAGCCCTGATGTCCCCACGGGAAATTGGGATCGACGCCAAACTCCGGCTGATTCAGCTCCGAATCCTACACAGGTCTTACTATTCCAGAACGCAAATGGCCACTTGGGGGAGGGACGACAACGCAGAATGTACCCGATGCAAAAGAACAGAGGGTACCTTCTACCACATGTTGTGGGAATGCGGGGTGCTACAGGAGTTCTGGACCACGTGTTTACTCCGCCTCTCCGGAATACTGGGCACCACAATCCCGAGAGACCCTAAACTTATCCTGCTAGGTATAGGAGGCGAAACGGACCTCAATAAACACGAAAGAATATTTCTAGGAGTGGCACTTGGTGCGGGAAAGAGACTCACGGCAGCCACATGGGGCTCGGGGGACAGGATAACCATTGACAGATGGTCCAATGAAATGGACAGATGCGCCTCCCTGGAGAGGCGAATTTACAATGCAAGGGGTTCCCCCCGTAAATTTCAGAAAATATGGGGAAAATGGGGAACATAAAAGTTAAGGCCATAACAAGGGCCAGCGGCGACGCCTCACGTGGCCACTGGGCGGGCGGTGCAGATTCTCGACCCCCACCCCACCCTCCCTGCGGTACCACACAGAGTGGTGACTAGAGTTATGTTATGCACTGCTATCTACTATGACCTCAATGTTGGATCTCCTAATGTCTTTTGTGTACTCACGTTGAATGTGCTACCGTCTCTTTTTTCTCTTGTTCTTTGTTCAATAAACCAATAAAAAAAGATTTATCAAAAAAAAAGAAATGCCATTTTCAGCTTTACCTTATTACGAATAATAGATACGTTTAAAAAAAATCTCCCTTTGCTATCGTACTGCAGTTTTTAAATCTATAAAATTGAGGTGTCAAGGGTGTAGGGCTCCTAAAAATGTGGGTCTGGGTTCACGACAGCGCGTTTTACTTCAGACAAAGGTTGCAACCCTAAATGGCTAATGCTTGGGCTGTGGAATTTAGGAACTCTGATCATTATCCCTTTTGTTTTGTGAAAACAGATGGAAGAGTTTCCCTTCACGTGCTTAATTTCCCTCAAGCACTCCTCTATGTGTGCCTACCAATTTCCCCTCAGAATAAGGCTGGTTTTCACTTTTCTTAAAGAGAGAGAATTGTTGTTCAGGCTGCTGTGTGTCTCTGTGCCAGCTGTACAGAATACAACGTAAACAATGAGAGGTAAAGAGAGCCTGTAAGTGGGATCAAACACAAGCTGCAAGGTACAATAAACCAGGACTCTCTTGGATTACAATTTTTAAGAAACCATTAGAAGCCTAATTAGAAATGATCAACGAAACCATTCAAGAGAAGGGTTTAGAAAATTAATTCTTTGTTAATGTAAAATAATGCCAAGATTAGATTATTGCAATGCCTTGCTCGGTGGGGCAAGTAAATCCTGTCTAACAAAAATGTTGCAGATCTTACAAAATGACGCTGTCAGATTTGTGAATAAGGTTCCTAAATTTGAGCACATTTCATTTTTCAGAAGGAAACTGCACTGGCTCCCGGTGGAAGCCAGGATACAGTTCAAAATCAACACTCTGACACACAAGTGTTTGTTTTGTAAAGCTGCTGCTTACTTAAAAACACAAATTATTGTCCAGAATTCTGCTAGGATCACGAGATCCAGAGATTCCAAGAGATTGTTATGCCCCAGATTTAAACAAGCTAAAGGGAAAGAGAGGTCCTATCCAGTGAGGGCTGCTATAGCTTGGAACAAATTGCCAGTAGACCTACGCTGTAAAGAAAATCTTCCTGCTTTTAAAAAGGCGCTGAAAACATTCTTATTTTTGTTAAATGATATGCAGTATTTCTTCTCCTTCCATTTACTTTGATCAATCTTCTCCGCACCCTGATGCCTGCGCGCTGCGGCGCGTAAGAAACATAAACATGTAGAAAATGTAAAAATACATATTGGCGCAGTCTGGTCACTGATCACATAAAAATAAACATAAGAAACAATTGGAAATACATCCTGTAGTTATATTCCACCTTCAGCTCCTCCCCCGTGACTGATGTGAGAAACCTGAGGGTATTCTCCCAAGGATACGTCGGGAATCAATATTCAGGTGGCCAGGAGAGGGCTGGCACTCTCAGATCCCAACCCTGGGGGTGGACGAGCGAGGGAGGATCACTTGGGTAGGGGAGCCCAGGGTTGTGCTCGGGGAAATACCCCAGGTGGGATGCAGTATTATACCAGAGAAGAAGGAGAGGAGGACGAGATCGCTGAGACCTTTATAGGTTGTACCACATCTGTCTCCTTTCCTCCGTATAAATCTCTCTTGCCCAAATCCCCTAACACCTCTGTATATAACAAATGCTCTAGGATCCCAAACCCTGTTGCACCCAGGAACTATCTCTCCCAGACTCCCAATCGTTCTTCTCAATGTCCCTCTGCCTATTCTTTCACAAACACTGTCTCCTTTAACAAAACATTACAGTTCCCACAATCCCCCCTGTTCATTTCACAATAATAATCCTGTTCATTCCTGTGTATTTCCCAAACTCTAGCAATCTCATCCTTCTGAGTATATTAGCCCCCCTGGTTGGAGGGTTGTAAGGACCCCTCTGTGCATGTTGTTTTCCTGTCCCATTCTTCATTCACCCAGGAGTTGAAATCCCCCACAATGATATATAGCTCCACCCCCAGTGCTTGTACCGCATCAAGTGCCTTTTGTATAAATCCTGCCTGCCCTTGGTTAGGGGCATAAAGGGTGGCTATTACAACCCGTGTTCCTTCCAGACTGCACTGTATCACGAGCAGCCGCCCCTCCATAATTTTGGTTAAAACACAAACCTGCATTGCTCATGTAGAATCACCCCCCACACCCTCAGTGAACCTGTCCTATACCCACCCCTTTAATAGTGCGCTTTTCCCCCCTCGCCTTTTGTGTTTCTTGTAAAAATAGCACATCTATGGAGGCTTTACGAAATTCCCTAGCCAGTAGAGATCTCTTTGTTGATGAATTTAGGCCTTTCACATTTAGGGTACCCACGACCAGGCTCCTGCTTCCCTCATTTGTCCCCATTTTGCTTTGACTTACTCGCTCGTCCTTCCACTCTTCCGATGATTGTCAGTTCCCACCTCTCGCCATTCAGTTTACTGTGGAGCATGCTCTTATCTTGATGGACAGTTGCTACCTTGAGGCTCAACCCCCTATTATATTCCCCCATAAACAGTGTAACAATTAGTAACCTTTACCTATCGAACTCTGAAAAAGATGCAGAGACGTCCTCCTTTCTGCAGAAGGCCACCTTGGAATAGAGGGATTCCCTCCCTCCAGCAATCATGTTTTGTGTCCTTACATCTCGCCTGTGACTTCCAGAATGTTCTCAACCATCAGCCGGTTCCTCCGGGAGTGCCGTCATCCTGTTGCTGTTTTGGCATCGTGGGGGTCACTTGCAGAGGTGGGCCATTCAGACTCATGTATTTCCTCCCCTTCTGGCCTCTCTTCCTTCTCTGCTGCCCAGATTTGGTAGCTGACGCTCTCTACTTGTGGCCGGTCCTCCAACCTCTCTAGTTTCAACCTCCATATCTGAGGTGAGGTGACACAGTGCTTGTTCCGCCTTGTCTGCCAAGGTTATACGGTTATCAACTGTTTTCACTACGAACTGAAGTGAAACCGGGTACCCCATTTCTATCGAATGCCTATCTCTTGGAGCCATTTCGTAAGGGGTCTACAGTCCATTCGCCTGGATAGTGTGAGTTTGAACAAGTCCTGATAAATCTTCAGTTTCGAGCCTTCAAAGTCCACTTCTCGGCATTTCTTTGTTCTGGTCAGCACTTCCGTTTTATCTTTAAACCTTAGAATGTGGCCACAATGGAGCGGGGGCCGTTCCCATAGGGTATTCCTCCTCTGTGTGCCCTTTCCAGTTGCACCACTTTCCCTCCTTCTGCTTCAAAGAGACTGTGCACAAGAGCCTGGACCTTTTTCTCCACTTGTGTCGGGGTCTCTCCCACCATTTCTCTGAGATCCAGTATTCTGATGTTGTTTCAACTCTCTCTGTTTTCTAAATCGTCCATCTTTAGCATCACCTCTTCTTCTCGGAGCTCTAGCTCCGTCATTCTGCTATCCAACCGCATTTCCACCTGGTCCGCATTGAGTTGATTGTTTTCCATACCTTCTATCTTGCTCACACGGTGCCCACTCTGTTCGCTTGGTCCGCCAATGAGGCTTGCAGGTCCCCTCTGAGGGCCTTGATTTCTGCCAAGATGTGCCGAGTCCTCTTTCGTTGAGAAAAGGGACATGTCCACTTCCGTTAGCATCCTTCCCTCGGGCGGCTTCTTTGTTGCCCTTTCCTGTTTTCTGGGTTGCAGTGCCCTCGGTTCCATCTCTTGTCGTAGTAGGAGAGGGATTCTCTCTATTCACCTTCTCTGTTTTTATTTATTTATTTCGCTCTATTATTTGCAGTTCCTTCCTTTGTCTTATCCTTCTCCTCTCCTCCCTCAGTCTCCGTGACCTTCCCCCTCCGTTGACCATCTCTTTTGGGTGTTACAACCTGGTGTCTAGGTGCACGGCTGCCTCCCCTTCACCCCTTTGTCTCGCCTCACTTCTGTGGGCTACTCGGTCATCGCGTTCTGGGTCGATCTCCTCGTGTCTGGCTTTGGAGAATCACCTGGGGGCCCGATGCTGATTGCTGGGTCGTGGTGTGGCATTTGTCCCGCCCTTTGACTTTGTCACAATCTCCCTGCGGGGTATCTCTCCCTTCTCTTTTTCAGGGTACACTTTTTCTTTTTTACTCTGTCGTTCTTGTGGCTTTTCGGCGAGGCCGCCACAGCGTCGCTTTGAGGACTAGAGAGTGAAGCAGTTCATGTGCTGGCACTCCACTGGTGTGTGGGTCGGGGTTGGGCGGGTCCATCAGGTTAGTGTCCCCCTCCTATATTGGTCCCCAGGCTAGCAGATCCCGGGCAGTTCAGGGAGCCGGGACTCTACTGGAGGGGGAATGCCCCTGGCGCTCCACGAGTGGCCACAGAGCTCTTCTTGTGCTGTATACCCAGTACCGCCTGTTCCGTAAGGGATGTGGGTAGCTGGGGGAGTTGCCCCGGGCTCCCACCAAGCCAGTTAGGCTCTTCAAATGTCATTGGCACTACTTCCCTCTATATCTTGACCTCTACTCGTACCTTATTGACTTGTATCCAATGGCTGGCTCCGTGCCTTTTTCTTCCGGTGACATCCCTGCTGGCTCCGTTCCTTGTGCCCGGGGTGCAGCCTGAATGGAGCCCCCTGAGATGATCTGCACCTTCTGCTCGAGCCGGTGAGGGGACAGGGGAGGTAGCATGCCGTTATTATGGCCGTGAACGCCATTCCAGGCCCTCTGGCTGTCTTCACTTCTTTTCTGTCTTTCTATTTTGTTTCCGCAGGGGGGACTGCAGGGGGGGGGTGGGAGGGGACCTGCTGCCTTGTCCACCCACAGTGCTCTTCCTGCCTTCAGGGCCTCTGTAATCTGCCAAGGTCACCCTTCACCGTCCGGCAGCACTCACTGCACGGTTGCTCTCTCGCCTACCCACTGGCCCCACTCAGCCGGCTTGGGTCCCTCTCTCTTGCTGTGCACACTAAGCGCGCATTGCCTCTACTGTGCTGGGTCTCTCCAGGCCGTCTTGAGTCTCCGGAGGTATGCTCCCTCCTGCGCGGCTACCCCAGCTGTCACTGGAAACCAGGGATGCCCAGCGTACCGAGTCACAGGGAGGCCTCATCTCCAACACCTCCCCCTATTGCCTCAGCAGATCTCTGCTCTTGCTCTGAAGTGAGCCTTTCTGTGTCGCTCCCGAGATGCCTTACTTCTTTTCCCATGACTTTGCATTGATGGTTGGTGCGCCGTCGGGATGGCAATGCTCTTTCTCCTCTCTTCAGTGCTGGAGGGTGAAGGAGCCTATTTCTATGCAGCCATGTATCCCTGCGCCCCTTAGTGGTCTCTCCCTGCCACCTTTTTGAAAGATATGCCAATGGCGGATAACTTGACAGTACAAGACTGTGCCACATATGAGGGGGAGGAGGATGACGTTCCTAAAGCAGGGGTTCATGTATTAACAGAAGGTATGGTACTTTTCATTGACGGATCATCCACAATTGATCAGGAGGATGGGCAGAGGTGGACAGGGGCAGCAGTGGTGCGACCTGAGGGATGGTGGTTATGAAGAGGTTGCCTACACACTATTCCACACAAGCGGCAGAACTCATAGCGCTCATTGGAGCACTAAGAGCATCATGTTATGATATATTCCAACTCGGCATACGTTACAACAACTGTGCACGCGGGTCTCTCTCGTTGGAAAAGGAGGGAGTTCAGGACGGTGGATGGGTCTCCAGTACAGCATGCCGTGCTATTAGAGGAGCTGATAGAAGCGTTCTCACAGCCATCTGTTGTAGCGGTCGTCAAGTGCGCCACCCAAACTCATAGAACAGATGAAATCTGAAGGTGGAACACAGCCGCCGATGCAGCAGCCAAAATGGCAGCATACCAGTCAATTGAGACATCCATTCAGTACATTATAACTGCCGCACCGATGGACAAGCGTCCAGTGCCTTACATCGCATTGTCCATTTCCCAGATTATTGAGCTTCAAGGAAGAGCGCCTGAGTGGGAGAAGGAGTTGTGGTTACGAGAGGATTCAAGCCGTCTCCAACAGATCTGTTGTGGAGGCAGGAGAGCTCTGGGAAGACAGTGATGCCCCGGTAATTGCTAGCGGTAGCATTCGAACAATTGCACTACCTATCCCATAGTTTGAAACAACACATAGCTGCAGATATACATGAGGATTGGTTCACACCAAATATCCAGGAGAATATTACTCTTATGGTCGTTCATTGCACCACATAAAGTTTTAGCACAGGGATGACACTATGGGGCACATTGCCCCGCCCTATTGGGCCATTCCGTGAGTTACACATAGACTACGCCTATATGGGGGAGCATTTTAAGGGTTTGAGGTACCTCATAGTGGTGGTCTGTCCTTTCTCAAGGTGGGTGGAAGCAGTGCCATGTGCGCATTCCAGATGCCAAGTGTGCTGCAAGGTTTCTGGTGCAGGAAATGTTCCCGTGCTGGGGTGTGTGCGAAGTTTTGAGGTCAGATAATGGCACACATTTCTTCAATGCATTATTCTAAAATGTTACAGCACTACTTGGTATCAAGCATCAGATGTGTTTGATTTAACATCCACATGACGACATCGTTGTGGAGAGGATAATGGCGTCCTTAAGAGAAAGTTGTCCAAATTGTACCCCACATTGAAGAAAAACTGGGTGTACTGTCTGCCCCTGGTCCTTTTTAGCTTACGCACGCAGCCAAGTAAAGACCACCACCTATCACCTCACTAGGTGGTTACGGGTCGGCGCATGCATACCTCTGTATTCCCTGTGAAAAGGGTTTCTGATGCTCATAGTACTGCAGCAGTGTCAGGGGAGGAATTCAGGGATTATTTGACAACACTAACTCGGGTCATTAAATGTGTCTCCCGACAGATTGCACCTCCCGGAACGGTGACTACGGAGATTCCCGATACTGCACAGACAAAAGGGACAGATCCTGAGCATATAACGGCCAGGCCACTGCTGCCAGGGGATTGCGTCTATGTCCACAACTTTGTGCGCCGCTGAAACAATCCCCAGTTCCAGGGTCCATATGAGGTGGTGTTTTGTACTCCCTCACAGTCAAAATGAAGGAATTGCGTTAATGGTTCCACCTCTCCGACGGTCGTAGGGCACCTCCAGAAAGTCCAGTGGTGCATCAGTTGTCTTAAAGAGCAGGGGTAACAGTACCTGTACCCCAAGCACCTTACCAGCCTGCTCGAAGGAGACACGGGTTTGGCGGCATGCTCAAATGGCGGGCCGAAGTGTAGCTGCTAGCTCCATACTTTTTTCTTCTAGGAGCTCTCTCTATCTCTCTTTCTCTCCCTCTCTCTCTGCCCCTCTCTCCCTCTTCCCCCGTGTTTGCTCCTGTGTCTTTTTCTGTCTTGTATAGTATGCGTCATGCACGTACATCCCTTTTTTGTCTTGTGCGTCTGTGTTTCTATTGCAGGTGAAAAGAAGATGGATGCCGCTCATATACATAGGTCATTAAGTAGGGACCTGAGGTGTAGATATGCAAATGAAAGACTATGGAACTATATCTATTATTGTTGGTTAGCACTTGCTGGAGGATTGTGTGTTATATTGTCAAAACTACTGGGAGTGTATTTGGGGAGGGTATTATAGAGGGCGGCCCTATAAAGGGGGGGAGTGGGGGAAATAGGATTGTATATTATCCAAATGGAACAATGCATATCAATGTCAATAACGCAAGTGGAATTACATATATTAGCAATAATTTGAATATGAACAATAACAATGGTAATAGGTTCAAGGGCTCCAACATGTATGTTCCGTCTGTGATGGAAGCAAAGAACATGCTATTTGCGACAAGTAGGGGAATGTCCACCACTATAGCAGGGTATAATGGTTGTTTTGATAGTGTTACTAAAACATCTAGCCTTGAAAATGTGCATGGGAGAATGAAAAGTGAAGTACGTCGAAAGTATTATACCTATGAAGGATTGGGTTTTGATATGATTGAGGATATTCATCACCCTGAATTCTCTAATTCCTGGTATTCGGATATGAGTGGTGTGGGGAGAAATACTGTAAATGGGAGCTGTTATGTGTGTTCACTCATTCCGCACACATCAGGGGCTCCCAAGGTGTTGGTGCCACAAACAGTCCTAATTGTAGAGGCACAATGGGCCTCATTACAAATGTGGCGGAAAGGCAACAACGGCGCCGGTAGTGCCTCTCTGCCACATTACGAGTTCTGCTTGCCGTTATTAACGGTGCCGGTGCAACCATGCTCCCGACCCCCATTCTGCCCTATGGGGCAGAGTGGGGATCGGGAGGCCGGCCATACCGGCACCCACAAATGGGCAATTACTGGCCCATTCATCTCGTAATGGGCCGGTAATGGCCCATTCGCGGGTGCTGGGCCGGTAGCGAGTTTGGCGGTAGCCGTGCCCTTAATAAGGGCACGGCTACCGCCAAACTTATAATGAGGCCCACTGCCTGGTTCATCTTGCACTATGCAGAATAAAAAGACCGTTCCAGGCACAGAGTGTGAAATTGCAAATGGTGGGCCCAGAGTTCGTAAAGTGTCCCGACGACCAAAGAAACATCAAGTGTGTGGAGTTACCTTACCTGATGGTGAAGGGCTGGAAATATGTCAACAATAACTGGCAGGAAAGCACACTAGCTTGCTTGGCAGAAGGACTAGTAACATATATCAAGGACAGAATAGCACGAATAGTTAACTTCTGTGCACAAATATGGACAGAGCATATGACAAAGCTAACGTGGATTGCAACGATGGAAAAGCTGGTGCAAGTGCACAAGGAAGAAGAATTCAAGCCCTGTTTCTGCAGCAAGGGTACAGTCTATGTTGGCATCAACAAAGATTGTATCGCAGACATGAAGAAAGGAACGGCAGCAATGATGGATTACTACTGGATCTGTGGTCGTCAAGCTTACTTGCACCTCCCAGCATCATGTAGGGGCTTTTGTTCGCGGGCCACATTGCATGCAGTGCTATTGGTAATCCCAGAAGAGCACCTGAAGGGGGAGTGCTGCCAGCAGAGGGGCCAATGAGTTTCCCCAAGTACAACCTGAAGATAAGAGCCTGGTACCCATGCAAGAGCCCCATATCCAGCTAGGAAAAGGACAATTCCAGCAAACACAGAGAATGAAAAGGTTGAACTACATTTCTAGAGACTCTTACACTTTGCTTGCTGAAATACCAGAAGATTATCGCTTCTTCAGCTCAGCAGAGTCCTTCTTCGCCTCCTTACTCTTGCCAGGGGTACAGGTGCGGCCAATGCTAAATCGCAGATCGTGCAGTGGGAATTGGCCCAGCTCGCAAACGACACATAGAATGGGTTCAACATGATCAAGGTTGAGTTACGAGCACTAAGAGTTATGATAATGAAAAATAGATATGTGCTCGATATGTTGACAGCAATTGAAGGTGGGGTTTGCAAATAAATTGGCGATTCCTGCTGCACGTTCCAGAAGACACGGAAAATGCATCACTCTCCCACATCATTGCACTTCTCCATGGTCTAGGTGTTCGCATGAAGGAGGGGGGAATTCAGGACGCTCATTGGTTAACCATGACTTTCAACTGGGCCCCATCATGGCTAGGAGCAGTCGTGAAGATGTTAATGCCCACTATTGTATTCATTCTCGTCATTTTATGCAAGTCAGCTGGTTCTTCGATGCTGTGCCACTGTGGCACCTCTATCACAAGAATGATGGTATCAATTGGGGGTTCCAAAGCACCTTGTGAAACAAAAAACATTAAAGTACAAACCGATGTTCCATTAGGTGGCCCGAAGTATGAAATGTGTCCCATCCCGTATAGAGATGAAGTTGATCCTTTATAACACACTGTCATTACCCAACCCCCTGATCCAGAAAATTATGCAGAGGTTTGGGTCGACATGGTGGGGGGGTATATTTACATAACCTGTTCACCTGAAAAGTATGTGCGTGGGGGGGACGTTTGCGATCATTGTGTAGGGCGTGGGTACCAGTGAAATGGAATAAGCCATATGTGGATATAGAAACTGTGGATTGGGAACGCAGAGCAATTCCAGAATTTGTTACTGTAGAAGTAACGAAAGGGGGGAATGTTGGGAAGGGAACAACACCATCCCCCCAGGCGCTTTAAAGTAAGGCGAGACACATTTGAGGCACTGTAATGAACCATGGGGGAGGGGGAGTCAGTGAAAAGGGCACTTTCCCATACAGCAGGACCCCATGCTAACATTATCAATTATAGCATATTCATATTGTGCGGCCCAAGGTGTGGCTGGCATCGTGATTTTGCATAGCTATTAATATTCCTAGGTAGGTAAGCACGGGAAAGGCAGCATTGCATGCACTAGGCCCAAATCCACGAGGCGATGGAAATCTCCAGTCATGCCCGAGCTCCCATGAGTACACAAATATGAGGGGATTACCTGTTATTCACTCTGTGGCTCTTCAGGTAAATATCAAGCAGAATATATAAAGGGGTTTGAACCAGAGTGTACAGGATGACAAGAGAATCTCTTTTACTTTATTCTAAAAAAAAATGTATTCAATACAATAAAAAAATCTCTATATGTTTAAAACAAACTCTTTTCAAATCTGAACAACACTTGTATTTATGATGGGGTTGAATAATTTATAAAAGAATATTGCAACAGTGATAAAAAAAACTTCATGATATCACTGTAAATTTGAAAAGAGTTTTTGCCAAAGTGGATAATATGGGAATACATGAGCGACTGAGAGAGAAAGGTGTGTGTGAGTTGTACTTGGGTTGTGAGTTGATGAGCAATGTCAGTGGTTATTAGAAATTAGTTAAATGAATTATGAGTATTATTTAGTAAAAGAGATTCTCTTGTCATCCTGTACACTCTGGTTCAAACCCCTTTATATATTCCGAGCTCACATAAGGACAGTTCGCACCCCACCTGCACAAAGTTTGTCCATTGTACTTGAAAGTGTTGTGAAGTTGTGTCTTTCACCCAAACGGAATGTGCCCTACAAGGCCATGATTAGAGGCTGGCGCCTGGTGGGCATGTTATCTCACTTTGGCCAAAGCACGATCCGGCCCATTCCCGAGTGACCGCGAGTTATAGCTCATATAACGGACTAAATCCTAAGATCCCTGAATTCCATGACACCAGGTTGCCTTTGAACATCATCCCCAGAGCAACACATCCTGAAATGTTCAAAGAGGACAGGATATATCGTTCAGCAGCAATCGTGTGATTTGTATTGCGAGGTGCTGGAAAGGATAAACCATAGTTCAAATGAGAGTGAAGACCTGGGAGTCGGATGGCACAGAGGGAGTGAGTGAAATGTGTGGGTGAAGGTTAGAATGCTCTGGAACCTCCTGTGTGTCTCTTTTGAAGCCTGCCATGTGCATGGTGTGAGTGATAAATAAGCTGTATAGTAGACGTGTAGTTAATTTGTTCTCTGACCTTCAACATGAGAAGATGAGCCCCGCAGTGCCCACGTGATGGAAGACGAATGGACGGACAGACTGGGCTGGTGTCAATAAACTGCCATCCCATATGTATAAAGGCAGCATCTGTATAGGTTCCAGCCAATCAACCGCAGGGCTGTGTACTATACGTATTGCGTCATTATGACAATGTTTTTGCCTGAAATGTTTCTGCTTGTACCTTTTTTGGCAGAATATTCTTGGCAGCAGAGTTCTTTGCTGTTGCTCTCATCTGTGCATGAGATTACAACTTGTTATCCCTGCAAGATCGACTTGAGCCTTTCTTCCCTAGCGGGTTGTATTTCTTCTGGTGTGAGCATTCAGGAGCTTGCTTTCAAGACTTTTTGTAGAAAAGAGACTTAACCAGTGAAGGCTCTTATAGCTGAGAGCAGAACTGTTGGCTCATGCTGAGAAAGCTTGAGTGTGTGCTGTGCTCGGGAGTCCCACCTTGTCCCTTGCTCAAAACATGGGGAAGGAAGACCCCTGGCTAACATTTGTGAACACGTGTTTCTTTCTTGTGAACCTTATCCACACTCTTTGTTTGTATTTAGTTTAAGGATTGGCAATAGATTTTTCTTAGAATAGGCCCTTTCATTTTGACACAACACACCACTAGGACTGCCATATTATTATTTGATAGTTGTAGCTTGCTCCCATCATAGATTTAGGTTTAGATTAGGCATTTCTCCAACCCACATATACAGTTTAATAAACACTCTTGAACTTGTATCTGTCTTTACTGTTACCACCATGAGTTCCTTATGTATGGTGTCAGAGGTGGGATGTGATCCAATTGATGCTAGTTGGAAAGCTCACTTATATAAAGAAAACCCAAATAAACATTTCCCTGCCCTGTCCTCAGTATTAGAGGAAGAGCAAATGAACAACTCTCCCCAGTATGACTCAGAAATCTTGGAGTCGAGAGGCAAACCCTACCAACCTGAAGACCAGAATCTCAGGGGAACCAGCTATGAGGAAATAGATCGGCCTCATAGAGACTCTGCCATTAGAATGAGGGTTACCTTTCACCCTTTAAGGCCCCAGGCGATTCCCCCTGAACGGAAATCAGTAAACGGCAATAGCTATTACCTCTGATGTCCCCGGCGACTATCTTATTCCAGGGAAAGATACAATTGCCATAGCTTTGGACTTACAGATAGGTTATTCTGCCACCTGAGCCATTTATGTGGCATCACTTATATCTTGTGGAGATGAGCCAAAATTTGCTTTGCTCAACTTTTCTCATACTCCAAGAGGTATTCATCAAGGTGAAATACTGGGGACCCTTGTATATGAAAACCTATGGAGCTCCCCGCCTAAGAAGACCACTAAAAACCCATGTGGGTTTGATGAGCCTCAAATAAATCATCCCTTCCTTTCCTCAGATGACTCAATTCCGGCATTGCAGGATTTGGAAGCTTTAATAACTCACCATCTCCCTGGGCATAGGAAATATAAAATCCCATCGCAAGAGAAATTACTCACAAACTCATTCCAGGAGAAGAGAGAATGTACAGAGGATCCACTAAGTCCCAACATCTTAAGGGCAAAGGAAAATGAGGAAAGGTAGAAAACAAAACACCCAGGGAACCCGAGCTCAGGAAAATACCCAAAGAGAACCGAAATATGGGACCTGGGGGAAATGTCATCTCATGAAACATCTGGAGCAGCTCTAGAGACCCCTTTTACAGAAGACCGAATCCCAAAATCCCATCCTTACTATTCAGAGGGGATGATAAGGGGTGAGCCATTCAGAGAAGAGGTACAAAAGGAACCCTATATTGACCAGGAGGAACAAAACCTGGAGAGTAGTCATGTCACCGAAAAAAATGTTTAGCCCCCTGAATAAGGTTAGGAGAGGGTCAAACTCCATGTTATCTTTAAATCACTTAGAAGCCTCTCAATTACACCAATGCCTATTTTGTGGAGAGTGGGGGCACATTATGGAGGCCTGTTCTGAAAATATGGTGGAAGAACTACTGGCAGCTCAAGACAGGGAAAGGAAGATGGAATGGCCAAAACGAAACACTGCGGTCCAACCAGCATAGGGGAAGGGTATGTGAGAAATCTGAGGGTATTCTACCAAGTAGACTTCATGAATCCCTTATTCAGTTGGGAAAGGGAGGGCTGGTGCTCTCAGATTCCAACCCTGGGGGTGGACGAGCGAGGGAGGATCACCGGGGTAGGGCATCCCAGGGTTCTGCTTGGGGAAATACCCCAGGTGAGACGCAGCCTTATGCCAGCGAAGAAGGAGTGGACAAGATCTTTGAGACCTTTTTAGGTTGTACCACATCTGTCTCCCTTCCTCCCTATAGATCTCTCTTGCCCAAATCCTATAAAACCTCTGTATATAACAAATGCTTTAAGATCCCAGAACCTGTTCCACCCAGAAACTGTCTCCCAATCGTTCTTCTCCACGTCCCTCTGCCTATTCTTTCCCGAACACCCAGTCTACTTTAACAAAACACTACCATTCCCACAATCCCCCCTGTTCATTTTACGATAATAATCCGGTTCATTCCCATTTATTTCCCAAACTCTACCAATCTCATCCTTCTTAGTTTTAGCCCCCCTAGTATGAGGGTTGTAATTCCATATAACACCTTTGCCCCATCCTACCACGTAGGACAATCAGACACACTAAACCCTCACTTTTCCGACATGAACTCTGTCGTACCCCATGAAAGACAACGGACTAATACCAAAACTGTTTACCTGACATGTCCCAACTGTAAGGAACTCAAGGTGGCAACAGTAAAGACAGACACACGTGATCACAGTTTAAGGGTGTTTATTAAACTGTTTAGGTAGGTTGGAAAACGCATATTCTAAACCTAAATCTAAGATGGGAGCAAGCTTCGACCATCAAACAATAATAAGGCAGTCCTAGTCGTGGCTTTGTCAAATAAAAAAGCCTATACTAAGAAAAACGTATTGCCAATCCTTACACTAAATACAGAAGAATTGTGGGATAATGTTTTTAAGAAAGAAGGAAGCGTTCACAAATGATAAGTCAGGATGCGGTAGTCGGGGTCTCCCTTCTCCACGTTTTAAGCACTGTTTGTTTGTTTGTTTTATTCACTTAAAATGCACACCAAACCCGAAGGTAGCCGGGCGCAGCAATACAGAAAATACTAGGCTTAAGTTACAGGCTAAGGTCATGGGTTACATTCAGAATACAAAATACAAAATACAGTATATTACAGGTAGAACAGCAATTACAGTTTACAAACAGGCATAGTGATTACAGAGTACAATGAGGACAGTATATGTACGGGCACTGAATGGACATTAGCTCATCGGCCAGATGGACAGAGTGAAAAAGTCCACAAGACCAAAAATAGGCAGGACAGTAATGTGTCTATACTGGGGTCTCGTAAGGATGAGTAGGCACTAGGGGGCTAATCATTGGCAGACCTCAGCAAATTAATCTAGTTAGATCTAAATTTGGGAAAGGGCTGCTCCTCACGCAAAGGGTGAGGCAGTGAGTTCCATAATTGGGCCGCCCGAACCTGGAAGCTACCTCCCCCGCCTTAGTTAGCCTAAATCTTGGTATGATGAGGCTATTAGCATTTGAGGTTCTAGTTGGGCGTGTATGATTTCTTTTTGTGAATTTGTTTGTGAGATAGCTTGGTGCGGCATTGTTCAGGGCTTTGTGAACAAGGGATGCCACTTTTAAGTGGATTTTATTTTGGGTAGACAGCCAGTTGTTTTGGCGCCTGATCTTTGAAATATGTAATTTTTTGGACACACCGAGGGCAGCTCACAGGGCGTTATTTTGTAAAATTTGAATTCGATGTGTGATGGATTTATTGGCTCCAATGTAGAGGGCATTACAATAGTCGAGCCTAGAGAGGATTAATGCTCTCGCTAAGATAAGGCAGTTGTTGTCAGAGAGAAAGTGTTTACCTGCTCTAATGAGCTTACATGTGTAAGCGGTGGCCGAAGCCAGAGACTTCACCTGTTTGTCAAGAGAGAGGGTGGTATCCAGATAGAAGCCAAGTGTATTCACCTCTTTAGACACCTTGATCATATTACCATCAATCTCAAATGATGTATAGTCCTGGCTAAGTTTTTTGAGGTAAGAATGAGTCCCTAGGATGGTAAACTCTGGTTTATCATCATTCAGGCATAGACCGTGGGTTACCATCCATGCCTGTATAATGATATACACTCTATTTACCAAGGCCAAATCCTTATTATAATCCCCAGAAAGTGGGAGGAGAATCTGGGTCTCATCTGCATAGTTAGTGTAGGTGATACCGAGAAGGTCCAGATCATCAAAAAGGGGCTTAGTAAATATGTTGTATAGAGTAGGGGAGACACAAGAACCCTGAGGAACTCCACACAGGATGGGGATTGGGTCAGCCGCTGCCGATGGGGAGAACACCCTCATGGTCCTGTCGCTAAGAAAGGATTGAATCCAAGTTATGGCATCTCTGGAGAAATGTGCAGCAGAGTCTAAATGGCTGCAAAGTACCCCATGGTCCATGAGGACAAATGCCGCTGAGAGGTCCAACAGCAAGAGGAGAGCCATTTTCCCTTTATCTCTTAGATCATCTATTTGTGCCTTCAAATCAATGCGGGCAGTCTCTGTGCCATGTTGGGGTCGGAATCCTGATTGGCACTCTCCTAAGAGTTTGTGTTGTTCCAGAAAACTTTGGATTTGATTATAAGCAATCTTATCCAGGATTCTAAGCAGAAAAGGAACTGTCGTGATGGGACGGTAGTTCGTGGGTATAAGATTGTTTTAGATTGGTGGGCACAGTGCCGGACGTGAATGAGGAGTTGACGAGTTTTGCAATAAATGGGGAAAGATCCCTAGCAGCATCTTTTATGAGCTGGGCAGGGCAGGTATTGCCCTGACAGTTTGAGGGCTTGAGGGAGAGGATGACTTTCTCCACCTCAAGGAAAGATGTTTTAGAGAACATAAATCGTGCAGCTGGGTCCTGTTCCTTTGGAACACGGTCTATAATTGGGTTGTAAGTCTTGGGCGGTTGTGAGAGGGAGGCTTTTTTTGGGGCTATTTTCATTTGGAGTAAGGAGATTTTATTTGATAGTGCTTGTTGAATATCAGAACACCACGTTTTATCTTTGGAGCATATATCCGGAGTGGGGGTGGATGACTCTAGTTCCTTGAGGATGGTGAACAGTTCCCTCATGCTTGAATTAGCATTGGATATACGGTTGTTGAATGAGTTCTGCTTGGCCAAGTGGATTTCTTTTTTATATTGGGAGGAGATTTCTGTTAGTTTCATTTTATGATCTTCTGAGGGGATAAGCCTCCAAACTGTTTCACAACTCCTCTTGGGTAGACGCAGATGCTTTAATTCAGGGGTAAACCATTTATTTAGGAGAGATTTAGGTTTGCTTGGTCTAAGTTTCAGAGGGGCGATGTTGTCAAGAGTGGTTAACATAATTTTGTTATACTCGACTAATATTTCTGGGTCTAACTGATCCTCTAATCGGTTAAGGATGGGTAAAATTGCCAGGATCACTTTATCGCTGGTGATGCTCTTTTTATTTCTTGTTAGGCATGGCGGGGCCATGATGGATACTGGCACAGGTGGCCTGGAGGTAGATAATTCCAATGACAAGAAGAAGTGGTCTGTCCAGGGTTGAGGGACAATGGTGTTCATATTGGCGGTGCAGTTGTAGTCTGCTAGCCAATCAAGGATTCTCCCTTCATTGTGAGTGGGTTCTAGAGTTTTTTGCGTTATACCCAAGTTGGAAAGAGAATTGGCAATGGTGTTGGCATTTTTATCTAGAGGGTCATTGAAACCCAAGTTGAAGTCCCCTAAAACAAGTAATTGGGAAGAAGATTTAAGGTTGTTAGAACGTAGGTTGTGGATGTCCTCCTCAAATGTCCCTATGGGTCCAGTTCGTCTATAGATAAGGTGGATAGTCAGTGTTTGGGACCTGGCTAGAGGAAGTTTGATGGTAAGTGTTTCGCATTAATCGGGTGCTGTGGTAGGCGTGATTCTCATACCTAAGCTGGTCTTTGCGATGATGTAACAAGGGGGTTGTCCTATCCTCTATGAATCTAAGGAGTGCACAGAGTAAATCAAGTGCACACTGGTTTTTAGACCCTTTTGGGTGCCCGTACAATTTGGGCGACCGTTGTTGGAAACAACATGCTTGCTTCTGACAACACATATCTCAAACTCGTATAAGAATTTCAGCTTTTAATTATTTAGCTGATGCTTTTTTCCTTTTTGCAAGGAGTTTAGGTTTTTATATATACATGACAGTACATGATGTCCATTGTGGTAAACAAACAGTTATGTTAGAAATTCACTAAAACATAAATACAAATGACATAGGGTGTGGACCATTCACTCATATATTTGACAAGCAACTTGTTTGTAAGTGGAATGTCGCATGCCATTAGGTGTAGAGAACACAGGATGAAAGTACAAATGGAGGAGACGTTGATAGTAGGTCTCCTATGCCTGGCTGAAGTCTGACCTCATATATGGTCTTTGCGATGATAGCAATGCCGCCACCGCGCATATTGTTCTGTCTTGCCTGAATATCGTATAGTCTTCCGGGATTGCTAGGGAGAGTAGGGGTCCTGCGGCGTCATGCAGCCATGACTCTGTGATAGTGAGGAAGTCCAAGTTATCGAGCACTATCAAATCGCAGATGTCTGTGGCATGTGCGGTCAAGGATCTGCAATTTATTAGTCCCCCTTTGAGGGGGAGGCAGTTGGATGGGACGGTTCTGTTTTGGTAAGGGTGGAGAGAGGCTTCAGGCTGTTGAGGTGGAAGATATTTGCCTTCTGGATGTTAGATCTATTGTTGGTAGGAGGTAGGGTTCTAGTCAGGGGCTCATGAAGTCTCGTGACTCTAGCTCGGAGCCTGGAATTTCTGAGGAGTAGACTACATGGGTTACTTGGATACTCAAATGAAGGACTCAGATCCCGGTGTTCCATAGTGGTACCGGTAGCTAGGGAGGTCATGGAAGATTTGTTTAGGGCTCTGGTGAGCGCTGTGGGGAAGCTACAGTCCACTTTCTGGTGGGTGATGATTAGGAGGAGTAAATATATTAGCAGGCTACAGGGTGTGCTATTGGACAAGGTAGGATTCTGGAGCACAGCACACGCTTGAGCTTTCCCAGCATGAGCCAACAGTTCCGTTTCCAACAATCAGGGCCTTCAGTGGTTAAATCTCAATGAAATGTCTCTAGCCTCCAAGGACCTTATAGGTTTCTAAATAATAAACAAACGTTCCTTTCTGTATACACATTGGGTGATGCCTTTCACCCCTGGAGCCCCCTCTTCCGGGCTCAGGTCCACCAAAAGTTCTTAGCGATATCAGGATCTTCAATAGGTAGGTTTCTTACTTCTGAGGGTCTGACAGTTTCAAAATAACAAACAAAAGGTTAACAAAAAGTTCTAAAGACCTTCTCTGGTTGTACTTGGGTGATAGCTCTTCCCCCATGGCCCCCCCTCTCACGGGCTCAGACCCCTCTTGAATATCAGGTTCCTTCTGTCGAGTTCCCTCTGGCATGCATTCAAAAGGCTTTCTCTGTTGCATTTGCGAGTCAGTGGATGTTGGCATCTCACCCTTGGATCCCCCGCTTCCGGGGTCAGATCCCACTCAACTATTTGTCTCCCTCTGTCGGGTTCACTACAGTTTTCTCAAAACAATCTCTTTAGTGACATTCACAAATCTTAATGTCTTTTTAAACAGTTCACTGTGGACATTCCTCTGCCGGGTTCACTCTTGTAAACACACTGTGTATCGGGTCTTAAGACTACACCCCCTGTTTATCAGCATCCCTCCGTCTTGCCAACTTTGTCATCAGTTTTTACAAGGTGGGATTCACTTGACTTAGCTTCACAATCATCTGTCGGTCAAAGGCTTTCGACTGTACAGAGAATTTTACTGGACCCCTATGTGACCATTTTGACCCTCTTTCTCGCCTTTCCCAGTGTCATCTGGTAATGGTAGTTTCAACAATCGGTAATCGCCCAGAGTTTCCTGAGTGAGCACCCACATGGTGCCGGACTCCCCTGTTGCTGGTTTTCCCCTCTTTTTATCAATGGTTCTTTGTACTTTCACAGTTCAATTAGCCGCTTGCAGCTTGCTACTTTTCGTTCAACACTGTTCGGTTTCGTATCGGCTCTCCCCTTGAATCACCAGCTGTGATGAACTGCCTGTCTTTTCTTCTCTCTGGAGTCAAGGTTGGTACCACAGAGACGAGCTCCTTTCCTCGGCTTAGTTATCAAGTTATCAGCAGAGGAAGGTCCTGTGTACCAATGACATCTGCTGCAACACACAGTGGCTATTGTTCGCGGTCTTACGATTCCTTCTGCAGAGGTTTCACAGGCTTTGGTCAGAAATGGCAAGGTCTCATCTCTCCTTCTCACCCTCTTGGTACGTGCCGTCTTTCTCCTCCTCTTGAACAGCCATGCTGAGGTAACGCTCTCGACATGAGGTCTGCCTTGATCATCTTGTGCTCTCATGCTCCACTTTTTTCCCTGTGGGGAAGGAAAAGAGCCGTCAGGTGTGTACGATTGAGGTCAATTGCCTGCCTTTGCATGACCCTTGTGTTGCGACATGTCAGTTAATTGGTTTAGGTGTTAGTCTGTGGTCCTGTGATATGCAAAAGTGTTCATGTCGGGAAAAGGGGGGTTATCATGGAAAATTATACTCTTCGTTCTAGGGGTGTTGGTAAAGTGAGGAGGGTGAGATTGGTGGGGTTTGCTAAACGAATGGAGATGACCAGGATTATTAGGGTGGACAACAGAACAAAGACGATTCTCACAGTTGAGCACGAGAAATTCACTGAGAGGAAGGGAGGTAGATGTTGTATAGCTTACAAAGGCCTCAGGGTTCTTTATACCAACTATGCAGATGATACCCGGGTCATCATGAAACTTTTGGGCATCCATTCACAGGATACCATTGCCATTAACACTATCTATGTCACTATCCAGGCCTGTATGGTAGCCAACTCGCTGGCCCTCAACACCGGCAAGACAGAGCTCCTGATTGTTGCCTCCGGCCCCAAGCTCAAAAAAACTTGCCCCTGACTATAAAAGCTTTAACATCTCAGAAAGTACCATCCTTGTGGCAAAGAGTGTGAAGACCCTGAGCATCATTCTGGACACCGAGCTGACAATTAGACAGCATGTTGCTCAGATTCGGGCCTCTTGCGGGCGGTTTCATCAATAAATTACTCAACCATATACTCCCTTTTATCTCTCACGGGAACATCTACCTCTTAGCCCCAGCCCTGGTGAATTCTCGGCTGGACTATTGCAACAGTCTGTTGATTGATACCTCCCAAGTTAACATCTCAGCATTGCAGATCACTCGAAACGGGCCGGTACAAGCTATTCTTGGCCTCACCAGACGCAACCACATTACCAACGCCGGGAGGGAGCTGCACTGGCTGCCCGTGAAACACTGCATTACCCACAAAATGCTGATTCTGACACAAAAGTGCCTGATTCTCGAGGCCCCAACCTATCTCACTGACCGCTTGAGGGCTCCCTAGCCGACCCGCACTCACAGGATCAAGCCAGACTTTTCCAGCCTAGATTTAGGCTGGCCAGATTTAGGGGGGCTGGTTTTGATACTCTTGTCCCTACCACTTGGAATACTCTGCCACCCGATCTAAGGAAAACAAAAACCACTAACGATTTAACAAAAAGGCTCAAGACATTTCTTTTTAACAGCCCACTTTGCTGAGTACCCCCACCCCCTTTCTGCACTGACATTGGCCTTTCTAGACCCCGTTCTCTTTTTCTGTGTGTCCGTCCTCTGTAGGGTTTGTGTGTCTCCTGAGGCCTGCGGGCGTGCGCTGCGTTATTAAAATATAATTAAAAAATAAATACTCGAGTGTCAGCTCATGACCAAAACGAAAAATGAATTGTGCACCAATTGATTGCATTTGACTGTCACCAAAGCATGTAATGCTCGAACCTTTTTGAGAAGCATTTGTTGTAGGAAAAGCTGAAACATTCTAATAATATATTGTAAAGGGAGACTGAACTACTGCACACTTAATATTTCGCTTTGGTGTATGGGCCGACACTCAAGTGCAAATGAAGGCGGTATATAACTACCGTATGTATTTCCTATTATGCTTTGTTTTGAATAGATGTAGCTGTGTCATGTCTCTACTTTGTCACTTGTATGGTGCGCGTGCACAGGTGGTGTTCCTTGGCTTTTCTTGGGGTGACACAGCTGCACAGAATGCGGCGCGGGAACTGCTTTTCATACTGAACCTGTGTTGCTTTATGTTTGCTGAGGTTGGCACACCTATTTCTGCTCCGGGCTACTTTACATGTATTTGTATCTTTACAACTGAAGTGCCTGGTCCAGCGTTTCATTATTGGCCACAATGCACGTCATATTATGCAACATGCTAATGCACATTGACCTACTCATTATCTGCACGCTTATCTCTCTGCACTTTAGAACAATACCCTGGAAAATATTGCATGTATGCAACTTCCTTAAAGCATTGTGAAGGAGGCGGAAGCAGCTGAGCAAATGCATCTTCCCACAAACTGCACTGCGTGTAAAGTTCAGAGGTGACGCGGTCATCGAAAGGACAGTAACGCAACTCCCCCCAGGGATGACCTTGGGGTTGCAATGTGCAAGCAAGGAGACGCTTTTGTCAAGCAAGTAATTTGGGATATTGTGTGACATCACCTGGCCCAAAACATGTCACACCTCCTATGGTACTTTCAGGATTATAAATGAGGTTTGAGTGCTCAAGTGCTGGGTGCAGAGGACAGGGGGCTGGTCAAGAAGGACCCCCTTATTAATACGTGGTACAAGAAGCCAGCCTGCTTCAGGGGAAAGGCAGATGTTGGCGGACAGCCATGGGGTGCCAGTAGCAGTACATGATCCCTGAAAGACATGCATGGGTGCTGACTTAGAAACCTGGGGCATCTTCGGCTATGTGGCCCTGAATTTCCAAAATGATATGCATATCGTATTTCCCTTGCTGTAGCTAAGAGAAATGAGATAGAATTACATAGCTGTCATCACCCTTAGGAATGTTGGCCCACATCCAACATAGTCTTTCCTCACTAGGAGCCTCTTTGTGCTAACATTGCAATAGCCATATTGCTGTGCAAATAGGACTGCCAAGGTTGATTTGTGAATTTGCTGGCTATTGCCATTGCTCTGGTCAGAGCTGTGTGTGAATCACAGAAGTTCGCTATTGCATCTAACTTCCCTTTGCTACCTTTAGGACCTGTGATTAATTTGCTGTGTCCTGGCATTGAACATATAGGTGCATACTATAATCCTTTTCAGTCTCTCTACAATATTTACAAAACATGCCCAAGTGATCAGAGTGGAACATATCTCGGGATGTGATGTGACTTGAGAGCTACCCCACTCTTGGAAGTTATCCTAGCTTCAGGCTTTCATTGCAAAACCTGTTGGTTCCACACGTGGATCCTCGAGTAGCTCTTTTCGCGTATGTCTTGATTTTGCTAAGTGCCTGCTAATGAAGCACTTCTGACCTCTTTCCTGGATTCGCATTATAACATTTTGGGGGGCTGCCCTAATATGCAGTCGACAGATTCAATTGGATCCAAAATGGAGAAGTCTGGTTGCAGGTGCCAGAGTAGGAGAGAACATGTGACTCCAGCACTGATAAATATGCGATGGTTGCCGTCGGGAAAAACAATTGAATTCAAGGACATGTGAATAGTACACGGGACTGTCTACAACACTGGCCCTGCATTCTCTGCCAAGCGAGGATCATTTCACACTATAATTCTAGCCTTGGGCTCATCAGAGACAGGTCTGATAGTGCCTCATTTGGGATATAGAGGCTTGGTTGTGCAAGCAGCTTTCATCTGCAACAAGGACCTTCCAGCCTAAAACACTGGAAGGATCATTTTAAGTTTGGCAGGACTTATAAGCCTAGCATTTCTCAAGTTAGGCTACTGTGTGAAAATTCTATATGCTTACTCAAAGTAAATATTGTGATCCAAAATTAACAAAATGCTAGTTGCATAGTCAGCGATGTGTTCTAAAAATGAAATGTGGAATAACGTAACGTGGTGTGCCTTCTCTGAGTTTTATCACGTGTAAGTGTGGGCGTATTATATTGCCTGCTGAGGTGAATTGGGTTTAAAATATGAGACATGCACTACTAAAAATACACATTTTTTTCTCAGCAAATTTGCCTAATTTTTGGGAAAATTCGTTATTTTTTGGCAAATGGATAGTTTTATTAAAATAATGTCATTGTTTTATCAATTTGGTTTGTCCTTTGAAAACCTTATTTTTTTAGCAAATTGTCTTGATTTATTTTAAATGCTTGTATTTTTAACCAAATTACTGAAGATCTGGTTCCTTCATGCACCATTTCCCATATTGGATAAGGAGTACACTATGAGAGGGAATGTCCTACTGCAATTGAGCTATAGAATTCCATTACTTTATGTTTAATGTGCACTTGCTGTCAGCTAAGTGAGGAGACTTAATTGTCATAAAAAAATAGTTATTTAGGTTCTTTGCGCATTCGGTTGCTGTGGACAGGAGTTTGGAGTGGGGTTCAGCGTGCAGTGTTCTTTAATTTGCCACTTGCTTGTCAAAGGGTCAACTTGGATGTATGTCTTTACTTTGACAGCATTCAATTTGCCAGACATTTACTTTTCTACATTCACTTCAACAGACACTTACTTCTTGTAAGACCTGCAACACCTCTTCTTTTGTGCTCCATATTCTTCCCCCCTGCTACCTGTTAACCCCAAACCTAACATTATGCTATCACTAACCACGTTGTATGTCATTGCCTGTAATTTCTTGGTCCGCACTGCCTGCTCTGCTTCCTTGAACCTCTACGCACCTCCAGGCCAGCTTGGCTAACATTCAGTGGCATGTTATTTACTGCAGCATTGATTAGGGCTGGACATTTTGGCTGTATAGGGTGTGGGAAGTCCCATTGATTATTGTGTTGTCACGATTAGAAGGGTCTGCATGTTCCGTATTTTCGGATAACTGGTTGCAATAAGATAATTTGGCATGTGGAATCTGTTTGAAAGATTTCGTTGATGGGGGGTGTTCTAGTGTTTATTTTTCTAGTTGCTGCTTAAAGCATTCAATTTTCTTTTTTGGGACCCCATAAATGCCACCAACTCCATGCATGTAATGGAATAAGGGGCTTTATCCTGTTCTCTCCATAGCGTGGTAGGACTAGTGGTGGGCATGTTATGGTTGTTGCAAGTTTCTCATGTCACACTGCATGATAAAGCACTCTTGCCAGTTCTGCATTATTCCATCCCCTCTGTTGTCAGTGACAACACCCTGGATGTTTCAATTAACTGTAAGCTGCCTGTCTCTCACTTTCTTGAAGATCTCCTCTAGTCTGTCTCATATCTACTGAGTTAGGGGGCACCCCAATGTGAAGGGGTTTGGAAGAGGACCAAGCATGTGGCGGACCAGCAAGGATCAAAAGAACCAGACTAGTATCAGAGAGTAGCTGAGAAGGTTAAAGGTCAGGAGCGTAGCAAAAGGAGGTGACAAGACCGTACTCAATCTTCTTGGGGTGCTGGAAGACAAACTATTCCCCTTGATTAACCTGACCATTGCCGAGAGGTTTGCCTTACATCACCAGTTAATGAGAGAGATCCAGCAGCGCCTACAGGAGTAGTTTGAAGGAAAGAACAACAGCGGAGAAGCAGGGTGGAGGGAACCCTTAAGCGGAACAAGGAGAGGAAATATTGAAGAAACTGAAGGAAGCAGGAACCCTTTCAGCCCATTAGAGGCTGCTCTAATCTTTATGAATGGTTCAATATTACAATTTTAATGTTAAGCTGAGTGTTGTGGAAAATTAAATGAGCACCAAGCCAAGAGTGCCTGTTCTACTTACTGATTCAATCCTACTATTCGTTTATCGCAGACACATTTTGAAAATATAAAAATCTGTCTTCATTCTTATGTTGCAAAAATGCTCTTTGATTTTATGCAACGCAGGCTAGAACTCTCACTGGTGTTATTTGCCCACTTCCTTTTACTAATAAGGGTATTGCCAAATAATACAATAGGAGTAGGTCAGACTGTCCATCTTGGCATGATAAACATCCATCAGAAAATAATTTACACAATTACTCAAGGTTTTGTTATTGTGCTTTTCTCAGTAAAACATTTGTAATATTCTTATTATGACTTAACTCTATACTTATACTGTAGGCGATCATTAGACATGAAGATTGTGACATTTTAAAAAGAGGCAGTTAATACAGTTAGTACAATTAAATAATGTTCTTTCTTCTTTTAATAGCTGCGTTTGCAAAAATACACAATCCCACCCTCAAGCCACAAGATATGTTTTTTTTCCTTGGGGCATGCAGCTGTGCAACAGTTGGAGGAAGTGCGGCTCTAGCACACATGTACCTGAGAATGCAATGCTCACCCACTGTGACGAGGTCCAGGGATGAATATCGGTTTCTAAACCATCAATCAGACCCACACCTCTAGCACACCAGAAGGGATCCGAACAGATTGGAAATACAAGTAAATTCTAAACCTCCTTGTCCAATTTTGCTAACGTCGACAGAACATACAAGTATTACCCAATGATAAAAGGAACTGTCCAGTCAAGGTTGTATACAAATATCTACTTCATTATTATTACAACAGATGGTTTTAGCACACTACAAAATACAGCCCACCCTGTAAAGGAATACAGAGGACAGACAGTTTCACGAAGGAAAGGGATGTACTCTGAATACTGACAGGAGGGTAGTCGGTAAAGCAATCAGTCTTAACTGTTGATGGTTTTTTGGTTTCAGCAACAAGGGAGCACGGGGTCGTAAATGTCACTAGGGGCCTTCGGAGAAGGACCAGGGGGACAGAACTACAATGTACCTGGTGCTTGAGATGATCTTGATGCGCCACAGCGTTGAGTTGGTTCCAGGACGCTTTGCAGCTCCTGCAACAGAGTTTGAGATGGGAGACAGCTGCAGGTAACAAGCGCCAGGCAGTCCGGCAAGCGAGGCTGGACGGACGGCTGCAGGCTGGCCTACACCGCGGCTCAGGGTCAAGAATCGTTGTCTGTGTGCTGGTTGGTGGATCTAGAACGCTGGTCAGGTGTCTTGGATGGCTTTAGTGACTGCAGCGTGACAACAGTCAGTGGTGCTGCCGGTCGCGCTTTGGGGGCTTAACTACCTCGAAAATGTCCTTAAAAGATCGACGCTGGTTGATGCTCGTTGTGGCACTCCTCCTAGATTCTTCGCTTGGCATGTGTTGTCTTTTAAGGAGGAGGGCCCAAAGCTGCAGAGAGTGTTGGACTTCCCACCTAGGAAGCTTGCTGACAGAACCTAGCAGGACACTCTGCATGTTGGCTGGGTACCAGTTCTGGAGCTGTTGGATGGGTCCTCTGAGTTCGGTATCTCCCTCTGTTCTCTGGGAGATGTTTAGGGGTGGGATCTTGCTTCCCTCGTGGAAACCCTGGCCTTCTTTCACTTGTGGAAGCAGTAAGGCAGATTATACCTTCAGCCAGTGTCCAAATGAGTCCTCCTTTTTACTCCTTTCAAAGTCGCCGGATTATCTGCCCAAAGATGGGCTCAACCCTCTTTTAAAGCCAAATGGGCCCCAGTGATTGGTGCAGACTAAGCCTACCTTAATGAACCAATCATGGGTCCCCACCAACAATCTGTGTGAGGTCATAACCAGAGTGTGTTGCAAGAGGAAAGTTAAGGGGTGACAACATGCACTACTAAGTCCCACCCATCTTCCTGTCTGTTGTGGAGCAAAGTGTCTCTCTGGTTAATTGAGCTCTCTGTGACTCCTGATCAAAGCGCAGGTCTCCCTTGAAGTTTGTGGTGAGAACAGACTTTCTGTCTCCATCAAATCACATACTTCTTCCCTCTGAAAGGGGGTTCCCTGCCGGGGTTGCTACTGTAAACATTTGTCCCAGACATGACATTCACTGCTCTTCATACAGAGGGGTAGGAGCTAGCTTCAAGTTGACACATTGTATATCAAAGAGGTTTTAGTTCAGTGTCCCTTGTGTTATTCTGTCACGAAGCCTCTTCGCAGGCCTGCCTCAATTAACTCTCATCAGTATGCGCTGCCACCACACAGAACTTTGACAATAGAACAGGGTGGATCCATGGAGCCCTTCATATTTAATTAGGCTAGCCAAAGCAGTAGGAAGATGTTGCCTTCCCCCTTCCTGAGATTCTTTGATGTACCTGTCGTGACTGTCACATTCCAGCTAAATGTGACAGGGAGGACTGTTCCTGAAGGCTGTCTCCACTGGAGTACACTTGTGTTTGTTGTGTGGTGAGCATAGACAAATGTGTGCCCCAGTTTAGCCCCACACATTTTCTGAGGCTGATCTCCCATCATTCTATTACTTAAGAAATTTCAAAAAAGCCCAGGCGAGCGCACACTCTCCATGTGGATGGTCGAATTCCTCACATGCCCCCCAGCGTCAACATATGAACCACCACCCTGCTGAGGGTCTGGTTCATCATCAAGGTGAAGGTACAAGCTGCGGCTATCTGCATTTCCATGCTGGCAGCCTGGCTTATTTTGCATGTCCATATCTAATCCCTGTAGGGATATGGCCCAACACAAAAGCGTAAGGTTCTCCCCTTGCATGGCCATTAACCATTGCAGAGGCCGGTGGTCTGTCTAGATCATAAAGTGAGACCCAAAGATGTAGGGTTTCAGCTTCTTTACGACACACATGACTGTGTACGCCTCTTTTTCTATGACAGCCCAGTTCCTTTTCCTTTTTGTCAACTGCCTGCTAATGTAGGCGACAGGTTGCTTCATCACTTCACAGTTCAGCTACATTAACACTGCTCCAACCCCCAAATCACAAGCGTCTGTCTGGATAATGAACTGCTGACCATAGTCTGGCAATTTCAAAACTGGGGCCCTGCACAATGCATCCTGGAAGGAGGTTTGACAGGCAGGGGTCCAAGTTACCTACTTCACCATTTTCCTGGAGGCTACATCATTCAGGGGCATGGCAATGGTCCCATACCCTCTGATGAAGGACCGGTAGTACCCGGTGAGACCTAAAAAGGCTCTGGCCTGCATCTGTGTGGTTGGGATGTCCCCATCCTTCACAACCTATACATTTGCTTTGAGAGGTTATTTCTTACTGCCACCGACCAGGTGCTGTAGGTAAGTCACTGTGCCCTGCGCTATCTGGCACTTTGTGACCTTGATAGTCAGACATGCATTCTTCAGCGCTTGAAGCACTTGTTTCAGGTGGGATGAGTGATCCTGCCAGGTGTGGCTGAAGACCGCAATGTAGTCTAAATAGGTGACACTGAAGTTTTCCAGACGGAACAAAAACTGGTTAACCATGCGCTGAAAAATGTCAGGGGAATTCTTCAATCCGAAGGGCATCACACTGAACTGATAATGTCCTTATGGGGTTGCGAATGCGGACCTCTCTCTCGCTCCATCTGTTAAGCCGACCTGCCGGGAAGTCAAAGATACTGATGTACTTGGCAGCGCCGAACATGTCAATGAGCTCGTCTGCCCAAATAAGCATCTGTCTTTGTGACAAAATTGAGCCCCCTGTAGTCCACACAAAAGCAAGCTTCAGTCTTCCCACATCTTGGACACTTCCTCCTTGATGGTGTCCCTGACCTTATCGGACATCCAGTAAAGCCTAACCTTAACTGGCTTACTGTCTCCAGTGTCTACATCATGAGAGCACCAATCTGCATGACTGGGAGTCATGGAAAACAGACCGGCAAACTGTCCCAGTAAACAGCAACAGTCTGTCAGTTGCTGTTCTGACAGGTCGATTGCAAGGTTGACACCTTCAACTGACCCATCTGTGGCTTGAGTGTGCAAGAAGTCTGGAAGGGGATTGGTCTACTCCTCGGTCTCTCCATCAGTCCTTAATGTCATGACCAAGTCATCCCGGCTATAATGGGGTTTTTCCATTTGGCGTGAAAGACCCTGCACATCTGTTTAGGTGTTTCATGTCAATGAGATAATTCACCTCACTGACCTTTTCTAGCACACAGTAAAGCCCAGTCCACTTGTCCTGAAGGGCACTGGGTTTGAGAGGCTCCATAATCTACACCCACTGTCCTGGAAAATAGACTGGTCGTGCCAGTACTTCATCAGCTCCTGACTGGTTTTAGGTTCTTTGTTGACTGTATCATGTACTTTGCAATTCTAGAACGAAGGCCAAGTACATAGTCCACCACATCTCGTGCAGGGGATGAGGGTTGGCTTTCCCATGCCTTTTTCCGTAGACTGAGGGGACCTTGTACAGGGTGTCCAAACTGAAGCTCAAAGGGGCTAAACCCTACTTCATTCTGTGGCACCTCCCTGTAGGCGAATAGAAGGCATGGCAGGAGAATCTCCCATTTTCGCCTCAGGTGCTCTTCCAGGGTCTTGTTGAACCACTCAACAAGCCCATTTGTTTGTGAATGGAAGGATTTAGAGAATCTATAGGAGACTCCACACTCTTCCCACATGACCTTCATATAAGCTGATATTAAGTTTGATGCCCTCTCAGAAACGACTTCTTTGGGGAATCCAACACGGGAGACTATCCCAACAGAGCCTTTGCAACCACAGGGGCTTTGATGCTCCTCAGAGGGACAGCCTCAGGGTATCTTGTGGCGTGATCTACCACCACCAAGATATATCTGTTCCCTGAGCTAGTTTGAGGATTCAAAAGGCCCACACTATCCATGCCTATTCTCTCGAAAGGCCGCCAAACCACGGGTAGCGGAATTACGGGGGCCTTTGTGGCACCACCTGACTTTCCAGAAGTTTGACAAGCCAGGCAGGACCGGGCAATTGCTTAACCTTTACACCGACCTGCGACCAGTAAAAGTGCGCAGACAACTGGTCTGATGTCTTAGTCACTCCCAAGAGTACCTGCTAAAGGAATTTGGTGAGCCAAATCCAAAAGAAACTTTTTGTGGCATTGGGAAATCACCAACCTCCTGGTGCCCTCGTTTGGCTCACTGTACATGTGTTCATCCTCCCAGTACGCTTTGAACAGGCCAGGGGCCTTGCCCCCTAGCCTGCTCCTCTGCCTGCATCTGCAGACCTGCCACAGTAGGACATTCTTTCTGGGCTGTGAAGAAGACAGTCTGACCTGGGCCCCCAGCCGATGTGAACTCATCCACCTTGGCAGGCCCCTCAGATCTGTGGCCACCTGGTCCTCCACCTCAGGTTCCTGTGCTCTGCCAGGCAACTCTGAAGTCACTGAGTCCCCTGCTACCAAAGTAGGGTCCTCAGTAGCTACTAGCCTCTCTCCCGCAGGTGTAGGTGACTCAGTAGTCTGTGGAACTGGACTGGGGGGTAGTGGCCACGCCAGTTCTTCCAACAAGTCCACTGGAACCACTCCAGGCCCTAAGGGTCTCACTGCATTCAATCTGGTGCTCTCTTTGGGCCTCGATCGGATAGCCGCTGCAACTATTTAAGGATCAGGAAGATCATTACCCAACAGACATGGGACAGGGATAGAGTCTTTCACTGCTACACGCCGCTGGGTTGTTTCACCTCACCAGCTGAACTCTACTATCGCCAAGGGGCAGGGCACTTCTCTTTCTGTGAACCCACTGACGCACAAATCAGGCCCATCAATATACTGGCATGGCTGTACCCACTACTGGGTGACAGTAGTGACGCTAGCCACGGTGTCTCAGAGCACCAGAGTTTTGTTTACATTGGTATACACATGTTCTAGATAGAGTTGAGTATTATTGGAAACTGAGGTCTCTTCTGGAGACCCAGTACCTTTCCCACTCAGTGTAACCAATCCACATTTGGCCACTCGTTGGCCTAATGGGAAGTCTTCCTCTAAGAGGCTCAGACTAATGATGGCCTCTTCCACGAGTCCAACATTCATTATGGCTTGCTTAGGTAAGCCCTTGCAAGCAGGATCCCCTTTCCTATAGCCCAGCTCCTTACAAACGAAATAACCTTTGGGTGATGAAAACGCAGGTGTCCCAGTGTTAGGGATGCCTGCACTCTTCTTTTCGGTGTGCAGGGCTGAACTAGAGTTTTGGGATTTCCCTTCGTTCTTTTGGGGACATGACTTCAAATAGGAATGGGTTGGAGGAACTTTGTCCTTCCCATCCTGTGAGTCTGTGATAATCTTGTTCACAAGATACTGGCGTAGGTCAACCTCACAATGTATCAATACATGCTCACACGCAATCAAATTGTACATCCCTAAATGTGTCAACTTTGTTACCAGTCACCCACCCACTCAGATATTTCAACAAGTGTATGAACGCTTCAAATGTCTGCGCACTTTTTTTTCTGAAGCACTTGAGATACTGTTCTGGGGTTTTACAGATGTTCCTGCGGAGGGCTGCCTTCATGCTCTCATAAGCGGGTCTTTCCTCAGGAGTTAACCAAAGAATTGCATCAGTCCCTGGTGTCGGTAAGCAACTCATCAGGGCTGCACCTCACAGTACCTCATCCTCCTCCTGTAGCTGGAAATCCAGCTCGAGCGCTTCAAACCAGTCAAAAATATCCTTCCCCACTTCATAAGCCTGCACTTAGTCTTTAGGGATGTGTGTGCCGCTGAGGCTTATCCCAGGCACTCTGGTTTGAGCCACTACTGCTGCTTTTGCTAGAGTTGGATCTGTTGGCCTCCTTCTTCTCATCAAGTGACAGCTTGCCCAGCTGTATGGCAGCGCTGTCCCGCTCTATGGTGATGATGTCCCCCTGTTTCTGTTCCTCTAGCGCTAGTCTCCGCTCCTCGAGCAGGAGCTTTCTAGCCTCTACCTCATTAACAGCTAGAACAATTACTGGGCCACTTAGAGACTGTGCTGAGGCCTGGGACCAGCGGGCTGCCGTACTAGCCCCTGTCCTCACTGATACTCTTGAGCGTTTTGAAACCACACTTGCACCCAGGTGGGATGATTGTCAAGAAACACTGCTTATGCGGTCGCCTTCACCATTTTCCCACTCCGGACGGTCTTGTCTGTTTGGGTACCCCAGGCCTAGCCCATCTCCTGAGGTCTTCTCCGCAACTGCCCTTGCTTCTACCCAAGCTCGGAGGCTGGTCAGCAACTCAGGTTTATTAAGCTTAGCGCTGTGGGGAAGTCTCCTCTCTTGACATAAGATGCGCAGGACATCCTTGGTCCTGCCTTTTGCAGTCTCCATGTCAAGATCCATGACTATTGCTAATACCTAGCAGTGACTAAATGTTGCCTGCAACAGTACCTTTATCGCTGGGTGACTAAACTGTGCACAAGGCTCCAAATGATCTGACCGCTTGGCACCAATGTGACGCATTAACTTCTGGGGCGCCAGTGGTCCAGCGATGAATATCTATTTCTAAACCATCAATCAGCCCCACACCTCTAGTACACCAGAAGGGATCCAAACAGATTGGAAACGCAAGTAAATTCTAAACATCCTTGTACAATTCTGGTAACGTGGACGGAACGGCAGGCTTACCTCTGCAAGGTCGTCTATCGTTGGTTAGTTGCAACACAGCGAAAATACTATTATTACCCAATGATAAAAGGGACTGTCCAGTCAAGGTTGTATAACAATATCTACTTATTATTACAACAGACCATTCTACCACACTACAAAATACAGCCCACCCTGTAAAGGAACATAGAGGACAGACAGTTTCACTTTTTAGTTGGACTTTAAGTCAGAACCACAGGTTCATCCTGTATTGGGCATGTACACAGAAGGTATTCAGCCAACGTGATGGGCAAGTCACAGCAGACCTCTGGTTATTTTACTTTCTGGATAGCCTGTTCATTGATGAAATGGCGGCCCTGTAGTGCAGAGTTAACATTTGTAATATAGAATTAGCACCCTTGTTCAAAGGGCTGAAATGGGGGTTAAAGGTCAGACAGCCCTAGTTATAGGCCCAAACGAAGTGAGGGCCTATAACATGGGCACTGGGACATTAGCCCCTGTTCCAGCCCTTGGAATGGTGGGGGGGTAATGCCTTTGGCACCCCGGTTACCAAATTGGTAACCCGGGGTGCGAAAAAAAAGGATTTTCATTCATTGAACGGGACTCCTTGCTTGTCCCGTTCAATGAATGAAAATGCTTTGCTAAAAGGGCTTCCATCGTTGTGGAAGGTGAGTCGCCTTACAGAGCCCCTCTTCCATTACCATGACAGCCTGCAAAAGCGAGCAGGGAAGCTTCTGCGTGGCAGCAACAATCAGGTAAGTGGGCCAGGGGGCAGGGGCCTGGGGAATAGTATGAACATTAAAAAAAAAAAAAAGAAACAGGACGGTCAGGGGAAGATGGCGGCTGCGGCTGGGGAGGCAGCCTGCGGGCATAGATCAGAGATTTCAGCCCACTCGTCGGAACCTAATTGGCTGCGCCCCCTACCCTGGGTGCTAATGGTGATTCTTTAACTACTGCAAGGTATACATTGGGCCTCATTATAAGTTTGGCGGTCCGGTAGTAACAGCGCTGGTAAGCTACCGGCCCCGTTACTATTGGACTGGCAAACTAGTTCTGCTCGTGGGTGCCTTTTTCGCCTGCCAGGTCTGACCTGCGTACCGGCACCCGCGAGCAGAGCATGTCACGAATGGTGCCGGTGCATCTTGCTTCCCCATTCCCATTGAGCCCTATGGGTCTCAATGGGAATGGGGAAGAATATTTTCCGACGCCTGCTAATGTGCAATTACCGGTTCCGGCCAGGCTGTAATGACCCGGTAATTGCCCATTCGCGGGTGCCGGAAAAAAGATGATACCGGCGGCAGCCGTGCCGGTTTTACCGGCACAGCTCCCGCCAGTATCATAATGAGGCCCATTGTCTCTAGCGTTCCCGGGAAGTAAACATTACATATCAGAAACATGTAACGTTGGTTGGTTGTGGCATTTTCAATCTGTGGACGTTCTAATACTTCTTTGAACAGTAATTAGGAGGTGCCTCCTCACATATAATGCAGCTTTTAAAAAATGTAAATTCAATTTTGATGTATCTAATGTAATTTCACCTTGAACAAGTAAAGAGTGGTCAGTTTCTGTCCAAGTTGAAAGTCTGGAAGAAAGTGGAATGACTGGATGAATCCTCACTGTGAGAGGCCAGAATGGGTGGAGACCCTTTCAGAGAAGACCCCAGCGACCACGCCCCCAGTACCCTGGTGCAGCAAGGCTCTGTTGGGATATTCAGCCAACATGCAACCACCTACCGCATTTGTATGTTTCTCTTCCTCATGCATTGCTTTTTCTGCAGAGCACTAATCTCCTATATATATTCCATATGTGACATGTCATAAAGGAGAGGCCATTGCACCTCATCCATCATCACATTTCTCCCAGCCAAGTTAGCAGGTTGCCTAGAAGATGCCACCTTTTCTTGTTAATGCACAAAGGTGTGACACTGACACCGGCCCATGAATTGCACTTGTTTGCGGTCAGTTCTATAGGGCAGCATTTTGGTCTCCGATCATCACTAAATTTTATTTAGTTGGTTCCTTTGCATGAACGGGAAAGTTGTCTGCTCTTTTTCTTTTTTTTTAAACTCTTTATTTATAATTTTCATTAAAGTATTAAAATCATGTAACAACCAAATACCGAGCTTGCACTATGTACAGTTACAATAACATGTTATGTACAAGCAATATAACCAAGAAATCACAGCAGTATATTCATCACCCAAAAACCAAACTACGTTTCTCTAAAGGCACAATTTAACACAACATCACAAACAACATAATAAGACAAGACAAGACGAAGGACAACAAAAACACATCCAAGTCCCTAGCCCTCCCCCTCCTTTTTTCAATAAAAATATATAAATCGCATCCCAATATTCATTTATCAATTCCCATAAAATCCATTGAAAGGTCCCCAAAGATCTTCATATACTGTTTCTTTGTGCTGGTTACATAACAAACATTTCTCGTATTTTGATAGAATCCTCATATCATAAAGCCATTCTACAAGAGGCTTTTTCCTCGTTTTCCATAGCTTTAATACCTGTTCAATCGCCACCAGTATGCCTCTGTTAATCCAGTATTTTATTACACAGTCAATATTTCGGCCACATCTTGGAAATTGCAGAATCACAGACGAAGAGCTTCTGGGAAAATTGATATTCCAAATTGCATCAATTCTGTCCAGCACATCCTTCCAGTAGTCCATCACCCTATCACAGTTCCATAGCATGTGCAATAGAGTTCCTTTTTCTTTCCGACAACCCCAGCAGTAATAATTTTCCATCAGTCCTAAGCCACACAAACAGGGGTCCAATAAACTCTACCCAACACTCTTTAGTGGATGTAGCGTAAATTTAAGTCAATTTTTGCCTTAACCGGGACTTTCCAGAGTTGTTCCCATTCCTTCACCGAGATGTCCTTGCCCAACTCCTCAGACCAGGTCATTCTTAGCTTCTCCCATGGGGCCAACCAATGACTCTTCAAAGGCATAAGGTTCGTGAAACTAGATACTTTCTTCTGCATTGCGGAAAATAACCCACAAATCTCTGGTTTCTGCACAAATCGTGTGTCTAACATCTGTTGCCTTTCAGAAATCAAATCCTTCAAGATTCTATACCTTCCCAATTCCTGTCCATTCAGTCCATATTTATCTCAGATTCTCAAAGGAAACCGTTTCATCATCATTCCAGACGTCACCAATCACTAGAATACCTCTATTACTCCAACTTTTCCAAATCAACATCTTATTATTCACCTGTAATTCCGGGTTACACCAGAGCGATGCATCTTTATACATATGCATCCCCTAACCACTGTCTATTATCAGCAAAACTAGTGCATCCTTTGTAACAACTATTGGTTTTAGGTTCATAGCTTGTTGCAGTAGCTTCCCAAGGTAGTACAAACTCTTTACATGGTATGGTTCTAACATTTTCTTTTCTATTTGTACCCACCAAGGCATCGGGTCCCAATCACCATTTGAAAAAATAAACAATTTTTTTAACAGGAAACCCTTACAATAATTCCCTAGGATGGGATTACCAAATCCACCTTCTTGAACACTTCGAACCATATGATAAAGTGAAATCCTAGCTCCTTTCCCGAAACCATACAGAAATTCTTGAAAGACTTTGTCAACACGCCCTAGGACTTTCTTCGTGAACTTCAGAGGGATTGATTGTAAAAGGTATAAACCTTCGGAAGTAACATCATTTTAATTGCGTTAACTTTTGCCCAGATACTTAACATACTACAACGCCATTTCCTAATATCCTTCTGGAGAATCTCAATTATTTTATTCACATTATACTCGACAAGTTTATTAATATCCCGAAACAAATAAATTCCCAGATACTTCACACATTCACTTTCCCACTTACAGTCCCAACATAACAAGTGATCATGATTTGGGGCATTTCTTACCGGAAAAACAACCGACTTTCCCCAATTGATCTTATAACCTGACAACCTCCCCACTTCTTCAATCGTATTCTTTAAAACAAGGCATCCTTCCTCCGGGTTATTCAAGACTACCACAACATCATCCGCATAAGCTAATACCTTGACTTCACCACCTCCCACACATAACCCTCTTAGACTCATATTCTGTCGGATATAAGCAAGGGAGATAAAGGACAGCCCTGTCTTGTACCACTATGCAGTAGAAAACGATCTAAAAACCCTCCATTTACCCAGACCCTGGCTGATATATGCGATTGCCAAGCCCCTAGGGCATTGATAAATAGTGGCCCAAATTCCATCTTTAATAGAGTGTAGTTCAGAAATGTCCAGTTCACTCTATTGAAAGGCTTCTCAGCATCTAAAGAAATTAACCAAGTATCTCTAATTTTCAGATCCGGCAAACTCATGATATCTAAGAGAGTGCTAATATTATCATACCCGTATCTTTGTCTCAAAAAACCCATCTGTGATCTGTCAATCAGCCCTCCTATATATTTATCTAGCCTGCTTGTCGAAATCTTTGTAAAAACCTTCATATCGACGTTTAGCAGTGATATAGGGTGATAATTGCAGCACTTAGTTGCATCTTTCCCTGGCTTTGGAATAACAGTAACTACAGCCTCCCTGATTGACTGACATAAGGTCCCCTCCATTAAGAATCAATTATACAACTCACACAATTCTGGTGCCAATTGTACAACAAAACATTTATAAAATTCGACTGGCAAACCATCCATACCCAGAGATTTCCCATCTTTTAATTCACTTATTGCTAATGAAACCTCTGATACAACAATTGGTGTGTCTATGAAGTGCCTACCCTCCTCAGGCAAGGATGGAAGATCAACCTTCTCAAAAGACTCCTCTAAATCCTGTATCTGCGGAGTAAGTTCTTTTAGTGTATAAGTCTGCATAAAACGAGCGAAAGCATTCTCCAATCTCTTTTCTCGTTACCGCTACACCCCCAATCCCTTTATCTGTTTTATGTACTTGTGACTTTTCTGAAAATCCCTTCAACTTGTTCGCCAGTAACCTACCCCCTCGATCTCCTACTTCCCAATATTTCTGTTTCATATAAAACATACCTTTTTCCAGCTGAGTGTCAACCTCAAGTTTCAGAGCTTCTTTTACCATGTTCAATTTTGCTCTATCTCTAATATCCCTAGTCAAGGCATACTTCCTTTGTAGCTTTCCCAAGTCCATCTCAAGCTCTTTCAATTTTGTCTCCCCTGTTTTCCTTTCCCTAGCAGTCCAGTTCATCAGCTCCCCTCTGATGAAAGCTTTAAAAGAATACCATACCACCAAACCATCTGACGATTCTTTATTTTCATTAAAATAATTTGTTATGGAATCACTAATTCATTTGGAAGCACTCTCCTCATTCAGAATGAAGGGCTTGAGACACCACCTGTATAATCTATGCCTTTCAGTATTAAAGTCCAACTTAATTCCCACAATAGAGTGGTCAGTGAGATTATGTTCCCCTATGCTTGCCTCAACCACTGATTCAACCAACGTGTCAGAGACCAAAATATAATCTAGCCTGGAGTATGAACCATGTACTGGGGAGTAAAAAGAGAAATCTCTATGTCTTAAATGTAGGTTCCTCCAAGTATCCACAAGGTCATGAACATCCAAAAATTCATTAAAATCCCTACTTGATTTTTGTCCTGAGAAGTTACATACAGAAGATCTATCCATCTTACAATCCAATACACAGCTAAAGTCCCCTCCCAGGATAATAGTTTCTCCTCTCATGTCACGCAACATTGTTTCCAAAGACTCAAAAAACATTCCACTTCTAACACACAGGCCGTATATAGAACCAATTGTGAACAATCTACCATCATATTTTAAATCAACCAATATAATGCGAACCTCCTCGTCTATACTTACTCTATCCACATCCATATTCAAACTCCTTCTAAACAGACTCCCTACACCTCTTGATTTTGATGTGTGAAAGTTCAACAGTATTTTCGTGTACTTTGAGTTAGTTAACAAATCCTCAGATCCCTCCATCAAGTGTGTCTCTTGGAGAAAGACTACATCTATCTTATCTCTCCATAGTTTAGATAACACTTTCCTCCTTTTCCTCAGACAATTCAGACCTTTCACATTCCAGGTACCAATGGATAAAGTCCCCATTACAAACTACACTTTATTGCTATCTTTAACCCCTTTTCACATTGCACCTTCATCCCAGCACAACCACAGTACATATTTGATGTCATATTCTTTACCCCAACATTTTGACATTCCTTTCATTTTCAACATTAGACCGTTCATCATAACAATGGGACAAGGTGTGATTTAAGACAATTACTCCTACACAGACCGACACAAAGACATCACAAGAACACAAGCAACGTAAAGAAATGCATTGTTTGATCAAAGTCCAAATAACAATGAACTCAACTATTAGCCTATTTTATACATTATAAACACTATTCCTAACTATACTGCCAGAGAATTGCACCTCTTACTTTTGAACTATCCTCACTCTGATTACCTACAGTGAGAATAGCTACATCTCAGATACCAATGTAAAACCCCAATATAATTCAATCCTTAGGCTATTATAGAAACCTCAGAGTATTACATCTGGAACCTGTATGTCAACAATCCACTTATTATAAACTTATAAACAATCACAGCGCATATACACCATGACCCCTTTCCGCATTCTCCCTACTATGACCCAAACATATGCTTCATCATCTTATACATTGAACTTAAACAGTTCAGCACTATCTACCTCCAACCTTAGTTGATAATATCCCATGACCCATGCCACAACCTATTAAATAAAACCCAAGCACTCTCGCCAAAATATCTATATAAAATGGACAAACATTTGTCCACGTATTTATCAATTCTTAATTATGACATAGTATGTCAACTAATCATAAATTAAAGACAGCAGGGGACCTTATTGTCTTAGTCATTTCTTCCTAAATGACAGATTTGTTTCTCCCTTCCCATACCATACCAAGAGAGCATGCTACCACCTCAGTAAATATTTGAAGTTAATATTGTTTTTTTTCTCATAAACAAATTATTGTTTCATAGATTGTAGATCACAACAATCCAATGTGCCACCAGATTAATAGACAAATATACATGTAGTCGCACAAATCATCAGATTATCTGGTTAGATCTACATCCATCCATCCCCAACAAAATCCTTCACCCAACAAACACTGTTCATGTATATTTTCAGCATAGAGTCTGCATTTTATGCCAAACTGATCAGTTGTGTCACTGCCTATGTCCTTCATTTCAACTGAGTGCTGTCAAATATTGCTTGTATTTCACTTAAGCTGTCACCTCCAATATTACTTCACTTCTCCAAGCAGGCCATCCACCCAGTCCTTTACATTCCGAGCCATTGTCTTTCATTTCAATCTCAGTATTCTTTCCTGTTTCTTTTTATATCAATTCCAGGATAATTCTCATTCTCCCCAGCCTTTATGTTTACAAAGTGGCTTTCTGAATCAAGGGGCATCACCACCTTTGCAACCCATGATGGCATCTTCCGCTACAAACGCCTGAATTGTGGCATCTCGTCGGCAGCCGAGATCTTCGAGGAGGCCATCAGACAGGTCATCTACAGTAACGATATCCTTGTGTTTGGAAAGTTACGTGAGGAGCATGACACTGCCCAAAGCGCAACTTGTGCTGCCGTCCAAGGAGCGGGCCTGACCCTCAATATCGACAAGTGCCATTTCAGCAAAACCAAAAATTCTTTGGGCATATTTTCTCTGCTGAAGGCATGATGCCCGATCCCGACAAAGTATGCACCATATTCAACCTTCTATAGCCAAGTCAAGTGGCCGATGTGAGATCATTTCTGGAGATGGTAGGCTATTGTGCCAGATATATCCCACACTACGCCACCATCACTGAGCCGCTAAAGCGACTGCTACAGAAGGACGTCCCATTCGCATGGTTAGCTGAGTGGCAAGTGGCGTTTGACACCATCAAACAGGTTCTGGCCAAAGACCAGAAACTTGCCTACTTTGACCCGGACTGGCACACTGAAATCATTGTAGATGCAAGTCCAGTGGGGCTGGGAGCAATACTAGCCCAGACAAATGGGATAGACACCCACCCGAGACATATCGTGGCCTATGTCAGCAGGGTTTTGGCCCTGCCTGAGTCTGCCTACTTACAGGCTGAGAAGGAGAGTCTGGCAGCCATGTGGGCGTGCAAGCACTTCCACAACTTTGGATAAGGAAAAGGTTCACCCTCATCACGGATCACCAGGCTCTGTTGTCACTGTTCGGAAACCCCAGGAACAAGATGCACCCCAGGATTGAGCGATGGGGCATCAGGCTTCAGGAGTAGGACTTTGAAATCATTCACCGACCTGGGGGTGAGAATAACCCGGCTGATTACCTGTTAAGACACCCAATGGGCAAGCCCGTGCCCAGACCTGGCCACACGTTAAGGACGGGACCCGCAGAGGGACCTCATAGTATGGCGCTAAGGGATTACCAGCACCTTACCGGTGCTGGTAATCCCTTAGCGCCATCCGTTTAATGAGGCCCATTGCCAAAGATTAAGACTGTGATGAGGAAGAGGGATGGAAGGGTAATGCAGACGGTGTCATAAATTAAGACTGTGTGGATGGAGTGGTAATGTAGATGGTGTCATAGATTAAGACTGATGAGATAAAGGGATGGAGTGGTAATGCAGACATTGTCAAAGATTAAGATTTTGATGAGGAAGAGGGATGGAGGGGTAATGCAGACGGTGTCATAAATTAAGACTGTGATGAGCATGAGGGCTGGAGTGGTAATGCAGATGTCATAGATTAAAACTGTGATGAGGGATAGGTATGGAGTGTTAATGCAGACAGCATCACAGATTAGGACTGGTGAGGAAGAGGGATGGAGTGGTAATGCAGACAACATCATAGATTAAGACTGTGATGAGGATGGAGTAGTAATGCAGACGGTGTCATGGGTTAAGACTGTGATGAGGAAGAGGGATGGAGGGGAAATGCAGACAGTGTCAAAGATTAAGACTCTGATGAGGTAGATGGCTGGAGTGGTAATGCAGACGGTGTCATAGATTAAGACTGTGATGAGGAAGAGGGATGGAGTGGTAATGCAGAGATGTCATAGATTAAGACTCTTATAAGGAAGAGGATGGAGGGGTAATGCAGACAGTGTCATAGATTGATTAAGACTCTGATGAGGTAGAGGGAGGGAGGGGTAATGCAAATGGTGTCATAGATTAAGACTGTGAGGAGGAAGACGGATGGAGGGGTAGATTAAGACTGTGATGAAGAAGAGGGATGAAGTGGTAATGCAGACGGTGTCATAGATTTAGACTGTGATGAGGAAGAGGGATGGAGGGGTAATGCAGATGGCGTCATAGATTTAGACTGTGATGAGGAAGAGGGATGGAGGGGTAATGCACACGGTGTCATAGATTAAGTCTAATGAGGTAGAGGGATGGAGTGGTAATGCAGACGGTGTCATAGATTAAGACTGTGATGAGGTAGAGGGATGGAGTGGTAATGCAGACGGTGTCATAGATTAAGACTCTGATGAGGTAGAGGGATGGAGTGGTAATGCGGCCAGAGTCATAGATTTAGACTGTGATGAGGTAGAGGGATGGAGTGGTAATGCAGACGGTGTCATAGATTAAGACTGTGATGAGGAAGAGAGATAGAGGGGTAATACAGAGATGTCAAAGATTAAGACTCTGATGAGGAAGAGGGATGGAGGGGTAATGCAGACGGTGTCATAGATTAAGACTGTGATGAGGAAGAGGGATAGAGGGGTAATGCAGACGGTGTCATAGATTAAGACTGATGAGGAAGAGGGATAGAGGGGTAATGCAGACGGTGTCATAGATTAAGACTCTGATGAGGTAGAGGGAAGGAGTGGTGATGCAGACGGGGTCATAGATTAAGACTGTGATGAGGTAGAGGGATGGAGTGGTAATGCAGCCAGCGTCATAGATTAAGACTGTGATGAGGTAGAGGGATGGAGTGGTAATTCAGCCAGCGTCATAGATTTAGACTGTGATGAGGTAGAGGGATGGAGTAGTAATGCAGACGGTGTCAAAGATTTAGACTGTGATGAGGGAGAGGTATGGAGTGTTAATGCAGACAGCATCACAGATTAAGACTGATGAGGATGAGGGATGGAGTGGTAATGCAGGCAGCATCATAGATTAAGACTGATGAGGAAGAGGGATGGAGTGGTAATGCAGACAGCATCATAGATTAAGACTGTGATGAGGATGGAGTAGTAATGCAGACGGTGTTATGGGTTAAGACTGTGATGAGGAAGAGGGATGGAGGGGAAATGCAGACAGCGTCAAAGATTAAGATTCTGATGAGGTAGATGGCTGGAGTGGTAATGCAGACGGTGTCATAGATTAAGACTGTGATGAGGAAGAGGGATGGAGTGGTAATGCAGAGATGTCAAAGATTAAGACTCTGATGAGGAAGAGGGATGGAGGGGTAATGCAGACGGTGTCATAGATTAAGACTGTGATGAGGAAGAGGGATAGAGGGGTAATGCAGACGGTGTCATAGATTAAGACTGATGAGGAAGAGGGATAGAGGGGTAATGCAGACGGTGTCATAGATTAAGACTCTGATGAGGTAGAGGGAAGGAGTGGTAATGCAGACGGGGTCATAGATTAAGACTGTGATCAGGTAGAGGGATGGAGTGGTAATGCAGCCAGCGTCATAGATTAAGACTGTGATGAGGTAGAGGGATGGAGTGGTAATTCAGCCAGCGTCATAGATTTAGACTGTGATGAGGTAGAGGGATGGAGTAGTAATGTAGACGGTGTCAAAGATTTAGACTGTGATGAGGGAGAGGTATGGAGTGTTAATGCAGAAAGCATCACAGATTAAGACTGATGAGGATGAGGGATGGAGTGGTAATGCAGGCAGCATCATAGATTAAGACTGATGAGGAAGAGGGATGGAGTGGTAATGCAGACAGCATCATAGATTAAGACTGTGATGAGGATGGAGTAGTAATGCAGACGGTGTCATGGGTTAAGACTGTGATGAGGAAGAGGGATGGAGGGGAAATGCAGACAGCGTCAAAGATTAAGATTCTGATGCGGTAGATGGCTGGAGTGGTAATGCAGACGGTGTCATAGATTAAGACTGTGATGAGGAAGAGGGATGGAGTGGTAATGCAGAGATGTCATAGATTAAGACTCATAAGGAAGAGGATGGAGGGGTAATGCAGACAGTGTCATAGATTGATTAAGACTCTGATGAGGTAGAGGGAGGGAGGGGTAATGCAAACGGTGTCATAGATTAAGACTGTGAGGAGGAAGACGGATGGAGGGGTAGATTAAGACTGTGATGAAGAAGAGGGATGAAGTGGTAATGCAGACGGTGTCATAGATTTAGACTGTGATGAGGAAGAGGGATGAGGGGTAATGCAGATGGCGTCATAGATTTAGACTGTGATGAGGAAGTGGGATGGAGGGGTAATGCACACGTGTCATAGATTAAGACTGATGAGGTAGAGGGATGGAGTGGTAATGCAGACGGTGTCATAGATTAAGACTGTGATGAGGTAGAGGGATGGAGTGGTAATGCAGACGGTGTCATAGATTAAGACTCTGATGAGGTAGAGGGATGGAGTGGTAATGCTGCCAGCGTCATAGATTTAGACTCTGATGAGGTAGAGGGATGGAGTGGTAATGCAGACGGTGTCATAGATTAAGACTGTGATGAGGAAGAGGGATAGAGGGGTAATGCAGAGATGTCATAGATTAAGACTCTGATGAGGAAGAGGGATGGAGGGGTAATGCAGACAGTGTCATAGATTTAGACTGTGATGATGAAGAGGGATGGAGGGGTAATGCAGACGGTGTCAAAGATTTAGACTGTGATGAGGTAGAGGGATGGAGGGGTAATGCAGCCGGCGTCATAGATTTAGACTGTGATGAGGAAGAGGGATGGGGTGGTAATGCAGACAGCGTCGTAGATTTAGACTGTGATGATGAAGAGGGATGGAGGGGTAATGCAGACAGTGTCATAGATTTAGACTGTGATGATGAAGAGGGATGGAGGGGTAATGCAGACAGCGTCATAGATTTAGACTGTGATGATGAAGAGGGATGGAGGGGTAATGCAGACAGCGTCGTAGATTAAAACTGTGATGAGGTAGAGGGATGGAGGGGTAATGCAGACAGCGTCGTAGATTAAGACTGTGATGAGGTAGACGGATGGAGGGGTAATGCAGACGTTGTCATTGAGAAAAGATGTGCCAGATTTGACACGTTGGCTGTTTTGCAATGTTCAAGGGAAATGGCCCACACTTATTATTATTACAGGTTAATCAGTAATCGTCTGCCAGCGGCTCGTGCTATAAACCGCGCTCTAAAGCCCTGATCTTTGTTCACAGCCATATAATAAACCAGGAAGTGCCGAGCAGCTCACTTGAGCCTCTGGGATGCAGGTGAACACAAGTAGCCTCGGAATGGCGCGTGTCAGCGGGGGTCTCCTTCTTGTTTTGCTGCTGTGCTGCGGTTTGCTAGATGCACAATCTCCAGAGCGTAAGTAATGGCGGGAGAGATTTCCAGTGGTTTGGGAAAAGAATGGAAACATGTCAATCAAGTAGCAATACGGTACAATGCTCAACATGTTTGCACATATGTCACTCTTTCTTTCCTCGGATTAAGAAAAGAGGTGGGCAATGTGAAAACGGGTGCTGAGTGTGTCATGGGGTTACCCTGAGTTACTCATATATACAAAGAGGTTACCTGGTTTCACCCTGAGTTACTCCTGGAGTGAGACTATTCTATTAACAAAGAAGTGACCTGGTTTCACCCTGAGTTACTCCTGGAGTGAGACTATTCTATTAACAAAGAAGTTACCAGGTGTACCCTGGGTTAATACTTGAGAGAGACTGTTGTATTTACGAATAAGTCACCAGGTGTCACTCCGAGTTAATCCTGAAGAGACTATTCCATTTACATAGAAGTGACCAGTTGTCACCTTGAATACTCCTGAGTTACTCCTATTTTCTAAGAAGTCACCAGGTGTCACTCCGAGTTACTCCTGGAGGCAGACTGTTCTTTTTACAAAGAAGTCAACAGGTGTCACTCTGAGTTACTTCTGTGGAGAGACGGTTCTATTTACAAAGAAGTGAAAAGGTGTCACTCTGAGTTACTTCTGTGGAGAGACTGTTCTATTTACAAAGAAGTGACCAGGTGTCACCCAGAATAACTCCAGGAGGCAAACTGTTCTTATTACAAAGAAGTCAACAGGTGTCACTCTGAGTTACTCTTTGGTGAGAGACTGTTCTATTCATAAAGAAGTGACCTGGTGTCACCCTGAGTTACTCCTGCAGAGAGACGAATCTATTTACAATTTAGTTACCAGGAGTAACTCTGACTTAATCTCCTCTGCCCAGGAGTAGGTAACAAGTAAAACAGAGTTACTCCTGGTAACTTCTTTGTGAATCCAATGGTCTTTCTCCAGGGGTAACCAAGAGTGCGTCTTTTTAACTCTGACCTAAAAACATCGGCGCTTCTCCTGAAAAGACACGAGTTTCATCTGTCATCAGTTGATGTGAAACACGAACGCCATGCAAAATGCTCATCATTTCAGTATAATTCTGCAGCATTTACAGAAATTCTCAACTGGACACCAGAAACTGCCCCCCTCCTCCATTCAGGCTGTGTGTACCAACATGAGGTTTATGCTGCAGCTAAATGTACCTGCACATCTATGCTACTGTATGTTAGCGGTATTTGCATAACCCTCATTCGCCAATGGTATGGTATGGCCTTGCCGAGGACACTGTTCGCCGCAGTTCAGCGTGCGTAAAATACGCAAACTCTCTGACCTCCTTTCTCAGACAAGGTTTATATGCCTGGCGGATGTGTCCTGTATATATATGTATGTATGTATATATTTTTATAAAGCGCCGGTAGCCCGAGGGCATCAGGGCGCTTGAACATTACAACATAGAAGAGAAGAAAGCAGGCATAAAGAGACGCGAAACAGTTGGCATGGAAGACCTGACAGCCACTAGCGTTAGAGATCTTATCTGAAGAGGAGTGTCTTCATCCGTTTCCTAAATACAAGGTGGTTTGCTTCTGACCTCAGTGAATCGGGAAGGCTGTTCCACAATTTAGGTGCCAGTACCAGAAAAGATCTACCCAACCCTGATTTCAGCTTGAAATTGGGTACGACCATGAGGCACTTTCCTTCCGATCGTAGTCTTCTCCTGGGTGTGTAGAGGACTAGGCTGTTTTTCAAATACTCTGGTGCTTTACCATAGAGGCACTTGTGGACCAAAGAAAGAGCCTTAAACTTTATACGTTCCTCTACTCTTAGCCAATGAAGGGAAATCCTATCGGGGGTGACATGATCCTCGTGGAGCGGTTTGTCAGGAAGCAGCTGCTTTCATTGTGCTTGGGACATTTGCATTTATTGAGGAACAGGGGTAGTACTGGGAACAGAAACAGGAGTGGCTGGAGCCACCCCTGGTCAGGTTGCTTTACAAGAGGATATATAGTGAGACAGCGTGGATGAGGAGGTCCAAATGCTGATGGGTAACTTAATGGGAACATTGAGTGGGGACAGTAAAGACAGTTAACATGTGTTATGTGCCGTAATTGCAGCAGTCAGATTTTACAATCCTATTTAAAGGCACGGTGTTTTCGGGTCGGGAGAGGAGCTCCACAGAGAGGTCTTGTAGACTGGGATGCAGTGGTTCGACAATGCCGGGAAAGTAGATGACGTTTCAGGGCTGATTTGAATGAGGGGCTGGTAATAGTATATTGGATCGCTCGAGGGACGTTCCAGTGGAGGACGTCAAAGCGTGCAGAAGAAGGAGGCTGTGTGGGGATGCAGGAAAGGGAGAGAAAGGGTCGGTGCTGGAGCAGAAGATGCAAGCAGTGCTTAATTTGTGGGGGTGTTTGCCAGGGCTCATCCCAGGCACTCATTTTCTAGCCCCGGCACTTATTGTCTCAGACTCACTTTAATTATGAAGTGGTGATAGTGCATCCATCAACCACAAAGAGCAGTTGTGAGCTATAGTGTAACCCCAAATATGTCCACACTGTGGGGAGCCGCTATGGGTGCTGGCAGCAGAGGCTGGGAACTGCCCAACCGAAGTGTCACTGTAGTGGCAGAAAATATTAGGGCCCTGGTACTTTTTTTATTACAAATTATGCACTGGGTGCTAGTAGGGGCATAGCAGGTGATAAGGGCTGCCTAGGTAAAGGGGTAAGCCCATGGTTAGTTTTGAAATTAAGAAGCAGTGGCACGGGAGGAGCAAAGGTGGTGTTGGGGGGGAGTTTAAACAGTAAAAGTGGTGGGATTTCCAATTTTGGAGAGGGGTGTGAAGAACTAATGAGGCAGATCGAAAAGAAGGCTAATACGGTAAAGGGTTGAAATAGGTTTTTCTTGAGTGGTATATTAGAAGGGTTGAAATAAGAGATTTTCTTGATTGGTATATTGGAAGGCAGCAGATTTTGTTCATGTTGGAAAATATTGGAACCTGAAGCAGAGTAGGTAATGGAGTAGGTTCAGATCGCTGTCAATGAGAACCACAATGTTGCCAACTTTCGGGGATAGTGTGAGATAGTCGGAGGATAGGGAAATGGGAAAGTGAGAGGGGGAGCATATTGAGGATGGAGGTAGATGACTTTGACCTTAGATGACTTGAGCATAAAACAGTGACGCCATCTAGTGATGAGTGGCCATGAGTTAGCTGGAGATACGAAGGTCAGTGGTAAAGGTCGCAATGGAGAAGGAGATTAGTTATCATCAGTGACTAGGAAAAGGAGAAGCTGAAGTTGTTTAGAGGGTGGAGACTAGCGATGGAAATGACAGTGGGTGCGCCAAGGGGGGGGCTCAACCTCACCAGCGGCTGCGCACAGGCAGGGCTGCCACAGCACAGAGGCCAGTCAAGCCTCACAGTCTTCAACAGCACTCGAGACTATACAGCAGAGACACCAATTACAGTGGACTATCACCACTGTCATCAGCATCCACTGTCATTGCACTATGGGAACTTGTAGGTTATCCAAGCGCTGCGTTCCCTTTGAGTGTGTAGATAAGTTAGAAGGCATAGGTACTGTTCATAACCGTGTTTATACTTTAAGCACCATTGTACGTCTGCATCCCTCGACAACAATATATATAGCAACAAACATGCGTGTAACAGTTACCAACATGTATCCAATGTACTTCCTGTGCAATGTGTGTAGCAGCTATGCTAATTATGACCACTTTGTAGTTTTGGTATTGTAACCATACCCACATGACATTTTTTAAAGAAAAATTATGTGGGGCAGGTGCATCTACATCACCTGAGGTAGCTGTGGACACTCTGACTGTGGGCCTCATTACCAGTCTGCCAGTAGGAAATCTGATTTTCCAGCATGCCGGTGTCACTGTGTCCAGCAACTCGTGATGCCGAAATCGCCAGCTGATTATGTGTTGGCGTACACGCACTTTCCGGCATGCCGGAAAGGGCAGTACTGGCATGCCGGAAACATTATCAAACCCCCCGCAAAGATCACAACACCGTCGTCCTTGGGCCGGTGATTCCAAATCCGGCAACACGGTCCCGGAGCCACCGGCACCGGTAAAAGCGGTCCCGCAAATACCGTGACCGGAAACACAGCGATTGCCGGAACAGGAAATCGGCCGGTGGCCATTACTAAAACACAATCCATTGCAATCCTGAAAGCACAGGCGACATCCACCACTCCTGACCACAGAAACTCCACCTTTACCATGTTATCAAGAGTCTGTGAGGCCTGGAGGCTCAAGCCACGCTTCAGTAAGGTGGAGCTTAACATGTAATAGTCCAGCATGCTGCAGAGCTCTTCGCAAATGACCAGCGCAGGCAGGCCCAGCTGCACAAGAAGAGCATCTGGGAGGAGGTTGCCCAGAAAGGCTCTGCAGTCGGCACAAGCCCCCGCACAGTTCGAGACTGCCACAAGAGGTGGGATGACCTGCGCTTGAGGGTGTGCACCCTCCTGTCAGCCCAGTGCAGACGGAGCATGCCACAGGTGGCAGGAGTGCTTTCCCAATATGCCTCAAGGCAATCGAAGTGGTCAGTGCTGCGGTGGCCAGAGCCAGGACACCTCAAGAGGCTGGTGAGTACACGTAACCCCAACGTAATGTCAACCTCTGTGTCCACCATGCACCCCCTTCTGTAGCAACATATGACATGAATGTCAAGTGCATGGTCCACAACACCAATAAAGCCCTGCAGGCCACCCCAAGAGACCAGCAACCTGGGTGCACACACCACCACCAACATACACCCTCCCCAAAAACATCACTCAAACCACTAATACACCTAGAACACAGCACAGGCACCCTTTACTGCCAACAGAACAGACTTCTGCTTCCAGTCAGACACACATCCGCCCGCCATTGCTTAAAGCCCGTATGCCGCTGTGCTTCCCCTGGCACAAAGTCACATCAGCGCTAAGCCCCTTCTCCACCCACAAATGACCAGCGTCACACACAAAGGAAACATGTGACTCCCTCATCCCAGCCAGCCTGACCCACGAGCAGAAATGGCCACCTATCCCTGTAAGTGCTACAGGCAGCAGGCACATGGCGACCTCATCCATGGCACACCCCTGCCCAACCCAACATCCGACAGCGTGAAGGCCACACCCCTAACAAAGTACCCAGTAATTGTCAGTACATCACAACAGTATCTCTGGCACACCACCCTACCATGTACGGACATCACACATCCACCCGCACAGTATGCATGACACAAGCATGTGTGCACCATGCCATGTCCCCCCCATGGCACAGACACAAACAAGATAATGCATGAATCTCTGCCTCAACAATCCACACTGTTCACTGACAACCTGCCTTTCTGACTCCCTCAGGAAAATCATCTGACATTGAAGAGGCCCATCCGAGCACATCAAGGGGCACTGGCCGTTGACGCCACCAGACCCAATGGCCCACCACCACCTCCACTCAGGACTCCACAGCCTCAACAGGCGCAACTGCCACTGCCACCCCAGCTGCACCCGTCGAGCCACCAACAGTTGCACAAGCTCCAGCCATTGAGCCACAACTGGCTGCACAAGCTCCAGCCATTGAGCCACCACTGGTCACACAAGCTCAAGCCATTAAGCCACCACCAGTCGCACACGCTCGAGCCATTGAGCCACCACCGGTCTCACAAGCTGCACCCACCCAGGCAGCCCCAGCAGCAGCAGTACCACCACCACCGCAGCCACATGCACATGCATATGTGTCCAGTGTAGAGGACATAGCAGATGACGGTGAAGTGTACATGGGGAGACCACTGACCACAGCACTGATGAGCCTTTGCTATCCAGCGCCATGGACCCAATTAGCCCACAATGCCCACCCCTCCCCAATGTGAGGGAATTTGATGGCAGACTCAGCCGCATGGAACAACGCCAGGATGCCTTGACAGCCCTGATGCAGCAGCACCACCAGGAGGCGCAGCTGATGCGTCAGAGCGTCCGGGCTAGTGGGCATTGCAATGCCCGTGCACTTGGCTGTTGTACACGAGCCATAGTACAGATGTTCAGGAGGGTGCAGGAGGGAACAGTGTAATGTCATCAATAGCTGAGACAATGGCTATGATCCTCCAGGTCTTCCTAGACTGACGGCCCACAGAACTCCCCCATGCACCATCCATCAGTACAACACCCTCTAGTTTGTATTTGTATTTGTATTTATTGAAGTTATATAGCCCTTAAATCCAAAGTGCTTTACATAAGAACAGGCAAAAATACAACAAGCATAAAATGGTAATTGAATCATAATAAGAAAACAGTTTAAAGAACAATTCACAACATTGCATAGGTGAGGAGGGAGTAGGGAGGGCAGGGTGAGCAAGGGAAGGAAGGAGTTAGTGGGGGTAGGAGCGGGAGAAGAAGGAATGTAAGAGTGAATGAGGAAGAGGAGAGGGAAGAGTGGGATTATATGAGAGCAGGGGGTGGGGAGGAGGAGGTAGAAAGGGATGGGAAGAGCAGTGGTAGGAGGTGAGGAATGAAGGTGAGGGAGAAGGACGAGAAGAAACAAAGGGTGCTAGGGAGGTGAGTGAAAGAGGTAAGATTTGAGAGAAGAGCGAAAGGAAGGGAAGGAGGGGGAAGAGCAGATGTGAAGGGGGAGGCGGTTCCAGTGGAAGGGGGCAAGGAGTTGGAAAGATTGGAAGCGGGAGGGGTCACAGGGAGGTGGAGAAGGAGAGAGTAGGACAAGATTAGCAGAACGAAGAGAACGAGAAGGGGTATAGAAAGTTAAAAGGGAGGAGAGATAGGGGGACGGCAGGACCATAGAGGGATTTGAAGACAAGACAGAGGAACTTGAATTTGAGATGGGAGTGAAATGGGAGCCAACCTAAAGAGGAGAGAGAAGAGGAGATGGAATCGAGAGGTGGGAGAAGGCAGAGGGAGCGGATGGCAGAGTGGTAGATTGATTTGAGCGGGGAGAAATGAGAGGAGGGGAGTCCAAAGAGAAGGGAGGAACAGTTCCGTGCAGAGAAGCCCAAGGCGGCGTTCAATGAAGCTGTCCAGAGCGGCACACAGCAGCATGCCTGACACGAAAAGGGGACATAAATAGGCCCAGGACACACATGCGCCTTGTCTGTGACTTGTGCAAGTCATCCTTGCAGAACATGACCGTAGTTGCGTAGAGACAGTTGGGGAGGGGCCGTGGGGAGGGACAGTTGGGGGGGATAGTTGGGGAGGAGGAGCGAGAGGGATAGTTGGGGAGGTGGTGTGGGGAGGGATAGTATTGCCAGTTATAGTTTTTCTTCATTTGTAAACATTTTCATTGTACACATTACAGTTGGTGTTGCATAGAAATCATGACTGGACATTGCTTTTTAAGTGTAAGTGAGTGATGTATTTACTGGGCAGTGCCCAGTGCGCTAGCTGGCCTGTGCCATGTGTGTGTGTGAAGTGATCAGAAATAGCAGTAAATCAGTTCCTCGCGTGCAACACGGCCATCCATGCCATCATGGCGATGTGCAAATGGCAGTTCATCATCTCTCTCATCCTCCTCTGCCTCTGATGGGTGCATGTCCATGTCGGGGGCAGTGGGATGTTGCGCCTGATACACATGTTGTGCAACATGGCACAGGCCAGGACTATCTTTCCCACCTTCACAGGGCTGTACATAAGATTGCCCGCCGAACTACTCAGGCAGCGGAACCTTGCCTTTAACAGGCCAAATGTCTGCTCTATTGTACAATGAGTACGGATATGGTCATGGTTGGTACAGTCTGTATAGTGCTCACTAAACAATGCAAAATTACACATGCTAATTGCTGGTGACGTAGCATATGTCATAGTTTGGCAAGTTAAAATGCCCATTGTCAGTATGAATGGATGTTTATGCATTGTATGGACCATTTTGCATAGGATCTGGGTGATTTTAGGGATATATGTCTGCAGTCATCAATGTCAATGTAATGACAAGTGCTAAATGCAATTGTGGCTTGGCCGGGTTATAAGTGTGTGGGTGCCATCACTGGGTGGCAATTGTTACCGGCCTGCAAAACAGTCTTCGGCCTGACACAGCCAGTGTGCCCAACACGGCAGATCATGCCGGGGGCCGCAGACTGCATAAGCATGGCTGACACAGGTAAGGACGTTAATCTGCCTTGAGATTAGATTTTAAATATTATTTGTAATCAGTACATGCCTGAAGGCATACTTGCATTCTGATGTACATGGCGTGCTGCATGGGAGTGGTTGAACAGCGTCAATGATTATGCAAAAAGGATGGATGTGGACATATTCAAAGAGAGATGCCATATAAGGAATTGGATGGATGGGGAAGGCGGTGACAGCCTAATGATGGGCAACAAGCCAATATGCCTTGTGTGGTGGGTATGTGGTGTGCTGTCGCTTTGACATCGCCCAGTCACACCCACCATGATCTCTGACCCTTTCACTACAACACACACAAATGAGACTGGTGTGTGTTCTTATTGTGTTTATATTCAATATTCCTATGATGGACATGTCACACAATCATAGATATGTGTGGCTAAAATGTTGTGCTTCACGTCACATGCATATGTGTATGTGCACTTCAAACAAGCAGGGGACCTGGCTACTTGGTGTGCGGGACACTAGTGGTATGGAGGCGGGGTGTTCTTATGCATAAGGGTTATCAGTCTGTGCATCAGGTGGTGTGGGTTGTGCTGATTCGGGTTGTGCTCGGTTTTGGGACATTGGTGTGATCCATTCTGGTACATGCAGTGCTTTTGATGTTGCTGTATAGATCTGATGTTGTTATGCATGCACATGAACATGATCAGTTTGGTAAATTGAGACATGCCGGTCAAGGCCTTGTACTCAGGCATGCTTTTACTGTGTTGCACATTTCATTGTACACATGCACTGCTGATAGGTGTTGTACATGCCCCCATTGAACAGTGCACATGCTTTGGTAGATACACTCATCCAACAGCCAGGTACGCTATGGTGTTTTCTGCCCCCCCATTCAACAATACACATGCTTTGGTAGATACACTCACCCAGCAGCCAGGTACGCTCTCTGCTGTTATGTGCCATGTACCCTGGCAGCGTGGAGTTCTGCAGCACCATGGAGTCGTGGGTTGAACCGGGGAATCTGGCACAGCAGTGGATGATGAGGTGGTGGGCATCACAGAGGGGTAGAGTTTTCTCTTCCGGTACACTGCCTCAACGGCAGGCATGGCCACCAGCTCCAATGCAGCTATCACATTGGGCATGCCTGCAAGGGCATGAAAAGCAATTTTTGTGGCATTGACCTGGTCAGCTGTTCTGGGTAGGCCGATGTGATCTCCAACGTGACGCAGGAGCGCATCAATTACCTGAAACAGAGCACACAATAAACAGGGTTGCGATGCAGTTCACCCACAGTGTGTTGGTGGGGGCCCGTGGCTAGGAAGAGTAGTACAGACACGACCTTGAGCAAGGAGGGGATGGGTGTACGGATCTGTAGGAGGCTGACCAGGTCATCATGGATCAGTTCCACTATGGACGTGATGGTCTCCATGTCTAGCCGGTACAGGGTGTGGATCTGGCTTTGGCTCAGGTAGAATGATGTGGCCCTTATGCATGGTATAGGTGGCTGCCTGTGGGCTGCACCCTGCTGGCCATTGTTGCTTTGCAGGGACATGATGGCCCTCCTTCTCTTCAAGTGCCTCTGCCGCATACTCTGCCTCCCTGCCTCCTCAAGTAGTAGGCCTGCATGCATGGCCTCCAGCTCCAGTACTGCTACTGCTAGCATGGTAGTGTTGCAAGGGATGTGATGTGTGGGAGTGGTTCTTCTTTGCTTTGGCAGTGCTCATTGTGGCCACCTTGGCTGATTTTGGGCACCTGTGTGCTGTTTCTGCACACCTGACTCTACTTAATGCCTGGTCCACAATGCCTATGTTTCCAGGGCAGAATTCACTTTGCTACCGGCATGTCCATGCCAGTGTTTTCGTCTGCATGGAGCTTGGAAAGGGGAACACACTAACACCATACCGGTGTCTCAGGCACAGCCGACACGTCTTGTCGCAGTTTGTGGTCACAGTGTGCCGGATACAGTAGGTCACATGCTGTGACGGTGTCAGCGGTATCGCAACTCAGAGTATGCCGGACCGGAAAAAAGTGCCGGTACGGAGCGACCAGCACCGCTATTCCCGGACCGGTATACTTGTATTGAGGCCCTGTGTTTCTCTGTGCAGTGGCCCAGAAGAGTTGTATCCCCCCTCCCCTCAGCTGAAATCACCAAAGCCAGTGCTGCCTTCAACCAATTGTTATACTCAGATCATTATAGTTTGTAGTTTATAGCACATATGCACAATTGACATGCTTTTATTGCCATGTTTTGCTGACCAAAACGTTTACTTTGATCACCATAATGCCTACTTGTCTGTTTGGTAGCACGTTGAAGGGGTGACAAACATTTACTCTACCTAGCATAAATTGTGGCCAGTCTGACTAGGTTTTCCTCTATGTTGAAAAAGAGAGGAGGTTTTCAGCTAAAGCGTTAATCTAGCAAATTAATGACTGCCCACAATCGGTTAGCTATACTCACTTCATTAGTTACAATGTAACTGTGCCCACTATGTAAATGTCAATGTAACCATATTACTGTCATGTATCAGGTTCACTGTCACCCAGAACCACAGACAGGAGGTCCAGATTGTAACGCTACCCACCATGCTAATGTCCTTGTAACCATGTACTGTCATCAGGTTCACTGTACTCTAGAACCACAGACAGGCGTTATTTCATGCAACTAAGCAAGCCTTCTTGTAACAACGCCACGATGCACCAAGGCCGCTTTGTGCGCTTTATAAATGCAAATAAATTAGTGCCAAAACAATTTCGGTTTGATCACTACTAGACAAAACTCGGCATATAACAGCCTTGTTTTGACTTCTGACCTTAAAACATGGACGGATTCGTGAACCAGGATTTCACTGTACATAAGGGCCGACACACCCCCTCGACGTCCCTGTATGCATCTGTCCACATTCTCCCATCACAGTCTATTCTTGGCTTGCCCCCTCTTGTCCCAGAATGACTTTTCGGGAGTTTGTCTGGTTTCAGCCAGATCAACATGCATCCAACCCAGAAGCCCCTTCTCCTTTTCTTTCATCCACAGGCTGCACTCTGGTGACCAGGATAAGGAGCACAATACACCCACCTCCACACAAGCCTCGGACTCTTTCTTAGACTACTTTGGTGGTGATTTGCCACAGTGCATACGCGTGTTAACATCACGTAAGATCCGGCTGAGGAACAGCAGTTTCTGTGGTGGTGGCAAACGCTTGGCAGTGCATTTCAGAATTGAACCGAATGAAAGGCCGAAAACCTTTCTCTTGGGGAACAGAAATTGTGCCCAGCATTTTAGGGCCTGATACTATCTTTTAGATCAGTGGTAGCTATAGCACCCATGGGTTTGTGAATCAGTGTAAAGTACTTTAATGATTTTCTTGCCATTACCGGCAGCCCATTCAGTCTTGCATGTGCCGAGTATATATATATGGTCGAGGCATGGCCATGGAGAGGTATGTTGGAACTGAGTTTACATTTGTTTAGTTTGGGCTATTAGGTGTCGCTTGTGAAACCTATGCGCCGAAACAATTGCATTAGGGTACAGATAGGGAGGAATGGAATATGAGGAGGGACACAGAGGAGGGACATATCAGCAGGGACAAAGTCTATAGGTGTTGTTTGGTTATGTGCCCTCCCATTAACTGGCCATGGCCATGCGAATCCCTCTGGCCATTCCCACCCAGTTCTTGCCCCTCCTTGGGCCAAACACCTCCTCATGGGAACTCTTTAAGCCCACTTTATTCAAGCCTTACCCTCAAACTTTGCACTCGAAGTGCATGCCAGGGTTTTTTCAAAGCAGTCTTCTGAGAGTTAATGACTTAACTGGCGTTGTAAATCCACTACTGGTGTCTTGTAAATGTCTTACCAAGTCTGCCTTCAGCCGCTCGATTTATAAGCCCTATACGTATCTTTCACTGAAGTCCTGTTAAAAACAAGCATTGGCAAAGCCAGCAGTTTCGGCTTGTGTATACGTATTAGGCATTTGCCAGGCACTAATATTAGATGCCCAGGTACTCACACCATTTTGCACCTGCTATCGTCAATGGCCAGTTAATGCCACTACCGCTGTGCCTGGCGAGTGCCTTTCCCATGCCAACACAAACACCCAAACTGTTGGCATTGCCAAGGCTTGTTTCTCTCTGTTCTCTCCCTGTTAAGGGGTTATTGCAGTAATAGATTTTTGAACCGATGATAGTGTGTGCTATTATGGCTTTGTGCTCTCCTAGCAGAAATGTTTGAATTTGCAGTATGTGTTTAATATGATCGCTAAAGGAGGCTGTTGCCATATTTGCACATATTTAATGTCTATGCCAAAACATCAACAGTAGGTGTAGCCTCTTTTGATGATCACCCACTTCTCCAATGGAGAGATAAGTTGACAGCAATGTCTGGTGGGAGGCGTTTTAATTGCAGCATGTCTATGGGTTGAAGCAGAGGTGTTGTGGGGGGTCGGGGGCAGGGCAGGGGGAGCTATAGCCCCGGTTCTTTTGGTTGTAGCCCCAGACAGAAGCTCAGGGGCAGCAACCAAAAGGCTAGCTAGCCCCGAGTCCCGCTCCGGATCTCTTCCAGACCTAGCAAGACCCTCGGTTGAAGTAGTAAGAATGAACTCTCTTTTATCCTCGGTTGGGTTGAGTGAGGTGTCTATCATCCACTTCTGAATCCTCAAAAACAATGACTGGCAGTGTTTTAGATCAGCCTCTAAGGAATTGTCAATCAATACCACTTATTGAAGAGGACGTTGATATAATTAATGGATATAAATATTAAGGAACACGAGAAACAAACATGGCTGCTCGGAAACACTCGAAATTCGGCCAATGAAAGGTTTATAATCCACTGGAACCCCACCCTCACAGAGCCAAATAAGTGCACACAGAGCATAAGCGGAGGAGGATGGCAGTCTCCAGTGGGGGAGCAATCACCACATAGGACACAAAAAGGGGAAGGTTTGGCACAAAATATCCCAGAGGTGCCTTAAGGAATGTCATCTCGACAATAATAGCTGCCATGGCTGATTGCATTAAGAGGAGGAATGACCATTGGCGACCAAAGGTAAGTATGTGGCAAGACCATGAACCCTGGATGATGAGATGTTTCGAAAATAACCATCCAAGGACAACCGCATAGGGTGGAAACAGTGACCTATGTGTACATTTCTGCAGTGGGGATCATCGAAACTGATCAGCCTGGTACAGTAAATAGCTCTCTGACACATGCACATGTGTTACCATTAACTGCCTCCAATGGGGTTAAAGTATGCATGTTTCCCTCCCCAGATCATTAGTGGGACCTTTGATGAAGAGCCCTGCCTTGCTCTGGGGGTTGAGGATTGGGCGCCCTTGGGGGCCGTGTGCCTGCACCAGATATGTGATGCGGGATTCATAGGCATTGTGTGGAGGATCCCCTGGGCAACCCCGCCTTTGAGCATGGCAGCGACTTGTCATAAGGGCAGCCAAGACAACATTGCCCCTTTCAAGAGGTTAGGGCTGCCACAAAGGGGCAGAGGTAAGCAGGGGTAATATCCACAGAAAATACTATTGTACCAACCAGAGACTATCAGGGGCATAATCTCCCAGTGCCAACTTGTGGACTCTGCACCCACGATAACTTAATCAGGGACAAGGAAATCTGTGAGCTGACCAGCTTCATCTGCCAGTACACTCATGCCCAGCTTTGGAAGGGGACAGAGGAGTGCACACAGGCCCTACTGATTACAAAACGCTCCTTCCAGGTGTAGAAATAAGGAATCCAAAATGGTGGAAATCTTGGTAAATGGAGCCAGAGGGAGCAGAGTCACAAATCACACACCGGCACAACACACCATCCAAAAGGAAATGTGAATGGCCTCTCATGGGGTCAGATTTTGCACATCTGCAGATCACAGTGGTGATTGGAAGAAGGAAGGAGAGGAAACAGATCTGGCGGAGAGGAGAGGTAATGGGAGTGTTTGGGAGAAGGAAAGAAGAGGAAGAGAGCTGGAATAGAAGAGAGGAGACTTCTGGGGAACCCAATATGGAGGAGGGCGAGAGTTGGCACAGAACATGAAAACATGAAGGAGTGGTGGAACTCTAGAGGGTGAGGAGGAGAAGTATTCCCCAGAGTATGGTGAGCAAAGTAGCCCAATGTCCTGGCGCCTTGAAACACCATTTGTTGTATAGGTGTTTTACAAACATCCAATGAATAAATAAATAAATAAAGTAAATAAAGGCTGAGATGAGAGACACCACAGAGGTTAAGGGGGGGGAGGAGTTACGCCACAGAGGTTGTGGATGAACGTGACATCCCTGCATTGGGGTACTTTCCACGACAGAGGTTGGGGAGGAGTGGTATACCCTTAGGATCAGGTGAGTTATACCCCAGACTTTTGGGAAGAGCGAGGTTTTCTTTAAAGTAGATTGCAATAAACATGCATAAAGAGTATGAATAATGTTGGGCTAATACCTATCAAGCAGGACTCCTTCATTAAGAGCCAGCATTCCAGACACCAGCAGGAAGCAGGCTTAATTTGCTGGGCTGTTATTCCAATGAAAGAGTTAGGAACAATGTATGAATATGATAACACAAATGGAAATTGTGTTAGTGTGAGAAAAGTGCCTATGCACCACCTAGTTTGTGGATTGTGAGCATTGCCAAACAGTGTCTCTGTATTTCTCATGCAGCAAAAGAATCTTGATGTGCAATCCAGCTTCATACACCCGGATTTTTCTCACCAAGGAGATGCACGCCAACTCTCTGCAAGGTCCTCCTGCATTCACCTCTCTTTGCTGCCCTACTACCTCCCTCACCTAGATCCACCCTGCTTCAGCCTCCGACATCCTCAAAGCAATCAAAAAGGCATGTCCCTCTGGCTTTCCAAACAGCCCATTCCCTACTCACAGAATGATCAGATTGACAGAAAATCTCCTTCATGACCATTCCAAGATCATCAACAAACAACGGCAGTTTCCCTCACTACATGCAACCATTACCCCACTCCTAAAGGGGCAGTCTCTCCTGCCTGGCCTTCCCAACAGATACAACCCCATTTCCAACCTTCCCCACTTGGGCAAAGAAAGAGAAAAACTGGTCGTGAAACAATTACAATCACACCTTGAGCTAAACGCCCTCCTTGATTATTATCAATCTGGCCTTTAAGGTGGTACAGGAAACAAAGCCAGTGCTGCTCAGCATCAGGGAACTCTCACTAGAACAACTGTATGTCTCCCAATCGTTCGTCCTAATCCTCCTTGATCGGTCAGTCTGTCAACAGCATTTGACACTGTTGATCATGCCATCCCCATGGATTACTTTCATTCTGGTTCAGGATCCCTGGTCAAATATCTCAACAGGTCAGATGTGTTCCTTTTATCCCACTTTCTGTTATCCTTGACTATGCGGTGTCCCAGGGCCCAGTCCTCTCTCCCAAGCTCTTTAATCCATATCTGCACCCCCTTGCTCATCAGAAATGTTGGTGTAGACTTACAAATGTACTCAGATGAAGATTCAACTGGTTATAAAACGTCCTCCCTCATCCCCCTCAGCCTGGCCAAAGACCTTCACCCCTCACATTGTGCAACCAGTATTATCTCTAACTGCCTGGAGAACATTCAGAGCTGGGTGAAGAACAATAAACTGAATTGAAATGTCCTTTGGCCTCAATGCCACTTTCCCCTCCCATTCAACTGCCAACAGACACCTCTGAGGCATTTTTGACAGCAAGCCAACAAAGTGGTCAGAAACTGCAATTTCTATCCCCGACTCACAAGAAACAATTGGGCCTCATTACAAGTTCGGCGGTGAGGCCAAAAACGGTAGTAATTCAGTGGTAATTACCTCTGCCTTACCGCACCGCCAAACTACGGGTTTGGAGGTAAATCAGAAGAACCTTCCAGCAGAATGCTGGGGGTAATTCCTCCACCTTTCTGCGAGAAAACTGCCAAATCGGCAGAATTACCACTGGCAGTAATTCGCCAAAATCCCCATCAAGTCCTATGGACTCCATTAATGGGGACTCACACCAATGTACAACCTATTGTAATCCAGCAGTAATCCTGCGTGGCCAAGTGGCAGTAACAGTAATTGAATTTGGAAGTAGTTCAGTGGATTCTCCACCGAACTACAGCCAGTCTCATAATGCGGCCCATTGTCCCCATTGTCCCTTTTCTGCCTACCCACCATCATCCGTACCATTTCAAGGCCCAAATATGCAAACTCTCCTCCGCCTCCATCAATATCTTGTGGAAAACCAACACAGAATTCAAAGTTAAGGAGCCAGTCACATCATCTAACTATGTCCCCACAAGCGTGTTTCTGAAGTAGTAACTGTGCCTCTCAGTCTCCTCCTTCATCGTGTTTAAAATTCCCTACATCACCTATAAAGCCAGTTGCGGGACTGGACGCACCTACCTGCAAGATCGCTTAAAAAACAACTGCCCAGTCATGGCCCCTTTACTCGGCAGACTTCTTCTTCGAAGTTCCTGCCTTCAAAATCAGAAGTGGATGTCAAAGGTTCTCAGTTCTTTGCCCAAAATGTGTAGTAGCCTTCCAATTCACCATCAGAAGGAAGAAAACACCTAGAGACATTTCACCTCGACTTACGGAACTCGTCCTCTCCCCTCTGCCACCTCAGCCTCCTCCCTGTCCAACTGCGCTCTGAAACAAACCTTGTTTTTTCATGGGTGCACAACAAATGCTAAAAAATAAATTGAATATATTTTAATTCCATTTATTTAGTGTTTGAGTTTTATAAAGTGCCACAGGCAATAAAAATCACTATAAGACACCCTAATGTTCTAGGAAAGTATCATAAATTCTAGCTTAAATCGTTATCATCTCAACCCTAACCAGCTGCTCTGGGATGTAGTCAGCTAATTCTCTTTGACCATGTGCATTTTCTTAGTCCATGTGAACATGCTGTTACTTTGGATCAATTAACATAACTCCAAATACCAGGGGACACGTTGCGATGGGCAAGGACTACAGTGGAAGCCAGAGCGCCCTACATGGACAATCTTCTACCGCTGTTTGAGACAAAAATTGGAGATGGGCTAAATGTGGAGTGGCAGCATATTGTAGGGAATGCAGCACTGAGCAGAGAGATATAAAGATTGTGCCCAATATTTTTCATATAGAAACGAGATGACGCCATTGAATCAGCACGCGGCGGCTTTCCCAAGATGGTGCCCAGGATTACGATAGCAGCTGGAAAGGAGTGAAATAAAGGCCAACACAAAAAGTGCAAATGTAGCAATGTATTGCGGTGTGCTGCTCAGGTAGACTGTTCATAAGAAGCCAGTATTGAGGTAGGACGGGTAGGATGGTGTTTAGGGCGCAGCTTGTATTACGCAGCCTCTGCATGCACTCCCCTCCGAGCCGAAGGCTCTGAATGAGAGTGGTGATCTAGAGAAATGACCATAATAGTTGGAATTCCCTGCATCCTGTGTAGAGCGGTATACCCATTGTCAGCACTGCAACGCTATATTTTGCAACCTCACCTTTAGGAGCTAGTAGGGAGACATGTTATGTAAGAAGTAAACTTGCTGAGATGCTAGGAGGAAGACGTGGTATGGAAGCGATCAGCATGCTGATACCAGCGCTGCACAATCGTTTACTAAAATCAAGGGGAGAGATATTTTGTTGCTTATCTGAGTAGAGATATTTTGGTAGTGACCCAGAAGTGGCCTGAAGCGGCCCTAAATAAATGGCAAAGTGGTGGTTCCCCTGATGAAGACACTGGCGGTATAACCACGCAGGGCTAAAGTGCAGAGGAGTTGGTACTAACGAGAAAGGGGGCTGAACACCAACTACTCATAGTGGTAGATTCGGAAGAGGAACATCAAAGCCAAACAAGAACAGAGCAAAAGACTGAGTAAATTTGCAGCATTGTGTCTTACTGCAAGGCATCCAAACAGAGTAGATGATTTGGCACTACAACAAATCATCTCAGAGCTAAAAAGTAGCCACACCAAGTTGCCAACACAAATTTATAGCATTGCTTCAGCAGTAGAGGACATACAAGCCCAACTGCCAGAACACGAGAAGTGGAGGGAAGTATACTTATCTGTGGGGGATGATATTACAAGGGTTATTATAACTTCCAAGAGGACAGAACAAAAACTTAAAACAATTCCTGACAAGGGGGAAGATTTGGAAGGAAGGTTTTTCTGGAAACACGTGCACCTTGTTGGACTGAGAGAGAGCAGAAACTGGTCAAATGTTCGTTTATTTAGGAATGAATTTCACAATTTCTACGCAATGCAAAAATGAAGTCCTATTCGTGGGGCAGCTCTGCACCCAGTGATCAACAGACTATTAAACTACGGAGATCAGCATGGTATCCTGGGTACAGCTAGAGAAGCCGGTGAGATAAACTATGAAAACGGAGTGCTGAGATTTTTCCCATATTTTAGCCTTGCGCAACAAAGAGCCCAAACGCAATTTGAGATACTAAAGAAGGCACTGCGTGATAAACAAATAATATACTCAATTATATATCCCTAAAGTGCGGATTATTACTGAAGGAAAAACACACTTGCTCACAGATGTGGCGGCTGCCGCGCAATTCTTTGAGCAATTACTATAGCCAAGTCTAAGACTTCATAACATGCCCAAACAGCACCATGCCCTAAACTAGATATATCCTTTGTCGGTACTGTAGGATGGATGCTAAACTTTATATCTAAGAATGATACTTACTTTGCGAAGCAGTACTCTGTAAATTATGCATTAAGCCGTGGTTCATATGTCTAAGAAGGTAATATATTGTTTATGTATAAGATATAAAGCAGAAGTGGCCGATACCGAAATCAAATGTACGAATAGACCTGTAGTGGCCAGGAAGCATGGAAAGCAGAAGATGCCAGATAGGTCTTAGACATGGATGAGTAACAGATATGCAACAGTAGCATAGCTGTATCAACAGATGAAACCAAGCAGATAACTATGAACACAATTGAAATAAATAAGACATTTAGATGATGCAACGTAAACAATGATGTACGTAACCTTTATATGAAAACTAAGATATATGTAACCTTTTGCCGTAATACCTGAGGGTTTGGGCGTGTAACCAAATGCAATAAATAAAAATAAATAAAAAATAAAACATCAATCTATATGATGTTATATGATTCTAAGGTCTCATACAAGTTTGTAGAGACTTGAACCTACTTAGTCAATATCAAATGTGCTAGGCTGGAGAAGCATGCCATAGATTTACTAGATCGCCCACTGTCTTTGACTGCGATAAAAGAAGCTACAAAAGGTATGGCTAGCAGAAAGTCACTGGTCCTTGATGGGCTCACTACTGAATTTTATAAAACATTAATGGAAGTACTGGCACCTGTGCTACCTGAGCTTCCTAAAGAAGCTAATACAGTGGGAAACCATTCTACCTTCTTTGACAATGGCTAAACTGATAGAAATCCACATAGTTTATCTTGAATGTCAATCATAAAATTTTGGCCAAAGTAATTGAAAAGCTCATACTGCCTACCTAAGTCCCAACCTTGGTACATGTAGACCAATCCGGCGTTATACCCAAAAGGTCTATGCAACTAAATAGTAGGAGAATGTTTTCAACCTTGAGAGTCCTTGATCCTGAAAGTGATTGCAGCCTTCTTATACACAAAGAGCTTTTGATTCTCTGGAGTAGACGTACACGGGGGGAGTAATGTACAGGCTTTGTTTTTGGACCTGCAATACTTATAGGAACCAAATGGCTACAAAATATACAGTGTGCTAAGGGCTAGGACCATCACGAATTTGGATACATTGAATTGCATAACATTCAAAAGAGGAAGACATCAAGGCTGTCCTCTATCAATAATACTATTCGCTTTTATGATAGAACTGCTAGCCATGTTAATTAATGCAGCAACACCCTCTTCACTGATAACTAAATGTCAAAGGACAGTTGTTCATAATAACTATATGTCAATGATATCGTTCTTATGGGATTAACCTGCACAAAGACCTGGATCCTATTATCAGTGAAATTGCTAAATTTAGAGCATTTTCTGCTAAACCAATCAGAGGTTTATCCTCCTAACTCAGGGATCTGCAACCTCTGGCTCTCCAGATGTTTTGCACTAAAATTCCCATTATATCTGGCTATTGACCGAGCTGGTTAGGGGTATTGGGAGTTGTAGTCCAAAACATCTGAAGAGCCAAAGCTTGCAGACCCCTGCTCTAACTTTATAGCAACTGCTTCACCAACACAAATGGAGTTCTGGTGGTCCCCCATCACAGTGATGTATTTGGGAGTGGAAATCACGGCATACTCAAACAAATAGCATGTGTTAAATTACATTGTGACAAATAACTTCTGGGGCACAAGTGGTCCAGGGATACATATCGGTTTCTAAACCATCAATCAGCCCCACACCTCTAGTACACCAGTAGAGATCCAAACAGATTGGAAACACAATTAAATTATAAACCTCCTTGTCCAATTTTGGTAACGTGGACAGATCAGTAGGCATATCTCTGCAAGGTCTTGGATTGTTGGTTAGTTGCAACACAGCAAAAATACAATTATTACCCAATGATTAAAGGGACGGTCCAGTCAAGGTTGTATAAAAATATCGACTTTATTATTATGACAACAGACAGTTCAAGCGCACTATACAAAATACATCCCACCCTGTAAAGGAACGCAGAGGACAGGCATTTTCACAAAGGAAAGGGACGCACTCTGGATACTGACAGGAGGGCAGTCAATAAAGCAATCAGTCTTAACTGTTCAAGGTTATTTGGTTTCAGCACCATGGGAGCAAGGGGTCGTAAATGTCACTAGGGGCCTTCGGAGAAGGACCCGGGGGACAGAACCACAATGTGCGTGATGCTTGATATGATCTTGTGATGCTCGACAGTGTCAAGTCGATTCCAGGACGCTTTGCAGCTCCTGAGTTCAAGACGGGAGACTGCTGCTGGTATCAGGCGGCTAGGAGTAGGCAGTTCGGTAAATGAGGCTGGACAGATGGCTGCAGGCTGGCCTACATGGCGGCTCAGGGTCATGAATCGTTGTCTCTATGTTGCCTGTCAGATCTGGAATGCTGGTTGAGGTGACTCTGACGGCTTTAGTGACTGCAGCATGACAACAGTCAGTGGTGCAGCCAATCAAGGTTCGAGGGCTTGACTACCTCGGAAATATCCTTAAAAGATGGACGCTGGTAGATACTTGTTGTGGCACACCTCCTAGCTTCTTTGCAGGGCTCCTGTCATCCTTTAAGGCGGACACCCTAAAGCTGCGGCGAGTGTTTGCAGGCAACAACCTTGTACTTTGTTCAGAAACTCTCTGGCACTTCCCACCTAGGAAGCTTGCTGGCAGAACCTAGCAGGGCAAGCTGTATGCTGCCTGGGTACCGGTTCTGGAGTTGCTGGATGGGTACTCTGTGGTTGGTATCTTCCTCTGTTCCCTGGGAGATGTTTAGGGGAGGGATCTTGCTTCCCTCTTGGAAATCCTGGCCTTCCTTCACTGGCGGAAGCTGTGAGGCAGACTGTACCTTCAGCCAGTGTCCAAATGAGTCCTTCTTCTTACTACTTTCGAAGTCGTCTGATGATCTGCCTAAAGAGGGTCTCAACCCTCTTTTAAAGCCAAATGGGCCCCAGTGATTGGTGTAGGCTAAGCCTATCTTAATTAAACAATCCTGGGTCCCACCAACAATCTTCTGTTATGCATGAGGTCATAACCAAAGTGGAAAGGTAAGGGATGACAACATATACTACTAAGTCCCACCCATCGTCCTGCCCGTTGTGGATCAAAGTGTCTCTCTGGTTAATTGAGCTTTCTGTGACTCCTGATCAAAGCGCAGGTCTCCCTTGAAGAGTGTTTGGCGAGAACAGAATTTCTCTCTCCATCAAATCATATACTTCTTCCCTCTGAAAGGGGGTTCCCTGCATCGGTTGCCACTGTAAACAGTTGTCTCAGACATGGCATTCACTGCCCTTCATACAGAGGGGTGGGAGCTAGCTTCAAGTTGACACATTGCATAATAAAGAGGTGTTGGTATTTCCTTTCCCTTTTCTTAGTTCTGTGACCAAGCTTCTTCACAGGCCTGACTCAATGAACTCTTATCCGTATCACACAGAACTTTGAGATTAGAACCGGGCAAATCCATTGAGCCTTTGATATTTAATAAGGCTTGCCATAGCAGTAGGAAGGTGTTGCCTTCCCCCTTCCTGATATGATTTGATGTTCCCGTGGCTGTCACATTCCAGGTAAATATGACCGAGAGGACTGCGCCTTTAGGCTGTGTCCCCCTGGAGTACACTTGACTATGTGTTTGTTGTGCAGCGAGCATAGAAAATGTGTGTGGATTAACCCCACACATTCTCTGAGGTTGATCTCCCATCATTCTATTTCTTACACTTTTATTTAAAAAAGCCCAGGCGAGCGCACACTCCCAATGGGGATGGTTGAATTCCTCCATACATACCACTAGTTAAGTACCTGGAAAGTGGAAGAGATATGTAGATTAAAATGCCCTTATCTTAAGCTGTCATATCTGCATTCATTAGAATGCTTGTCATATCCAAGTCCCTTTATGTGTTTCAAGCTCTGGCTATGCTGGTGCCAAAAGAATTTTTTATAACACTAAAGCAGCTACTGAGGAGGTAGGTCTGGGGTGATACATCACCGAAAATTGGGTGGGAAATACTTCATAGTACACATAAGAGAGGAGGTATGCTACACTATATTCAGGGGAACATTATTGGGTAGTAAAAGCGCATTTTACTGTAGACTGGTTTAGAGCGGGAGTGGCATATTCACATGTATATAAACATACTCATGGGTATGTTCATATACTGGTATGCACCAGTATATAAAGCAGTGACTTCTGCTATGAAAAATATATCTCCATTTGTCGAATGGATGGTTACCAATATCTGTAATGAATGTGTGGTGAACTTAATGTATGTCAAGGATTTTTTGATAAGAGGTTGTAAAAAAAGAATCACTGTAGATCCCTCACTGAATCTACATTGATTATTTTTTAGAATCACATATTCAAAAAACCAAAATCCTGGTCCTGTATGCCATCAGAAATGTTAGCAAGACAATGGGCCTCATCACGACTTGGGCGGTAACGGTAACGCTATTAGCGCGGGCGGTATTAGCCCTACCGCCGAACACCCCGGTGCTAACAGCGCCGGATCACGAGTTTGGCGGTAATGTCAATCCCCATTCCCCATTGAGCCCATTCGGGAATGCCCAATTCCCCATTGGGCTCAATGGGGAAATTTTGCGCTAATACCGCCGGCGGATTTCCCGCCGGCGGTAATAGCGCGAATTTTCGGCGGATTTCCCCCCAGCTCAGAGCTGGGGAGAAATATGCCGAAGTCCTGCTTTGGCGGACCCTTAAATCTGGCGGTAATAGCGCTACTGCCGGATTTAAGGGTTACCGCCGAAGTCGTGATGAGGCCCAATATCTGAGGATTCCATAGTATGATTTTATATGAATTTTAGTGCAAAATACCACAGCATCATTTGATGAATAAGACCTATTTTGAGAAACACAAAAGAGGTTTATGTGCTTGTGCTATATGTTGTGGGTGGTGTGAGGAGTCAGAAATGAGAGTTGGACACAAGTTAGACATGGTTTTGGCTAAAGACATTTATTGAAAAATAAAGGGGGTGAGAAAAGGCCTCTCTGTCCCTGTGCTAGAGGTGTTTCCCTGCCTAAACTCAAAGGCTCTGTCAGTGTCAGAATGTCCAAAACACAACTGTCTTGTGTTCAAAGTACTATTCTGACCCTCACATTCTACAGATATTAAATTTAAAGTGACAAGGATAATGTCCATGGCCTTATTGTTTCCAAATCCGAAATATTCAAATTGGCAAAGCACTAGCTAACTCCAAGAGAAGGTCTCTCAGGGATATTGCTTCTTAATCCATAGGGTGTCTCCCATCACCTGGATTCTTCTTCATGTTTCTTTACACACCACAGTTCTTGTCTTTCCTCTTGTTCAACACCAAAAAAATCAAAAACAGTTATCTTTGGCATCTGAGTTGTCAGGATACCTGGTGTACTCTCCTACCAGGGTTTCCCGGTTCTCCTTTGTCCATACCCTTATAGCTGCCTGGTATACTCTCCTGCCAGGGCCTCTAGATTTCACACACTTGCAATTTCCTGGTATATTCTCCTGCCATGGCTTTTTGTTTTCATACACGTTTGTGATTGCCTGGTATGCTCTCCTGCCAGGGCTTCTTGTATTCATACACTTTTGTGATTGGCTGGTATACTCTCCTGCCAGGGCTTTCTGTAGTCATACACTTTTGGTTGCCTGGTATACTCCCCTGCCAGGGCTTCTTGTAATCATACACTTTTGTCTGCACTTCCACTCTTGAAAATTCACCACATTAGTCCTTCTGGCTAATTCATTCTATCCATAACATATTGTTAGTGTTTGGCGCACACTTCCACTCTTGGTAATTCACCAGATTAGCCTTATTGGCTAGTTCACATTCAATTTTCCGCAATGAATTGACTTGTCACTGTTTCTTATATGTATATTTTGTACATATGAGTAAACTTCGAAGGTTCAATTTTTTAGCAAATGCACTTTCACTTTCCCACTTTCATAAGACAGCTTTCTTCCTTTCTCTGTTCAATTTTGCTTAATTACTTGCATCTGGCATGCTCGCCAATACGCCCTGGTGTTTCCTTCATCCCAGCATGGACTCATTGACTCTTCGTGGCATTCCTGGCCTTCCCCGCCACCTTCCGACAACCGTCGTTGTGTGATTTCTTCTCTGCACAGCCTGGCTTTCCCCATCCTGGCTTCCAGCTGTTCCAGTTGGGCTTCTCTGCATTGCGCTTGGGTGCGGTGACAGCCTTTCTGCTTTCTTCTACCGACCTGGAGCCCTGCTCTGGCTTCTGGCATTCCCCCCTGAATAGATTTTCTCATGCAGCTGTCCTTTTCTCAGCATCTGAGCCGGTTCACTCCACTGTCTTCCTCTTGACCAGTTTGTCGCACAGAGAGGAGCAGCACGCTCCCACCAGAGGTTTCTGGTGGTCCTGTTTGAAGTGTCCTGAGCACACGTGTGTGCCTGCAACAACTCGAGTGTTGCCTGTACTCAGGGCTTCTCTCGCTCTGCATTCCTCCATTACTCTTCCTCATCACAGTGTTCATGTGTTTCTGGCAACAGTAGTCCTTTTCAGCTTGTTTGCATGAGAACATTAGAGGAATGTTTTTAACAGGTTTTGAAGGCAAGTCAATGGTTGAAAGTTGGTTTGTGGGGGGGCGCTGTTGAGCAGCCTGCAAGATGGCTGCCTAGTGATTGAGCTCCGCGCCTGGCCGCCCTCTATCCGTCTACATCTGCGGTTCTGTTCCTGATCCTGCAATCCTGCTTCGTATTAAATACTCCTGCTGCTGTGCGCTTCCCGCACGCCGAATCCCGGAGGAAATCGGACATCGGGTGCCCCTGATCTGCCTTCTTACTAATCTGGCGGCGGCGCAGCCCTGGGCCGTTCGGCGTTTCCCGTGTGCGCCGCGGCTTGGGCGGGTGCCCGTCGCCGTCTCCATCGCCGCTGACCCGTGTCTGTGTCCTGGACGCGGCCCCTCCTCGTCGCTGGACTGGTGCCCCTGTTGCCTCCGGCTGCCCGCCCCTCCCGCTGAAGATCGGCGCCGCGCCGCCTGCTTGGCTGCGGCCGGGAGTGGGGGCTGGGCGTGGTGCGGGCCCGCGGGGAGTGCTGCCACGGCAGAGCCCTTCTCCCGCCGCCGTCGCAGCTTCTGGAAGCGGCCCACGGATCGGCGGCCCCTTTCTCTGGGATCGGGGGGCCGCTGGTGGGGCCTCTCGGTGTGGCGGCCTTGCCTGGGGTCGGAGTGGCGGCACCTGGATGGAGGACGCAGCGAACTGGAGGTGAGGGGGCTGCCGCCATCTTTACCTCCCGCGCTCTCTTCGCTTCTCCCTGCATGTGGGATGGCCTTCTGAGGCCTGGACACCCGGCGCATAGCCCCGTCTGCTGGTGGGCCCCTCCTGCCTCGTGGCGCGAGGCCCTCCCTGCGGGGGTCTCCCTCCACCGCATTGCCGCATTGGGGCCTCACCCCGCTCCCGGAGTTGGGCCGCCCTGAGGGAACACTATAGCTCATCCTGCTGGGTGGGTGACCTGCACCGCGCCCAGCGGACCTACGTTTGGGTCTTTCTACGCTTTTGCCCCACTCACTCTTCATTATACTGGGCAGTCTCACCACAAGCTGCAAAACTTCATTGCACCGGATCGCACTCCTTGGCTCCGCAGCTCCCCATCCTCCATACTCCACCTCCTTGTCTCCCCAATCTCTGCTGGACTGTAAGCTGCTCCCTTGGGTGGAGACCTCCGTGGGGACTGCACTAGGGAGGGTGCTGGTCCCTCTGGTAAGCCCTTCACTGCGTAAATAGTTGGACCTTCCACACGCATGGTCTCCTCGCTTCCTGGCTCGGGGGCTGGATCGACCTGGACCTGTCGTGCCCGTAGCAGCCCCTGTACTGCCGTAACTGGCTAATCTCATCTTGTCATCCCCCCTCTGATTCTCTGATCCTGATCATGTCGAATCGCTCCAAAAGTGGCCCCAGGGGGGGGGGGGGCATGGACAAATTTACGAAGGCGGTCCCTCGATCCGAAGTGGGCCACGCGTCAACTACGCCGGAGGAACCTGATACCGAGCCCAGTCCCGTGGCTGCGGCTCCTGATCTTACTGCCATGATGGAATCGATGGCCAAAAACTTCGCCTCCTTTCATGAAAAGCTTGACGACATCAATGCTAACGTGGCCTCACTCAAAACACGCGTTGATCAGGCTGACTCCAGAATCACGGAGGCCGAAAACCGGATATCCACCAATGAAGATGAGATCCACACATTACAGGACACTGTGGCGGCCTTATCGCGCGATATGAAGAATGTAAAGGCAAAATGCGACGACTTGGAATCCCGCGCATTATTGGGGTCCCTGAAACTGCCCTGAAGGGTCGAATGGAGGAGGCAGTCGAACGTCTACTCAAGGACTTGCTTGGTGACCCGGACCTTTCCCCCTACTTCACTGTTGAGCGGGCTCACCGGGCCCTGTCTCCGCGTCCCAGGCCTGGCGATAGCCCCAGGCCCATTATAGCCAAGATTCTCAATTACCGTGACAGGGACCTCATCCTCCGCCTGGCACAGGAGAGGGGGGAGTTGCGGTTGGAGGCTAATACTATCCGAATCTTCCCGGATTTCTCAATGGCTGTGCAGCAGGAGAGGCGTCAATTCCTTGGCGTCAAGAAGATGCTCAGGGAGCGCAAAGTCCCATATGCCATTTTATTTCCTGCTAGACTCAAAATCTCCCACAGAGGCAAACTCTATTTCTTTACCATCCCTGAAGAGGCGGTAAAATTTATTGAGATGCAGATACCACTTCAGGGCCCTGGAGATGCCATCGCTGATGAAAGTTGATTGGGTGTCATGGAGTGGGGATATTGGCTGCATTTGTTGATTCTGTAATTACAATTTATTACTGTTAACACTGTTCGGCTTACTGAGTCGCTCTGGCTCCCGGCGGCGCTCGCCTGTGGTGGGGGTCGGCCACGAACTGCTGACACTGGCCACTTACCTCTCACGTTGCTGGGAACTGTCGTTTACTCCAGTCTCCCTTGGTGGTTGGATGTCCTGGGGGGCGGTGACTGGCCCCGCTATCTCCCGAACACTTCGCTTGCCATAGAGCTGGGCCTCGCTCAGTACATGCTGGTTCGTGGCAGGCCCATAAGGCTGGCCACGGTGGGACACTCTATCCGGCCACCTGCCGTTGGCGTGGCGCCTGCTTGGGAGCCGGATATCTACTCTGGGGCCTGCTCCCCCTGGGATGGTCTACGTATCTGCTGATTGCCCGGGCCACAGTGTTCAGGCGCTCATTCTCCTTGGGGCTTTGATGATGCTCTACAAGAAGCCAATGTTGCAATATTTTGCTGCCCTACTGTTATTTTTCCTCTTCCAATTGCACAACTGCAGGATCTCTACCTCTTTGAGATTGGCCCAATTCCCCACTCTGGGGACACAGGGGTGGTGGATGCTATATGACTGTCGACACTGTTCTGGTAGTTACGGAAACCGCAGGGGCTCGTGCGCGGTCCCCGGCTTCCCGCTCTGCAGGCGGGGGCTTGCGTTATGAGTCCACCACTACTGTTCGTTTTGCAACAGAGCCATTTGGCTCTAAGCGTGCTAGGGCGTGGCAACGGCCCACCCCATTGCGATTGCACTGTTCTTTTCTGTTTTGCTGGAATGGGTTGGCCCCCGTTGGGCCTTGGGGAAGTGTTGGCCAGGTTGGTGTTGGCCCATCTGCGTGCTGTTAAGGGTGGGTGATGTTTACACTGCTGATTCATGGTTAGTGGTGCGGGTGGGGGGTGGAAAGGGGGCTGTTTCTCAAAAAGGCACACGAGGTTTCGCGAGGCGCATCCTGAGCTGGCACAAGCACGCATGCTGTTTTTACTTTGGGAGCTCACACGGTCATTTGTGTTGGGATGTCCACTGAGGATGGATATTGCGGTTGGGGATGGCTACCACTGAAATGTCTACTGTCATAATGTCCTGGAATGTTCGGGGGTTGAGCAACCACACCAAAGCCCGCAAGATCATGGCGTATGCCAACAGGCATAACTGTAGGATCCTGCTCCTACAGGAGACACACTCCAATGGACTTATACCTAGGGCAGTTGCCCCGTCATGGGGTCCCGCCAGATTCTTCACTTCCTATTCCACGCAATCTAGGGGTGTTCTCACGATTATCCACAAATCGATTAAGTTTGGGCTGCATAAAAGCTACATCGACCCTGAAGGCCGCTACGTTATACTACACTGCACACTAGTCAATAAGGAATATCTGCTAGTTAACACCTACTGTCCCAACGTGGACTCTCCGGAATTCTTTGACACAATAGCCACCATACTACTGGGTTTCGTGGGGGTGCATATTATATGGGGAGGGGATCTGAACCATATATTGGACACTGTTCTAGACAGAACTGCCACCGGTCCCAGAGCATTGTCTCGTGCGGCGCGCAGGCTGCGGGGCCATATGCAGTCGCTCAACATTTGTTCCGACTGGAGAACTCTCCATCCCCAGAAGCGGGAATACACCTACTATTCATCTGTGCATGACAGCTCGTCCAGGATAGATCTGTTCTTGGCCTCTGGCGAGGTAATGGGCGGGGTGGAGGATGCGGGCATTCTGGCCCGCACGCTTTCAGATCACGCTCCAATCACACTGTCCCTAAGACTGGGCACTCCTGTTCCAACAGTCAGCACTTGGCGCTTTAAGTCCGAAGCCCTAAAAGACATTGTGTTTAAGTCCGAAATACTAGCTGATATCGGGTCGTTCTTTGAACTTAACTCACTTCGGGACACGACTGCCGCGGTTAGATGGGAGGCCTTCAAGGTATACATAAGGGGCATGTCCATCTCCCGGGAGGCCGGGGTGCTGAAGGCCATTAGGGCCGCCCTGGGGCAATCTGAGATCAAACTGAAACAACTTGAGCAACGTAACACGACCGGCTCTGACCCCTCCATTCTAGCCCAAATCTCGGATGAACTACATGTATATAACACACTGGCCACCTCCGAAGTCCGTTACTTCAGCCGCCCTCAGGCCGCCAGGAGGTATGGGGAGGGCGACAGGCCTAGGAAAACGCTTGCGACACTTGTGAGGGGGGAGGTGGGCCGAACGCAGATCTCTTCTATCAAAGATCGAAATGGCGATGCTCAATGGGCGGACCGGGAAATACTAGACACATTCGCTGAGTTTTATAGCTCCCTTTACTCCCAGCCCGTAGAACATACTGAGCAACGTATGCGCGAGCTCCTTGGGCAGATCCCCACTACAGAAATTTCCCTACAGACCAGGGACCAGCTAGACTCCCCGATCACGCTAGACGAGATAGTGTCGTCCATCTCTGACTTGCCCAAAGGCAAGGCGCCTGGCCCTGACGGGCTCACCGCCGATTTTTACCAGGAGCACATAGCTGTTCTGGCCCCTCGGCTGTTTGAGGTATGGAATGAGGCACTCCAGGCCTCCATCCTTCCCCCCTCCATGCGTGAAGCGGTCATCACGGTGCTGCTCAAACCGGGTAAGCCTGAAGATGAGTGCGGGTCTTACAGACCTCTTTCCCTCATGAATCTTGACACAAAGATCTTTGCTAAGATCATTGCCAACCGCTTTTTGCCAATCATGACGCACCTGGTGCATGAGGACCAAGCGGGCTTCGTTCCGGGCAGGTCCACCTCCCATAATATCAGGAGATTGTTTAATGTCATGTCCCGCATAGATCAGGACGCCCAGGCGGTAGCGGTTACGTTGGACGCCCAGAAAGCCTTTGACATGGTTTCTTGGAAATACATGTGGCTGGTCCTCGAGACAATGGGTATTGGCCCAAACATGATAGGGTTTATTAGACTATTATACACCTCCCCGGTACCGCGGGTTCGAGTTAACTCACTAACATCTGAGATTTTCACGTTATTTAGAGGCACCCGTCAGGGTTGCCCCTTCTCTCCAATTCTCTTCGCATTAGTGATAGAACCAATGGCGGACTATGTCCGTTCAAGACACTCTCGTAAGGGAATAAGATTGATAGAGGAGCCTGAAATTATATCCCTATATGCAGACGATGTCCTACTTTATATCAGAGATCCCACAACTCACCTCAATCCCATATTGAGAGATATCACCCGCATTGGCACCCATTCCGGTTTTACGATCAACTACTCCAAGTCGGAGATCTTCCCGCTCACTAAATCTACCACACAGCTCGTCTCCGAATATCCCCTGCGCTGGGCCCCTGACGGCATTAAATACCTGGGTGTACATGTATCCCTTAATAAACCCACCCTACTTACCGATAATTACTCTGCGGTAGCGCAGACAGTTGAGGCTAAAATCTCACGATGGCGCACTCTTCCGTTATCCGTTGCGGGACGACTGTCCCTGATTAAAATGATTCTGCTCCCCAAGCTCTTATACACCTTTAGTAACATACCCGTATGGCCTGGGAGGGCATACTTCACTAAGTTACACACGCTCTGCGCACAGTTCCTCTGGCACTCTGGTGCGGTGCGCAAGAAGTGGACTGACATGGCACTCTCATACAGACGTGGGGGTATTGCTGCTCCTGACTTTGCTATATATTGGATTGCGGCCCAAGCCCAACATGCCACTCACTGGTACCCTGGCGCCCCAGTGCGCCCTCATGTTAAGCTGGAACGGTTGGCATCCGCTGGTATTAATCTAATGTCCCTAGTGCTGCATCGACACTACGCTCCGGACTCCCCCGTTGACCCCATTGCTGCGACCATGTTCGCCTGGACACGCATACTAAGCCCATCAGATGGGACCTCTCCGTACTACAAGTGGCTGCCCGCGTCGGCCTGTCCCGGGCTGGAGCCCACGCTGGACGCTGCTTTGGCCCGCCACTGGGAGGCTCTGGGGTATAGGGCACTGTCGGACTTCTATCCAGAGGGCAAATTCATAGACCCCCAGACTTGGAGGCCGGGTCACACTAGATCCCCCTTAGAGACTCTTCAGTACTACAGGCTCCGCGCTGCGTTCCACACTATGTGGCCCTCCTTCCCAGATGAGCCCCCGGATGACCCGGCAATAGGGTACATTGCTAACTCGGGTGGTACACGGGGCGTCATCTCATCATGATATCATATCCTGCAGGACGTCTCCTCTACTCCGGTTCTCGGAGCGCGCAGCGGATGGGCAGACGAACTGGGCCTAGAGATAACTGATGAGTTATGGGAAAGCATGTGTCGTCACACCCAAAAAGTCTCCCTCAACTTCCGTTTTCGGGCCGTGCAATATAAACTCCTTAATAGGCTATATTATACACCGCGCATGACTTCGGGGTTTGCTCGTTCTGAGGTGCGCCCCTGCCCGTGCTGCGGGGCCGCGGACGCTGATCACCTACATATGTTCTGGACCTGTCATAAATTGTTCGGTTTTTGGGACGGGGTCCTAAAAACACTTAGTGCAGTAACTGAAACCACTATTGATCCCGATCCTCTGGCAGTCCTATTTGGGGTTTGGAGCACTGAGGAATCTAAGCACCTGAAAAAGTTTTTAAATATAAGTTGTATGATTGCCAAGAAGTGTATACTCCAGAGCTGGAGGTGTTCTTCTCCACCGACCCCGCAGGGATGGTTGGGCCTGCTCACATGGTCACGGAACTGCTAGGAGGACTACTTGGCTATGGTGCCGGCCCAATCTCGTCCCAAAAACATTTGGAATTAATTTAACACATATCTCAACATTCAGTCCGAAGGCGTGTCGGGGTCTTGTCTGTCCCCGGCCTCCACTCATGCATCATGATCTCCTCTGGTTTCCTCCTCTATTCGTAAAATATTGCAATCACTGTTGTAATGATGATATGGTAGCCTGTAAGCAGCTCCACGTTCTACATGATTCATATGCTTGTTGCCTCGATGTTTGTACCTTGTGAACCTCTGCCGATAAAAATAAAAGTTTAAAAAAAAAAAAAGAAAGTTGGTTTGTGGATTGGAATGAGAGAGACTCAGCACTCTCCTTTAAGGGAACAGGAGAATAACAAAGGGAACAGGGGAATCACAATAGGCCATTAAAATTAAAGTGTTACACATGAGATTGGCAACCAGGGGGCGCAGTGATGTGCTAGCTCATCTACGTTGCTTCCCTACAGTAGGATATAAACTAGAGAAGAGCCCCCTAATTTGCCCCAGAATGCTGCACCAACCCCCCTGACCCTGCTAAGACTAAGTACATCCCAGAGGTGTAAAGACGGAACGGGAGACCCCCATATTTGCTCAGAAAGGCTGCAGAGAAGCAGAGGCGGTAAAAAGTTACAGCTCAGAACCAACACGTGGATCCAGACAATAACAACGCAAGGCTGCAGAGAAGAAACTGTGTCACCTGAGGGGAAGGGCACTGAAACGGATGAATCCCACGGGAGTACACCCACGGTCCGTCTGTCATCTAATCCCCACCAGTATCAACAGGGCGGGCAGCGGGGGAGAGCGCACTTCATGATCAAGACCCCCAGTGGCAGGGGTGAGTACCTTGGCCCCTGCCCACTGAGCATTGAAGGATCCGGGAACCCAGGGAGAGGCCCGAATAACCTGCATCCCCCGCGCCCTAGCAGAGATGGAGGCAGGTGGAGAGTGGCGGGGAGACAAATGAGGCATCCTGCTGCCCGCAACCGCAGACCTCTATCCTGGCAGGGAGGGCTCATCCGCCCCATTCACACACACTGGAACACTCGGCCAGTGGGGATCACCAGTACTCAGCCCCACTGGGTCTGCTCACTTCAAGATACGGTGCAGGAAGCGCCCCAAGTGGAAATAAGAAGGGTCCCTCATACAAAGACAAGGTGGAGCAGTAACTCCTCCTGTAGGTGGTGTCTCATCAGCCCAGAAAGGGCGGGGATGGCCTGGGGTGGGCAAAGGGGCCTTGGCACAGCACCCCCACCACCCGGCAACATCTGGGTGGTCCGTGGCACAATTACTGCGAGCTCCCTGCACAGGGTGCCCTCCAAAAAGTACAAGACTCAACAGTTCCTAACTCCAGCACGACACAGCCCTCCAGGGAGGGCGGGGAACGCCCGGACGGGGGTATTGGGGCCCCCTCCCATGCATCCCCAGGTGGCAATAGCACAGTTACCTTCAGCAGAGTGTGAGACCCAGGAGCGGGAGAGGTGGAGTGTCCCCTAGCTCATTAAAAACATCCATGGAGCAGAGTGCACAAGAAAGGGCAAGACTGCAACCAGGGTCCCCCTCAGACGAGCCAACGTCCAGCCATCTAAGAAGCAAGCCCACTTAGGGGGCGCTGTTGAGCAGCCGACAAGATGGCTGCCTAGCTCTTGAGCTCCGCGCACAGCCGCTCTTCATCCGATGACATCTGCGGGCTAATACATCTCTGCACCTACTCGACCGACCCCCTGTCCTCCCTATAACTGGGGCTACGTACTGCTGCGATCCTGGCTCGAATCGGACCTTGGGAGCTGGAGATCCTTGCTGCGGGAACCTCGAGGCTGCCACGGCGCTTGGAGGCCCATCGGGGGTTCTTCGCCCGGTTCCCGCCACTCCACTATTGTCTCCCCTGCTGCATCCTCCCACTGGCCCGCCTGCTGGGACGCTTACCGCGGTGCCCTGCGGACCGCGCTGGGAGCGCCGTGAGGTGGGCCGCGCCCTTCGCTGGACCGGCGGCCGCGGCTTGAGCCGTGCCTCGCGCCGGCCGTCCTGGACTTTCTCCCCGTTCCGTGGTCGGGGCCCTCGGGCCTAGGTGACCGGTCCTCCCGGCCGGACTGCCTCTCCTCCACGCCGCTCGACACCTGGGCAGTGCGGCCCTCCTGGAGGAGCCGCGCCCGCTGCCGGGCTTGACTGCGGCGCCCGACTGGAGGCCCGCCGGCCCGCGCCCGCGGCCTGGGCTGCGGCCTACGTCCTCCCGCTCTGTGCTGCTGCTGGGACCTGTTCCACCCCCGGCGGCCCCCGAGGACCGGAGGAACTACACTCGCTCCCTGACTGGATAATCGCGAGATGCACACCAGGTGAGGAGCTGCTGGGGCGGCTGCGCGTCGGAGCTGCATTGCCCCCGGATCCATTACAGGCCAATTTCTATCTGGGCCTCTCTCCCCGCGCTGCGCGGCCCCGGCTGGCTCCTGCGCCGCCTTGATTGATCTCGGGGCCCATACCCTGCGGCACTGCGGGGCCCTGCACCCCGCCGGACCCGGATTGGCCCGCTGCCGCCTTCCTCCGGGCACAACGGTCCCCGGATCGTTACCGTGCCCCTCACTCTGGCACAGCCTATCTTCCTTGCTGGTCACCGCCGTCACTGCCCCAGGTAGCACCCGCTCCTGCACTAAGGCCCACACCTAAGGCCCACACTCCTGCTTGTACTCTCTGTGGTGCTCACTCAGGGTCTGTTCTGGACTCCATCCTCATTCTCTAGGGCGGCTCGATCCCTGCAACTATTCTATACCTCCCCGCTGCCATGGCTCCTGCCGCCTCTGTCAGGATTGTTTACATCGGCGGGCCGGACCACCATCATTGGCCTTGAACCTCTCCTGCATCCCCTCACTCGGGTCTTCACTCTGCCCACTCAGGGCCCCTGCAACACTATCCACGATGTCTAACAGATCAAGGAATAACAATAAAACCGGGGCCATGGACAAATTCGCTAAAGCCGCCCCGAGGCCTGACTCGGCCCACGCACCAAGCGACCCAGCCGACGACCCGCCATGCGCCGAGGCACCCACCACTGACCTCACAGCGATAATGGAATCCATGGCTAGAAACTTTGCAGCTTTCCACGAAAAGCTTGATGACATTAATGCCAACGTGGCCTCACTCAGAGCTAAACTGGATCAGCAGGGGGTTTGAATCACGGAGACTGAAAACAGGATTGGCACCAACGAGGATAATATTTCTACACTCCAGGGCACTGTGTCCACTCTGGTCTCGGATATGAAGGCAGTCAAGGCCAAGTGTGATGACCTCGAATCTAGGTCGCGTAGAAACAACATACGCATCGTTGGTGTCCCTGAAAACGCGCTGAAGGGTCGACTGGAATCGGCGGTCGAGGACCTCTTGAGGGAACTACTGGGCAACCCTGACATGTCTCCCTTCTTCACCATCGAGAGGGCCCATAGGGCACTGTCACCCCGGCCTAAACCCGGTGACTTTCCGAGGCCCATCATTGCCAAGGTTCTGAGCTTCAAAGACCGCGACTTAATCCTCCGCCTTGCACGGGAAAAAGGCGAGTTACGAATGGACTCGCAGGTGATCAGGATTTTCCCCGACTTTTCCACCGGAGTTCAGCAGGAACGTCGCCAGTTCCTCGGAGTGAAGAAGCTCCTCAGGGAAAGGCACATCCCCTACGCCATACTTTTCCCTGCACGCTTGAAGTTCATGTTCAACGGCAAACTATACTTTTTTACAGTGCCGTCTGAGGCAGTTAAATTCATCGAGGCACATGTTCCTCTCCACCCTCCGGCTGATGACACTGTGAATAATGAGTGAATTTTATGTTTGCTTTGCGATGCCTTGATACTATGCTTATTGGTAGATCGATTCATGCCACTCTTTGTTCACACCCATGAGTGACCACACCTCTGCATTCACTTGTATACAATGTGTACCTACGCAGGTTTAATTTACGCTCTCTGGGGAGCAACTGTCATCCCGTCCAAGTTATTCTCCCACACTTACTTCTGTTGCTCTCTGACATGCAAAGCTCCCTTGTTCTGGCAGCAACCATTGCCCTCCCTTCACGAGCACCGGGGTAGGTTTCATCTCATGGTCTCGCCTGGGCTGGGCTGCTGGATCCTTGTGATGAGTTTGTCGCTCCCTGCGCCCCATTGGGTGGGACTGGGGTACTCACGATATGTCCGCTAACAATGTTCGTTTTGTAACGGAACCAGCTGGTTCCTAGTGTGCTCCTGCACGGCAACGGTGCACCCCATTGCGATTGCACTGTTCTTGGATATGCCCTTGTTGTGGGTCAGCCCCTGTTGGGCTTTTGGGCAGTACGGGCCACGTGGGGGCGGGCCCGGCTCTGCACAGTTGAGGGTGGGTGTTGTTTACACTGCTGAAGTTGGGTCGGTGGTGAGGGTGGCGGGTGGGAATGGGATGTTTGGAATAAACGGCATGCTAGGGCTCACGGCACGCACACTGGTGAAACATAAGCGCTCTCCCGACTTCAACCCCGGTAATGCGCATTGCTGCTGGATCTGGGAGGTTCATTAATGCGAGTATACCGGGATTAGATATTCGTCACTGACATGTCTACCATCATAATGTCCTGGAACATTCGCGGATTAAGCAATCACACCAAGGCCCGCAAGATCATGGCCTTTGCTAACAGGCATGGCTGTAAAATACTACTCCTACAGGAGACACACTCCAATGCCCACATTCCGGGCACTATGGCCCTATCGTGGGGTCCCACTAGATTCTTCACTTCCTACTCCTCCCAATCCAGGGAAGTCCTCACAATGATCCACAAATCGATCAAATTCATTCTGCACAAAAGTTACCTATGTCCTGAGGGTCGCTATGTTATACTACACTGCACGATGGTGAATAAAGAATACCTACTTGTTAACACTTACTGCCCCAATGTTGACTCCCCTGAGTTCTTCGATGCGATAACTGCATACTGTTGGGCTATGTGGGGGTCCATATTATATGGGGGGGAGACCTAAACCTTATTCTTGACACCGTCCTGGACAGGACTGGCACATCCTCTCGAGCCCTGACCTGTGCCGCACGTAGGTTGCGTGGCCATATGCAGACGCTCAATGTCTGTGATGCCTGGAGGACGGTACACCCCATGCGCCGGGAGTATACTTATTACTCATCTGTCCACGACAGCTCGTCTCGTATAGACCTGTTTTTAGTGTCCAATGAAACCATGGGAGGGGTCCTGGATTCTCCCCCGCACTCTGTCCGATCACGCTCCAGTCACACTTTCCTTGAGGCTGGGTATACCCACCCCGACACTGAGCACTTGGCGTTTCAAATCTGAGGCCCTCAGGGACATTGTATTTAGGGCTGAGATCCTCGCAGACATTACATCCTTCTTTGACCACAACTCTCTCCAAGACACATCAGCCGCGGTTAGGTGGGAGGCCTTTAAGGTGTACATCAGGGGGATGTCCATCTCACGGGAGGCCGGGGTACTGAAAGCTATCCGAGCCAGCCTCGGTCGCTCTGAAGCCAAATTGAAACAGTTGGAGCAGCAATGCGCCACAGGTGCTGATCCCGCCTTACTTCTCAAAATTAGCGAAGAATTGCAGGCGTACAATGCGCTCGCTACCAATGAAATCCGGTACTTCAGCCGCCCACAGGCTGCCAGGAAATATGGTGAGGGTGACAGACCGGGGAAGACGCTGGCAGGCGTAGTGAGAGGGGAATTTGGCCGAACCCAGATCACCTCCATCAAGGAGGCATCTGGCAACGTACAGTGGGCTGACCAACAGATCTTGGAGGTATTTACTGAGTTCTACAGGTCCCTCTACTCCCAGCCTCCTGAACACTCCGAACGCCACATGCGTGAGCTGCTCGCTCAGATCCCCACCACCGAAATATCCCCCACTGCCCGTGACCAACTGGACTCCCCGATAACACTGGATGAGATGGTGACCGCCATCTCTAGCCTGCCCAAAGGCAAGGCGCCGGGACCTGACGGCCTCACGGCTGAGTTTTACCAAGAACACGTGGCCATACTGGCTCCCAAGTTACTCGAGGTTTCGGTCGAAGCGCTCCGCTTCTCTATTCTCCTCCCGTCCATGCGAGAGGCGGTCATCACGGTACTGCTTAAGCCTGGCAAACCAGACGACGAGTGTGGGTCCTATAGGCCCCTTTCCCTCATGAACCTAGATACGAAAATCATTGCTAAGATTATAGCTAACCGCTTTCTCCCCATTATGCCATATCTGGTCCATGAGGACCAAGCGGGCTTTGTCCCCGGCAGGTCCACCTCCCACAATATAAGGAGATTGTTTAATGTTATGTCCCGCATTAATCAAGACGCCCAGGCCGTGGCGGTCACTCTGGACGCTCAGAAGGCCTTTGACATGGTCTCTTGGAACGACACGTGGCTGGTGCTGGAGACGATGGGAGTTGGCCCAAACATGATCGGGTTCATTAAACTATTCTACACCTCCCCTGTAGCCCGGGTCAGGGCTAACTCCCTGACATCCGACCCTTTCACACTCTTCAGGGGTACCCGTCAGGGCTGCCCCTTCTCCCCGATCCTCTTCGCCCTCGCAATTGAGCCAATGGCGGATCATGTCCGTGCTCGGCATGCCCGCAAGGGGATACGGTTGAAGGATGACCCCGAAATCATATCTCTGTATGCAGACGACGTGCTATTATACATTAGAGAGCCCACCGCCCACATTGACCCCATTCTGAGGGACATCACCCGCATCGGCACCTACTCTGGCTTCACGATCAACTATTCAAAGTCAGATATCTTCCCGCTCACTAAATCCACCCAGCAACCTACCACCGAGTACCCCCTTCGTTGGTCCCCGGACGGTGTCAGATACCTGGGGGTGCAAATATCCCTGACTAAATCCACTCTGTTAGCCGACAATTACCTCACCGCGGCGCAAACGGCTGAGGCCAAGATGTTAAGATGGCAATCGCTCCCATTATCCATGACTGGTCGTCTCTCTCTAATCAAAATGATCCTGCTCCCCAAGCTCCTTTACACTTTCAGCAACGTTCCCGTGTGGCCTGGAAGGGGCTACTTCACTAAACTGCATACACTATGCGCACAGTTTCTGTGGCACTCCGGCGCGGTGCGTAAGAAGTGGTCTGACATGGCGCTCCCCTATAAACAAGGGGGGCTCACTGCCACGAACCTGCTACTCTACTGGACTGCGGCCCAGGCTCAACATGCCACCCACTGGTACCCGGGCTCCCCAACGCGTCCACATGTCAAGTTAGAGCGACTAGCGGCCGCCGGCACCAATTTGATGTCCCTTATACTGCATCGTCATTACACACCTGACTCGCCCATTGACCCTGTCGCTGCGACCATCCACGCATGGGAACGCCTGCTACAGCCGACGGACGGGTTCCCCCCTTACTACAAATGGCTCCCGGTGTGGCGCCTGCCTGACTTGGAACCAACACACGATAATGCCTTAGCCCAACATTGGGGAACGCTGGGGTATCAAGCACTGTCCGACTTCTACCCAGATGGCAAGTTCATTGGCCCCCAAACATGGAAACAAGGCCACACCAGATCCGCCTTGGAGACCCTCCAATACTATAGGCTACGCGCAGCGTTCCGCGCCACGTGGCCCTCATTTCCTGATGAACCACCGGATAACCCGGCGATCGCATACATTGCCAACTCAGGCGGTGCCCGCGGTGTCGTCTCTTCACTATATAGGATCCTTCAGGAGTCCGGCACAGTCCCAGTGCTCAGGGCGCGCAGCGGTTGGGCGAATGAGTTGGGCCTGGAGTTGTCTGATGGCGATTGTGGCGCAATGTGCTTACACACCCAAAAAGTCTCCTTCAATTTCCGTTACCGCGCCATGCAGTACAAACTCCTCAATAGGCTCTACTATACTCCACACAGGACTTCGACATTCGCCCGCAACGCGGCGGCCCTGTGCCCACGCTGTGGAGCCGAAGAGGCTGATCACTTGCATATGTTTCTGTCCTGCAGGGAGCTATCTGGGTTCTGGGAATGCATCTTGAAAACACTCTCTGACATAACTGAAACTGTGGTTGACCCTGACCCCCTGTCGATTCTGTTCGGGGTCTGGAAAACCGATGAAACCAGACGCCTAGCTAAGTTCCTAAATATAAGCTGTATGATTGCCAAAAAATGTATACTCCAGAGCTGGAAAAGCCCCGCTCCCCCGGTCTCTCAGAAATGGTTGCGCTTACTCACCTGGTCACGCAATTGCGAGGAAGAATACTTATCTATGCTCCCCGCCCAGTCTCGCCCCAGGAACATCTGGGCTGAATTTAATGCTTACCTTAGCGTCCAGAGCGAGGGCACCCCCGAATCTAGTCCGCCCCCCGCCCCGTCGGGCCCTGATCCCACTGCGTGAGGCCCTAATTTGTTCCTTTGTTTTTCTGTTGGTGTACTCCTTCTCAGATACCGTCCGACTGTCCATGCTGTGATTGTTGTATCCCTTAGTGATGTGCTGCTTCATGATGTAACTGCTATGTATCTGTTGCCTTGTGTGTGCCTTGTGTACTTATGCCGTCCAAAAATAAAAGTTTTTAAAAAAAAGAAGCAAGCCCACTTACATATTCATGAGATGGGTGGCCCCGCTCCAGAAATTCAAGCCCAACCCGACCTCCAGGCCAACGCCAGAACAGTCAGCCCCAGTGAACTCAGCCATGGCAGATGATGTGACATCAGTGAAGAGGGACATGGCGGCAATCCTGGAAGAACTCAAGGGCTTCAGGTCTGACATCACCCAGAGACTAGACGGACTAGATATAAAGGTGGACGATATGGATTAGAGACTCCAGGGTCTAGAGGCCAACCAGTCCTCAATAGATGTCCTGGCAACTCAACTTAACATGCATATCTCAGAGCTGAAAAGAAAGGAAGAAGAATGTGTCCTAAAAATGGATGATGTTGAGAATAGGGAGCGCCGAAAAAATATCTGCTTCTTTGGGTTTCTGGAAAAAGAAGGAGAAACACAAAGAGACATCGTCCTGGCAATCAATGTAGTCATCAAAAAACCTTTGACGATGAAATTTGTCAGGTGACTGTGTAGTGGTGACCTTTTCAGATTCAACGATGGCCAATAATTTCTTAAGTACCAACCTAGCACGAGGCCTCAAGCCAAAACGAAATAGACTTTTAAGTAAGCTCCTACCCCTGGACTACTTCTATATGAGGGTTAGGGGGCAGGAGGTGTGGGGTCAGTCTCATGGTAGTAGGGTAGGGGGGGCATGTGGGGAAAGGAAATTTCCCAGTCCGTTTGGTTTCGGATTGTGAAATAGTGGGTGGCTGGAGCAGGATTCCCACAAGGAGAGGGTATCCTACAGTCATGGAAAAGGACCCCCCTATCAATTTGAGATCCTAACCTCTTGTGAGGATTTGAATGACAGCTGGTTGCCCAATGGTGTCGCCAAACCCCAGTCTAGTTTGGGAGAACAGCCGATAGTCCTCACTCCAACCTGCAGCCTTCAGGCAAGTAACCTGTAGAGTTCCATCTGCTTTCATGGAATATTGCAGGCTCATCAAGGAAGATGACTATTGGGCCTGTGGTTGAGTTACTTCAAGCCAACAAAGTGGTACTTCTGCAGGAAACTTGGGCAATGGATACCCCGCAATTAGATGGTTTTACCTCCTATGGAATCCCGGCCAAGAAAAAACCAAGGGGTAGATGTTTTGGGGGTTTGTGCATTTTGATCAAGTCCTCCCCTAGACTGTAGGACAAAGGTGATTGACACAGGTATGGATTTTCTGCAGGTGGTTCTTCTTTCTACAACAAAGGGGGAATCGATCTGCATTATTATCTTATATATCCAGATATTTCGGAGGCGGACAGACTAGCAAAATTTCAGGGGTTCATCGAGGACCTACTGTCCGCAGGAAGGAATAAAAATGAATTGCACATTTGGGGAAGTGACTTTAACATTAAAATGGGAATGGTAGTGGTTAAGGATGCATTAGACCCCTTGGAGGATTTGTCTGTGAATATCCCGGTTCCATCTATGAGGGATGAGAGAGTTTGCTCTAAGGTCTTGCAAATGAGCTCTTGGTTGATGGAATGGGGATTACGCACTGTTAATGGTCGCCTAGCCCCGGATATTCCAGGTGAGGTGACCTTTAACAACCATCTGGGCTCCTCAAAAATTGCTATTTTTGCATTTCTGTGAGCCTATGGGAACGCACTGTAAGTTTTGAGGTGATCCCTGATGTGCACAGTGATCACCATCCCATTCGTTTGTCCCTCAAGGGTTTGTTGGGGGTGGGGGTTTCCACAGATATTGCACCCTGTCTAATGAAGGGTGTGACTATCGGATCTAGAAGAATCAAATGGGGGATCATTGTAGAGGAACTGCATTATAAATCAATCACAGAGAATGAATCCCTTTTGGCGGACATACTGGGAGATAGTTTACCACCAAGGGCAATTGTTGATAAATTTGTGGTATTGGCGGCTGCTTTCACTAGTAAATTTACAACAGCATTCAAGGCCAAGGGGAGATCACCACATAAGGGTTGGATTGATGAGGCCTGTAAAGGGGTGAAGAGATCCCTGCTGCTGACACTTAAGGACCCAACATCTAACATAAAAGCGATAACCCAGGCCAGAACTCTTTACCAGATTGAGCTAAAGAGAAGAAAACAGGAAATTGAAGGGATGGCCTGGAAGGGCTTCTTGGATGCTGCCAAAAGAAGGGATCAGAAGGCATTTTGGGAGTTTGTGAAGGGTGGTTCTGTTGAGTGTTGGTAAAATGTGGGTAGTGGGACCCACGTGGAGGAAGGGGCTGCATTTTGGAAGTTGTGTGGGGCAGTTAATACTGAGGGCTGTGTTGATCTAGCTGCGTCTTGCTTATAATTTGAAGTGGAGGAGGTTGAAAAGGCCATCAACCTACAAGCTCATAATCGGGCACCAGGCCCGGATATGATCCCTCAGACCTGTTTCAGGATCCTGTGGACATGTGGGCACCACTTTTAACTGTGGTGTTCAATGTCTGCATGCAATCTGGTAATTATCCCCCTTCGTGGAAAAGGGCTATCTTTTTCCCAATTTTTAAAAAGGGGGATAAGGCCAGCCCCAGCGCCTATAGACCAATTTCACTGTTGGATTCTTCCTTTAAAATTTTTGGGAGAATCCTGTTGGCACGTATTGAAACATGGTTGAATGAACAATCGGTTCTATCAGACATTCAGTTTGGGGTCCGCCCAGGAGTTGGTACTATGGAACAGAGTCTCAATCTATACCTCCTAGTGACCAACTCAGTCTTTTGTAGGGGTGAGGCGGTGTACCTAGCGTTCATGGATCTGAGCATGGCCTTTGATAAGGCGGACAGGGCAAAACATCTTGAGGGTGCTGGTAGATATATACACAGATAATGAGGTGTGCGTGCGTAGTGGTCCGGGGGGGTGCGGCAGGGTTGTGTGTTGGCCCCTATTTGTTTCTGTCTATACATTAATGGCCTCTCATTGGACCTTATTAACCTCCTGGCTGACTTTTTGGTCCAAGGGGGGACGGGCTTTCCCAGTCTTCGCATACGCTGACGATACAGCATTGCTTGCCAGAACACTGAGAGCACTACAGTCCCTGATTAACGCTTATACAGCCTTTATGTGTGAATTGGGGCTAAAAATCAACACCAAAAAATCGGCAGTGATGGCGTGTGTGGGCAGAAAATGGCCAGCGGCATGAGACATATGCTCTGTGCCAGAGAAGTTATACCCCGGGTTAAGGTTTTTGATTACCTGGGGATAAGCTTCTTGAAAGCTTTAACTGGTAAAGCCCACCTGGCCAAACAATCGCCCCAAATGAGTCAGCAAATAGGGGGCATTTTTCATTTCATGTCAAGGTGCAAGGGTCAGCCTCTGGAAGTGATCTGTAAAATCTTTGTTGCCCAAACAGTGGCAGTTAAAATGTATGGTGCCCCTGTATGGGGTTTTCAGAGGGCTGATGAAATTCAAATAAAGGAGAATAAATTAATCAGGAGATTTTTGGGGCTCCCGAACTCTGCGGCATGTATACCAATCCATAGAGAATTGGGAATGGAGTTCTGGGAGGACCAGCGGGCGCAGTCCCCGACTTTATTTTGGGTCCGGTTGTGGGCAAACGAATATGCCTCCCTATGCCACTTCATTATTCGGTCTGTGTTGGGCAGGGTGGGGTGGCAAAGAATTCCATGGCTTGACTACATCTCCAAAGCCCTCGGGGAGGCCAACCTTAGTGCTCTTTTCCCGCCTGTTGTATTAGTAATTAAGGCTGAGGGGAACAGCCACAAATCTGTGTTGGGTGAGGTTGTTGTGAGGAAAAGAATACTCTTAGAGTATGGAAATAAATCTGGCCAATTTCACACCATGATCAGTAGGCCCTCTGTGATTCAACCATATCTAATCTGGAGTTCCAACAAAAAAGATTGGTGGCTAATAACTAGAGCGAGGTTTGATTGCCTCCTTTTGCAAGGGAACACAGCTAATTGGAAAGGGTTTTCAGACTCCGCTAGCTGTCCAGTGTGTGGACATCAGCGTGAAGACTTTGCTCATGTATTGCTATTTTGTATTGGATATGCAGGGATACGAAGAGCAACTTTGATACCGCCCTAAAGAAGGCAGAGATCCGCCATTATAAACTAGCACTCACATTCCTTTTGAGTGCGGACTCTGTTTTCACTGCTTGGGCCTTTCTCTCCTTTCTGAAGAGAGCAATGTACTTTAGAAAAGGGCTGATGAGGCTCCAGGGAGACAGAGGTTCCTAATGAAATGGTGGAATGTTGGAGGAATTGTTTTTACAGTGACATTCATTTTTCCTTCTATCTAAGTAATGGAACTACTGGATTAGTGGTCTTGTAACACCTCTCAATATTATCCTACTGTGGTCTAATTTAGGAATGTATGATGTGGTCTTTTTTACTTGATTTTAATGAGTTATTCATGTATTGTGATATATTGATATATTTTGGATGTATGTAATATTGCTTTTTTATGTTTGATGAATCTTTGGATCCGAATAAACTTGTTTGACTGACTGACTGACTGAAAACACCACAGAACCCACAATTGAGTGGATTCCCCGCTCCATATTGGCGAGGTTCCATTATTACCCAGAGAAAACCAAAATCTTAGAAAAGGCCAGGGTGATGGGCCCAATAGAATCGGGAGAACCTGGGTCAGCATCTACCAGGACTTATCTTCATTCACTCTGTCCAGATGCCACCTCTGTGCCCCCCGGACGAAATGGCTCAACTCAAAAGGCATCCGCTATAGATGGGGATTTCCCTTCTCCCTTCTCCCTGAACTTTGAACATCAGGGATACAAACACAATTTGATTTCAGATGACAACATCGGTAGGGTATCACGAGAATGAATGGGAGAGTCACCACAGAACGATGCCTCCACAGAGGTGGGGGTGACATGGGAAAAGAACCCAAAGTCTGAGAGTCCTAATGACAGGAGACGCATTAGGGGATACCGCAAGTTCAAGAAGTTAAATCAACCTTCCCCAGTACAAACCTGAAACAGAAATCAAGGAATTTACTTGTCACCCCGGAGGGTGACCATCCCTGCACACAGTCGGTGGTAGAATAAACAATGCAAGGTGGTAAGGGGAAAAAGACTGACGCCCAGAACACTCAGCCAATAGATGCAGGGGAGGCCTGACTCAGGGGAGAAGACTGTGATGCATGGGACGAAAAACCACTTGCAGGTTCTGGGGGCGGGGGGAAGGGTGGCACCCAAAGCAAAAAGTATAATGTGCCAGTATTGAGGGGCGGCTCAGTGGAATGCAATAAGGGAATAAGCATGCATGAGGAAGGAGGGAAGCCTGATGGTCTGGACCAATGGTGGCGTTCATCTCATCAGAGGCTCAGACGCGATCAAAAGGGGATTGGGGAAAGTTAAAGTTTTGCGGCTTGTTTATGTGGGGGGTTTAACAACATTCATAGTGTGACGGGCGATAACAAAACATCATGAAAAGCAAGGGAAGGAGACATTCTGGTTTGCACACGGATTCACAGGGACAGCAATTCAATACGATATTAAACGGAACCCTGAATGTCTGATTTGATCACTGAGTTATCATTTGGCTCACTGAATGTTAGAGGCTTTAATTCCCCATCAAAAAGTTCCCTAACAATCTGAAGATTCACCCACTTGAAGCTTGACGTTATGTTCTTGCAAGAGACCCATTGGAGGAGGGGGAGGAACCAGCCATGAAAGCGTGGGTTATTGAAAAAATATACCATGCCTCGTTTGAATCCAAAAAGAGAGGGGTAGCTGTGGTTATTGGCAACAAGTTGGGCTTCACGCAGCTCTCCACCCTTAGAGACCCAGAGGGACTCTACCTATTGGTTAAGGGGTTGATAAAAGGACAAATATTATCCTTAGCCTCAATCTACTGCCCAAATGAGGGACAGGAGCAGTATTGGGGATAGAGTGAAAGGGAAGATCCAAACCTTTGCAGAGGGACATCTGCTCAATTGGGGGGGACTTTAACATGGTCTTGAACCCAGCAATGGATAGGAAGGGGGCAACCCCATCAAGGGTATTCAACACACAGCGGAAGATGGCTCAACACTTGGCTCAAATAAATAACAAACAAACTCTTATACACCGTCACCATGGAACCCCTTGCGATAGCGATTAGGAATAATTCGAATATTAGAGGGTTAAGGTGTGGTACAGTTGAGTTTAAACTGTCGCTGTTCGCAGATGATATCCTATGCTACCTATCTGACGTGCAACACTCCCTCCTAAGCCCGCTAGACCAAATTAACACCTTTGGGGCCTTCTCTGACCTAAAAGTTAACAACACGAAGTCTAGTGTAATTCCACTACAGCTAGAGCACACACACAGGATAGCCCAGGGATCACTGAGAGGGTAGAAAATGAAGAAATTACTTATTTAGGGATATGTCTCCCCTGAGACTTGATCTGCCTGATTGAAGTTAACTTCACCCTAGCCCTAACCAAACTGGGTGAAGACCTTACACACTGGGCCCCCTTCACTCTTTCGTGATATGGCAGGATGACCTCAATTAAAATGTCTGTCCTCCCGCGCCTACTATATTTATTCACAGCGATTCCTGCACACCTCCCAGACCCCTTTTTTGAGCAACTTAACTCCATGATTTCCCGATTTATGCGGCAAGGAAAGAGACCCAGAGTTAAAAGATTAAACCCTGACCCATCCCAGAGACTTTGGAGGGTTTGCCTTACCAGATTTCTTCCTCTATTACAAGGCAGCCCAATTGCGCATATTACTAAAGCGCACACAAGGGATGACATGGGCACATTCTGGTCCTACTTGGAGGATATGTATTCTCACCTCGGGAAAGTGATAGACCTGCTGTGGACCCCGACCAGGAATGTGCCAGTGAAACTCAGGGAACATCAGGTTCAGTGCTGGGGTAATATGGGCATTGTGGAAGAACAATGGTCGAAATGAGTCCCTCTCCTGGCCATATCTCTCTGAGCTCCCTATGGGTACCACCATAGATCTAGGTAAAAGAGGATTTAAAAAGGCACAAATATGGTCTGACAGTGGCCTGGAGCGGGTGGGACAACTCTTCCAGGAGGAACGGCTGAAGTAATTCGATACAGTGAGGGAGTTGCTGGGGGAAGAGGGGATTACAGTGTTTGACTATCTGCGGCTGAAGGGCATTTGTACGGACCCCAGGTTCCCACCTAAACTCTCCCGTCCATTAACAGCCTTTGAACAAGTCATTAATGACATCACCACCAGGAAAGGGAGGGTGTCCAAAATGTACAGAGTTATGGTTACAGCAAACTTGGAAGGAAGACAGCATTTTAAGCAATTCTGGGAAGCGGAGACAGGGAGGGAAATAGCAGAGGAAACTTGGGATCAGGTATATCAGATTATGTTTCATGGAAATTTGTTCACAGCGACAATGGAGCACAACTTTGAAATGTTACACAGTTGGTGCCTAGCCCCCCAGAAAATGTCAAAAACATTCACCGGGGTCTGCCCCCTCTTTCCCATGGAATGTCGAATGCTAGGCACATTCTACCACATTTGGTGGTCTTGTCCTAAAATCCAGGTGTACTGCGCTGAGGCCCTTAGTTGAATGAAAGAAGTGGTGGGCATAACCGTATCCCTGGATCCACTGCAAATGCTACTGGGGATGCCGGAGAGTGATAGGGAGGAAAGCCGGCTACCAAGAATATTGGAGGCGATGCAAAGAGCGGCTTGGGTAGCAATAGCAGAAAGATGGAAGAGCAGCCCTACCCCCTCAAAAACGGACTGGATGAACAAACTTTGGGATGTCTTTATCTTGTAAAAACTCACAGCAATGGTAAATGATAAATTGGAAGCCTTTCATATTGATTGAGGAATGTTCATACTGAAATGGGAGGATAGCAGATCATAAGGTGTCAGCAAGACCCTTTGCAAGGGCCTACTGGATCAGTCGGGCGGAGAACACGGAAGGTATATCCTGTGTTTACCAGGGGGGAGCTTTCTCTGAAGGAAGAAAAGGGAATTTAAAGAGCCTAAACCACTCCACCCTTGGTGCTCCCAGAATCCTTGCATTAATGCTGTAACGAATGCAAACATGAAGAAGCAAATGTTGTAACCCTGTGTCATGTAAGTTGGATTGTAAGGGAGTGGGTGGGTGTTGGGGGGAGGGAGGAAGTGGGAGCAAACGTTATTGAAAGTAGGTTAAGCATTGCAACTGCTCCTTATGTTATAATTTCAATAAATCCAAAGTTTAAAAAAAGAAGTGTTTCACATGGGAGATTCCTTCTGCAATGTGAAAGGGATATACTATGTCTCATCCTCTGATACCACCACTCCCTGCTGGAGGTTGTCTCCCCCCATCTGATCCTCCCTCATATAGCCACCCCCAGGTTCAGGATCAGGTGGCAGATGCCTTCCCCTGCCCACATTGGGGGACTCACTGCCAGAAAGGGAATAACGATATCATTGGATTCATTACATACCCTTCCCCTGATGCTGCTGGTTCTCTCAGCACCTGTTGGGAAACGGGAAAGGAAGTCTGCATTGCCCTGTTCTCTTCCTTTTCTGTGTTCCACTATGAAGCAATAAGGCTTTAGGCCTTAGAACCAGCGCATGACCCATGCACTGGTGTCTTTGCCAACGCTCATCAGTAAGGTAGTATTTAAGATATGATATTGCCCATTCATTGCCTCCAACTCAATAGTGGCATAGTTATTTTATCTGGCAAACAATGTTCAACTAATACAAAGAATGGGGTGCTCCATACCACCATGATCTTGTGACAGAACTGCCCCTAATCCAACATGTGAAGTGTCTGTCTGAAGAATTAATTTATTGTTGAAATCTGCCACCTTCAACACAGGTTCACTACACAGAATGGTTTTATGTTTGTCAAAACACAGTTGGTCTTCCTCCCTCCACTTTATCTTTTGGGGTTCTGTGTTTTACGTTTGTCTGTGAGACATGACTCGATGGACGAATAATTGGTAATAAATCGCCTATAATGACCCACTAAACCCAAAAAGGCCCTTAGATCTTTCTTAGTCTTGGGAATTGGAGTTTTCTTGACAGATTTAACTTTTTCATCCTGGGTTTGTACCAGCCCATTGCAACAGAAAGTCCACGATACTTGACAGCCGACTGGGCACAGTGGCATTTCTTTTGATTTGCTGTGAGCCCAGCTTTTCTCAAGGACCTGGCAACTAGATATAGATGGTGTACATGTTCTTTCCATGTTTTACTGTGGAATATGATGTTGTCAATACAAGACCTACAGAAGGATAGCTTGATCCATCAACTTTTGAAAGGTGTCTGGAGCCCCGTGAAGTCCAAAAGGTAACACACAAGAACTGAAAATGTCCAATGGAGGTGGAAAAAGTGGTCTTCTCCTTGTCCTCTGGGTTGCCAGGGACTGGCCAGTATCCCTTCGTCAGATCAGTCATGGAGAGGTAAACTGCGTCTCCTAATCTATCAATTAAATCATCTATGCTTGGCATAGGATAGCTGCCAAATTGGGAGACCCAGTTTACCTTTATGAAATCAATGCAGACGCTGCACGATTGATCCAGGTTCGATACATGTACGTTCGGGGAGGACCAAGGGCTTTGAGATGGTTCGATAATATTAGCTCTCAAAAAATGTTCCACTTACTTTATGATTATCTCCTTTCTGGACTTGGGTATTCAGTATGGCTTTAAATGAACCACCGTCCCTGGAGGTGTACGGATGTAATGAAATATCCCCTTAACCCTTCCTGGGTCAGATTTGAAAACATCAGGGAATTGCTCTAGCAAGTCTAACAGGTCATCTTTCCGGTTCTATAGTAGGTCGGAAGGAAGTTGTTATGATTTGATTTTTCAGCCAGCAGACTAGTCAGTGCTACTATAGTACTTTTAATGGGAACTTCTTTCCACTCCTTGAGGATATTTATATGATAGATGTGGGTTGTGATTCTTTGGTCTGGTTGGGACACCTGGTAGTCATAAGGCCCTGTTTGCCTGTTTGCTCTATCACTTTATAAAGACTATGCCATTTAGACAACATTTTTATTTCCTGAAGATGGAAGGAGGACAAGTGCATTTTGTGCAATGAAAAAAGATCTGAGCAATGTTTTCTTATCATCGTAGGTTTTCTGATTTTCTTGAGCCCTGACCAAGTGAGTTTGTTCTATTGTTCCGACTGTAGTCATGTGCTCTTTTAACTTTTGGGCTGTCTGGGAAAGGGGCAGAATGGCTTTCCCACGTACCTCCCATTTTTCCCGGCAACATGTCAAGGACATCCCATGGCTCTCTATCATATGATAACTCAAAGGGAAGAAATCCTGTTGAGGATCGTGGCGGTTTTCGGACAGCAAAAATGGCCCAACGTGACATAACATCCCAATCTTTTCCATCGGCGTCAACTAACCTTTTCAGGATGTGCTTCAAAGTTTTATTGAATCATTACACCAACCCGTCAGTCTGTGGAAGTTCTGAGGGTTTTTATATGCAGAATTTCCTTCACTTCTGACATTAGTTGGCTTATAAAGGTGTTCCCTGGTCGGTTAGAATTTCCTTTGGAAACCCAACTCATGAGAAAAATGGGATCAAGTGTTTAAGGATTTTTTGGGTTGTATATTGCACAAGGGAACTGCCTCAGGGTAATGAGTGGCATAGTCTACAATTACCAGTATGTACTGATTCTCCAATTTTGATTGCTCAAGGGGCCCAACTATAGCCATGCCTATATGTGAAAAGTGTCCATCAATGATTGGCAAAGGTTGTAACAGAGCAGGAGGGGGCTTTTGAGAACTGGTCTTCTTACGTAGGGCGCAAGTAAGTATAACGTTTTTTACCTCGGGGTAGATCCCTGGCCAATAGAACCGACTTAATGTTTGAGACTGTGTTTTAGCAGTTCCTAAATGACCACCTGTCAAGTGAGAGTGAGCGATTTCTTACACCCACCTTTTGTGGCTCTTGGGGACCATTATTTGAAACCAGGGAGCAATGTCGGACCCTATATGCCCCCATACAATAATCCAGCCTTAAGAAAGAAAAATAGACCTACTTTCTCCCTGCCCACCTCCTCAGATAACACCTATAGAAAGGGTTCTACTAATAGAAGATCATTCATGGGTGAATGCTAGGTCTGGAATGATTTTAGGCTCCACCCCAAGGGCTTTGGGTGGTATTACTTCAGATGGTTGTGGGACTTCAGCATCTGCCTCTCCAAAACCCCTGCTTCTCCTTTCTGTTTTGTCAGAATGTTTAATCTCACCCAACTTTGAAAATAAAGCCCTCTCTAAGATTCCCAAGATTATTATTTCTCCTGCTTTAACAATGATATGCCTCTTTCCGGTTATTTTGAACCAACACTTTTACATCGCCCTTGAAACCAGGATCTATGATGCCTGCTAGGACGTCCAGACCATCGCGCCAGGTGAGAACTGATTTTAAGGCAAGCCTGACATAGGTTCCTTGTGGGGGTATTGGGACCAGGTCATTTGGTATCAATATTCAGCCTCTGGGTTGTATCAACTCCCCCTGCAACTGCATGAGTCGAAGCCAATGGAAAGTTCTGTGGCTATTGATGGATTGAAATCTCTGTTGCTAGGTTTTTCAAACTTGAGGGTTCCCCAGTCCCCAGTTGAGGGTGGGCCCAATCCAATTACTGACACCATTTGCGAGTAGTCAGAAATGAGAGTCAGACACAAGTTAGACATGGTTTTGTCTAAAGTCTTTTAGTGGTTACTAATATCTGTAATACATGTGTGGTGTACTCAATGTATGTTGGGGATTTTTGAATAAGTTGTTGTAAAAAATGAATCACTGTAGATCCCTAACTGAATCCCTAAAAGGATCTACACTGATTATTTTTAGAATCACTTATTCAAAAAACCCTAATCCTTGTCCTGTAGGCCATCAGGAATGTTAGCAAGACAACATTTGAGAATACCATAGTAAGATTTTCTATGGATTTTAGCGCAAGTTTCAAATGCCACATAGCCTACAGCTTCGGTTTTCTATGCCCCCTTTCCAGTTTCCCACTCTTTTAAGGGTGGGCATTTGATTTAATCGAAAGCAGAGGTATAGTAGTCTCCTTCTTGGGCAAGGGAAGATGAGCAAATATTTTGAGACCTGTTACCTTTTATACAACAGTTTTAAGTATTCCCTGTACAAGCTGTACTTTGCTAGTTCCTGTGATGTTCTCCCCCAGTTGCTTTGAAAGAGCTTTCTCTTTACCTTGGCTTGGTTAATTGTCAGCTCCTCTCTTGATGAGCCAATTTCTCTTAATAGTTTGTTCATCTCAAACTTCAATATATTAATTGAGGTTCCTGAAGTACGTGTTTGTGCTTTACCCCATTTTTCATACATGGAATCCTGGGGCAGATTTAGTAATTTTGCGTAGCTTGTTGGTTTCCTCCATGTTGCCCTGGTGGCCAATGAGATGAGCCCAAACACGTGCCATATCACAGCGTTTGGAATTGATTTTGCCATCCTCAAGGTCTCTTTCCAGAGTTTACCTTGGAATGTGTTTAAATGTTTTCCTAGATAGTTTAAATTAATGTGCAGCCCGTACAGGATCATTGGCTCCACTTGCATTTGGTAAAACCTAATCAGGGGAGTCAGCGAGTAGGCACATACCTGCGCATATACAAGCCTCAATTTTGCGAGTAGCGGGCCAAAATTAATGGTTAGATATTTTATCCCTCCCTCTAGGGATACAGAGTTTACAACTTCGTATCCCAAGTAGGTCAGGGCTGATACTCGCTCCAATGACTCGTCTCCCACTTGCCATTTCATTGTTTTTGGGTTTCTCTTCATTGAGAATACACACACTCTAAATTGGGACCCCTTTACCTTAAGATTGTTCTTGTCAGGTGTGCCCTGGGCCTACGCTGCGCACGCTGGCACGAATAATGCGGAGCTCACCTGATATGCAACCGTCTTTATTATCAACACGCAGCAACTGCCGCAACCCCGGTCCTGTCCCCTCCCCAACCCCTGCGTAACATCCTGTGTCTCTAGTCCCTGAGGCCGCAACGGCAGCCCGCCCACATAACAATGTGGACATGCTGACATCTCCCCTCTTTTTAACATGTTAGTCCATACCCACTGCTTTACCCCATCTCTTCTATGAGGTGCATTGGCTTCATGAGGCTTCTTTGAGGTTGCCTTGAGCTACGGGGGGTCACCCACTCACATGTTCATGGCGCAGCATTTTGTTCACCTTTGGAGTCCTCCCCGTCTCCTTGGTATGGTTCATCTCATGTCCTGTCTTCTTCGCTGTCCCGGTTAATTCCCCAGGTCTCTCCCTGGAGTGGCGTCGCCCGCTTGAAATACGATATATTTAGTGTCACTGATGAGCAGTCATCTCTCTGTGCCGTGACCATCATGCCTTTCTTGTGTGTCACGATGAGTGGGGTGGGTGCGAACGTGGCTTCTTCCTTTCTGGTCTTTGGCTGGCAAAACCATACTTCGTCTCCTAGCTGTATGGGGTTCTCACGGGCTCGTCTCTTCCGGTCTGTAATCTCCTTCATTTTAGCTTTTCCTGCTTCATCGTTTATTCTTGCCTCTAGTTCCAGAGCTGTCGGCTCTTGGGGTCTAGGGTCTTCCGGTAGCCTTGTCTGGAATGGCCTCCTGAATAATAAGTCAGCAGGGCATATTCCCGTCGTACTGTGAGGCGTGTGTCTGTATTCTCTTAGAAGTTGGTTAAGGGCTTGTTCGAAAGGTTTGCCTTGGATGCAGGCGATTTGGAGTGTCCTTTTGATGCTGGCCATCAACCTCTCAACCATGCCGTTCGCTTGTGGCCATCGGGGGGTTATCTTGCGGTATTGGAAACCCATATACTTGGCGAAGTTCTGGAAGTCATGGCTTGCGAATGTGGGGCCGTTGTCTGACTTTATGATCTTGGGAATTCCATATGCCGACAGCATTCAGTCTAATGACGGGATGAGACTCGATGTCGAGCTGCTTTCAACTATCTGTGCGACCGGGAACCTTGAGGGTTCGTCCATGAGTACTACTACATGAGTGCCGTCACTTAGCGGGCCAAAAAGGTCTACTGCGAGTTCCTCCCACACCCGCTTCGGAAACAATGACATCTGCAGCGGGTTTGGGTGTGGAGGTGGTGACACTTGTGCACAAATGTGGCACCCTCCCACAATGTCTTCTACCAGCATGTCAACCAGTGGAAACCACACCTTCTGTCTGAGGAGGCACTTTGTTGCTACCACTCCTCGGTGCCCTTCGTGAGCTAGGTGCACTGTCTTCTCTCGCAGTGTTCTTGGAATGACCACTTTGCAGCCTTTTAGTAGTATGTGGTCGTCCACTATGGTTAGTTAATCGTTGACCTGATCGAGCCACTTGACGTGTTCTCGGGTAGTTTCAGTTTCCGCTCTTGCTGTCTCATGAGTGTTTTCTTGTTCGTCTGCAGGCAATGTCTCACAATTCGAAAAGCTGGGTCTAGCTCCGATTGTGTGGCGAGTTCTGCCCAGCCTACTGGCAACGGTTGAAGATGGTGTACCACATAATTTATGTATGCTTCCGCGATGGAGGGCTGCGACTCGGTTGACGCTGTCGGATGACGGGACAGGTAGTCCGCTGGATTTTCTTCCTTCCCAGGCCGGTGTTTTATTGTGAATTTTTTATCCTGTAGGCGCAGACCCCATCTGGCTAACCTTGGGGGCATTCTTGCCTTGGGGTCGCCGTAGATGATGAGCAGTGCCTGGTGGTCCGTGATCATCATGAATTCTTTCCCGAATAGGAAGAGATGAAAATACTTGCATGCCCATACCACCGCCAGGCTCTCTTTCTCCGCCTGAGAGTACGCCTGATCGGTGGCGGTCAGGCTCCTGCTGGCATAGGCTACTATATGGATGTTGGATGGGTCTGTTGGAACTTTCTGGGTGAGGATGGCAGCGAGTCCCACTGGGCTGGCGTCAACAATTATTTCAGTGACCCTGCCGGCGTTGAAGTAGGCCATGTCGTCCGCTTGTGATATGGGGTTCCGAATCACCTCGAATGCTTTTTGGCACTCCGTGGACCAGACGAACGGTGCGTCATTGCGTGTCAGTAGGCGGAGGGGGTTACTTATAGTGGCGTAGTCTTTTAAGTATCTTGAACAGTAACGGGCCAGCCCTAAGAAGGAGCGCAACTCAGTCGTGGTCTAGGGAGTGTGTAGCAGTGTTGAGGGCTTTGACTTTGTCGGGGTCTGGCCTCATCCCCTTTTCTGAAAAGACGTTTCCGAAGAACCTTAGGAATCCTTTGGAGAATTCACATTTAGTTTTGTTCAGTGTGAGTCCAGCTTCTTTCAGGGCCTGGCATACCCTGTGAAGTGCCTTGTCATTCTCCTCCTGTGTCTTGCTGTACACCAGAGTACTCATCGGAGTACTTCAGGCAATTTGGGACGTGTCGAATTACCCGATGTATTTCTTCTTGAAAAATTTTGGCGGCTGACGAAATGCCAAAACTGAGTATTTTATACTGGAAGAGGCCAAGGTGGGTTACGAATGTGGTGATATACCTGGACTCTGGGGAGATTTCGATCTGGTGGTATCCTTTCGTTAAATCCAATTTTGAGAAGATCTTTGCCCCGTGTAGGAGTTGGATCATGTCCGTAATTCTCGGTGCTTTGTGTCTCTCCCTCTCTATGGCGACATTAGCTCTGCGCATGTCGACGCACAGTCGTATGGACCCATCCGGGGATTTCTTGGGGACAAGGACATTGGGTGACACCCACGACGTGGGGCCTGAGACGGGTTCAATTACGTTCATTTTGATGAGTTTGTCCAGTTCGTCTTCCACCTGCCGTTGAATGTTGATCGGGATGCCCCGATAATGTTGGGCTACGGGTTTGACTGCCGGGTTAATGTGAAGGTGAACTTTCCTGTTTTTGAGTTTGCTGAGACCGGAGAATAATTTGGGGAACGCTTGTTCGATCGCTTCCGGTTTCGCAAAGTATTTGTGCGCCATCAGTTGATATAATATGTGCACTAGGCCCATGTCCACTGCCGTGCGAAAACTTAGAATGCACCCACTGTTGACTTCCGTTTGTAGGATGTGTAGGGGAATCTTTGCTGCGTGTTCTTTGTGGGTGCACCAGGCTGTGATCATGCCTTTGCATGGTAGGGGAGTTGTGGTGCCATATGGGTAAATGTCCACAGATGCTTTCTTGATTTTCTGCTCCTTACATGTCCTTCTTGTGTTTGAGTCTTTTCACCCTTATGTGTGCTATCCCACACATAGGTTCAAACAGCACAACCTCATCGGCAAAAGCTATCCAATCAAGTGATGCTGATCCTTATCTGACTGGATAAGTGCCTCCCCCTCCCAGATATCAGCTACATCTGCCATGAACAGGTTATACACAGTGGGAGCCATAACGCATCCCTGTCTTAACCCCACATGTGTCTGAACAGGGTCTGTCGTGGCCCCCCAGTCCAGCCTCACTCTTACCGAGGTATTTGTATATAACAGAGCCAGCATTTTTACCAGGGTAACAGAGACCCCTACTTGTCGGTGCTTTTCCCACAATCGACCACGACTAATGGTATTGAATGCGTTAGTCATGTCGATTGAGGTCATGTATACCATTTTTTTGACAGCTGCTCTCATGTGAGCCAAGGTAAATGCATTAAGAGGGGTTCCCATTCCTGCCCGGAAACCTATTTGAGAGTCAGATAAAAGATGGAGTTCGTAAATCTCTCTTTTGAGGTCCCTTAATTGTAGTACGGACACCCGTGAGCATGCTGAAGTAGAGCAAGCAGTGGGAAACGGTGCAGAGGCTTTCCCGAAAGGTGTATCAAGAAACCGGGAAGAAGAGAGGCAGCCAAGAGAGAGACGGCTGAGTGTGTGGCAGAGTGGATGGCTGTCAGTAATCCATGGGAGCACCGATGAGGACGTGAGAAAGCAGGGAAATGTACGCTGCAGCATGGAGGCGAGTACAGACGGTGTAAGGAGAAGCTGTGCTGTAAGCGACCTGCCTCCTGCTTGCCAAGAGCAACAGAAGCCACCCAGAGCAGGATAACACAGAATGAAGACAGACCGGCTGACTGAACTAACACAGAGTCAGCGGACCGAACATGAAGTCACCAGGAAGCCGCGAACACCGCTAGAGATGCCTGGGCAGCCCAGAGAGACGGAATGGGTTATCGGGCGACTGAGAGCGGTTGTAAATTCGCATTGAGAGCGCAAGAGTAAGTTACTGAAAATCACTAACACATTGATGCAAATGAGGAAAGCATTGAAAAGAATTAACAAAATAATGCAAACAAGAATATTGTGAAAGAAGGGTTGGTAACCCAATGTTCTGGAGAAGAGAATACAGTATAAATGAATATTGGTGAAAGCCAGACGAAACCACAAACCTTCGCAAGAGGGACTGATATAAATACATGCATAGTTGAAAGGGTTTGCAGACCCAGTCCTTGAAAAGGGGAGACAAAGTGAATACTATAAAGGTGCTGGTGACTCAATTGTGTAAAGATTTTGGAACCTGGATAAGAGAGAGAGTGGATAAATGAGAAAGCCCTGACAGTTTAAGGAATCACATAAATAAGGAGTCTAAGACTGAAACACAAGAAGGACATATAAGGAGCAGAGGGTTACCCTGGAAGGAGAGTAAACCAGGGATGATAAGAGAAGTCCTGGCAAGAGAGTAAACCAGGAGTAGGAAGTGAAGTGACATCCTGGCAGGAGAATAAACCAGGAGTAGGAAGTAAAGTAACATCCTGGCAGGCGAATAAACCATGAGGCCCAAAGACAGAGTTGCAGCAAACAGGGAGGACCCATAGCCCTTTAAAGAAATTTACAAAAACACATATATATCCTGTTAGGAGAGTACACCAGGAGTTAAAGGTGGATCAAGTGTCAAAAGTTGAACACTGTAAAGAAACTGTATGTTTGACAAAAAGACAAACAAAGATCCATGCCCTTATGGAACTCGGTTAAATTGTGAGAACGAGACATTTTTGAACTGCCAGAAGAACTCTAAGGGAATGGAGATCCCTTTCCTGGTGGGGCACTGTTTTATTATTATGTTCTGTACCTTAAAAGTCTTACTCTTGACCCCTTGCACAGCGAAGAGGCATCCAGGGATGAATTGCAGTGAGACAGTTCGTAATCTGTTCCGAGATGGTTAGGGTGAAGGAGGAAAAGGAGAAAAATATCTGAATGTCATCAGCAAAAAGGTGATAGTGAAAGAGGTCCAAGGACTGATTTTTGTGGGACACCAGCACGGGTGGGGTCAGAGGTTTGCGTGTTACAAGAGATTTTAAACGATCGACATTCCTGGTAGGAGGCGATCTAGGCAAGAAAAGATTAGTTAAACCCATGGTCATAGAGTGTGAGGAGGAGAGAGGAGTGGTCAACAAAGTCAAAAGCGGCAGAAAGGTTAAAAAAGATGAGCATAGAAGAGAGTTTGGAGTGGTGAGCATTAGAGGGAAAGTTGGAGACATACAGGAGTGCAGTCTCGGTGGAGTGTTTCCTATGGAAGCCGGTTTGCAGTGGATTTCCAAGGCTATCCTCAAGGTGCTCAGTGATCCGTTCAAAGATCAAGGACTTTTGAATAATGGAGAAGGAGAGACACTGGAAGATAGTTTGCGGGAACGTTTGGGCCAGCAGAAGGTTTTGTCACTAGGGGTAAGATAGTTGTAGATTTGAAGGAGGCAGGGAAGGGTCCAGCGGAAAGAGAGAGGTTAAAGTGATAAAAGAGATAAGGGCAAGTGATTGACCATTTGAGGAACACAAGGGTCGATAGGAGCATGAGATGGGTTGGCACTGCAAAGGATGGGTGTTAGTTTAATAGGAGATGTAGGGGTGAGATAGTTGATCATAGTAGAGGTAGGTGAGAGGTGATGGATAGCAGGATGGTTGGGGAGTGAGAGAAAGGAGGGCTGTGAGAGTGTTACGAATCTTAGAGATTTTAGAGGAAAAGTAGTGAGCAAAGTCATTAGCAGAAAGGTACATGGTAATAATCAACTGATACATAGATAGATAGATCAAGTATACACAATTATACACCTTGATAAAAATATGGTGCTGTTTGGTTGCCTCTCGGTACACAGTGACGATGTCACATGTATACACAATAATGTCATAGCTGCCGGTATAAATTGGCAAATTGGTGGCCACGTGGTACGCCGATTTATGGCTGATAACAGCTGGGCTGCAGAACATCCCTCAATCATCAGGCGAATGTTAGCCAATAGCAGTACTTTATTAAAGTAGTGTTGTGAAAGACATCTTTAATGAACCAGGAATGCGATGCAGACACGGAGGACTCATTGTGATTGGTAAAGACTTTCATTAAAGAATAAAAGGGTTGGAAAATGCCTCACTGTCCCTAATCTAAAGGTGTTTCCCTACCACAACCAAAAACTAAGGGTCTGGCCTGTGTCAAGATGTCCAAAGCAAAATGAGTGTCTGAAATCCTATCCTAGCCCTTGCATTCTAAGTAACTGTTTTTTTTAGGTGCAAATACAAAATGCAGCACGTAGCCATTGTGCATCATTATTAAATTAGCCGGTCACGTGTCACAGTGAGTAGAGCACTCGCTTTGACATCTGTGCAGAGCCTGCTAACGCAGGTTCAAATCCCAGCGGGGCCAAACTCAGCCTTTCATCCTTCCGAGGTCGATGAATGAGCACCACACACCGTGGGTAATAATAAGCAGCGCTCAGATACCTGAGGGTTCGTAGGGCTACATAAATGCCAAATTATTATTATTTCATTTTTGATTTAAAAATAACATCTAGAAACAAAACTGTTGCCAATACCAAAGAGATATTTTCCCCCACTAATTAAAAGCAACCATCAATCTTCTGCCGATAAAGTGCTGTGTGCCTCCACAAAAGACTTAAAGTGGATTGTTCTCAGTGCCGTCCACTCCTGGCAGAAAATCAGTAGGGGTTTTAAGTTAGCCTCCGCCCCCTGCTTTTTACAGTGATTGCAAGCAACCACACTCTGTCTCGGCTTCTTTCTCAATGACAGTAGCTCTGCCGTGGGCATTAAACTCAAAGTAATCCTCATGAATTGCGATTTGAAGTAAGCATTGGAGAATTTCTATAAATATTTTGGCACAGACTCAAATGCCCTACTTCGTGTCTCAGGTGATAAAATAATTTGAACCCCTTGGCTGCTTCGGATGTTAATATCCAGTCTGTTCTCCAAACTTTTATTTTTTACTTTGTCAGGGCTGTCTTTTAGTTCATCGTCCGAGGAGCCAACTGTGTCCAACAAAACCCTACACCTATTGACCCATTGCTTTAGCACACGACCTATGTCATTATCTAGTTCTTGTTTTAAAACCATAAATAGAGGAGGGGGAACTTCCAGAATACATTTCCTAAAGAACGACAAGCGTGCCCAATCGACCCTAGCCTTCACAAAGAAATTAACCCCATTTCTCACCGTATGATCTGGATAGGCACTGATTTCGGGATAGCACCCATTTCCAGAATAGCCCTTCCAGCTTTTCCCACCCCACGTCTGAGAAAAAGAGTGTGGCATCTGCCCCATAGAACAAGTGAGGGAGTCACTTTGAGTTTGTTGAACTCCACAACTGGAATCATAGAAAAGCGACAATACTTTCTGCTAATACATGTCTCTTGGTTGGTTATCATTTTTGCTCTTCCCTCTAGTGATTCAACCATAGTTGCTTTGGTGAGGCTTGTGTTGATTAAAACGCCCAGGTACTTAAACACAGACACCTGTTCAATTCTCGAGGTGCCCAACCACCACAAGTGCCCCCAGTTTTTCTTCCTATGTGGCTTCTCCAATACTAGAATTTTAGTCTTCGAGCCATTGATCTGCAAGTCATTTTCTCTTACATATTATTCTAAACAAGAAAGTGAACGTTGCAGACCAATGGTTGTCTGGTCAATCAGTATAAGTTCGTCCACATACAGTAAGTAACCAGGTTTTATGCCTCTGACAGTCGGAGGAAAGCTTTTTGTCTTTAAAAAGCAATCCCCAAAGTCAGAAACAAAAAGGTTGAACAGCGCCAGGGCGAGGGGACAACCTTGCTTCACCCCTTTGGATGTGTGTATTTCCTCCATTAACATGCCCTCCTTATTAAATCAAACCTTTATTGAGGTGCCTGTATGCAGACATTATAGTTGTTACTTCAGGTCTGTTGGGCAGTTCCAATTGGCCAGTTTTCCCCATAGCTTAGATCTATTAAAGCTATCAAAAGCTCCAACTAGATCCACAAAGGTGATATAATACTTTCCCCTGCCTTCCAAAGCATGTCCTTTTAGAATAGACAGTATAGCGATGTTGAGGCCAGTCCTCAGGCCTTTAAAAAAACCTGATTGAAACCTGTGGCAGTGATTTCCCCAACAAGCCCACTCAGTCAAGCGGGAGAAGATCAGCAATCCAATAGTTCTTCCCAAAAACATCCAACAGGGCAATAGGGCAATCATTTTTAGGATCGTCCCCATTGCCCCTCTTGAATATTGGAATGATCCTCGCGTCTTCCAAGATTCTGGGATCCTCTTCCCCTATTCAATGTGTTTAAAGAGAGTCCTCATAAAGAGAGCCCAGACTTTGGGATCTTCTTTGAGTATGGCCTTTGTGAGTGTGTCAGGGCCTGGGACCCTTGAGGAACTAGCCCTGGCGATTTGAAGCCTGATATCTTCAATGTCAGAGGATACAGTCCACCTCTCAGCCACTGGACTGTCACCAACGACCACTTGGTCGTCCGTTCCCTTGTAAATACTCTTGAGGTGTGCCATCCAATCTGCCTCTGCAACACTGTTAATCTGCAGTACTGACTGAAGAGAGTTTTCCTTCTTGAGAAGGCTCCAGAGCTCTCAGTGTTCTTCCCACAAACAGCTCTCAACATATGTTCAGTTTTCTGTTGTAGTCATTTAGCCCTGTGCCAGTGGACCCAAGCTTTATATTGCTTCTTTAAGTTCTTAAATTGTGTTTTGAGTTGGATGGTCTGATCCCCTTTACCTTTAACAACCCACCTGAGGGCTCTACCCAACTCCCTTTTCCTCTTGACCAGAGCACTTTCATAACTGTGGTGATGGATTGGCCTTCTACTTCCAGACCAAATTTTGGGTTTGTCAAAGGGGCGCAATAATGTTGGGTAATCGACCACGTCCAAGGCTAACCCGTTTTGTCTGTTGCATGACTGTTGCATGAAGCACGAGATAAAGGTACTCATGTTTTTTTTAGTCATGTTTAATCTCCGCCCCTCCATTAATGGCTACCAGGTTCACGTCAAATCTTACTGCAGGATGCTCAGTTAAGTCCTGCCAAAGTAGGATGAGCATCCTGTGGTCACTAATGTCGCCATTCCTCACCACCAATGACTTTATTTCTGCAAGCATATTATGGGTAACAAATATGTAATCCAATGTGGCAACCTGCTTGCCCCTCAACCGTGTGAACTTCTTTTGGAAATCTTCAGTGATTTGGCCATTCAATAAGTGGAGGTCCCTTGAGTCCATTGCCAGATTCCTGGCCAGCCCTCTCCTTTCTCACATGTTCAATGTTTTTAAGACAACTCTCAAGACCTCCCCATTCTTTCCAAAACAGGAGCAGTTTAGAGCCCCACAGAGGATCACTGTTCTTCATCCAACCCCACCTCTTATTTCATCAACCAAGTGCAACACTGTGAAAATATACTCTCCATTACCTACCACCACAGGGTTCCAGTAACTCTAAGGAGCTAAGGGTATTGTCTTTGGTCTTGAAAGTGCACAATGTTCAAGTTCAACAAACGAAAGTATAAATCCAACAAAGGTTCCAAATGGATAATGTTCACAATTCCAGGGAATAACTCCTTCCTCCAGATTTCTCTTCACCAAAATAACAGTTCAAAAACGATAACCAGATTCTTGATAGACAAAGAGTATAACTGGCTCCTATTGGTGTTGAAATCCACTTCAGGGGAAACGGTTCCCTTCCCTGGGTCTTTTCCACCATCAATGTTATTTAAAATCCTAAGGGCATGAGTCTTCCTTGGGATTCACTTTGAAGAAAAGTATCACAATTTGGGTGTGGCCCCCAGACTCGCAGAACACCTGTTATACTCTCCTGTCAGGCTCCTTTTCACATTCAATTCCAAACTTTAAGGGTATGATTCTTCCTTCGGAATCTCTGATACAGCTCATTCCACATACTTTGCTTTGCCTGGTATACTCTCCTGCCAGGACCTCCTTGTGTAGCTCACTTCATACACTTGGCTTTTCCTGGTATACTCTCCTGACAGGACTTTGTGCAGTTCACGTCATATGCTTTACTCCTAAACCTTTACCCTTCTCGGGTCTTATCAAGTTCATACTGTGGGTCCCTGACCCCAGTCCCACTGTCTAGGGACTCCAATACCTTGCACGAGGGGGCTTATTGATTCATTCTTGGTCTCTCTCAACGTCTCTGACTTCACGCCGGTCCCATCATTCTAAGCCTCTGAGGATCTCCCTGACAGTGCTTCAGTGTCCCAACCCTTTCCCTGGGCTCACCGTTCTTTCTGTGGCTTCTGCAGTGGTCTCTGACTCTGCAGGCACATCCAGCAGGTGTCCAGAACATGGTCGGTATCCCAGCTCCCTCAGCTGTTGGGAAGCACTACTTACTTATTTTCGTTTAACCACAGCCTCCGCAGAGCTTCTCTGGGCACATCGCTTACCGGGCCACTTTCTTTCTGCGTCTGGCCGCTTCATTCTTTGCACTGCCACTCGCTGCCATGCTCTCAGTTTCTCAGCTTGCCTTTCCCTAAGACATGTTGAGCTCACCAGCAATACCTACCTGGCTGAAAGACTTAGTTGCTCTCCGCTGTTGCATCTTTAAACTCCTGCTTTCAGGAAAGGAGTTCCTCTGAGCCAATCAGATTCTTCCAAACACTAGACTGCTGCTTCTGGTTCTGCTTAGTGATCTTCATTTGAGCAGTCCTCCTCCTTGTCTCAGTTTTGAATAACCTGTGTATTACAGTATACTGAAGGATACTTTCAGCAGACTTGGCCAATGCATGAGGGGGACTATTACAATATGCCATCAAGGCACTGGGAATGGAGGGGGTATCCCTAAAAGGGAAAGGGTGATACCATGTCTCGTCTGACGATGCCTCTCCCTCTCTCTGAGGGTTGCCTCCCCTCATGTGATCCTCCCTCATATAGTCACCCCCACGGTCAGGATCAGGTAGCAGTTGTTGTCCCCTGGCTACATGAGGAGAGGCTACCCCTGTGAAAGGAGGGATGACATCATCAGATTCATCGCATATCCAACACATCATTTTAAATAAGAATACTATGCTAAATGTGAGTTTTAAATTTTTGTTTCCAGAAATGTATACAATTCGCACAACAACAAATTACAAAAAAAGAATACTCACAACATACAGACCTACCATAGATCCCAGTAGGCGCAAGGGTAAGATAGCATTTTTTACAATATGATTTCTTTAGTCCTGGCATCGAAGCTATAGAACACACTCCATTCCTTAACAAGCATTTTTTCAATATTTGTTTGCAGAACGTATGCCAATGATGCATAACAATCTAAATGTCTTACTATTTGCATGATTGATAATCCAAAATAAGAATTCAAGAAAGCTTTACAAGAGTATAAGCAAGCCTACATTATTCAATGAATACAATATAATGGACAGAAATCTATACAAATCATTAATCAAAAATATCTTCTCTGTGTTTTGTTCCTCTACCTTTTGGTTTTATGATGTGATATATTTGTTTTCTCTTTGTATTGTATTAATATTTTGTATAATTGGATACCTGAACCATCCATTAACATGTAATCTGGATGTCACAATTGTGTTTTAAATAATCATGTCTTTAAATTGGTTCACAAAGTAGTTTGCAATTAATTAGATTCAATGCATTTTAGAGTTCAATTGCCTTGCAGAAGGCCAAGTTGGCGAAACACGTGTTGGCAACTTATTGTGTTGAAGGATGGTAATTTAATCTATTGCGAATAACTAGGTATATTACAATTACACATTTAACTATACTATGAAAAAAATAGTATTTACTAATAAGACATGCAATCATATATTTGTGTATGTAAGAATTAAGTTTTATGAATATATAGAATATCACTTTTGAGGATCATTTGATAAAATTGGGACAAAAGTACACTGCACTCAATGTTTCAATGGTGTCAATTTTGGTGAATGTATTTGTTTTAGTTATCACCCAGAAATACCAGATTCACAATGCACCAGGATGAGGCCTTAAATGCACAGGGTGATAGCAGCTTGAATGTCTTGTGGTTACTTAGTGCTGCAAGCACTCTGAGATGCACATTACATGGCCGCATTAGCGGCCATGTAGTTATGGTTAAGTTGGTGTTTCCATAGGAAGAGCACTTTTTGGGCGGCTTATAACTTTGCTCCCCCTGGACGAATCCTCACCAAACCTTGCAAATAAAGTATATGGCCCACTCTGAATTGTTTTGCAAAGTTTGGTGAGGATTCGTCCAGGGGGGGAAAAGTTGTAGGGGGGGTCCCAAAACTTTTTTTTTCCCATAGACTGAATGGGAAAAAACTTTGCGCACGGCTACAGCCCGAACCGCTGGACGGATTTACACCAAATTTGCGGCAAGAGCGGGGGCCTGGTCCCGAAAGCATGCTTTTGCAAATTTGGTGTAAATCCGTCCAGTAGTTGTTTAGAAAATGACCAAAATGTAAGGCAAAAAAATTAGTGATATCTGTGTTCGCTTCGCGGACGGACTTCCCTGTTCGCTCCGCGGACAGCACCCCGATTGGCCCAGCGGCTTGCGTCATGTCCGCGGACATGCGACGTGATAGCTGATTGGGCGGCGTGGTGCGTGATGCGCATCAGATTTTCTGTCGCGCCCGTCATCTTGCATTTGCGGACGTCCGCGGACAGCGCGGTGAAAGTTTGTTCAAAATGTGTATTTAGTAGAGTGTGTTGGTGTGTAGAAGTCTTTGGGGAGGATGGGGGAGTATGAGATAGGTTCAAAGTTGTATTTTATTTATGTGCTAGACGCTTTTGTTGTGTTCGATTTGTCTGCGGACAACACGGCTGTTCTGGAATGTTCGTAAATAAACAGAATGGATTCGGTGTCAACTTGAAAGTGTTCTAAGAACACTTGTGGGGTCTTGGAATGTTTGCAAGGGGTGTCCTGGAGACGTTGTCTGTATTGTTCGTTGGCAAGGTGAAAATGTTTTGAGAACAATCGCAGTGTCCAGAAATGTTCGTACATAAAGAAAATGGGGGTGTCCTGAGGACGCTGTTTGTATTGTCCTCTGGCAAGTGGAATGTGTCCTAGGACCTTCCCCCTGTCCGCGGACATAACAATGGTTGCAATGTTTGCATCTATGGGTGTGATATGCTGCGGTGGTTGTGGCCAGGGTATAGAATGTTGGGTGCATGGCCATTTGGCCATGCACCCAAGAGTGTATGCCCTGGCCACAACCACCGCAGCATATCACACCCATAGTGGCTTTTAACTTTGGGTCAAAAACTAATTTATAAGGAACAATGTTATAAGCTTGTATGGGTGTGATATGCTGCGATGGTTGTATTTATCTTGTTATACATACTATTTGGTTTAGTAACGGGAGTCCATGTTTTTCTTGTTCATTTCTGTAATAAAAGAAAATAGCATGTTAGTATTAGTATTTTATAATGACTTATTACATTGTACAATCAACATTTTCTTCTTTTTATTGACCCTCATATTTCGTAGATTACAAACCAGAGTACTGTGCAATGTGCAATGTTTCTGTGTTTGTTGCTAAAATCATTGGGTCTGTGGGAGAAAAAAAATCCACGTTGGATAAAAAAAAAAAACTTTTTCTGTTATGCTACAGTTTATTTATTTGTTTGTTTTCCACGTTTACTTGTACTTTCTGCCTAATGCTTTATGCATTGGGTTGTTCCAGTTTTTGTGAGCAGTAAGATATTAGGTATTTGTTTGGATATTGTAAAATTTTGGCCCAGTTAGATACCAGTAGGCGTATTCTAACTGTTTATGTTTTGATATAATTTTGTGGTATTGATTTATCTGTTTGCATATTTGTAAATTTTGGGACAGTTAGATACCAATTGGCATATTCTAACTGTCTATTTTTTGCTCTATTTGAGTGGTATTCATTTATCTGATTAGTTGTTGTAGAATCTTTGGGCAGTTAGATAGGTTTTGAAATATTGTGACAGTTTATATTTTTTTACTACAAGTGTACTTAAGGTTTAAGTACAGTTCAGTTATCAAATTTTGGTTTTAAGAACATTAAATACGCGTTTGTAAGATTAGCTGGTAATCTCTGCTTTAGAGTAACGGTACTATCATTACATTCAAACCATCCACATTTTTTTTTAATATATGCAGTGTAGTGCCCTGAGTTGGTTGTGGCTCCTGCGTGGTAGATTATTGTTAGGCGATCCTCTGCACACCAGTCCACTACACACCAGAACACTGCTCACATTTCCCCAACATCTCCCTCCACGGTTCGAGGCTCAACTGATTCGGTGAACCCAAAGGACCGAAAACTCCGTACCAGCTATGGTGTACGGGCTCGATTGCAACCCTTTCTGCATTGGCAATTGCCTTGGAGAGCATACAGCAGAAGGGGAGGTGTTACGTCTCCACGTCAATCACGTGATCCAGAGTGGCGTTCCTCACGTGACCTTGGTGGACGTCACATGACCCAGAGACGTCACATGACCCAGAGACGCACAGTATAAAGGTCTGAGAGACAGAACACTCATTGCTTCTCAGCTGTCTTCAGACTCTGTTTGGCGTTACGTATTGCTCCACCGTTACCTTTTGATCACGGAACTCTACCTCGGACTCCTTCGGATACCCCTTTGTACCTTTGCTTGGAACTGTTTACCTGTTGCCGGATTTTGGACTACATCCTGACCTGTCTTTGGATCATCCCTTGGTACCTCACTGAACTCCTATGCCATTTCCCTTCTGGGAATTCAAGTCACGCCTTCTCTCCTACAGGTGGCTGATCCTACATCCACGCTAACCTACGGTTCTACTATTCAGGGACCGCCGCATCATCTGAGTCTCGAACCTCTGCTAGGTTTCCTGGGTTTTCCTAACACCCGATAGGTAAGACCTTTTAGATCCTTTGGTTTACTTAATATGTATTGTGATTGCCTGGTACTTAACCTCGTTCCTCTTTGACAGCAGCATCGGTGTTCCAGAGGTTCCGTGGATCTGGGAAGTCATCTCCCACCTGTGGCCTCAAAGGTCGCACAGCGGGTTTCATTTTAGTTCCCCTGTGCGTCACTTGGGGACGGAGGTCTCATCGGTCTACACGACACTCAAGTCAGAACAGACTGAGAAGCCGTATAGTCGTGTTAGACAATGCAGGGATCCACGGAAGAACCCATAGCTGCTTTAGTCCAGGCGATTACAGTATTAAGGACAGACATGGCCGCCGCTAATACGGTGATCCACCAAAGGTTAGACTCCATACAGAGTGTTCAGCATTCCCTTCCTGCAGACCCTGAGTTCGGAGATGCTAGCTCCTCAACCACACCTCCTCCCTTGGTTTATACTACAGTCCCAACTCCGGTGATCCTCCCAACCCCTTCCCCCCTGGCCGCTCCTGAACGTTATCAAGGTGACCCCAAGAAATTCAGGACCTTCATTAATCAGTGCAAGTTACATTTCTTGTGCAGACCTTTGGCTTTTCCTACTTCCACTGCTAAAGCCGCCTTTGCCCTTTCCCACTTAGCCGGGACAGCTGCCGCTTGGGCTAATCCTCTGTTGGAGAATAATAACCCAGTCCTTTATGACTTTGACCTGTTGGTTCTAGAAATGTCTCGAGTATTTGATACCCGACACAAGGCCCAGTCTAGGGATTTGGAGTTGTTAGAACTGACTCAGGGTAGAAGGACTTTGATAGAATACATCACCCGGTTCAATCAATTAGTTGCTGAAACATCATGGCCAGAAAGCAAGCGGGCAGTTGTCTTTTATAGAGGGTTGAGTAACATAATGAAAGAAGCTTTAGCAGTGATCCCTTCTATGCCCACTCAGTATCAGGAACTAGTCGATCTTGCCCTGCAAGTAGATGCACGGCGATCGGAGCGTAGAGCCGAGTTGGGGGTTTCTTCCCATCCTACACTTGCCAGTACTCCTGCTTCCAGTACGGAAGAACCTATGCAAGTGGGAGGTTTACGTAGCCCTATTACTACATCTGAGAGGGAACGTAGAAGGGTGGATGATGCATGCTTTTATTGTGGCACCACGGGACATTATGTGAAAGAGTGTCCTCGACGTCCCAAGAAGAGCCAGGTTTTTCGGACAGCTCGACCTTAGATCCGGAGAGCAGGTCGAGTGTTCCGTCTCCATCTCCGGGTACCCCTCTTGCCTTTGCTCGTGTTCAACCCGTTTCTGTAAACGCTACTCTGTGTCCCTCTACAGGCCTTCTTCATGCAGTCACAATCATCATTGATTCAGGTGCTACTGGAAATTACATAGACATTGCTTTAGCCCATTCCCTCAATCTACCTTTAGTGGTGAAATCCCGACCTGAACCAGTTCAAGCCGTAGATGGCTCTGCGTTAGTTTCTGGTCCTGTTAGACACCAAACTGCACCTCTCTTGTTGACCATACAAGATATTCACACAGAGACATTAAGTTTTGACTTAATCACCACACCTCAATTCGGTATCATATTAGGGATACCATGGTTACGTGAACACAATCCGCTGATTAATTGGCAATCAGGCACTGTGCTCTTCGAATCCGAGATCTGTCAGAATTATTGTCTCCCGACCCATCAAACGACTGATACCCCTTCTCGGGCCTTGGGAACCTTAGCTCAACTCACGCTGAGTCTTGATGGATCTGAGCTTGTGAATCCTCATACCGTTGGGGGGTTGGTGTCTGGGATTCCATCTGAGTACAAAGCATTTGAACCAGTTTTTGATCGTGGCTCTTCCGAGGTACTTCCTCCACATAGACCATACGACTGCCCAATCAAATTAATCCCTGATTCCACCATTCCTTCGGGCAGGATTTATTCTTTATCTCCTTCGGAGGAACAAGCATTGAAAGAGTATGTACAGAACGCCCTTCGTTTAGGATATATCCGCCCCTCTACTTCACCAGCTGCAAGCCCTATATTTTTTGTACCTAAGAAAGAGGGGGATTTACGTCCTTGTGTGGATTATCGGCGTCTTAATGCCATCACAAAAAAAGATAGATATCCAATTCCGTTAATCACACCCCTTCTGGACCACTTATCACATGCTTCTGTTTTCACCGAGCTTGATCTGCGCAGCGCATACAATCTAGTGCGCGTTCGCGAAGGGGATGAGTGGAAAACTGCTTTCTGTACTCGTTACGGCTTGTATGAATACCTAGTCATGCCCTTCGGTCTGTGTAATGCCCCGGCCACATTCCAACGCTTTATGAATGACATATTCAGGGATATTCTGGATGTATACATGGTTGTGTACTTGGACGACATCTTGATCTTTTCCCGTAATCTTGATGACCATGTAAAACATGTCCGAGAAGTACTATCCCGTCTCAGAGAACATTCCTTATTTGCTAAACCTGAGAAATGCCAGTTTCACAAAACGTCTGTTGAGTTTCTGGGATTTCACATTACTCCGGGAGCGTTATCCATGAACGAATCCAAGGTCAAAGCAGTCTTAGAGTGGCCAGTACCTCAAACACTCAAGTCCTTGCAGGCCTTTTTGGGCTTCGCCAACTTTTATAGGCGTTTCATTTCCTCCTTTTCCACAATCGTTGCCCCGCTCACGGCCCTGACCAGCCCTCAGTTACCCTAACGTTGGCAAAGGGAACATCAGGAGGCTTTTGAGGCTTTGAAAACCGCTTTCACTACCGCACCGGTGCTCCAGCACCCCAATCCTGAGCTCCCGTTCATAGTTGAGGCGGATGCCTCTTCTTTTGCTCTCGGTGCGGTATTGTCTCAATCATGTCCTACAACAGGCAAATTACACCCAGTGGCATACCATTCCCGTAAGTTCTCCAGTACTGAAACTCACTACACCGTTACGGAGAAGGAACTCCTGGCTGTCATGGACGCCTTTCGTGTTTGGCGCCATCATCTTCTGGGGGCTAAACATCCGATCACTGTATACTCAGATCATCGAAATTTACAGGATCTGGCTTCATTGAAGTGCATTAAATGCAGACAGGTTCGGTGGCATCTTTTCTTTTCTTCATTTGATTTTCATATTATGCATCGTCCTGGAACATTACATGGTAAAGCAGACGCCTTGTCACGTTCCCCGGGTGGGGTCGAGTTGCCAACCTTCCCTGACACTGTTCTCGGAAAGAGTCATGTAATTTGTCTCTGTACGCCCTCAATGTCATTATTAGACTCGGTCCGATCCTGGACTAGCATTCATTCCGAACAGTTGCGGGAATGGGACCCCGTGTATTCTGATGGTTTGCCTTTCGTGCATGAACGCCTGTTTCTTCCCACACCTGACACTCGTAATCTGGCCCTTGAGTGGTCTCATGATGCTCCTTTTAATGCCCATCCCGGTCAGGAGCGCACTTTAGATCTTCTCAAGCGCTGGTGTTGGTGGCCCTCTATGAAGCGCGATGTGGAGTGTTATGTCAATTCGTGCGCAGTGTGTGCTCAGGCTAAACATCGGAGAGGCCGACCGGTGGGGTTACTACTTCCGCTTCCGGTACCTCCCAGACCTTGGCATACATTGTCTATGGATTTCGTTACCGATCTCCCCAAGTCACAAGGTTTTGACTCCATCTGGGTAGTGATGGACACGTTCACAAAAATGGCTCGTTTTGTTCCTTGTAAAGGTATTCCTTCGGCTCCGGTCTTGGCGGACTTGTTTTTTGAACACGTATTCATGTTATTTGGACTCCCTTCGGTCATTATATCCGATTGGGGATCACAGTTCACCTCTCGTTTTTGGAGGTCGTTGACTAAATTGTTGGGCATTGATACCAGGTATTCTTCGGCCTATCATCCTGAGACTGATGGGCAGACTGAAAGGACGAATCAATCCATGGAGCAGTATCTTCGCTGCCTTATTTTGCAACACCAGACCTCCTGGTTGGCCGCTTTACGGCTTGCGGAGTTCGCATACAATAACGCGGCTCATTCAGCTACGGGTTATTCGCCTTTCTACGCCCTCTACGGCCAACATCCCAAGGTCTTGCCGGTCCCTGATGCTTCTATTTCTTCGAATCCTGCGGCCACGACATGTCTTAGGGATCTGTCTGCTGTACATGCTAGTACTGTGGTCCATCTCACTGAAGCAAAGGCTTCTATGAAGGCCCGTGTGGTGGCAAACGTCTGGCTGCTCCTCCTTTGGTGGTGGGTTCTAGGGTCTGGTTGTCTTCACGTCATCTTCGCCTAGTGGGTTGCCGGAAATTGCTGCCTCGCTTTGTCGGTCCGTATGTGATCTCTCAGGTTGTGAACCCGGTGGCTTTTCGTCTAGTGCTTCCTAGTTCTTGGCGTATCCATCCTGTATTCCATGTCTCCCTCCTCAAGCCTTGTCCCGATTCTGTCCGTCTCCAAGCCCCTGTTGCGCCAGTGTCCCTGGCCTCTCCTGATGTCTTTGAGGTGTCGGCCGTTTTGGGGTCCCGATGGTTTAGGGGTAGGCTCCAGTATCTAGTGGATTGGAAGGGTTATGGCCCGGAGGAGCGTTCTTGGGTTTCCGCCTTGGATCTAGACGCCCCTCGGTTGGTAGCCCGCTTCCATAAGGATCATCCGTCCTGCCCACGGGGTCGTGGGCCGTTGGGGGGGGGCTATGTTAGGCGATCCTCTGCACACCAGTCCACTACACACCAGAACACTGCTCACATTTCCCCAACATCTCCCTCCACGGTTCGAGGCTCAACTGATTCGGTGAACCCAAAGGACCGAAAACTCTGTACCAGCTATGGTGTACGGGCTCGATTGCAACCCTTTCTGCATTGGCAATTGCCTTGGAGAGCATACAGCAGAAGGGGCGGTGTTACGTCTCCACGTCGATCACGTGATCCAGAGTGGCGTTCCTCACGTGACCTTGGTGGACGTCACATGACCCAGAGACGTCACATGACCCAGAGACGCACAGTATAAAGGTCTGAGAGACAGAACACTCATTGCTTCTCAGCTGTCTTCAGACTCTGTTTGGCGTTACGTATTGCTCCACCGTTACCTTTTGATTACGGAACTCTACCTCGGACTCCTTCGGATACCCCTTTGTACCTTTGCTTGGAACTGTTTACCTGTTGCCGGATTTTGGACTACATCCTGACCTGTCTTTGGATCATCCCTTGGTACCTCACTGAACTCCTACGCCATTTCCCTTCTGGGAATTCAAGTCACGCCTTCTCTCCTACAGGTGGCTGATCCTACATCCACGCTAACCTACGGTTCTACTATTCATGGACCGCCGCATCATCTGAGTCTCGAACCTCTGCTAGGTTTCCTGGGTTTTCCTAACACCCGATAGGTAAGACCTTTTAGATCCTTTGGTTTACTTAATATGTATTGTGATTGCCTGGTACTTAACCTCGTTCCTCTTTGACAGCAGCATCGGTGTTCCAGAGGTTCCGTGGATCTGGGAAGTCATCTCCCACCTGTGGCCTCAAAGGTCGCACAGCGGGTTTCTTTTTAGTTCCCCTGTGCGTCACTTGGGGACGGAGGTCTCATCGGTGTTCACGACACTCAAGTCAGAACAATTATACCTATTGTTCTGAAGGTTTTCCTACCAAGTGAAATTTGACCATGTGTGAATCCAGTCAGCGTGCAGTTGTTTTTCGTACCATCTGCATTGTAACGTAGAAGCATTAGTATTATGTATTTACTATGTGTTTGTATTAGTAACGTGGAGCGATTATCCGAATTGCAGGTAGAACATAATCTACCGTGGTTTGCATTTTGTACAAGTTGCTGAAATGGAACGGATTCACAATTAGGTATTGATATATAGACAAAGCGCTCATTGGGGATTTGTTCTTGTGTCACATTGTTGCAGAGAGTGCATGTATGTTTCCACATGTATGAAATCTGGAAGATTTCATTTATAGGTATGTTTTTGTTTTCCAGTACTAATAGTAAGTACATTAGAAATTCTTGTGGATCTTCCTGTGAGTTTATTAGAAATAGACCGTCAATTGTACGTAGGCGTGACAGTGCTACGTAGCTCATGCCTTCTTTAAAGACTGTGTTACCAATGTCTATCATTGCTTTGTCTAGAGTAAGACCTTGTGATTTATGAATGGTGACTGCGTATGCAAGAGTTAGAGAAAATTGTTCTCTGCGTACATACATGTCTTTGAAGAGAAGGAATCGAGCTGTTGAGCGTCCTATTCTTTTTACTTCTGAAAGTTTGTCAAAGAGAATATTGACAAACTGAATTTTGTTGTCACGTGGGTATGTTTGAAAGCCAACAACTGTACCCAGTGCTCCATTAACTAGTCCTTGGTCCACGTCAAGGTTACGTTTAAGCATTACTCTGCAATTTAGGGATAATTTTAATATCTTTTCCAAGCCTGCTGTGTTTGAGATTGATTTTTCTAAACTATTTAGTCTTGCTGTGGCTTGGTCACACATGGGTAGTGTAATTCCATGTACATCTAGTTTGTCTGTGGCGCTAATTTCCATAATTGGTTGCATTTCTTTGCTTAACATTATTTCATTGCATTTGAAACAGCTTGCAAGAGTTGGCATTAAGGCCATACAATTGAGATTTTTGTGGGCTAATTGTTCCAAAACATCTGTAGCACATGTATTATCACCATAAAGTGCATGAATGTGCCGGGTTTTCAATATTGCTTCTGCTTCTCTAGAAAGTATTCTAACTCTGATACTTTTTAAGATGTTGGCATAAGTGAGATCTGCAGATTGGCGCATGTTTTCTGTTAATTCTCTGTATTGGAAATGTTGCCAAAGGTTGACATTTCCAATGCTGCCAACAGTTTTACGGCAGAGTTTGTGTCCTAATGTTTTAAAAATAGGCTCACCTTTTACAGGTGTCAATTGAAGATCTCCGAAAACAATGATGTGTTTTCCTGCAAATAGCTCTTCATAGTTTGTTTTGATTACTTCTTGTAATCTGAGGTGAATCAAAGCCAACATTAGGTTGGACACCATGCTCACTTCATCTATTAGTAGCATTTGTTTCAATACTCTGCGTACTTCCATTGCAGCTTCTGCAGAAAGTTTGTAATAATCTAACTTGTTTTGGTGTTCTACTGGCAGGAGTAGTAATCGGTGTAAAGTGACACCACCTATGTTGTAGGCAGCTAAACCTGTGGGGGCAGTGACAACAGCTGACAGTTTGTTGTTTGTCAATTGTTGAAGGAACTTACTGATGATTTTGATTAGGAATGTTTTGCCAGAACCACCTTCACCACTGACATACAATAGTATAGGTTTGTAATTTTGGCAGGTGCATTCTTTGTATTCATGTTGCACACCATGTGCAATTTCTTTTGTTATTTCTTGAAAAATGCTACGTTGCTCTTTGTTTAGTTTTGATTGTAGTGTAGTTAAGTCTTCTTTATCTTCATAGTGACACATGGTGTTTTCTACTTCTATCATAGCTAATTGTGCCTCATTTGTTATTAGTGGTTCTCCCAGTGGTTCTTGGCTTCCTGTGACAGAAGGTTGACTACTGTCAGGAGTGTCCTTATCTAGTTGGGCCTGGAGTTCCTCTTCGTGTTTCTGTTCATTGTGCAACATTGTTTTGTACTGTGCAAAGTTTACATCAGTTATACTACTTTCATTGGCTTTGAAAGCGTCTTCATATGAGTCATAGGTATCTAGTATTTCTTCTTCTTTTCTCCATGGTTTGAAGAGTTGTAGCAGGGACATGTAATATATTTCTTTATGTTGAGGAGTCTTTAATGACAATTTGATATGATTAATTAAATTTGGTTTGGTGAGTTTTACTAAGCTGCCATCACAGTTTGTCACTTTGTATTTACGGTTTTGCTCATCAGGTTTTATATTAATTTTGTATGTGTAGTTTTGGGCTATGTGGTATAGACACATGGTTACCAAAGTGGTACTCCTGTTTGGGTAGTATGTGTCCAATAAATTGTTTTTTAAAATGTCTTGGCTGTTGGGATCATGTTTGGCTATTGTTTCTATATCTTCGTATGATTTTAGAACTCTTTTTCTAGATTTAGCTGGACCAAGACTTAGCCATACTATATTTGCAGATTTACCATACAATGCAGTACCAGTTAATCGATCAGCTGCTTCATAGGATCCACATTCTCTATGGGACAGCATTTTTATGCCCAAGCTGTATAATTTCTGAGACACTGTTTTATCTGATGACAGGTCATTCCAGAGGTCTTGGAGCTCTGTCTTTTCTGATTTGGTTAAGTATGCTGTGACATATCGTGCAACTGCAGTAGAATTGTCTGCAATGTACTGCACATCTATGTTTGCATTCCACAAGTGGGCAATGATTGCATTGTAATCATTGATATATTTTTCTTCTTCTTTTCTTTTTATGCAATATGTATTTTTAGGTGACTTACCTTTAACACTAAGTCTAACTGAAGGCATGAGGTTGTTCACTTGACCTGTATTTGTAACTGGTCTAGGGAAACCAAATCGGCATTTGGTGTAGTATTTCCCTTTGTTTTTGTATTTGCGACGACAATATTTGCCACATTTGTGTCTTTGGAATTGTACGATTTTTGCATAAAGATCACTATTTGTGGATTCTGACGGAATTTCACAAGTGACATATTTTTCAATAAACTGTAAAACAGTGGCATCACTGTCTTGCCCAAATTTAGGAGCATCTTTAATCCATAAAAGCATGTGGACATGTGGCGCTCCTCTGGCTTGGTATTCTTTTCTCCAAAAGAAGTGTTGCACTTCTCTAAGGGGAGGAACAGTTTTATTACAAATAAAATGTAGCATAGCAAAGAAGCGATGGTGAAAATATCTAGAAACATTAACAGGATCCTGAGAACAAAGTTCTCCAGGTGTTAGTATATCTATGTTTGTTTTGTTTTCGTTTGATATGCGTAGGAAAGCATGTAAATCTTCCCATGCATATTCTGTGCAACATAATGTAACAAACCAAGTGGGTGGGCCAAGGTTTCTGATCATACAACGTACATCTCCATGGCGTTGAAACCAGTACTCTTTAGTACCTCGCATATTTGCTAATAGATTTGTAAGATTTGTCTGTAAAACCTCATCTTTTTGTTGAACTTTTTGTAATAATTGTGTGGCTGTCATATTTTGAAAGTGTGATCCTGATTTTAATATGTGTGCAACTCCGTAACATAAAGTTGCTAGTTCACTTTCAAAGAGTAGGTGGAATATGTATTCCACATTTTGTCGAAATCTGGGATCTTCAGAATACATTCGTAATGAGCGATATTCTGATGCTGATATTTGAACAGGTCTATCATCGTATCTTCCTCCTTTGCCAGTAGGAAAGAGTAGAGGAAAAGCACGTGCTTCTATACTTTTTTCCCATATGCTGATTGGTGATCCTTTTGTTTGACGCATTTGGTACGTTTCCAGTGCATCTTCTATGGTGTCATTAGAGTGCAATGGGTGAATTGTATAATGGTCTAAAGTGTTTGATATTGTAGCAGGATCTAGGAGCTCAAATTGACCAGTTTCTTGTGTCTCTTGAATTATTTCAGTTGTATCTTTCAAGATTTCTTCGATATTAATTTCTTTGTAATAATCATTATTCTCTTTGGGATATTGCAGGGCTTCTCTAACTTTGTGTAAATCTACCAGTTGTTGCCAAATTTTTTTGTCTTTTGCAGGTACTCCATTTACCAAGATAATTAAAGATTGTTGCATTGGACGTTGCACTCCTAGAGTGTGCACATTTTCTTTTAGATCTAATGGTAAATACACTACTTTTCCACGAATACCTTTCACTAATTCAGAGGGAGGTAATTTTGCAGTTTTTGGTTGAAGGCGTATTATTGCTTGAAACGGATGAACTGTTTGAATTATGATGCTCTCATATAAATTAAGTTGTTGAAGGAGTTTTGGTAGTGGATGTAATTTCAAGTTATTTGAGATAGCACGTGAAGGAGTTTGGTTGTTGTCAAGTTTGGTAGTGCAGTAACTGCAAAGTATTATGGGGTCAGTTATTTCGTATTTGTTTTCTGCTATAAGGTAGAGAGCTAATTCAAACCATTTAGAATCTTCATTGTCTTCTATTTTGTATGAAAGGTCTATAGTTTTTGTGTTACTTTTATAACACGTTCTGCGGCAACATACACACACGTGGTTTGGTACTTCAGCTGAAGTGCTTTGAAATTTTAGTATTTCATTTTTGTATGTGTGTAGTGAAAGGTTGCCATGTGCAGATTTGTTACGAAGTTGGTTGACAGCTATTTCATCTTGTAAGTGGGTTTCATTTCCAAAATATTTTTTCTGTATATATGTCATGATGCCTGCCCCCGGAAGACCAGACCAGGCCCAGCAGTCCCGGAAGCAGGCATCATGCCACTTGGAGCATGCCCAAAAGCCCCAGTTAGGGGCTGTTTGGGTGCAGTCCTGGCGCCTATGGCGCCAAGCTCATAAAGATAAAGTCAGTCCTGGCGCCATGGGCGCCAGGCTCATTATTGATAATTTACCTGAAGCAGACCATGCTGCATACTCACCTGAGGCAGACCATGCTGCATGAAGACTCAAGCCAAATGAGGCTTAGGAGGGACTATTTTAGTGAAGGGACTATTTTGTTACTTGGGTGGGGCTGTGGAAGAATACTTACCTGGATCTTCTTCCAAGGCTATTTAAACCACGCCCGGACAGCCACACGTGCTTCGCGTTATTCTGCTTGCCGCAGCGTAACGCTCACCGTGTTTTCAGCAGCTCCAGTCTTCAGCCACGCCCGCTTCAGTCCTGGGACTCCTGAAACAAGAAGAAAAGAAGGATAAAGGTTAGAACAGGAGTTTTAACTTTAATCCTTACCTGAATCCTGATCCATTTCACCACGGAGCTGAACGACAGAAGTCTTTGAAGCATCGCTTCGCATTCCTACGGCGCCGCGCTGAACTCACCTGCTTGGCGGTACTTCAGCATTCTATCACGCTCTCTCCATCTCGCGGCCGCCCTCCGACACCTAAGGAGACAAAGACAGCAAGGTGAGCAAGGGGACTCTCTAAGGCTATACAAGCTACCCCCAAGGACTTACCTGATTTACCACGGGGGGTATTCACCTCATATCGGGTCGGCGCAGTCAACTCTGCTTCATCACCGTACCCCGGCCCCTAAGGGGAAAACCACAATAGACTTACCTGAATCTTACCAATTGCCATTTGGAAATCTTCGAGTGTATTAATCGGCAACCTGCAAGGAATCGGACAGAGTGAAGATCAGACATTTGAACTCTTATGAATAATTGGACTTTAGAGTCAATACTGGAACTCACCAATTCCTCTACGCCAGTGAAGTAACTGGTCATCAACGCGCCCCTGCGGTCGACGCAGGATGGAGAGCTCATCCTTCCAAACCATCAGGTGAGACTAAGGAGGGGACATCAAGAGTGATCTGTGGGAAGACAACGGGAGTGGGGAAGGTGGGTTTACACTCAATTCCACGGGTGGTTAATTCCTCTTCTCCTTTGCAGAAGAATATTCCTGCGAGCCAGACAAACTAGGCTGAGCAGGCCAGTCCAGTCAGTCATCTCAGCGCTACACGTCACGCTGGTGGAAACAACAGCAGCCCAGTTCCGGTCGACTCCCCCGTGGGAACTAGGTGAGCGTAACAGAACGCGAAGCCTACCCACAAATACCCACCTGGGCGTCATGGAGACCTCGGAAACTGATCAGTTGGCCCAATTATTAGGGGAATTAAGGGCCGAAGTGCATTCCGCCCGCCAAGAAACCAATGCCCTCAGGAGGGAACTGATAGTGTCAAAAGAACAAACTGATGAGTTGGCCAGACAACTATTACAGAGCCAGGCTGGACAAACACCTCTACCAGGACTTGGGGCAAGTCCAGCTCCTGTACCATCGAGTAACCCGGTGCAGATAAATTTACCTGGAGCCGTTCCTTTGGCTCCGCCTGAACGCTTTGCCGGAGACCCAAAAGGGTTTGCAACATTCATGAATCAATGCCGCTTGCACTTTTTATGTAGACCTGGAGCTTTCCCAAACGATCAGGCCAAGGTAGCCTTTGTACTGTCATATCTCAGCGGCAGTGCGGAGGATTGGTCCATTCCACTAGTTAACCAGGATGACCCGATTCTTCGAGATTTCCAGGGTTTTCGAACAAGCATGGAAAGACTATTCGCCCGACACTCCCGAGGACAGGCTTTGGACAACAAACTTTTATCCCTACGTCAAGGTAACCAGGATCTTTTATCTTACATTGCAACTTTCAATAGATTAGTAGTGGAAACCGAATGGCCTGAAGCCAAGCGAATCACATTATTCCATCGAGGACTTCGGGGAGAACTCAAAGATGTTTTGGCCTAAATTGTGAACCCGCCTCAAGACTGTGCTGAATATATAGATCTAGTGGTCCAGCTCGATCACAGACTTCAAACCAGGAAGGCTGACCGAACCAAGTTTGAGAACAGGGTGTTGGTTAAAACCCACGTAAGCTCCAAGGGAGTAGATGTCTCAGAACCTATGCAAATCGGGGGGGTTAAAGGACCCTTAACCCAGAAGGAAAGAGATAGAAGACGGCAACTGCAATTATGTTTATATTGCGGAACTACTGGTCATTTTCTTCGGAACTGCCCTGTAAAACCACCCAAGAAAGTTATAGGAGCAGCAGACGAAAACCATGTGAAATCTGACTCGGGAAACGACCACGCCCGGCAAGCGTAGAGGTCCGCTTGCTGAGCTTAAAGAAGGACACTCTGACCTCGCATTTCACCATACCCATGGTCCTTGTAGATCCAGAGCAGCCATCACGCATGCACGCGGTAAAGGCGTACGTAGACAGTGGAGCCATAGGAAATTACTTGGACTGGGAATTGGCTACCAGGATGAATCTATCTCTCACCCGCAAGACCACGGCCGATGTTGTCACCACTGTAGATGGAACGGAAATTGCCTCTGGACCCGTAACTCATTCCACTGCAGAGATGACATTGCTGAGTCAAGATGGGCATCGAGAGGCTATGGTGTTTGACTTAATCAAGGCCCCACAGTTTCAGCTGATACTGGGGATACCTTGGTTGGAAAAACATAATCCCTGTATTGATTGGCGAGAGAAGAGACTAACCTTCCCAGAATGTGCTCACACCTGCTACCCAAGGAAAACTCAAAACTCAGTCCTGGCCCCAGTAATTCCAGTAGCCATACAATTACCTGTTGAATACCAAGACTTTCAGGATGTCTTCCAAAAGGAACAGGCAAACATCTTACCACCTCACAGATCGTATGATTGTCAAATAGATCTTGTACCTGGAGCACAACCACCTTGCAGCAGAATCTATGCCCTTACGGAACCCGAAAATCTCCATTTGCGCCAGTACCTAGACCAGTACCTTGCTAATGGCTTCATTCGCCCGTCCAAGTCCCCTGCAACTTCAGCTTTGTTCTTCGTACCGAAAAAGGAAGGCGACCTTAGAACATGTATAGACTACCGCGCACTGAATCAGATAACCATCAAGAATCGATACCCACTGCCTTTGATCCCAGAACTACTAGACCAGGTGAAGGACGCTTGTATATACACGAAACTAGACCTTCGGGGGGCATATCATCTGGTACGTGTCAAAGAGGGTGACGAATGGAAGACTGCTTTCGCACCAAGTATGGACTATTTGAGCACCAGGTGATGCCCTTCGGACTATGCAATGCACCAGCAGCCTTCCAGTTCTTCATGAACGATGTCCTCCGAGAGCTTATCGACGTTTGTGTGGTCGTTTACATCAACGACATCTTAGTATACTCTTTATCAGAATCTGAGCATGTAAAACACGTCCGAGCAGTCCTAGAGAAGTTACGCCAGCATAAATGATATGCTAAACTGGAAAAGTGAATCTTCCACACTACGGAAGTGGAATTCCTTGGATTTATTCTGACCCCGAGAGGAATCCAGATGGATACACGAAAAGTGGATGCCATTCTTAATTGGCCTTCGCCAAGTTCAATCAAAGAAGTTCAAAGCATGCTTGGCTTTGCCAATTTCTACCGCAGGTTTATCCCAGACTTCTCGCACATTGTACATCCCATTACGACGCTATTGCGAAAAAACAAACACTTTGTGTGGACAGAGGAAGCCGAGAACGCCTTCCAAGAGTTAAAAGCTAAATTAACATCTGTTCCCATATTAAGACACCCGCGCCCGAGCTTACCTACATAGTGCAAACAGATGCATCCAGTTCAGCCATGGGAGCAGTCCTTTCCCAAAAGGATACCGAAACTAACCAGCTTCACCCAGTGGTGTTTTGGTCAAGAAAATTTTCAGCCCCCGAATTAAACTATGCCATAACCGACAAGGAGCTGCTGGCCATCAAGTCCGCTTATAAGGCTTGGCGGCACTATCTACTGGGTGCCAGACATACCATCACGGTCATCACCGATCACCGCAACTTACAATACCTAAAGACAGCCAAAGCACAATCTTCGCGCCAACTCCGTTGGGCATTGTTCTTCACCGAGTTTGATTTTGTAATAACCTATCGACCAGGTTGTAAGAATGGTAAAGCAGACGCCTTGTCCCGGATTGGAATGGGAGAAGCAGAAATAACTTTAGAACCCGTACCCATAATTCCGGAACAGAGAATCCTTGGCCTGACATCCATACAGACACTGGAGGACATTCAAAACAAGATCCACCAACTCTTTGATTCCGTTGCCCTACAGGACTGGGCAAAGAAAGGTCCAGAGTACTCTGTCATCGATGATTTACCTTATTACCAAGGCCGGCTATTTTTACCGCAAAAAGAACTACAGGAACTTGTCATTTCCCATTACCATGACACCTTAATAGAAGGGCATCCGGGTATTTCAAAAAACAAAGCTAAAATTAGGAAGCAATTTTGGTGGCCCACCTGGCGAAAGGATGTTAAGTCATTTGTCATGTCTTGTGGCATTTGCGCACAAAATAAAGGGCAAAAGAAAAAACCTGCTGGATTATTGCAACCATTAGACATACCACCTACCCCTTGGCATACCTTGTCATTAGACTTTATCACAGATTTACCCCCGTACCAAGGTTACAATACCATTCTAGTTATTGTAGATCTTTTTTCTAAAATGGCCCACTTCATTCCTTTAAAAGGGATACCTTCAGCTTCAATCCTGGCCAAGGAATTCCTTGAAAATGTTGTCCGCCTGCATGGCTTTCCTTCAGTGTTAATTTCAGATTGGGGCAGTCAATTCATTTCACATTTTTGGAGGAAATGCTGCCAACTGGCACAAATTGATGTTAGGCTTTCGACCAGTCACCACCCTCAGACCGACGGTCAAACGGAGAGGACCAACCAGACTCTTGAATAGTACCTCCGTTGTATGCTACATCAGTCTGAGGGGAATTGGAAAGACATTCTGTGGATCGCAGAGTATGCGTACAATAATTCCGTACACTCAGGAACTGGACAAAGTCCTTTTTTTACCATTTATGGGCACCATCCTCGAACCTCGGATTTGGACTCACCCCAGCATTTAGAGATGCCCGCAGTGGACCATCTCCACGCTATTATTACACAAGCCTTTAAAGAAGCAACCATCCATTTGCAAAAGGCTAAGGAAAAATACAAAAAGGATGCGGATCAGCACAGAAGTGAAGCTCCTCAATACCAAATAGGGGACCAAGTATGGTTAGCCACTAAGCACTTACCACTCAAGGGGACTCGGACCTTTAACCCCAGGTATTTGGGACCTTTTTCTGTCAAGGCAATTATTAACCCAGTGGCCGTCAAGTTGGACCTACCTGCTCATATGCGAATCCATCCCGTCTTCCACGTGTCTCTTTTGAAGCCAGTGCAACCAGGAACTAGGCTAACCACTCCACCTGAACCTATCCTCATAGACGGGGAGCCCGAGTTCGAAGTCAAGAATATTTTGGACTCAAAAAGAGTGAGATCAAAACTCTTTTACCTAATTGACTGGAAAGGTTATGGTCCGCAGGGAAGGTCTTGGGAACCTAGTGACCACGTGCATGCACCTCGTTTAGTGAAGAGGTTCCATCGGGAATTTCCAGACAAACCACGGCCAAGGGGGAGAACGACTTTAGGAGGAGCCTTGAGGTGGAGTGCTGTCATGATGCCTGCCCCCGGAAGACCAGACCAGGCCCAGCAGCCCCGGAAGCAGGCATCATGCCACTTGGAGCATGCCCAAAAGCCCCAGTTAGGGGCTGTTTGGGTGCAGTCCTGGTGCCTATGGCGCCTGGCTCATAAAGATAAAGTCAGTCCTGGCGCCATGGGCGCCAGGCTCATTATTGATAACTTACCTGAAGCAGACCATGCTGCATACTCACCTGAGGCAGACCATGCTGCATGAAGACTCAAGCCAAATGAGGCTTAGGAGGGACTATTTTACTGAAGGGACTATTTTGTTACTTGGGTGGGGCTGTGGAAGAATACTTACCTGGATCTTCTTCCAAGGCTATTTAAACCACGCCCGGACAGCCACACGTGCTTTGCGTTATTCTGCTTGCTGCAGCGTAACGCTCACCGTGTTTTCAGCAGCTCCAGTCTTCAACCGAGCCCGCTTCAGTCCTGGGACTCCTGAAACAAGAAGAAAAGAAGGATAAAGGTTAGAAAAGGAGTTTTAACTTTAATCCTTACCTGAATCCTGATCCATTTCGCCACAGAGCTGAACGACAGAAGTCTTTGAAGCATCGCTTCGCATTCCTACGGCGCCACGCTGAACTCACCTGCTTGGCGGTACTTCAGCATTCCATCCCGCTCTCTCCATCTCGCGGCCGCCCTCCGACACCTAAGGAGACAAAGACAGCAAGGTGAGCAAGGGGACTCTCTAAGGCTATACAAGCTACCCCCAAGGACTTACCTGATTTACCACGGGGGTTACTCACCTCATATCGGGTTGGCGCAGTCAACTCTGCTTCATCGCCGTACCCCGGCCCCTAAGGGGAAAACCACAATAGACTTACCTGAATCTTACCAATTGCCATTTGGAAATCTTCGAGTGGATTAATCGGCAACCTGCAAGGAATCGGACAGAGTGAAGATCAGACATTTGAACTCTTATGAACAATTGGACTTTAGAGTCAATACTGGAACTCACCAATTCCTCTACGCCAGTGAAGTAACTGGTCATCAACGCGCCCCTGCGGTCGACGCAGGATGGAGAGCTCATCCTTCCAAACCATCAGGTGAGACTAAGGAGGGGACATCAAGAGTGATCTGTGGGAAGACAACGGGAGTGGGGAAGGTGGGTTTACACTCAATTCCACGGGTGGTTAATTCCTCTTCTCCTTTGCAGAAGAATATTCCTGCGAGCCAGACAAACTAGGCTGAGCAGGCCAGTCCAGTCAGTCATCTCAGCGCTACACGTCACGCTGGTGGAAACAACAGCAGCCCAGTTCCGGTCGACTCCCCCGTGGGAACTAGGTGAGCGTAACAGAACGCGAAGCCTACCCACAAATACCCACCTGGGCGTCATGGAGACCTCGGAAACTGATCAGTTGGCCCAATTATTAGGGGAATTAAGGGCCGAAGTGCATTCCGCCCGCCAAGAAACCAATGCCCTCAGGAGGGAACTGATAGTGTCAAAAGAACAAACTGATGAGTTGGCCAGACAACTATTACAGAGCCAGGCTGGACAAACACCTCTACCAGGACTTGGGGCAAGTCCAGCTCCTGTACCATCGAGTAACCCGGTGCAGATAAATTTACCTGGAGCCGTTCCTTTGGCTCCGCCTGAACGCTTTGCCGGAGACCCAAAAGGGTTTGCAACATTCATGAATCAATGCCGCTTGCACTTTTTATGTAGACCTGGAGCTTTCCCAAACGATCAGGCCAAGGTAGCCTTTGTACTGTCATATCTCAGCGGCAGTGCGGAGGATTGGTCCATTCCACTAGTTAACCAGGATGACCCGATTCTTCGAGATTTCCAGGGTTTTCGAACAAGCATGGAAAGACTATTCGCCCGACACTCCCGAGGACAGGCTTTGGACAACAAACTTTTATCCCTACGTCAAGGTAACCAGGATCTTTTATCTTACATTGCAACTTTCAATAGATTAGTAGTGGAAACCGAATGGCCTGAAGCCAAGCGAATCACATTATTCCATCGAGGACTTCGGGGAGAACTCAAAGATGTTTTGGCCTAAATTGTGAACCCGCCTCAAGACTGTGCTGAATATATAGATCTAGTGGTCCAGCTCGATCACAGACTTCAAACCAGGAAGGCTGACCGAACCAAGTTTGAGAACAGGGTGTTGGTTAAAACCCACGTAAGCTCCAAGGGAGTAGATGTCTCAGAACCTATGCAAATCGGGGGGGTTAAAGGACCCTTAACCCAGAAGGAAAGAGATAGAAGACGGCAACTGCAATTATGTTTATATTGCGGAACTACTGGTCATTTTCTTCGGAACTGCCCTGTAAAACCACCCAAGAAAGTTATAGGAGCAGCAGACGAAAACCATGTGAAATCTGACTCGGGAAACGACCACGCCCGGCAAGCGTAGAGGTCCGCTTGCTGAGCTTAAAGAAGGACACTCTGACCTCGCATTTCACCATACCCATGGTCCTTGTAGATCCAGAGCAGCCATCACGCATGCACGCGGTAAAGGCGTACGTAGACAGTGGAGCCATAGGAAATTACTTGGACTGGGAATTGGCTACCAGGATGAATCTATCTCTCACCCGCAAGACCACGGCCGATGTTGTCACCACTGTAGATGGAACGGAAATTGCCTCTGGACCCGTAACTCATTCCACTGCAGAGATGACATTGCTGAGTCAAGATGGGCATCGAGAGGCTATGGTGTTTGACTTAATCAAGGCCCCACAGTTTCAGCTGATACTGGGGATACCTTGGTTGGAAAAACATAATCCCTGTATTGATTGGCGAGAGAAGAGACTAACCTTCCCAGAATGTGCTCACACCTGCTACCCAAGGAAAACTCAAAACTCAGTCCTGGCCCCAGTAATTCCAGTAGCCATACAATTACCTGTTGAATACCAAGACTTTCAGGATGTCTTCCAAAAGGAACAGGCAAACATCTTACCACCTCACAGATCGTATGATTGTCAAATAGATCTTGTACCTGGAGCACAACCACCTTGCAGCAGAATCTATGCCCTTACGGAACCCGAAAATCTCCATTTGCGCCAGTACCTAGACCAGTACCTTGCTAATGGCTTCATTCGCCCGTCCAAGTCCCCTGCAACTTCAGCTTTGTTCTTCGTACCGAAAAAGGAAGGCGACCTTAGAACATGTATAGACTACCGCGCACTGAATCAGATAACCATCAAGAATCGATACCCACTGCCTTTGATCCCAGAACTACTAGACCAGGTGAAGGACGCTTGTATATACACGAAACTAGACCTTCGGGGGGCATATCATCTGGTACGTGTCAAAGAGGGTGACGAATGGAAGACTGCTTTCGCACCAAGTATGGACTATTTGAGCACCAGGTGATGCCCTTCGGACTATGCAATGCACCAGCAGCCTTCCAGTTCTTCATGAACGATGTCCTCCGAGAGCTTATCGACGTTTGTGTGGTCGTTTACATCAACGACATCTTAGTATACTCTTTATCAGAATCTGAGCATGTAAAACACGTCCGAGCAGTCCTAGAGAAGTTACGCCAGCATAAATGATATGCTAAACTGGAAAAGTGAATCTTCCACACTACGGAAGTGGAATTCCTTGGATTTATTCTGACCCCGAGAGGAATCCAGATGGATACACGAAAAGTGGATGCCATTCTTAATTGGCCTTCGCCAAGTTCAATCAAAGAAGTTCAAAGCATGCTTGGCTTTGCCAATTTCTACCGCAGGTTTATCCCAGACTTCTCGCACATTGTACATCCCATTACGACGCTATTGCGAAAAAACAAACACTTTGTGTGGACAGAGGAAGCCGAGAACGCCTTCCAAGAGTTAAAAGCTAAATTAACATCTGTTCCCATATTAAGACACCCGCGCCCGAGCTTACCTACATAGTGCAAACAGATGCATCCAGTTCAGCCATGGGAGCAGTCCTTTCCCAAAAGGATACCGAAACTAACCAGCTTCACCCAGTGGTGTTTTGGTCAAGAAAATTTTCAGCCCCCGAATTAAACTATGCCATAACCGACAAGGAGCTGCTGGCCATCAAGTCCGCTTATAAGGCTTGGCGGCACTATCTACTGGGTGCCAGACATACCATCACGGTCATCACCGATCACCGCAACTTACAATACCTAAAGACAGCCAAAGCACAATCTTCGCGCCAACTCCGTTGGGCATTGTTCTTCACCGAGTTTGATTTTGTAATAACCTATCGACCAGGTTGTAAGAATGGTAAAGCAGACGCCTTGTCCCGGATTGGAATGGGAGAAGCAGAAATAACTTTAGAACCCGTACCCATAATTCCGGAACAGAGAATCCTTGGCCTGACATCCATACAGACACTGGAGGACATTCAAAACAAGATCCACCAACTCTTTGATTCCGTTGCCCTACAGGACTGGGCAAAGAAAGGTCCAGAGTACTCTGTCATCGATGATTTACCTTATTACCAAGGCCGGCTATTTTTACCGCAAAAAGAACTACAGGAACTTGTCATTTCCCATTACCATGACACCTTAATAGAAGGGCATCCGGGTATTTCAAAAAACAAAGCTAAAATTAGGAAGCAATTTTGGTGGCCCACCTGGCGAAAGGATGTTAAGTCATTTGTCATGTCTTGTGGCATTTGCGCACAAAATAAAGGGCAAAAGAAAAAACCTGCTGGATTATTGCAACCATTAGACATACCACCTACCCCTTGGCATACCTTGTCATTAGACTTTATCACAGATTTACCCCCGTACCAAGGTTACAATACCATTCTAGTTATTGTAGATCTTTTTTCTAAAATGGCCCACTTCATTCCTTTAAAAGGGATACCTTCAGCTTCAATCCTGGCCAAGGAATTCCTTGAAAATGTTGTCCGCCTGCATGGCTTTCCTTCAGTGTTAATTTCAGATTGGGGCAGTCAATTCATTTCACATTTTTGGAGGAAATGCTGCCAACTGGCACAAATTGATGTTAGGCTTTCGACCAGTCACCACCCTCAGACCGACGGTCAAACGGAGAGGACCAACCAGACTCTTGAATAGTACCTCCGTTGTATGCTACATCAGTCTGAGGGGAATTGGAAAGACATTCTGTGGATCGCAGAGTATGCGTACAATAATTCCGTACACTCAGGAACTGGACAAAGTCCTTTTTTTACCATTTATGGGCACCATCCTCGAACCTCGGATTTGGACTCACCCCAGCATTTAGAGATGCCCGCAGTGGACCATCTCCACGCTATTATTACACAAGCCTTTAAAGAAGCAACCATCCATTTGCAAAAGGCTAAGGAAAAATACAAAAAGGATGCGGATCAGCACAGAAGTGAAGCTCCTCAATACCAAATAGGGGACCAAGTATGGTTAGCCACTAAGCACTTACCACTCAAGGGGACTCGGACCTTTAACCCCAGGTATTTGGGACCTTTTTCTGTCAAGGCAATTATTAACCCAGTGGCCGTCAAGTTGGACCTACCTGCTCATATGCGAATCCATCCCGTCTTCCACGTGTCTCTTTTGAAGCCAGTGCAACCAGGAACTAGGCTAACCACTCCACCTGAACCTATCCTCATAGACGGGGAGCCCGAGTTCGAAGTCAAGAATATTTTGGACTCAAAAAGAGTGAGATCAAAACTCTTTTACCTAATTGACTGGAAAGGTTATGGTCCGCAGGGAAGGTCTTGGGAACCTAGTGACCACGTGCATGCACCTCGTTTAGTGAAGAGGTTCCATCGGGAATTTCCAGACAAACCACGGCCAAGGGGGAGAACGACTTTAGGAGGAGCCTTGAGGTGGAGTGCTGTCATGATGCCTGCCCCCGGAAGACCAGACCAGGCCCAGCAGCCCCGGAAGCAGGCATCATGCCACTTGGAGCATGCCCAAAAGCCCCAGTTAGGGGCTGTTTGGGTGCAGTCCTGGTGCCTATGGCGCCTGGCTCATAAAGATAAAGTCAGTCCTGGCGCCATGGGCGCCAGGCTCATTATTGATAACTTACCTGAAGCAGACCATGCTGCATACTCACCTGAGGCAGACCATGCTGCATGAAGACTCAAGCCAAATGAGGCTTAGGAGGGACTATTTTACTGAAGGGACTATTTTGTTACTTGGGTGGGGCTGTGGAAGAATACTTACCTGGATCTTCTTCCAAGGCTATTTAAACCACGCCCGGACAGCCACACGTGCTTTGCGTTATTCTGCTTGCTGCAGCGTAACGCTCACCGTGTTTTCAGCAGCTCCAGTCTTCAACCGAGCCCGCTTCAGTCCTGGGACTCCTGAAACAAGAAGAAAAGAAGGATAAAGGTTAGAAAAGGAGTTTTAACTTTAATCCTTACCTGAATCCTGATCCATTTCGCCACAGAGCTGAACGACAGAAGTCTTTGAAGCATCGCTTCGCATTCCTACGGCGCCACGCTGAACTCACCTGCTTGGCGGTACTTCAGCATTCCATCCCGCTCTCTCCATCTCGCGGCCGCCCTCCGACACCTAAGGAGACAAAGACAGCAAGGTGAGCAAGGGGACTCTCTAAGGCTATACAAGCTACCCCCAAGGACTTACCTGATTTACCACGGGGGTTACTCACCTCATATCGGGTTGGCGCAGTCAACTCTGCTTCATCGCCGTACCCCGGCCCCTAAGGGGAAAACCACAATAGACTTACCTGAATCTTACCAATTGCCATTTGGAAATCTTCGAGTGGATTAATCGGCAACCTGCAAGGAATCGGACAGAGTGAAGATCAGACATTTGAACTCTTATGAACAATTGGACTTTAGAGTCAATACTGGAACTCACCAATTCCTCTACGCCAGTGAAGTAACTGGTCATCAACGCGCCCCTGCGGTCGACGCAGGATGGAGAGCTCATCCTTCCAAACCATCAGGTGAGACTAAGGAGGGGACATCAAGAGTGATCTTTGGGAAGACAACGGGAGTGGGGAAGGTGGGTTGACACTCAATTCCACGGGTGGTTAATTCCTCTTCTCCTTTGCAGAAGAATATTCCTGCGAGCCAGACAAACTAGGCTGAGCGGGCCAGTCCAGTCAGTCATCTCGCCGCTACACGTCACGCTGGTGGAAACAACAGCGGCCCAGTTCCGGTCGACTCCCCTGTGGGAACCAGGTGAGCGTAACAATATACTCGATTTCTTCTAGTAGATCTTTTGGTGTACCATGTAGAAGAATGTTATTTAAATTGGCTAGGGCAGGACTTTTTGCATAATTCAGTTTATAAACTAGATTTCTTATACTTGCATGATGTGTTGATATCCATTTGATATCATGGAAGGTTGTTTTGCAAGTAGCTCCTGATATGCAGGCCAACGAATGTCCTTGCAGTCCTGTGTGCTTGCGTACTGGACAAGCATCCATACTTTGCAGTATTTTAATTTTGATTTTGTCTTTGCTTTTCACATATTGATTGAGGAATAGACGTAAAGATTGGAACATTTTTTTGGGAATGGATTGACGTGCATGGCCATGTGTAAATTAGATGTTCTGATTCAGTCGAATGGAGGGGTAAATCTAAGTTTTCAGGGCATATTTTTGTAAGGAGTACTTCTTGTTCCATTATGGTATTATTAACTTTTTCATAACCTCGACCACTGCTATGTATGGCAATTGTATTTGTTTGCTTTTGTTTGTACGCTTCTTCATTAAAGTATGGTTCTGTGCTTGTAGTGGGACTCCATTCACCTCCACAGATATTTAAGAAGTTATTTCTGTTCACATTTCGTTTATTGAGAAGTCTTTTTTGAAGTTTAGTTATTAGTTTTGTTAGTGGTTTAATTCTGTTTAACACAACAATAAATAAGTTTCTTTTGAGAAGAATTGCACTGTCTAGCAACGCTTCTAAGATTACTTTCCTACGATAGGTTTGAAGTGTTGAACTTGGTTTCTCTCCTGTTTTTATCAGATTTTGAAGGACTTTGTGACAGAACATTTTGGCTAATATACTTTTCTTGGTATGCTTACTTTGTACTATATCAAGATTTATAGAAGACGTTTTATTTGTAGTGATAGTTGATTTTCTGTTAATAGTTTTTTGGGTCGTTTTACTTTGTGATAGAGGAGGCAAAGTTTTTGCACTAGAAACTTCTTCTGTTTCACAACATGACTGTATTAGCTGTTGTGTTTCAACGTTTTTTACAAATTCTGCTATAGATGGGTGTTTATGTTGGAGACTTTTCTTTTCATTTGCTCTACTTCTGCGTCCCTTTCTACGGAGTTGCTTTTTGGTGGGCATTCTGTAGCGTCTGTTGAAAAAAATACAGAAGGTATGGGTTGGGGTTTTCTGAAATGCCGGATTGTAACTGGCTTAGATATATCAGTAAAGGAAAAAAGAGGGAGCCAGACATGTGATGTCATCAATGACATTTGTGATGTCATCTTTGATGTCCTGGGTGTTAGTCTTAGCAGTGCACGGAGGCGGCACGAGTTATGGTTGCTTACCTTACCATAACTGCCAAATTTATGGGGTTTTTCGGTTTTACTTTGAACCATAACGTCCCTTTAACAACGTTTTTTCACTGAATTTCATAGGTTTTTAGTAGCGCAACTTAACCATAACGTCCCTTTAACAAAGTTTTTTTACTGAATTTCATAGGTTTTTAGTAGCGCAACTTAACCATAACGTCCCTTTAACAAAGTTTTTTTACTGAATAAATATATATCTGGAGGGAAATATTTTCATTTTTGTACTTCTCCTGTTCACTTGTTATATTTTCTTTACCCCGTTGATGTTTTGCATGTTTTTCTTTTTTCTTCTATGCTTATCAGTAGATTTTTAAATTATTACTACCTGCAGCTAAGTCAACTAGATCAGTTTTTGTTGTTGATATTGTTAATATCTAATATTAATACAGTTACGATGTTACTACTAACACTATGTGAATACATGTTTTACTTTGTTTCTTTGATACTTTTCTTAGCTGGTGAATAGCTCTCGTGTCAATGAGCAGGTCCGTCAAGTTTATATGCTGTTTGAAGTTGTGAGATGTATGATGTTAACAGATGTTCATATACCTGTATTTGTTAACTTGACTAAATAAATGTTTCTCATCGTGGAAAATGCTATTCCCTCTCCCTCTATATTGTTACTCAACACGCGCTCATTATCGGCGCATACAGAGGAATTACATCTCCTCCTGACTGATCGGCGCCCTTCGCTGCTATGTCTGACTGAGACTTGGCTGGTGCCCAGTTCAGCGCCCGCTTTTGTCCAGGCTATTCTGCCTGATTACCATCTAATCCATGTAGACCGCCATCCCCCTCAACATGGAGGCAGGATTGCAGTGATTTATAGATCTGAGCTTAATGTCATCCAGTTAAACTGTCCACATGCTCTTAACATGGAAGTATTTCTCTTTAGATGTACTTTGTCCCCAACATACTCATGCCATTTTCTCCTCATATACCGCCCCCCTGGCTCTCTTGGGAATTTTGGCAAACTGTTTTTAGATCTAATAGCATTTGCAAATTCGCCACACCTATCTGGTGATTTTAGGTGACCTCAATTTGAAATTCAATCCATCTAGGCCTCCAGTCCTTAACTCTTTTTTTTGAGAGTCTACTTGATCTCGACCTATACCTACTAGTACAGGGCCCTACACATAAACTGGGCAATACATTAGATCTTATTTTCTCCAGTAAACCCCTGCTGACTCTGCAATCTATAGAACCAGTATTATGGTCTGACCACCTCCTCATAACCTGTCTGTTTAAGAGATACAGGTCTGTCTGCCAAACCTGCAGCACCCAAAGTTTGGCTTTGCTCTTGGCGTAATGCCGATGTTCAAGGCCTAGTCTCGCTAGTCACTGCTAAATGCACCACCTCTCCTGCTTCTCTTTCGCAACTGCAACTGTCTCATATCTTATGTGAGGCAGCCGATAAAATTGCGCCTCTGAGATTTGTAGAACCACGTAGAGTGCTCTCCAAACCGTGGTACTCGGACCAACTAAAAAAACGCCAGACTGAAAGTAAGACAGGCCGAACGTAAATGGCGCAAATCTTACGATCCCCTCTACAGGGAACACTATAAGGCTTGCCTTGCAGCCTATCACGCAGATATAAAAGCTGCTAAAATTGCGTTTCTTTCCCAGAAGATCGGAGCGGTCCTATGCAAACCAAAAGCGCTGTTCTCTGTTGTCAAGTCACTTTCGTCATCTGACACATTTGGCCTCATTAAGAATGTGGCGGTATAGTGACAACGGGTCGGTAGTGCTACCAGCACTGTTGTTACCGTGCCGCCACATTACGAGTTCTGCTTGCGGGTGCCGCTCTGCACGACTGGTCAGACCAAGCGTGCAGAGCAGCACCCGCAAGCAGAACTCGTGATTGCACCGGCACCGTTATCAACGGTGCCAGTGCAACCATGCTCCCCACCCCCATTCTGCCCTATGGGGCAGAAGGGGAATCGGGTGCCCGTCCATACCGGCACCCGCGAATGGGCAATTACCGGCCCATTCAACAGTAATGGTCCTGTACTGGCACATTTGCAGGTGCCGGTAGCGAGTTTGGCGGTAGACGTGCACTTAATAAGGGCACGGCTACTACCAAACTTGCAATGAGGCCCATTGACTGCAAAGGTTAGACCTACGCAAGAATTGTGCGACGATCTATCCCAATTTTCTATAACAAAGATTGGTGATATCCGCAGCAGCTATTCCTCCTAGTAATATCAATCACCCCGACCATTCCACGCACACAGCTGATCCTACTGAATGGTCCTCCTTTCCTATATTCTCAGAGGATACTGTTCTAGCAGCAATCCGAAAGATTAAATCTTACTCCTCATCAGATGCCATTCCGATAATCTCCACAGATCTTTGACAGTACTCACAGCTGCAGTGAATAATTCATGTCAATCTGGTCTGGTCCCGCCTGAACTTAAAGCGGCCAGAGTTGTCCCTCTTCTAAAAAAGTCATCACTTGACCCCACCATTCTGGCTAACTTTCGTCCCATATCTCTTCTTCCTTTTCTCTCTACACTAATTGAATCCTTGGTATCACCCCTTCTCTCATCATTTCTTGAATCTTCTCACCTTCTTGACCCAGAACAAACTAGTTTCAGGCCTGGTAGAGGTAAAGAGAGTGTACTGGTCGCGGCCCAGGACAATATGTTCAGGCTGGTAGACTCAGGGGGGGTGGAGCCCTGATACTGTTAGATCTGTCAGCTGATCTGTCAGCGGCTTTCAAAACTGTCAACCACCCCATCCTGTTGTCTCGACTGGCCCAGATAGGGATAGACGGCCAGGTACTAGCCTGGTTCACCTCGTTCCTGGTGGACCGTACCCAGACTCTCTCCATGCCACCTTTCCTATCAGCTCCCTGTCTTCTCACTTGTGGTGTCCGGCAGGGCTCTTCCTTGTCTCCGATTCTTTTTAACATCTACATTTGGGCACTTGTGTGTCTCATCCTCTCCTACGGCATCATGTGTTACTCGTATGCTGACGACACCCAGATCCTGATCCGATTAAATCTCGATCAGGCTGAGATGTCGTTGTGCCTGCGAGGATGCCTGGTGGCCATAGGCGAATGGATGAACCACAATTGGCTCAAACTGAACGAAAGTGTAGAGGAGGTCCCAAATAAAGCCTGCACTTCCATCGCCCATTTTGAAGTACCAGGAACATTCGCACAAAAATATATGACGTATGATGAGCAAATAGACCAGCAGAGAGCTGCAGTAGGGCTCTGCCCAGTGCTATCAGGAGAACAACACCTGTTGAAATACCGATACCTAGAAAACCATGGACAGTAAGGTATCCATTGAGAAAACCCTACCAGCAAGTAAGACGAAATGAAGATAGCCTAAATACCGTCCCAGAAGAACCCACAAAGGCCTTAATTGAAGATGAATGGTGACATCACAAAGGCCCAGACAGACTTGCAGATAGAAGATAAAACGACCCAAAGATGACACAAGAGACAAAATGTCATGAATAAGGATATTGTGAACCTAGAAGAAGAGACGATGTTGAAATATAAAGAAGCTTAGAATATAAAGCAGGATAAAGTAATTTAACCAGCTAACGCCTGTACATATGCTTGAAACCGCAAGAAAGCTAAGAAAACAGTGCGGCTTGCTATGCTTAGTAGAAGATAGACCGTGGCAAGCGCCACCTATACATATCTACCTCAACGAAGCACACTATATAAGTGCGAGTCCACTTTACACAAAAGCAGAATCGAGTCAGGTTACTAGAGGCCAAACGGGACAAGATTTGTATTTTAGCTAAAACGAGAAGGGACGGCTGAATCGAAACTCAGCAGAGGTAACATGCACTAGGAAAGAGCCAAGGTCAGACCAATAGAAGGAACGAACAGTAGCCTCGAAGAATCGAAACTTAAGAACAGAGTATCCTATCTTTGGAAGGTCGAGATAAGGAGGCGTAGGCAGGTGGCAAGCCGAATAAGAATTAAATGCACAAATTGAAGGAACAAGGCAGATTCACGGTGTGAGCAGCACGTGACCATCCGAGCAAGAAGAAGCACGGGTTCAAACCTATGCTTGGCAGCCGCCCAGGCAGGATTATCCTAACTTTTCCTGACAAGAAAACACAGGTTCGAGGCCAACCACAGCCAACTAATTGACACATAGCCAATAAAGTAATGATGGATTGAGGGAAGGCCGGGTGAATCGTGGGGCACCCAGCACCTGGCTGACCATTCTGCATGCTGCTAAGTAAGGTGGAAATTTATGCATGGGGTTGAAGCCAACCCAATCACAATGGACCAAATAATCTAGGGTCCTATAGATAGCAGAAGCAATGGGACGTCATACTCTTAATGACGTCTACAATAGTAATGTTAGAAGGAAGGGCTTAGATGCCCACCTGATAGTGTTTATCCAATCCTTTAACTCCGTTACCATATACAGATATAGTACCTATAGTAAAGTTACCTTTTCCTAACCAATAGAATTGCATGTTAACTTTTGAGTGTTACACGTCAATGATGACGAGTTTTGAGTATAAATGTTACTGTTTGTATGAAGTATGCTGGAGTTGTAGCGAGACGGACTGTCGCATCACTGTTGATTTCCATGTTTCCCTGTTTTTTGTACTTGTCATTAAACAGACTCCCCTTTGCTAAACCACTGAGTTGTCCTTATTGATTGGTGTTGGAGTAATATACATGCACCCCCATCCATTTCAAAGGTGCAACTATCTCGTCTTAAAGTACTGCGGACCAAACCCTGACTCTATGGGCCGGCCGGGGGTCTCCCCAGTACAGAGACAAGACAGAGGTCCTGTTGGTTGGGTGTCCCCAGATCCTACACTCTGGATCTCCTCCTTTTGGCCCTCCTCTCTCGGTGCTCTCCCGTCCCCGGAGAGTAAAGTGAAAAATCTGGCTTCCTTTACTATGGCTAATCAAATTGCGACGGTGTGTCAGGCGGGGCATTTCCAGCTGAAAATTTTGAAGAGGGTCCTTCCCTCTAATTCCTGCGCCTCTACGCCCTCCTGTGGTAGCAGCGTTGATACTATCCCGGCTGGACTACTGCAAATCTGGCGGCTCGGATGGCAACTGGCACCTCCAATGGAGCCCACATATCTCCAGTCTTGCGATCGCTACACTGGCTAGCCGTTAGCCAGCGTATAAGATTCAAGGCTCTATGTATAGTGCACCGAGCCGCTCACGATCTAGGTGCAGAATTCGTACAGGCTAAATGTACGCACTACTACCCCAATTGTCAAATTTCGTTCGGCCTCAGCTGATCTGCTTATCGTGCTCTCCTACCGTCGCACAAGTATTGGTGGCAGAGCCTTCACCATAGTGGCTGCTAGACTGTGAAACGAACTTCCAACTTCCCTAAAGAAACCTTTGTATCATATGGCCTTTAGGCAAGCAATCAAGACACTTCTCTTCTAGTCAGCTGCTTCCTTTTAGTGGTTTTCATATGGGAGGCCTACCTCATTCTCCAGCGCCAAGATACCTGTGTGTGACCGTTGCTCTTAAGAAATTTCAAAATCAATCAATCAGTCTATGTGTTCCCTTGTGTCAGGCCTTACACATTATTTTTCACACTGTCGGGTGAAAGTTTGTTCTGCATGTGGCTTTGGAGATGTCATTGTGAGATGTTATTAGAATATTCTATCCCTAGGTAATGTGTGTGGGTCGTTTTGATGTGTTTGGATGGGTTATCTTGCCTGATGGTTTTGATAAATAGTTGATCTGTGTGCACTTTTCTGAGGGCTCTATGGCTGCTGTTATGCCTCAATGTTAAATGATACGTGTATCAAAGCATAATGCATCATTCAATATTATGTTTGCATGGCAGGTTAGTGAGCGGTGGGGAATAACAGTTATACAAATTCAATTTTGTTACTTAAAGTGCAAAGGTTGTTCTGATGTGTTTTGTGATATTTGTTAATGTCATGTCTTTGTTTTAATATGGCACACTTGAGAGGAGACACAATAGTCGGGTAGAGAATGGACACTGCAAGAAGATTTATTCAAATGAGGTTTGCAAACCGAATAATTAAACGGACAGCACACAATTAGCAAGCCATCTATCCCAACACGCCACTAACTCGCCTTCTCCTTATATCCCACTCATGGTCCGGCCCCATCCATTTAACATCATGTTGGGTTGACCTTTCCCACCCCTCCTGTCATCACAAAACCTCAATTGTTCCTTTACGGTAGTCCATCCTCGGTTTCCATCTGCAACCTCCTTCCAGCGTGATCGTTTCCTTCTGGGACCGTCCCTATGATCTGACGATATCTGGTGTTCACCTCCTCAGACGATGGGCCTAGGGCCACCGCCCCTTTACATACTTCTGGCCATGAATACGTTCCCATTGTTCTGTCCAGTCCAAACTGGCTGGATCCAAGATGGAGGCCCAAGTGGCCTTCACCCTTTAACCCTGAGAGCTCCCAAACCGTTGTCTCAGCAGTTCTACAGCGCATGTTTGCACTCTAGAACTCCTGGGACTGGGACAAGTATTACTTGATGTGATTGTCCTCCATGTGGGTGACAATGATGTTGGTTATAGCAAAGGTGCAGACCTACTTTGGCAAATGAGGGCTGACCCAAAGTCCTTGTTTCGGCAGTTTCAATTGTGCCCTGGTTTTTTCAGGTATCACTGGCCAAAAATGGTGAGTCAGAGACACTGGGGTACATTGCAAGGTCTGCAAAGATCACAGGGAAGTGAAGAAATTAATGTCTACCTCCATGCGTGATAACAGAATGTCACACCTCTGCAACTTCCATATCTGCAGTAATGACTATTATGTAAACCATGCAGACAGGGTTCATTTAACTGACCAAGGCAGTAACAATTTTCACTACAACATATTGGATATTTTGTCGATTGCATTGCAGTAAATCATTTTTAGTTCTGTTCTAAGTTTATTGTATGTTCAATGGTATATTATGTATTATGTGGTTGGTGAACAGCGTGTTATATAGGGTCCTTTCTCAAGATGGCAGGAGCCCAAGGTACAAAAGGTAATCTTCCTTATTAGTTAAAGCCCATGATAGTTCAACCCCAAAGATACGCAGAACACCAAACTCAGATAAAGTAGGCATGATCCACAAGCACATCCTCTTCCTCAACCAGCCTCTTTCCAACTTTCATAAATAGAACACTAAGCAGTCAGTACTCAGACCACATTCTTCATCCGGAAATCTCATGACATCACCATTCATGCAGAGAAGATCAGGAAGGACAACACAGCTCTGTGCTATTGAAGATATTGGCAATACAGGTTAGTTGGGACAATTTCTTGATGCATTTTTTAATGGTAAGTAGTGGTGTCGGATTAGAGAGGTGGTGTGTGTCTTTGTGTTTGTATTCTGGATGCTGAGGATAGTTGTGTATGTTTCATAGTACATCCCTTACTTTTCTTAGTTCTACCTTCATGCACAAGTGTTACATGTTGGGTGTGCTGTGATTGTGTGTATGTGTTCAGTGGTATAATCTTCGAATCGTTATAGTGTTCTATATTGGTTGTGCTGTTTGAAGATGGGTTAAGTGTCGGCCGGTTTAAAGTTAACTATGTTGATCCTTCTGACTTTTGTTCTTATGCATACCACGTTGTCTTCAATGCGTTTGTCCATCTGCACCTACTGCACATATTTAAAAATATTGATGTATTTTTTGGTCTTTTGACTATGTAGAATTTGGCTGATATGATTTTGCAAATGTTTGTGCCATGCTCTACTTCAGCCAGGACCTGCATATGTGCCAAAGAATAAGTTGACAAATATACAGCATTTTTCAGCCACATGAAACTTCACCAACTTTGGCAAGAGTGATCAAACTTGTCCAGACCAGTGCCTTGTCAAATATGGTGAACTTTCATGGATGGAAATGAAAGTTACAGAGCTAAGCTTTTTGCATTTTCCTATGTAAAGCTTAAAGAAATCTTAAACACATAGTCACTCTCTATAATATATGCCTCTTTACTGTGCTCTCTCTCTCTACATATATATTGTTAATAACTTATGATTTGAGCAACAGATTTGGTCAAAATCTTGAAGTTGGTTAGGGATGTGTGGGCCCCTCCAGAATGCAATGTTTCGAAAAAAATTTGTTAGTAAATAAAAAGGTTATTAAGAAGACAAAAAAAAGAATTCCAAAGTTGCAGCTGATTTCCCATTCATTTTCCCTTCAACAAACAAGGTCAATTTTTGCCGCCCAAACCGCTGGATGGATTTGGACCAGGTCCGAAAACAACTTGGGCACGAAGCGTTTAAAAAAAGCCTTTTTCTGGTTTGGGGTTATTCTGTGCAGTAGTTTAAAATATTTGGCAGTAAAGTGGGTGCCCCCTTCTCAAAAATAGATAGCTGTATCTTAGGTAAATTGCCAAAACCAGGTTTTTTTTGGAAATGAAACAGCCGCCATCTTTGTTTTTGCTCAATGGGAGGGATACCCGAGGTTATTATAGCCGAGGTTATTGGAAAATGAAACGCATGAAAAAAGCCATTTGCAGGTAAAAAAACATGCAAATGCCATCAATCTAGAAGTGGGTGGGGGGTGGCTAGATGGCACCAAGTGAAATTTGGGAGTTGGGGAGGGTCTAGGGACTATCTTTGCAACACTAAGCTTTTCTGTAACCTCGGCTATATCCGTGAATAACCAACATCTCAAAGCAAACTGCGCCATAGAAACAGCATGTGTTGTGGGCGGAAAGGGAGAGGCCAGGGGAGGTGAGGAGGCGATCTGAGAAGTGGGGGGAGCAGGCACAGATGATGGTGGCACTTGGTGAGGGCCTGGTGGAGCAAGAAATCATTTTCTTTCCGGCCGTTCATCCAATATTCGCAGCTATAGAAAACTACACTGGCCATGACTGTTGACTTTTTCACCCCCGACGTCACTGTACCTGTCAAAAGATCATTTTTTATTTGTTTTACTTTTTTTCGATAGCCGCTGGTGCAGAACTACAAATACCACGGCTATCTGTAGTTCATACATTAAATGACTACAGATAGCCGTGGTTATCTGTAGTTCTGTACCAGCGGCTATCGAAAAAAAAGTTAAAAAAATTAAAAAAGCTCTTTTGACAGGTAGAGTGACGTGGGGGGGGGTGAAAAAGTCACTAGTCATGGCCAGTGACACAATAGGCATCTGTGACTCCCATCCAGGCAGTAACCAGAACTGACCCTGCTTAGCTTCAAAGCAAGGTAGCGTCTGGCACGTGTTGCATAATAAATTAGGACAACTTAAAGTACCCCTTAGAGCAATGTAGCCTGACGGGGTAGGCACCTTCCTCGCTTTGAAGCTAAGCTGTGTCGGCCCCGGTTACTGCATGGATGGGAGACAGTCCCCATTTCCGGATGCTGTGTGTTTTCTTAGCTTTAAAATTCGCTTGCCAAGTCGTTTGCTGTTCGCCGAGATCGCTGCTATCGACTTTACTATCCTGAAAGAACATTAGAAGACCTTCCATGGCACTGTTACCTGTGGCCCCTCCCATTTCCACAGAAGGAAGTTAAGTATAGAGGGGTGCATGCATTTGGCGCACGCGCATTGGCAAAGTCACATGCCAAGTCATTTGCTGTGCGCCGAGATCGCCGCTATCAACTTTGCTGTCCTGAAAGAACGTTACAAGACCTTACATGGTATGGACTGTTTTTTCAAGGACATTTGGACTCTGCTCGATCTAAAGAAGCTGAGACAAATGCTTCATACATCAACAGTTGATACGAGCTACTAAATACTTGTTTATTTTCCTGTTTTGGCTACGGTTACCTGTGGCGCCTTCCACTTCCACAGAAGGAAGTTAAGTATAGAGGGGTGCACGCATTTGGCGTGCGCACATTGTTAAAGTTACTTGCCAAGTCGTTTGCTGTTCGCTGTTCGTGTGCAGGGAGCAGCAGCAGCTAAACGACTTTTGATTCTTGTTGCTTGTGAACCAGCAAAGAAACATAGTTGAGTCTCTGTAGTTCGAGTAACTTGTCAATTGCTACCGGTGCAGAAGCACCTGATACACTGGGGCAAAAATAGCAAGTGAGTTTATTAACAAGGCTTAATGGGCGAAGACTCACTGTACTCTATGTTTAAGTAATTCTGTGCCGCTTTACTTTCTCATTTGGTTGGACTTCTGTAGTCTGGGCCCTTTTCCGGTTTGCAGACTCTGTTAGCAGCAACTATGAGAAAAGAAAATGTCATTCCTTAAAAAGGATGTTGCAGGGCTAGCATTACAAGAGCAGCAGCAATGCCCTTACCGCTTTCACGCGAGAATGAGCCAGAAATGTTGGATTGTGCACAACTTTGTTCAAACGAACTCAGAATTCAAATAATGCCTTTAAAGATTCACACACTGGAGGGTAGGGAATCTTCTCAATCCCTTTTTGGAGACGACCAGGAAAGAGAGGTAATGGAAACAGCATACAATTCTGTAATTGGAAACGAGCGTGTTAAACTGATGGGCGAAAGAGGGGAAATCACTCTTTACTGGACACGCCACCTATCTTCAATACGAGTGAAATAACGTTGCTGGGTTTATCTGAACATTATGGCACATATGAAGGCATTTTGGATGGCTCACTAACCCATGGGCTTGAATACAAAAATATAGTTCCTCTGAAGGGAGCGGCTGATACCATACATTTGCCGGCTGTACTCAAATTATACTTGAATTAATAAATCAGACTGCGGTATTAAAAGTGGTTCTGGGGGCTGGTTCTGATAGCTAAGTCTGCTTCTTCAAAATTCCATAGGTCAAATGTTACGCAGGATGCAACCCAATACTGAGCTTCCTTTAAAATAAGCTGAAGGAGTTGCTCATGATAATAGGGGGAGAAATGACGCGGCTGAAGTAGAAGAAGTAATTAATTTGGACCCTCCTCCTTACGACTCTGTCGAAGTTGTGAACTTCAGCGTAAAAATGAAAATTGGCCATAGCACAGACAACTACAAATAAATCCTCACGTAAGTTCCTCATGGATAAAGGACTATCTAATTTAATAGAAGAAAGTCGTGAGGAGGAGGGGACCGTTAAGACAGTGGATTTGAAGTCGTTGGGTACAAATAACCGACAAGGTTCAACGTCGATAACGGTCACACCCAATTCAGTAGGACTTACTATTTCAAAGGAGGGAGATGATGAAGTTCCCCATGGGTTTCTGCCAATGGGTAATGGTCAAACCAGTGCCCAGTTAGGGTTCTTTCCTGGCGTACATGAGCCACTGAAAGGAATTGTTAATATTCCATTCACAAGTGTGAACATAGAACCTCAACCAATTCTCCTGGAAACTAACCCTGTTGCTACTAAAGATAGTCAGTCATTTGGGGGTACAGGGGCTGCTCATGTACGAAGTGTGGTGATTTCCAAACCCATACCTGATAATGTCCCTATTACAGTGGAAAGCCCTGGCCAGGAAAACAAGGGCATGGATGAAGCATCAGTGAGAAAGCTAATTGATAGTGTATTAAGGGATAAGAGTATAAGTGATTGTGGAAGTAATATACATCATGCAGTTCATTCCAGGGTAACCTCAGATACGGGAAATATACCTAGACGTATTTATGGGGTAGCTGGCCTTCTGGATAATAAATTAGATCATCATAGTGAAGAAGTGATGTTAGAATGTGGGGCTCACTTTGGAGCACAGATGGGGATACAAGAAAATAAGAGCTCACTGGAGATTGGGAAAGGTCTTAGACCGCCAGTATTTCCTGATGATCCTAGTTTAATCATGAATTATTTGTTTGAAGAGGGTGAACCTTAACATGACTATGTTAGATTAATTTTACCATCTCCTTTGGTTCGTTCTCTGCTATTTAAGGAGGTGGGATCCTTACAGAAAAGAGGTTTTGATATTACCACCTTTCATCCCTCGTGCTCCAATAACAAGAATATACAGGGGTCATCACACTCCGTTGAACAGCCAAGCCGGACGGCTACGGTTGAGCCTACTGGTGGACAGGTCTCTAAAATTACTGAAGTCCAAGACTGAAGATGGCTGGCTACATCCCTACAGGACTCTATTGCCCAGTTCAAAACAATCAGTCAACCTCTTTAGCCTACTCAACCAACTCTGACTAGTTTTCTGGAATCCAAGGGGAAATTCACATCTGGTTATGAACCAAAAGTTTATTGATGAGTTGTCTTAGTGTTAATTTATACTTCTGCAGGAGACTTGGGCTAGGGGTAATCTAATATGGGATGGCTTTGAAGTTGTATGCTTGTGCGCTTCTTGTGGAATGCCGGGGCGTCCAAAGGGGGGGGGGTCTACTGGTGGCGCACATACAGGGAACAGCTATACATAAAGTTGCAGATTGGCAAATATTTAATTCCATCCTGGGTGTTACATACTGCCTAGATTTGCCCACAGGTACAATGGATCTCTTGATAATAAACATTTATTGGAATCCATTGGATCATAAGGATAGTCAGTTGGAAATTGCATTGGACAAATTAAGTGGACGAATTGACCAATGGCTATATGAGAATCACGGCATGCTTATTATTTTAGCGGGTGATTTAAATGCGGACTGTAATCAGGGATCAAGGGGTATTGATGAGTCACTGGACTATACGCTAAAATCTATATCTAAAATTGGTAACAGATGAGTTCGGGGAGCCCAGTGGCTGTCTTTTGCAAGTAGTTGGGGATTAATGCTTATGGTGAATGATCTGCCCACCTGGGATGCCAGAGGGTCCTCGTCCATGATCGATTATATCTTTATTTCATGTCAATTGGGCGTGTGCTTGAAAGAATTTAAGATGAAGTCTACTAGATGTAGTGATCACTCCTTTCTTATTCTTCATTTAAAATGGCATCTTAGAAAGGTACTTCAGTTAGACTACTGTGAGGGGTCTACAATTAATGTAAGAGGGACCAGAGTTAAGTGGAACCCCCAGAAAACGTTGAAGTTTACGAGTGTATGCTTCATGATTTCGATTCTACTGCCCTGGAAAAAAGATTAGTGACTACTAAATATACTGGTTAACCGGAGCAGAATCTAAATAAACTGAACACCTCACAGATTTTGAGAACAGTTAATCAGCGTATTACATGCACCGGATTCATTAGTTAGAGAACAGAAAGCACATCTGAGAAAAACGGTGAGTTTGCTACGTAAACAGGGGGGAGAGACACAGACAATCAAGTTAAAGATTAAATACTTAAAACAGCGGTACAAAAATTAGTTAATCCACTATAGGTCAAATTTACATCAGAGGGATGGTGAAAATATGCTGGCTGCTTTGAAAGGTTACAACTTGCACAACTTCTGGTCTCTTATGAATAGTACTGAGGTAACCCAAGAAGAAGTAGCAATTAATCTGACTGAGGAGAAGGTTTGGGTCGAGTACTTTGAAAACTTATATAAGGGGCAGGAATCTGTGCACTGGTCCCAATAATCTGTCAAATACTATTCTGAAACAGAATGTTCCCCTGTGGTATACAATCCTGAATATCCATTTCATCAATGTTATTAGGACTAAGACTATGCCCTCCTCTTGGAATCTATCATATGTGCTCCCAGTTTTCAAGAAAGGAAGTTGTATCTGCCCTATGTAATACAGGCCCATAGCTTTGGCAGATGCAGACTCCAAAATCTTTGCAGCAATAGTTCTAGAACAGCTTCAGGAGTGTATTGACGTAAACCAAATTCTTGATAGGAAGCAAATAGGCTTCAGGAAAAATGTGGTAACTGACTGTGGGGGACGTCTTCTTAAGTATCTGCAAAGGAAAGCCTGGTCCAAGGATGGCTTACCTTTCTATGTGGCCTCCATGGATCTGTAAATGGCTTTTGACATGGTGGACCGTACGATCTTGTGGGAAAGGTTATTGGCACTGGGAATATCCAAGAGTTTATTGGATTTAATCATTTATATGTATTCAAATACTAAGATGAAGGTGCGTCTTAACTCTGAAGGTCTAATGTCAAAGGAGATAGTTACTTCAAATGGTCTGAGACAGGGGTGCATATTAGCGCCAACATTGTTTAATCTGTATGTCTCAGGTGCAGGTAAAGCGCTGGATGACAATGGTTTGGTAAGCCCCAAAGTAGGATCTCTGAGTCTGAAATGGATAGCCTACGCGGATGACTTTCTTCTTTTGGATTGTACAATAATAGGCTTACAGAGATTGATGAAGGCTTTTTTAATTTTTGGTCATGATCTTAAATTAGAAATGAATCCTTCAAAAACTGTTATACTTCACTTTGGCGGGATAAATAAGACTCAAACAAAATATAAGTGGTTATGTGAAGGAAAACTGATAAAAAGCCAGACTGTATTCAATCATCTTGGTTATACTATAGCAAGATCCAGTTCTAAAAAAAATTCTAAAAATTCATGTAGAGAGTTTTATCACCTTAAGGTAATGCCACGACTTTTATATGGTCTTGAATTTTTTCCCTCTGACATGAAGGATTATTTAAGAGTGGTGGAGGGAATTGTTTGGAGGTGTGTATTGTTTTATATTCCCAAATGCGTACCCATAGAATGAATATGTTATGATATGGGACTGCAGTCTCTTAAAAGTGTGGTACAATGGAAAAGAATATTATTAATGCGCAAGTGTATAATATCTAAAAAGGACGCTCTGTACTCAATTCTTAGTGATAATATCGCTGATGTGTTCATGATAGAACTTAGAACGGAAGTTGAAATGGTTCTGAAAAAATGTGGGTGTATCTATTCAAACTTTAATTCAGAATCCCGGTAAGGTAAAGAAAATAATAAACAACAAACCATTGGTGCGAAAACAACATGTTAATTTTGGATTCCAAACTCTACTCACAAACAATTTCTTTTTGTAAATGGCCTCGTATTTGCAAATTGAGAGGGAGGCATTAGTGTTGGTGGGGGTGGGGGGGACTTCACCTTTATATCTATGGGAGGCCTGTAATTGTCATAACCAATCACAAAACCACTAATCCCGATCATGGCAGGATCCTCATCCAAACCCCCAGCAAGGATAGAGAAATGGATGCCATCACTGCTAGAATACAATGGGAAGTTGGTCTATCGCCCAGGTGACAACAATGCAGCAGACTATTTGTCAAGGCATCCCCCACCAAGTGAGGTGACCTCGGAACAGGAGGCCGCAGAGACAGAAGATTATCTACGTCTAGTTACAGAGGCATCAAACAAATACACAGAACCACAAGCTACACCTTCCTCCTGTTTTACTACTATATTGCCTATAAATACGTCAGTGAGTAATTAAATAACTCACTCTACTAGACACTCCAACTTTTTCAATGCAAAATATATTCAAAAAATCTTTCTAGAATAAAATCCATATTCGTTTTTTATTACAAATCTAAATAACATTCTTGAAAACATATACTATAAATCACATTCTAAAGTTCAATGAGCACAATTGTGCAAAATGGGGTTAGTTAAAGTGCTAAATGGTTTGTGCAAAAAAGCAAACTACAGTACAATGTTCAAACACTTTCCAAACATTGATCTCAGGGAGTGCTGTAATAAATGCCTCCAAGCGCAATCTTGTTGTACTTCTACAGGAAATACAATGATGTCCCATAGGACAAATCAGTCCGTATCACATCTTTTTCTACCAGACTCTCAATGTCTTTCTCTTTGCTTGGTATGGCATACTTCAACTTCCCTGGGGGATTCTTTTTGTTCAATATCCCTCAACTTGCTACCACAGGATGCACTTATAGCAAAATATCGACACATAGCGTGTCAGTCTTTCCAGCAGAGATTCGCCCATCCGTTGCGATCTCTAAACAATGTATCTTGTAGGCCTTCATCAGGACAAATACGTAATTCTTGTCAGATCCAAGATCTTCTCTAATCCATTAAGGTGTGTTCTCTCTAAAAAATATAACTTAAGTTGGGGTGTCTACATCAATACACGGACTAGTTGTTCATATAGGCATTTCTTGGGCTTACCACTAACCTTATTGTGTGGTTCTACAGGGGAACACATTTAATCTCTTCTAGTCGCATCACATTCACACAGCGTCTTTCTGGAAACAATTCTAAGCATTTATACATATATATATTTGCAACATTATGTCTCCTAACCTACTAATGATCATTGGCCATAGCTATGGTCAGACGTTAAACTGACCTTTCATTTACAGGCACCGTGTTCGGGATGGCATATCTTCCATCTCAGACTCTGCACAGGAATATCACTGTCCTATGTTCCCTGAAAAAAGGATGAATGCTTTAGTACTACTGCTGATGATCATTGCCTGGATCATCTACGTTGGTATCTCACTGCCCAACATCTACTAAACTCATGTGGAAGAAGTGGCCATTATAAACCAATGCTACAGCGTCATTTTATCATTAATGACCCACTTACACACGCATGTGTCATCTATCACTTCAATGTGCTCTACTTTATAAAGTTAACGTGGCTATAGTACAGTGTTTCCTCTATGCAGGCACCATATTGTCATAGCTGACCCATATTGTGTCTTCTTCTTTCATCTGTCGCTTAGATATGTCCTCCTTTATATAGTAACATGGCTCCAGTTACACTAACAGCCACTTACCCGCCACAGTGTTTGATGTCCAGGCATCTCGGGTAGTCTCCCCACGTGTCCGAGAGCAACTATTCAAGCCGCCCACCGTCCGGCAGTCAGCTTATTAAACTAACGGTGTGCACAGCGCACCGTCTATTATACTCATCCCATTGGCCGCCATCTTAGAGTCAGCCGGTGCGAACGAGAGCTTCACAACTGATGTAATTACATCTGTTCCTCTGTGCGCCTCAACTTGGCCGCCATCTTGGGCTGAGCCATTAAGGACGTACACTATATAGCTCATGTGGTAACACATTTTCCAGTCCTTAATGTCTCACATACTTTTAATATGCGATATATACCGTTTTAGATTGCAACAATTCTATAATTTGGGCTGTCCACTGTACAAATGGGAGCGTTACACAACTGCCACGAATGATTATACTATGCACAGTGCACCATCTTTTAACATCTATTCTACCCTTTTGGTGATTCCCAAATCAATTAAACATTTAGCAGTACGCACTGGCACGGCATGATGGAGGCTCTCAGTGCAGACAAACTATACTGCACTCGAGGGCATGCTAAGGATAATCTGGATGACTTAATTATGCATTATACAGGGCACCATCTTGAGCTTTCTGTTTGCGCCACTCAGGGTGATAGTTCACCACACATATGGGCTATTCCATCGTGGGTATAGCCTTAAACCAAATTCACTCTGTCTATACTGCATTTGTAGTATTGTTTGGAATTTAGAGTGCAAAAAAGCATTGTGTATCTCTCCCTTATTTGTACTTGTGGCAAAGATAGCTTGTTACCCACACCCAGACAGACTGAATGTACTGTAAAAGCCACTGTATTTCCTCATTGAAAACTCCACTCCAGTGGATTTTATTCAAGAAAGAGATGTTTTTGAATATATTTTGCATTGAAAAGGTTGGAGTGTCTAGAAGAGCAAGTTAATTAATTGCTCGCTGAGGTATTTATAGGCGATATAGTAGCAAAACAGGAGAAAGGGGTAGTTGGTGGTTCTGTGTATTTGTTTGATGTATCTTCCCTGATATACCACTGGCCCCAACGGCAAAAGAAATTGGGGATTGACCTGGAGTGTCTACTGGTTACAGGGATGGCCATGCCTAACTTGATGTCGATTGAAGAGCTAAAAGAGGGGTCGGAGAAGGTTGATTGTTTTCAAATTCTGAGGGAGGCCATCACTGATGGAGACTGGAGGTGGGTGCTTGCCATCATAGACAAGAGGACAGAGGCTACACTTAAGACATTGGAACAAATTTGGGAGGTCAAGGGTGAACTCACCTTCACGGATGATGGGCTGGTACTAAGAGGGTCAGAGATTATAATCCCCCCACAATTGATCCCCCGGGTGATTGAGCTAGCCCATCATGGATCCCAGGGATCAGCAAAGACTACATCAAGACTGAGCATGAAAGTCTGGTTCCCTGTGTTGGAAGAAAGAGTTGATGACTTGCCTTTGGTGTCAGGCATCTGCCCAAGCAAACCGGGAACATCCAAATTGAGTCAATGCCACAGAGTTCCAAACCATGGGAGATGGTACATGTGGACTTTGGTTCCATAGGAAGAGACACTCACTTCCTAGGTGCCATTGATCAATGGCTGTGCTAACCCTATGTGGAGTTTGTCCCCTCCACAGCATTAACAGATGTAGTACCAGTGTTAGGAAATATTATTGTATCACATGGGCTGCCTGAGGAGGTATGTTCTGATAATGGACCCCCAATACAGAGCGAGGGGTTTGCAGCCTTCATGAAGAAGTGCAGAGTTCATCATAGGAAGGTAACGCCCATATGGCCACGGGCAAATTGAGAAGCAGAAAGGTTCATGAGGACGGTAAACAAAGTGTTCAGAATTTGCCATGGACAAGGATCCTGCCTCCAAAGGGCACTCTACCAATTTCTAAGAGAGGACCGTACTACCCCGCACTGTTCTACGGGTGTGCCCCCAGCAGAGGCACTGTTCACCAGGTGCCCTTGTAGGCTGATACCTGACACCGAACATTGTGTCCAAATAGTAATCGATGGCCAAGCAACAGAAACAGATTGAAGAACAAGAAATGAACACGAGAATGTCAGAAGAGGCCTAAAGGACTATGACCTAACTGTGGGGGATGTGTTGCAGAACTACAAGCCTCGATCGTTGGAAATTGTGGATGTGAAAGGATCCATGATCACGGCCTCCAATTGCCACAGTACTGTGACCAGGAACTCGGGTTTCTTTAAAAAGATTGTATGAGATGTTTCTGGACCAGGAGAAGCCAGGCCATACCCCTCGGAGGGTCAGGGGTGGAGGAGGAAAACCAGAGAGGTTGTGGGAGTGATGAAGAGAATCCATCTGAAGTTTCAAGGAGTTCCGAGGTGATAGTGGACTCTGTTCCGGAAAGCCCAGAAAAAGGAATGATGTTTCTGAGGAAAGAGTTGAGGAAGCCACCAGCCCAATTACAGGACTATGTAATGAGCACAGGGTAAAGGCTATGGTTATGTGTGTGTGTTTCCAAGCGGGTAACCTGCGTTGGGTTCAGTGTTAATTTGTTGTCAAGAGAGTGTCACGCCTACATGACAAGTTAGCGCACGAGCGGAACCCAGAGCTTCAAGCTGTGTTCAGAGTGCTCCTTTGGCTGTCTGAAGCTGCGCGCGCAAGACCCTACAGCCTCACTAAAAGCGGGTTTGTCCTTGTGTGACTAATGAGATCGACATGACGATTGCCTTTTGCGTTCTAGCAAGTGTTTCCTTTAACGTCTTTTCGTTGTGGCTATGTGTTGGCTATGTAAATCGTTTCCCAGCCGTCCAGTATTTATTTGTGGTATGTGAAGCAGATCTAAAACTCCTGGAGGCACTGCACACTGTCTTAAAGTGGTTCTCCTTCCTGCAGGTGGTACAAGATTGGCCCAGAGCCCGGCACAGGCCTTCATGCAGGAAGTCATATCCACAGAGAGAGCAGACTTTGCAGTCTTCTTGGCAGCACTGTAATCGATGACACCTGATGGAAGGGGGCAGGATTTGATCCCGAGTGTAATCTTGTTCAGGGCTTAAACCTGCATCTCAATGTCCATGTCAGTGTGCGCCTTGTTAAGTAACTCTTCCAAAGGACATGTTTCCTGAAATAGTTTCTGACGAAATGCTGATGATTTGCATCCCGCGATTATATGAACTTTCAACACATCTTCATTCGAGTAAAGATGAAAACTGTAGTGTTTTACAGGTGCTTGAAGATGCATTATAAAGATATCCATGTTTTCCCCCGTGACTGCATGTGGGAATGAAAAATATTCTGTTCGTAGAGAACGTCAGTGTGCAGGGTAAAATAGTAATTCTTCTTGAAATCGTCATTTTTCTATACATGGCGTTGCTCCTCTTGTGGCAGCATTATTAACTGATAACCTTTCAATGCACAGCGTTGCCTTTGGGCTTACTGCACAAAAATACCCAGACTCGTTTTGTAGTGGAAAAGGTTGCTTTAATGTGAAAGGCCACAGCTCACAAAGAAATGCTAACCTGGCTCTCTGGCCTTACAGACTAAAATATCTGTTTTAACAAATTGCCCAACAATTTAATAATTCAACAATTTCCCTTCCCCCAGAATTAAATAATGAAAGTATTTCAAATTCCTCCCTTCCTATCCCTTGCTCCCTTCCGTCTCTTTAAAATCTTCTCAAACCTTCCTTCCCGCTTTCTCCCATCTTCTCCCCGAGGCCACGCCCCTCCTACTTCAATACCTGTTCCCCCTCTTTGTACCCCCGGGGTAGCCCCTTCATGCAAACAGCACCACCCCTTCCTTTACCGTGCTAGTACCCCATTGTGCTTCCCCACCCCTCCTCCAAAGGGCAATGTCCCCGGCATCGGGCAACTTCTTATCCCCACAAACTCCCCTCTACACAAATCTCCTCCTTCCTATGACCTGCAGCCAGGCTGACCTACCACATCAGCAACAATGAAACTTACATAACAACTCCCCACTAACGCCCCAGCCTGTCACACGAAAACTACCAGCCCCCCTGACCTTTTAAAACCTTACGCAAAAAAAAAACAGTTCCCAGAAATAGGGAGAAAACAAAAAATTCTAACTTAAGATCCACCTCCCCCAACTCCTGATATCCAAAATTGAAAAAAAAAATGGGGTGGGAGGGCGGGGACAAACGCTCGTCCCCAACTGTCGCTTGCTCCCAAACCTTCTCTGCACCCCTTTATACCCCTAGAGGGGCGTGCTATGCGCAGGCCTGTGCAGCGGCCAAAATCACCCCGCGGGGCTTCGCGTTCCTCCCGGGGCCTCCCTTTGGGCTTACTGCACAAAAACTCCCAGACTCCCTATGTAGTGGAAAAGGTTGCTTTAATGTGACCGTCCATAGCTCACAAAGAAACACTAACCTGGCACCCTGGCCTTACAGACTAACATATCTGTTTTAACAAATTGCTAAACAATGTAATAATTAAACAATTTTCCTTCCCCCACAATTAAAAAATAAAAGCATTTCAAATTCCTCCCTTCCTATCCCTTGCTCCCTTCCGTCTCTTTAAAATCTTCTCAAACCTTCCTTCCTGCTTTCTCCCATCTTCTCCCCGAGGCCACGCCCCTCCTTCAATACCTGTTCCCCCTCTTTGTACACCCGGTGTAGCCCGTTCGAGCAAACAACACCACCCCCTTCCTACACTGAGCTAGTACCGCATTGTGCTTCCCCCACCCCTCCTCCAAAGGGCCATGTCCCCACCACCAGAAAAACCCTCCTCTGAGGTGTTCTTTCTGCCCCACCTAAAACCATGTTTCCCCCTACTCCCAACTTTTAATTATGTCTTGCACTTGCAATGTCACATCCACCAAATAATAACTATTCCCAAAAACGGAGAGATGTACTCCATCCGCCCGGAAAACCAAAAAAACCTCATAAACAATTTTCCTATGCTTCAGCACCTGCACCCCCACCGCACTGCATTTTCCCATCTCCATGTTAATCTTCTTCCTTGTTCTTTCAACTGCCCCTTCATTCACCGCCCCCTCCAAACTCTCCTCGGCAATAACTTTGTTCAAATCAGACTTACCATGGGCCATATCTCCCGTAACCGGTCAGGTCCCTTTTTTCATTTTCTTTAATAGAGCCACCCCAGTGTCTCTTACCAAGTCATTCTCCCCCGCGTGTACTACAATCACCTCCGGGACCCCATGCCGCTCCTTCAATCCCACTAACATGGGCAGCAGTTGGTCCCTTCTAAGCCCCCCTATTCCCGACCATCTCACTAGCGCAATGTTGTAACTGCAACCTAGTTGTGTACCAAAAATCTTTTTCCCCGCCCCCTTCCCTGCCCATTTTACTATTGAATATCCACAAATCCATATCTGCGGCAACTCACCCCTCCTCCGAGCCGCATCTGCAAAAGAAAATGTTGTTGTGAGTTTCTCTCTGTGACCTCCCAAACTCCCCCCACCTTTACCCCGCCCCCTGTGTTAGTCCACTCTCTCAACGCGCCCCTTTGCCCAAATCTCTAATATACCCTTTGTACTTTCCCGACTTCCACCGACCCAGGCTTTTAACCTTATTCTCTGATAGCCCCAACCTGCCACCTTCGGATGCCGCCCCCACGCTGAAAGAATGCGTTCCAAAAGCCTCTGCTTTTTCCCCCTATGGTCTTCAAAGCCTTCCTCATAACTCCCAGCACTTGTGCTGCTGGTACTGCTGCCCCGCCCTCATGCTGAAAGACCAACCCTTTTCTTCCCCCACATAACTCCTTCCACACTAAACCTATCCTCACCAGGCACAATTCCTTACAACCCCAACCCAGAAGCACCCAACATCCTTTTCCCTTCTTGTCCGTCTTTGATCTCCTAATTTTGATATCCATCCCTAACTCTGAGAAATAAGTATCCCCCCACCTTAGACCTCCTTCCCCTCTTTTCGCCCCCACCAGTTTGGACACCCTAAATGCCCTGAAAAATAACCCAAGTCGAACATGTTGAAAACATGTCCCTCTCCCAAGCTGACCAGCACACCCCATCTAAAGCCTTCCATAACCTAACCAACAGTGCCGCTGATATAGGTCTCCTGTTGACTTTTTCCGTGCTATTCTGACTCGCCCACCCTTCTAACATTCTGCTTGCCATTTCCCCACCACTTGGCTGAAAGCCCCAGAACCATTTCCTATAAAAAGCAATGACTGCCAGTTTCCCCGATATCGTAGCCTTTGACCAGCCCTTGACCATACACTCCAGTAGGAAGTTAATCACATCCTCCCTTCTCCTGTCCTCCACGTCCTCCCTGCCCTTCCAACTGCGTGCTCCCCCGTATGAACTCTGCCCATGCCCTTTTGTATGCTGTCCTAGACGCCGGCGTTAGCGAGCCCTCCACTAAGAACAGCGCTCTCATTTTCCTATCCTCCACAGCTCCTCCAGGATCCGATGCCCGCTCCAGTCCGCTCCTGGTGCCATCCCACAGAATCTCTGCCACTGAAAACGAGAGAATGCATCAGAGATGCCATTATCCTTCCCCGGCATGTGCGTTGCTCTAAACACCACATTCCATTTCATACAATTTAGCACAAACTCTCTCGTTAGTCTCGCCACCCTCTGGTCCCTTGCTGACTGCCTGTTAACCACTGCCTCGTTATCGATATTGAAATTTAGCTTCTTGTTCTTTAATTCTCCTCCCCACAACGCCATTGCCACCAACAAAGGAAAACCTCCATTGCTCTGGCCACCTTTCCGCACACCACCCCCCCCAGAAAACTCCAAACCCTCCCGCGCTTGCTATATCTGCAAATATTTGCACTTCCCTTGAGACTGGATCGCTCTGGACACCCCGTTGAAACCTTCCAGAAATCACAGCAAAATCATGCAAACCACTCCTGACAACCTTACCCTGTGATCTGGGCATAAACCGTGCCATGTTCCTGAAGAAAGTGCGGCCCGGGGCAACTATCCTACACGCAAAATGGAGGTGCCCCACTAGCCTCTGCATGTCCACCAATGTCATTTTACGCGCTACTATTGCCTTCTCGAGCAAACCCACCAGCCTGCTCACCTTGTCATGCGGCAAGCATGAGGTCATGGCCACCGAATCCAATTCGATCCCTAAAAAGGTCAACACCACTGCCGGTCCCTCAGTTTTGTCTTCCGCCAATGGCTCTCCCAACTCCTGCATCAGTGTCTGAAAGGTCCCTAGCATCTTCCGACATTCTTGTTCTTTGCCTGCCCCACTAATGAACAAAAAATTGTCCAGGTAATGTAACACACCTTCTGCTCCTGAACTATATGTAAAGACCCACTGTAGAAAGGAGCTAAAACGCTCAAACAAGGCACATGAAATTGCACAACTCATAGGCAATGGCCTTGTCTATATAGATGTGTTCTTCAAACTGCATCCCCACCAGCCAAAACTCCTCTGGATGCACCGGTAGAAATCGAAACGCTGCCTTGATGTCGCACTTGGCCATGAACGCCCCACAACCTGCCTTCCTCATCAGCCCCACCATCTGGTCTACGCTCGCATATGACACCCCACACTCCTCCGGGGCAATAAAATCATTTACTGACATGCCCTCTGGCCAAGATAAATTGTGTATTCAATTAAATTCCCCAGGCACCTTCTTGGGCACGACCCGCAATGGGTACGCTACTAAGTCACTCGACAAGTCTGTAAATGGCCCTAGCACTCTCCCCGCTGCCACTTCCTTGTGCAATTTTTCCCTTACCACTTCAACATTCTCCCTCGCCGACTTCAAATTTTCCGCTCACCGACGCAACCTTGGACCCTGACAACCCAACCTAAAACCCTCACGAAAACCCTCACCCAAAATCTTGGCCCCTTCCCTGTCCGGGTAAAAGCTGAGCCACTTCTCCAAAACCTCCACTCTAACTGGAGTATAGGCCTTTTCCCACAACCCCCCGCCCTGCTCCTGGCCCTCTCCCCCTTTCCCCTGATTGGAAACATTGTGAAATCTGGTGCCGCCCACGCATCTGCTGCACTCGTGTCTGAACCTGCACACTGTCCTTGTGCAGCCTTCTTTATTGAAGGCCCAACATGCTGCTGAGGGCTGACCCCTGCCTCCTCCCACCACCCCCCTCTGGGGCGGGGTGACCATGAAAGGGCTGGTAAGGCACAGGTAAACCGCTTGCCGTATGCAACGTTGGTGCTGGTCTCGTAGGCACCATTCATTGCAGCAAGAGATCCATGTCGATCTTACCCCACACAGCCTGGCTATCCTCTGCCACTCTCTCCGTAAACTCCTCGTCATATCTGACCCACGCAAAGACACCAAAACTCGTGAATGTCTTCCTTATCACATCCATGTATTTCAACAGCCCTACACACCTCTCTGGAAACTTCTTGTAGTAAACGCTTGTGTAAATAATAAAAGCTGAAGTCGAATTTACGATCGTGACCAGCACCTTTGGACGCAAAGCCAACTCCCTCTCTTCTTCTTCTTTAGACCCCCCCTTCGCTCTCACTTCCCTGTGCAGGAATTTAAAAATGTCCACAAATTCCCCTGCCCATATCTTATCTTTCATTGCCCCCATCAAATGCGCGCCCAACGGCTTTGTAAGGCCCATATAGGGCAACCTTTTGTCCTTTCCAGTACCTTCCGCAGCCTTCTCCTTAGAAACCTGTATTACCTCAGGAGCCGCAGGCTCATCCCTTCTTGTCCATCTGTACCTCCACCGAGGATACCCTCCTCTCTCTCTCCCTGGCCCCCGTGGTCTGTAAGTCCTTTACCCCTTCTGTCCCCTGAGCTCCAACCCCCTCCCTACCTGTCCCCCACCTCGTGTCAGACCTCTGCCAAGCGGCTGACCACTCCCGTTCCTGCTCACCTCTTTCTGACCCGCCATCGCCCTAGCCTCCACTCCGACACTCCTCACTCCTTTCTCAGCGGGTCCCTACTACAGGGACAAGAAACATCAGTAGTCTTCCCCAACCAATTTCCCCGCAGACCTCTTACACTCCTGCCCTCCCAAATCTGCCCCCCTTCCCTTAAACCCCTTCTCACCCTTTCCCTCCCACTTAAACTATTGTACCCCTCCTCAAGCCACTGCCCAATATATATTCCTCCTCCCCTTCCTCATCCCCGATCAAATACTGTGGTTGTTACCAGCGCACGCTCGGGCTGGGCAGCTCCTCCTCGGGTGAGCAGGGGGCGTCCGCCCCGCCGCTCCATCGACGTCTTCTCGGCGGGGCCATGCAAACCCCTGCCATTCTCAAGCCCTCTCCTTCTTCCTCCTCACGAACCACGGGGCCGTACTATGCCCTCCGCCTGAAGTTCTCCTAGGCGGGGAGGTCGTTCCGCACCTCACCCTTTCCTCACTGCTTGACGGTGACCTGTCCCTCCTCCTCCCACCTGCACGCTTTTGCTGGTATTTTCCTCCTCTACCTCTCTGCACCGCCGCCCCTCTCTGGTCCTCGACACCCCTAGCCTCACCCCCAGCCTGCTTTGCACCCACTTCTAGGGCCCTTCTACCAGAGGCCTCCACTGGCTCTTTTGCTCCCAACCCTCTACCCGACCCTTCCCATACCTCCCCTCCCTCTCCTGGGTACCTCTTTCCTGCTCCTTCTGACCACCTTATCCCATACCCCCCCTACATGCCGCAGGGCTACAGGCCACCACTGTGGTGAGGGCCCCAACCACCGGTGCTCTGCGTTGATGCCTCCCCATTCAGGCCCCCTTCTCCCCCGTAACTTCCCCCACTGCCCCTTCCAGCTGGGCTTTCGTTGCCCTGCTAATAATATTCAAAGCTTCTCTTAGTGCCTGAGCATCCACCAAACCCTTCATTCCAAAACCTTTTCCGGCCCACCAGTAAAACCTTAAAAATTCAGTTAACTGCCGTAGCCCCCTTCTACCCTTCCAAACTAAGCTGGCCCAGAGCCTCAAAGTATTATTTATATCCCTGCATGGCCTGTCCTATTATGAGTGATGTAAAATTGCCAGGCTTCTAAACTGAAACCTGTATAAAATCCCCACTTCCTATATTTGTTTATTTATATTTTTAATTAACCTCCAGCACCCCCCACTAATTATTTATTGCTGATTCAAGTCCTGGGATGCTGTCGACCAGGAAAGCAAAGGAAAAAACATGCATGGCCCTTTAAGGGCTTTGCCCTGCCCCCTGGTTGCTTGCCAATGAAATCGCACTCTCTGCACTCGTCGGAAGGGAAAACGTGCGGCGTAGCTTGCTGATGTAACTTCCCCGCTTAACTGCTCACCCTCTCCTAAAGGAGTCCTTCCCCTGCAGGCCAGGACCCTCAGTCAGACGACTAAAATGCACCCGCTGCCACCGAAATCCACCCGATTAACCCGGATGGCCACATACGTGCTAACGAGTGCGCAGCTCCTGCCAGGTCCGAGATGCAGATCTTGACCAAATAATGTTTAATATTGCATGCACTCTCTAACTACCAGCCCACTGAAATATCTCTGCTAGCGGACCAGGCCCAAACGCAGGGAAGGCTCGGGAGCAGCGACACAGGACAAACGCTCATCCCCAACTGTCACTTGCTCCCGAACCTTCCCTGCCCCACTTTATTCCCCTAGCGTTCCCCCAGGCCCCCCCTTTTCATTCCATTCCGCTGTTCTACTCATAGATACTGAGCTTCTGTTGGTGTATTTTGACACTTACTTTAGTTTTAAATTCTACGGCCAGGCAGACCAAGGCCAGGGGCACCCAGCCGGTGCATGAAAGGTATGGTAGTCCCGGTTTGCTAATGTGGATTTGGGGGACAATAAACAGTATTCAAACAAAAAAAGGAAAATCCACATATAGACACCAAGTTATTTGGAGGTGTTAATCATGGAGGTTTAGAGAAGACCAGGGCCAATGCTCAAAATTAGTCATCAAAAAAGGAAAGAGAGGAAAATACAGGTGTGTCTTCAAGGCTATATGAATTTATTACCAACATAGAAATTATTTCAAACAATAATAGGTATGCAAATAATTGAAGTAAATAATTAGAAGAGATTGATTGGAAATAAAATCATTGTTGAGCAAAACAACATTAACAAAATCGCATGAAATAATTTTGTAGTGAGAACGATACAGAAAGGATTCAGAATAGTTGGGTATCTTTATCCACCACTAATATTCACCAACAATCTCCCTCATTGGTTAGAATTAAATCATCTAGGGGGTTGCATAGTGTGTATGTCTGATCAAGGTCTGATCATATCTGATTATGTTAAACTTGCCAAATCTGCCAACGTGTTTGCCTGTGTTGCAAAATATTCATAATAGAGCTTCCTCAAATAGTTAACCACACTCTATTAAACAAAGAAGAAAAAAGGGAAATTATGTGGTTAGGATGAAGAGCTGTAGCACGTTTCGGCTGGCCGGAATTGGCGGCATCAAAATTCAGCCTTCCTCAGGGCAAAAACAAGGACCTCAGTCTCCTAAAAGAAGGGAGTGGAAAGAGGGGGGAGGGAGAAATAAAATACAGTTACAGGGAAGTATCAGTAGTGCATTGAAGTATGCAGCTGTAGTTACTGTTTCCTTTTGGAGAGGTCTAGACATAAGCTACAGGGTTTGTTTACAGAAAGATGGTCACCTCTATAATCACCCTGAAGTTTCAAACAGGTGTATTGGGGAGGTGTAATATTAGTTCCGGAACCGCAGACTTCCTGTGGTAGAGCCTTGCTGTACAATACTCTTATTTTGAGCAGAGGCTGCAGTAGTCTCTCAGTAGGGCTAGTGCTGGTGGTTCCTAGGGTATGTGACTTGGCCCAGGATAGATTCCACAGCAGGTAGTGAGTACAGCTGCCTGTGGATTTAAAAGTAATGCATCTGGTCAGTATGGGAGTGGCAGTTACACCCCGAAGGTGCAATCAGACTCTCACTACTGTGTAGCACAGGCTTTTAAATATAGGTTAGGGGAGGAAAAGGCTGTTTTTTAAGAGAATATTCAAGGTGCTGTTCATAACGTATTGGCGGTTCTTGCCTCTGGAGAAGCAGGATCTTTATGCACGGAGTGTAACTCAGACATGACAAATGGGCGGAGATCTACACAAGTATGGTGATGCTGTGCGCGATGCAGAGTTCTGTGAGGTTCATGCAGAATCTCCACGCATAGAGAGAAGCCATGCACTGGGAAAGAGAAAAAGACAACAGACATATCGGGTCTGTTACTCAAGGAGAGAGGGCAAGGTTGCTGCGTATCTCGGAGAGATATATATTTCAATAAGTGTATGGGTGAACCAATGATCTAAGTGGGGGCTTACAGTATGGATCTTGCTGTGGTGCCAGGTTGGTCTGTCCCGAAAATGGAGCTGCCGGTCCAGGAGCTGTGTCTGTAGTCAGCGAGCATCCTCTCCAGTAAGCAGAGAGAAGGCCAGGGGTACCCTGTCGGCATGCTGGGAGCAACCAGCCGACATCCGTGGACAGGGGGGGCACCCTGTCAGCCAGTAAGCACATGGACTAATCAATGGCCTGGGGGCACCCAGACCAACACCTAAGACGGCGCTGGCGTTGCCCAGCAGGGGCACCGGCGCCCATATGCAGGGTTGGCCATGAGGGGCTCTGTAGGGTGCATGAACGTCGAGTTGCCCGGCAGGGGCTCTACTGACATGGGGCCGGGGGCATCATGGACAGCATTGTCCAGCAGGTGCACTGTCAGGGTACAGGGCCCTGTAGCAGTAGGCCCTATGCTCACATCGCAGCGCCGGCATCGCGCTGCGACAAAGACACAAGGCAGACAGGAGTCAGTTTGCATCGACTGATGAGCCAAAACTGGTTCCTCCCTTTTATTATTTAAGTCACATGGTCACCACCATGTGACCTTAGCACGAGCCCTGGGAGATACCATGCTCCCAGGAGGGGTGACACACCACACTCAGTGCTCCAGATAAGATTTTGAGGTGGGAATATTTTATTCCCTATTTTTCAACTTTGAGAGTAAATGTGGTTTTAAGAGAGTAAAAATGACTTTTCTCCTTTGCAAGAGAGTAAAATGTATGTGATATCCTGCCGACGTGTGCAAAAACGGTATGGAAATCCTTACTATGCGGCAGCTTTCTGCATTTGTAACTGAATACACCTTTCATTATTTCTCTAAGGTCTGGCCATTTTATCTCATATGTATATATTTAAATGTTGAAAACACAACAACCTAGCCAATTACATAGTAAAGCAAACATGAATTGCATTCTGTGTTTTGAGGTTCGATATCAGAATTGTCTTTTGGTGTTTAATGAAAGTCCTCATTTCCTGGAGCCATTACGACCTAATGGTACACCAAGGTAATGATACAACAGTGCAGGGAGGGAGGAACTCCATGCTAAATTCTATATCTAATCGCATGGTCAAATGTTTATTTATATAGTGCTTTTGACGAAGCACTGTACATAGAACATATTTATCACAATTATCACCAAACCAAAGTCGTTACTCCTTTATCAACCTCGAAAGGATGAAAGGCTGAGTTGGCCTTGCTGGGATTCGAACCTGCAACCTACAGATCAGGTACAGATCGCAGCAAGGAGTACTCAACCGGCTGAGCTTAACATCCTTCAGAGGTCAGTTAACTGAGTATCGACTGAGGTATAATAATCTCAGTGCCTATATGTTGGACGAACCATATATGAAGCACTACATAAAGTTAAATACCTATCTGGATTATCACAGTGACAGTTTTTGCTGAGTTTCTATTTCAATTGCCAACTTAACGTTCATTTGTTTGTTTTTGAACACCGCTAGCACCTCCAGGAGACTCAGGTTTTGGATGTTTTAATTGTAGTCTTGAATTTTTGAGAGGCTAGAACTCATGTGATTGGTGTAATGACAATCACTCACCCTTGATAAAAGACTCTGCTGGCACTGACCATTTATAGTAATGTACCCCATTGACTTCAAGGTTGAATGGATGGAAACTAGACCGTGCATAGTCATCATTTTACACACTGTTTTTATTGTTAGAGTGTAAATTAAACGTGTAAAAATGATCTGCCTCTGCATGATTATGCACACAACACAGGAACTCAGAAAAATACAATTGTGAAATGCTGGTTTGCTTTCACTGGAAAAGAAGCATAATTTGTTACAAAATGTTAATTCTCAATTGCAACTTAGTTTTCCATTTATTAATTAAACAATCCTAAAATTCTAGGAAAATAAATAGGCACAGTGCTGTTTGCTCCATGATCAGTAACACAGTAGAAGCTGAATGTAAATAACCATTCCTTCAATCACAGTGGGGCCTTTATCCGTGGCATGGCTTGGAATTACATCCATGTAGATACAATTCAAAAGAAGCGTTCTGGTTTGTGTCAAGTAACCTGACCTTTGCACTGCCCTCTGCTCTAAACTTGTGCGTATATGTACCCAAGAAAATAATAAAGCTGTCGTATTTCCAAGATTTTCATGCATAAAAAGGCCTCGTATGCACCTTATCTGGAGGCCTGACCACACTCCTCCTTTTCCATAACGAACAAACAAACGGTAAACACAACTGTACATTAAATCAATTACCAGTCACAAACAGCAATGCTTGACATCCAGGTGCAAATAATAGTCACATACATTGAAACTCAGATTGGGATAACACTTCCTCCGAGCTGACTTTGGTAGTTCCACACATAACACACATACTGAGCCTTGGTACACATTTAGGGTGACAGTTAGGGTTGGTGGATTGCTGGTGACAGGTTGGAAATTCCACATTTAAACAAACCCTTAATTAACCTGGGTGAGTGGAACTTAAACTACTGAATGCCACCATCGTTAGCACCTGCCAACATTTAAAGCATGTCCATAATACGCAGGATCACAGCTTCACGTAGCCACTTGACAGGGCCATTTTAAGCAAGTCCAGGGTCTGCAGGCTCCCTGCCTTCATGGAAATTGCTATTGAGTCCATATTAAGCAATTGCGGGTCTGCAGGAGACCAGTCTGACTTCCGTTGGCATCTATTCAGGACAGTTCAGTTCACAGTTCAGGGGCAGGGAAAGCTGCACCTGGGGGGCACCAGTGGCCACATCGACCTAGTCCATAGATGGTGGGGGAGGGCCAGCAAAGCTGCACTTGGGGGGCACCAAGGTCCACATCTGCCTAGTTCATAGATGGTGGTGGCATAACAGCGACACACCACTGGTGGCAAGGGTGTCTTGGCCACTTTCTTCACTCCCTCAAGCCGGATGCCTTTCTTCTTCCCGGGGAGGCACTAGCCACTTAACTTCACACCCCAGGCAGGTGTTGTTGGCAGGACACTGCCAGCATTTGAGGGCACACAAGCACTCAATATAGTGCTGCAACCCTCCCCTGCTAGTTAAAAACCTTCTTGCCGCAGGACAATGGTGGACGAGTATCTGGGCCACATCACTTAATTAGCTCCCCCAGGCAGGAGTTGCATTTATTTAATCATTGCTGTTGCTCCGAGTGCAGGAGGAGCACCTCTGGCCTGTGCAATGCTATTGTTTAGATTCTTTGTAAGGCTCCGAGGCCAGAGCATGCAATAATCACTGAATCAACACCTGAAGCCCGGGTATGCTGTAAGAGGGGCAAAGGCAGCTGCATGACAACTGTCCCCTTCATCCATTTTCTTTTCCTTTTCTTTTTTTAATACTCCGAACTCACTGCCTGTTCGGCCCGGGATCGGCAGGGGGTTATTTATGTTGTATAATTAGAGGCTCCGAGTATGGCAGGAAACTCACCACCTTGACAGCTCGGCTGCTCCGGCAGGAACCCTCTGTCTGTTTTCTCATGCTCCGACACGGAGCACTTTCATTTCACCTTGCTCCAACATGGAGCATTTTTATTTTCTCACCGCCCGGCCCGGGATCGATATTTGAACAGCATGGACAACTATGGACAGGGGGGGCACCCTGTCAGCCCGTGAGCACAGAGGCTCTTCCATGGCCTGAGGGCACCCAGGCCAACACCAAAGGCGGCACCAGCGTTGCCGAGCAGGGACACCAGCGCCCATATGCAGGGTTTTCCAGCAGGGGCTCTGCGGGCGCATGCATGTAGAGTTGCCCGGCAGGGGCTCTGCTGACATGGGGGGTCATCATGGACAGCGTTGTCCAGCAGGGGCACTTCCGGGTAGAGGGCCCTGCAGCGGCAGACCCTCTGCCCACATCGCAGCGCCGGCATCATGCTGCGACAAAGACACAAGGCAGACAGGAGTCAGTTTGCATCGACTGACGAGCTGGAACTGGCTTGTCCCCTTTATTATTTAAGTCACATGTTCACCACCATGTGCCCTTAGCACTAGCCCTAGGAGATACCATTCTCCCAGGAGGGGTGACACACCACACAACTATGTATGTATTTAGTGGGGCTACTGCTCCGCTATATTTACATTATTGCACGTGACAGGTGACATGATGATGTCATCCCATTGCTGTGCATGTTTATTTAAATGGCGGCCATTTTAGCTGCCGTGAATCGGGATTTTTCTTTGTGCCAGTGCAGTGGTAGCAGAGCTTCCCTTAGGGTTCCTGAGACCCAGACTGGGTGAGTATCCTAGTTGATACCAGAATAATACAGAGATTACATTTTCCATGACATAATGGACTTATTTAGCCCATTAAGGATACAGTTTCTTCTCATTTTTTCATGATACAGGCTCTTGATGCTACTTACGTATCTAAAATTGGAGTACCTTAGAGGCATCATCTTCTGCTAACATCCCTCACCGGACGCACAATTAGGTGAGGTCTTATTCCATTTTGATTGCTAATCCCTTTTGGCAACTTCAATTGCTCTTATATTTCTTTGTTAAAACATTTTTTTATGAATTAAGTGCATATGGTTAAATTAACCTTTGACACCATATAAAAACATAAAATGATTAGCAAACAAATCTACAAAAACATATTTAATATATAAAATAAACACATCCAAACAATTAATTGTAAACATTGTACATAAAAGAAAAACAGTGACATAAAAACTCAATCACATAATCTGGTTTTCACCTTTTTCCCAAATGTGGTATGCCCCAGCAGTAAGAACAAGAGATTCCGCCCCATACAGAAGACTCCAGAATTGATCAGATCTTATGTTTCAATATAACGCGTACCCCTTATCATACATGCATTTTAATCTGGGGCACTGGGCCAAGATGTGCCGGGCAGTTTCAAGTGTTTCTCCACATAACCTACATTGTTCTTATATTATGACCAAGTGGTTTTTGGAATTACTTTGTTTTCTTCAATAGGGATGGTTTAATGTTTGCATTCAAGTACCCATGTGATAGAATGACACTATTTTGGCTGAGACACAAAGACCTGTGTTTTGGTAAGGAGTACACCTGTTATCTTGTAGCACGTTGCCTGTGGTTAGTGGGATCCATTTGATCAGTAACCACTCATTGGTTCCCCTTCCCTTTGTAGATACTCATTCCCATGACTCTCATTGGAACTTCACATATATGAGGTGACTTATCAAGCCTACGGTGGTGTATCAGCATTTGTGTTATTGTGCATACTATATTCAATTACTGTGATAACTGAATGATTTCTGCAATTAGTTACTCATGTTAGTTTTTTTCTAATTTCTTTCAGCACTTGTTAAGGAATATACCCCTGAAGAAGGGAATAATTTCTCAAAACGCGTTGGGTTAAAAAGATTGTCAGTTTCATGACAACAAAATTGGATACTCAGAAGAATTTCTTTCATGAATGATTTATGATTAACTATGTACTTCATGTATATCTCTGTGAAATTGTATATGTAAACCTTATGTAGAATTCTTTGGCCCTTATATGCCTAAAATAGTGTGCAGGGGATAGGAGATCCCACACCTTTGGGAACTTTATTCTCTTGCTTTTAACTATTGTGTGTATTGTAAGGACGGCATGGTATCAACAGTAAGACAGACACAAGTAACCACAGTTCGAGGGTGTTTATTGAGCTGCAAAAAAGGGTTGGAAAACCACCTATATAATCCTAAATCTGCAGATGGGAGCAAGCTTGACCATCAAATAATAGTAACTCTGTCCTAGTGGTCTCTTGTCAAAATAAAAGGGCCTATACTAATAAACCTTTTGCCAATCCTTACCTCTAATACAAATAGTGTGGGAAACAATGTTACAAAAAAGAAGTGTTCACAAATGATATGTCAGGATGTTCAGGCCTTTGGCCTCCCTTCCGCACATTTTCAGAACAGGATAAGGCGGTTCACTCAAGCTTAACACAGTGTCTGGCTTCTCAGCACAAAGCACAAAGATACAGTTCAATCATTATCAACATGGCCTTCTGTGCCCAAGTCTCTTTGCCTTTCTCTGTTTCCTCCTTCAGAGGGCCTGATGCAACAAATAAATGAAAATGTCTTTTCATCTTTCAGATTTCACAAGTATTCACTTTCTTAGGCGATTTACCATTAACCTGGAAACCCTCTCATCTGGGCTCAGATCCTCCTTATACAATGTTCATTCAATATTCTTTCTCGGGTGACTCACGGTTCACCCCGGATCCCCCTGAACCAGGTTAAATAGTATACTAGTGACAGTCAGGACCTTATTAGCACAATTAGTCTCCCTCAGCCGGGTCCGGACTAATTTCAATTTCAAATGTAAACACAAACTTGCTTTACCAAAAAGTTTTTAGCTGATCTCCCTCCATTGGACTCAGACAGCGTCATTTACTTTCTTTATATTCTTACCATTGAAAACCTTTGAATGTGCCCGGGGTTTTGCTTGACCCGTGGCAGGACCCCTTCGATTTCACAATTCCTTTTCTTGTGACCTTTGCCACATCTCAGTCGGACACCTAACAGAGACTTTTTAATAAGCAGCCATGTGGTTCCAGACCACTCTGTCTACAGTATCATATCTTGGCTTCAAAGTTTAAACACTCAGCTGTGTTTTAATCATGTTCACGTTGTTTGCCACATGCGCTTCATACACTGTTCTCTACAGTTTTCACTATACAATGTTGTCGCTTGGAACCTTGGCTTCAACATAGGCCGGTCTGGTATCAGTCTCCCCAACTCACTGGCTGTGTTGACTTCACTGGCGCTGCTTTGTTGTAGGAGCCAAGGACAGTACCACGGCAGCAAACAATACTCCCTGGCTTGACTATCGATGCAGAGAGCCCCAGGTACCTCCAACACACAATTCAGGTTTCTTCAGCTTTGGTTCCAGGTCTGACGTTTCTTATTCTAGAAGGCTCATGAAAGTAATGTTTTTTCTCTGAAAAGGTCAAGGGCACTTCCCTCCTTGCAACCCTCTTCGGTCTTGCCGTCTTTCGTCTTGTATTAAACTGCCATCTTGGAACTGCTGCTTCCTCGTGTGATTTGCCTTGCTCATTGTGTGCTTTCATGCTCCGCCTTTTATCCGTGTGGGGAAGTGTGATGGAAGTCAGGCGTGTGCGTAATGATCAGTTATTGCCTGACCCTGCCTGACCATTGTATTGGGACATTTCCAGTAAACAGCTCGGGTGTTAGTCTGTTTTCTCTCACTTTGAGCTGTTGGTGTTGGAAAAGGGGGTGGGGAGTTGACCTGGTAGGATGGGTTAAAGGTGTTACAGGGAAGCGGATACCGCATCTCGCCATCCAATGTCCCACTTCCACTCCCCGAAGACCCCTCACCCAGGTGATCCTCCTGCACTGGTCCACCCCCAGGAACTGAATCCAAAAGCTATGGCTGTGTCCTAGCCATCTGGATGACAGACCCTCGGGGACTAGCAGGTGAGACACCTTCAGGTTTCTCACAGTATTGACCATCATAAATAATAATCATTTTCTTTTCAAATAAGTTCCAGAGCAAGTTAAATATGATTGAAAATACAGTGTCAATGAATTTCTATACATGTTTTTTTTTCATTCCAGCTTACTGCTCAAACATTCGTGACTTTGGAAGATGTATAGGCACAACAACAAACTTTTGTCCGAAAAACGTGGAATGTGCATGTAAGGATCAGAAGCCCTTTTGCAAGTAAGTTATAATGAGACCAACTCAGTTTCTGCTTTGCTGCTTCTCTTGTTTGTCATTCTCTCAATATCTGGCCTTTTTGTCTTTGCCAGCTTAGGTTATGCTTTTCTGCTGCTGTACCTGCTTGTCATTTTCACACTATCTGGCACTTTCCTTTTTGTAATTCTGGTTCTGCTTTGCTGCTTGTTCTACTTGTCTTTCACTATCAGACCCCTTTTTCATGCCCAAAGCTGGTTCCAGTATCGGGCTGCACCTCTCTAGCAACAACAACTGAATATTATATATCCGCTATCCGCACAGGTCCACATCGTTCTGAAAAAGGATCTTTAGACTAAGCACCTAGGGGTCCTTTCTGTTTTAGGCGAATAACCGCCAGAGAGAAATCCACTGAAGAAATCTCTTTACTGTTTTTAGACAAAACCTGCACCTGTCAACACAGAGAAAACCCATTAAAATTAACTAAACCTTCATCTGGATGGCAGCAAGCACATGCAAAAACCAAGGTGGTTGAGCATGTTTTTTAGCACAACACAGTGCACCAGAGACGATTTGGAAAGCAAAGTCAGACCAACTGGCTTCTTGAAACCCGTCCCATTCGACAAAACTGTGTTTTCTTCAGTGTGACAAGGATTAAAAACACCACACACTCTCCCTACTACTGAGATCAGGAAGAGACAGTTGAGAGTAATGAATACCACACACTCTCACTACTCTAGTTCTGAAGCAACTGAGAGTAATGAACACCATTCACTTTCACCACTTAGGTACTGGGACGAAGAAGATGCATGAAAGATGTGAGGTCAGGCATGTCTTCTTAATCAGAGTCAGGCAGGATTGAATGATGGAATACAAAACCAGCCCATTGAAGAACCACAGGTGTTAAAAGACGAAGCCACGAAGGAGTAAGAGAGAGAGACCTGGGGAACTTTGGGCAGAGATCATTGCAAAACGCCAGGGAATACGGAGGCAGCCGTGGTGGGACCCAAGAACAAGACGGGACACCGGCCGACATGCCCAAACCAAGGGAAGCCTCCCATGTACAGAAGGAAGACTCCATGTGAAGTGGGAGCAAAAGGAGCTGCAGTGAGGTGCGAATACCAAGGACAGTGTGCCCGGCCTCACACAGGCATTGAAGCCGCCTACGCCAACCGTGCTCCTGTCCCCACGCGAGCAGGGTTTGTGGAAATACCAAAGCATTATCCAGAGGGAAGAAGGCGAACAGCAGGACCGCCGGAGGAAGACGCCTCCAACCATGAGTGCTGAGGAAGTTACCCAGAGACTAGGGTGCTCCGGGCAGGCTGCAAAGGTTGCAAACAGCGCTGAGGCAATAAATACGTCAGTTACGAATGGAACTAAGATGTTAAAGGAATGAATGAAGGATAAGTGGCACACAATGCAGCCAACCTGCTTATATTGAATATTGACCTGAATGAAAATAGAAAAACTGATAATATTGAATACCGAATTGAGTGACAACAATAAAGCTGCTAATATTGAATACCAAACTGAATGAAAACAGCCAAACTGCTAATATTGAATATCAAACTGTATGAAAACAGCAAAGATGCTAATACTGAATGCCGAATTCAATGAAAGCAGCACATCTGCTAATCTTGAATAACAAGCCGCATGAAATAGCAAACCTGCTAATATTAAGCTAATGTTTAATCATGTCCTGAAAGAAAATATGAAACTAAATCAAATGAAGAACTCTGACTGCAGAGTGGAAGTCAAGTTTTAGAAACTGTTTGTCTTTGAAGTTGCCTTTGAGAAACCACTTGTTTGTATATTGAACTGCTCAACTTAAGATTCCTGGTTGCGTGACCTGTAATAGGGTGGATCGTGTGGTCCAGCAACTGCGCCAAGACCTGAGAACTCCTATGTGTTGAATATTGAGCTGCTAAAAGAGAGCTCAAGGTTCCTGGTTGCGTGACCTGTCATTGGTGGATTGTATGCTCCAATAACTGTGCCAGGATCAGGGAACGCCTATATGCTAACATGGAAACCTGACATTGTGTCAAAAGGAAAACTACTATTCATGCATAGAGTATGAGAGGATTGGGGTAAGAACCCTAGTGGGTGCGCACTGGCTCTATGATATTTGTATGGTAATATATGATGTCAAGCCTGCAGCATCACACAAAAGCCAGAAGCCGTCCCCAGGTCCTCCAAAAATTGAACTAGGTTGTTTAGTGAGGGTTGGTGGGTTGCGCTGGGCATGGTGAATATATTAATCTTATTCTTATAATAGAACATCTCCAAAAGTCAAAACATATTCTGTATCTTCAAATTGGTTTATTGAAGCCATGTGTTAAGCTTTCGATTGCAGCTGACACGTGTTTCGACCATAGGTCATCCTCAAGGCAGAGCTTGCTACACTTCAGAGATCGAGGTTCGTGTACGCAGTTCCTCAAGCCATCTATGTATAGTAGGTGAAGGAGATATTTGGCCGTCTGTTTTGTGTGTTGTTATATATACCTCATTAGGTATTGAGTCTATATCATTGACGGATGCCTGGTGCCTCGTCAATACCGCTCGCACGGTGCAAGCGCTATTGACGAGGCACCAGGCATCCGCGTACACAAACCTCGATCTCTGATCTTGGGTTGGCTGATAAAAACAAGTTCTTGGCAGGCAAACACATACAGACAATGATATGGGACATGAGAAACTTGGAAGACTGGGACGTGCACAACAAATTACTACATAATACAACTACACTAATGTAATGCAGACCAAATTGATGAGCTGGAATGTTAGGGGGCTGGGAAATGTCACCACGGGTCGGAAAATTATGGCATACATGAATAGGCACAAAGTTAAGGTATTGCTAATGCAGGAAACACACGCGTTGTCGGGTACATGTCGGGGTGATGCTATCCACTGGGGGCCCAATATATACTTTACATCCTACTCTACGCAGTCCCTGGGAGTTATGACGCTCATTCATAAATCAGTGCGTTTCACTGAGAGGAAGGTCTATGTAGACACTGACGGACGCCATGTGATCGTCCTTTGCATTATAGAGTGGGTGGAATTTCTACTGGTGAACACGTATGGCCCGAACATTGATACCCCAGAATACTTTCATGCAGTGGCTGGGATACTTGCTGCCCATGCAGGAGTCCCTATTGTCTGGGGAGGGGATGTGAATCTGATACTGCACCAAACACTAGATCGCACTGGCACAGCCCCCAGGCCATGATCCAAAGCAGCATGTGCCTTAACGAACAATATGGCCACTTTATCCTTGAAAGTCATTTGGTGCCTGCTACACCCATGTGACCGAGAGTATACCTTTTGTTTACGTCAGTGCACGATATGTCCTCACATATCAATATGTTCTTAATCTCTTCCTCTCTGACTGGCAATGCCACTAGTGCAGACATTTTCCCACAGACACTTTCTGACCATTCTCCAGTGGTGTTGACCCTAGACCTGAATGCTTCGCACAACCGGGGTAGGTCGTGGAGGTTCAAACCAAATGCCCTGGGGGATATTGTCTTCAGGGCTGACATTAGATCTGACATTGAAACCTTTTTTTCCTGTAATACTGCGGAAGCTACCTCAAAAAGTACTCAGTGGCAGGCATTTAAGGTTTACATGGGAGGTAGGGCTATTTTCAGAGAAGCAGGTGTTCTAAAAATGATTAGGAGAGACTTAGAGGTGTGTGAGTCCCGTCTGAAGACCAAGAATATGCTCGATCTCTAGATCCTCCTAAACTGGCATCAATCCAGGAGGAGCTGGAACAGTATAGGTCCCACGCTACACAAGAGGTTAGATATTTTGCACATCTGGTAGCAGCCCGGAGGTATGTCGGAGGGGGAGAGACCTGGGAGGACACTGGCAAGGGTGATGAGGGCAGAGAGCGGGTCAGCCCGTATTGACTGTGTTCTAGACAAGCAGGGGGAATCTAAATGGATAGATTATGATATCCTGGAGGTCTTCTGTAATTTCTATGAGGCTTTGTACACGGGCGAACCAACACATGGAGATCAAGCGATAAACACACTGCTTGAGGACATACCATTGTCCCGTTTGAGCGCCAGAGCTAGGGATGTTATAAACACCCTCCTCACAAGGGAGGAACTCTTCGCAGTGATCAAGGAATTACCTAAACGGAAGACACCTGATCCCGATGGACTATCCTCTGAATTCTGCCCCGCAAAGTGTCTTGATAATTCGATACTCCATGAATCCTAACGGGCAGCAACTATTACTGTCCCGCTTAAACCAAACCAGATAATGAGTGTGGTTCTTACTGTCCCCTCTGATGAACGTGGACTCGAAAATGTATGCTAAAATATTGGCGAACCGTCTGCTTCCCTTATTACCCCACATGGTCCATCATGATCAGGCAGGTTTTATTCCTGGCAGGTCCACCTCACTTAATATCCAGTGTTTATCCAACGTACTGGCCAGAATGAACCTGACGGCATGAGGCGGTGACGATGAATGCCCAGCAGGCATTCAGCATGGTCTTGTGGGAATACTTGTTTCTAGTACTTGAGAAAATGGGCCTGGGGACTGAGATGCTCCGATATATTAGACTCCTGTATACCCTCCTATTGGCCAGGGTTTGCAAGAATGTGGGCCTCTCTGAACTAATTGTGTTAGGAAGGGGTACCTGTCAGGGTTTCCCTTTGGCTCCTATATTGTTCGCACTGTTCATCGAGCCAATGGCGGACTTTATCCGGGACCGCCATATACACTGCAGCATAAGACTAAAGGGCCGCCCGGAAATAATCTCTTTTTATGTAGACAATGTCATATTATATATCATGGACCCACAGGCCAACCTTGACACGATCATTCGAGACATCACGCGTGTTGGAGAATTCTCAGGCTTTGTGATAAATTACACAAAGTCAGAGGTTTTCCCCTTAACCGAATGCACAAGAGAACCTGAGGGTGAATACCCCCTATGTTGGGCTCTGGATAAGATAGTATACCTAGGGGTGATGGTGACTAGGAACAAGGCCTCCCTTCTACACAAGAATTATCTGGCGCAAGCAGGTTAAAGTTAAATTGGCATGGTGGAAGTTGCTTCCCAGTACACTGGCTGGCAGACTGGCACTGGTAAAGTTGATTTTCCTGCCCAAATTACTATATACATTTGTTAACATGCCTATATGGCCTGGGAATCGCTTCTTCGTTAAACTGCATGCCTCATTGGTGCAATTCCTCTGACACTCCCTTGCTGTCCGCAAAAAAATGGGCGGACATAGCGCTTCCATACGACAGGAGAGGTTTTACGGCACTGCGCCTCGAGGCCTATTGTCTGGCAGCCCAGGCCCAGTTTGTCACCTACTGGTACGGGGGTGACTCCCAACCACCACATGTTAATTTAGAGGAGATTGCAGCAGGGGAGGCGGACCCTAGAACGTTAATTGTAGATTTTAAGTACAGAGATGACTGCCCATATGACCCAGTGTTGGCCATGTTTGGCGCTTGGTGCACAATTTTTTACAGAATCGGCATTCCCCACCTGTATTATAAATGGCTTCCGTTGTGGAAATTCCTGGGTCTCGGCCCTACGTGGTGTGAGTCGCTGGCAACCGAGTGGGAGGGAATGGGCTTTCGGGCGCTGGCAGACATATTCCCAGAGGGGACATTTCGTGCACTCTCAGACTGGTCCTGGATCGCAGGCAACACTGCACTGAGCCTGATGCAATACTATAAAGTCTGGGCAACTGTAGCGGCTTGGTGGAAGGATTATCCTTCCGAACCTCCTGAATGTGCAGAGCTTGCACTTATTGCTAACTCTGCGGGCTGTCATAAATTACTTTCTACATTGTATAAACTGGTGCTGAGTAAGGGGCCATAATCTGTTCCTAAAACCAGGACCTAAATGGGCCGATAATTTGGGTATGTTGCTAACTGATCACCAATGGAAGAATATGTGTCTCCACACCAAAAACGTATCATTGAATGCTAGATTCAAACGTATGCAGTTCAAACTACTGAACAGATTATATTACAAGCCTGATAGATTGTGTACAATGTATCGTAATGATTCTCATGTATGTCCAAGGTGTCAGTCCCAAAGTGCGGACCATATGCATATGTTTTGCAGCTGCACCAAATTGGTATGCTTTTGGGAAGAGGTCCTCAAGATCATTTCTGAAGTGGTGGAATTCCAAGTAGAGTATTCGCCTGGAGGTGTATTATTTGGGTTATGGAAGGTACCGCCGAACAAACGTCTTACGTCATTTGTAAATATGGGTTGTATGATAGCCAACCGTTGCATACTCCTTAGGTGGAAGGACAGGAACCCCCCACCGCCAAGGGATGGTTGTGTGATCTCACATGGGCCCAGAATTGTGAGGAAACATATGTAGGTTTGTTGCCCTGTACGGCCATACCCAAAGACATATGGCTGGAACTTAAAGTATATTTAGCTAAGCAATATCCGGACTAATATGCGGCTCCGATAAATGGTACCTTATATGAGATGTATGTATACTACCTTTAACTGTGACCACACCCTGACCTCCCAAACTGTACTAATGACTCTTGGTCTGCACGTCCCCAGAGCATTGTAATAATGTCCCGTAATGATTATAATATCTTTGTTATTGTATTTTATTTATATAGCGCGCCTAACCCTTGGGCATCTGGGCACATTTCTTATAGTTACATGATTACACAGTTACGTTGACATTATTTACATATTTGAAGTTGCATGAAACATTTTACAATTGCATAGGTATGTATTTACATAAAAATCATATATACAAAGAGATGTTTAGTAGTTGCAGCATCAAAGCGGTGGAAAGGCGGCATGCTTAGCAGGGATAACGATTAGGTTAGCAGGGAGATACTGAGAAAGTGAATGGTAGGTTAGTCTTCATTCATGATAAGCCAGTATTTGACACTCTTTCGGAATTTGTGATAGGATGGTTCCAATCTAATGCTAACTGGTAAGGCATTCCAAGTTTTGGCTGCTAGTACCAGGAAGCTTGTGCCTTTTGGAGCTTAAACCTTGGTAGGATAAGGCAGTTGGATTGAGACAATCTGGTCAATCGGTCCATTGTGTAGTGTTTGAATTTATCACACAGGTACATAGCTGCTTCATTATTCAAGCATTTGTAGGTAAGAGAGAGGGTCTTAAATGTGATTCTTTGGTCTATTGTGAGCCATCGAACACTATGCCTCAGCTCTGAGATGTGGAGTGTTCTCGGAAAGTTGGTTGCTGCTCTGAGCGCATTGTTTTGATATATTTTCAGTTTTTTTAAGTTGTGTTGGTTTGTGCCTACGTATAAGGCATTGCAGTAATCTAATTTGGTTAGTACTAAGGCCCTAGCTAAGGTAATGCAGTCATGAGTGGTCAGAAAAGGTCTACAGGCGTTGATGAGCTTGCAGGTGTATGCAGTGGTGGAAGCAGTAGTGTTAATCTGTCTAGCTAATGAGAGGGTTGAGTCGATTTAAAGGTCTAAGGTTTTGACATCCTTCAAGACCTTGATCTTGTTGCCATCAATGTTGAAGGTGTTAAACTGGTTGTCGAGTCTGTTAAATCTGGCTTGTGTTCCTACTAGGAGTAGGTCAGTCTTGTCATTTAGGCAGAGTCTGTGTGTCACCATCCATGCTTGGATGATGAGGTATATGTCATTGAATCGTTTGGAGTCTGTTATGTAGTTGCATGTTGAACGGATAAGAATGTGGGTGTCGTCGGCGTAGTTCGTATATGAGATACCCATGTGATCTAAGTCATTGAATAGAGGCTTTGTAAATATATTATAAAATGTGGGTGAGACACAGGAGCCTTAGGGTTAGAACTCTTTCGTAAGGTGAAGAGTATAGTATGGTGATCTGTCCAGGTACAGGGCTGGTTATATAAGATGTTAATATTGCAGTTAGTAGCTGCGATCCAGTATGTCTGCCTTTGTTATGGGTAGGTTGTGAGACTCATTGTGTGAAGCCTAATTCGCTGATACTATTGCCGATGGCTAGTACATTGAGATCTTTAGTGTCATATAGTCCTGAGTTAAAGTCTCCTCAGAGCAGGATTTGTGAGCCTGGCTTGGAGTTGGTTGTGAGAAGTAGCTATATGTCTTCCTCGAAGGAGGATAGAGGGCCGGGAGGTCTATAAATCAGGTGAGCTGTTATAGTTTATGTTGGAGATATGGCTAGTTTAATTGAGAGGAGTTCTCCCGAGGAGAAGATTTGGATAGGGATCTGCCTAAGGCCTAAGGAGATTTTGGCCATGATGGCAACGCCACAGCCTTTGGCTGAAGCTCTATCTTGTCTGATAATAGTGTACTGGTCTGGGATAGCTAGTGAGAGCAGTGGGCCAGATGTGGGTTGGAGCCACGTCTCTGCAATGTCTAGGAAGTCAAGGTCGTTGGTCAGTGTGAGGGCATTAATATCAAACGCATGGGCTGTTAATGATCTGGCATTAATAAGACTTCCTTTTATGGCGGTGGTAATGTTTTCCGAAGCCAGTTTGTTAGCTTTGAGGTTTATGCCTGGGGGGCTCGTTTTAGAAGGTGACTTGATAGTTGTGTTGTCCTTTTTCTGGACGGTTACTGGTTTGATAGTAGTTTGGTGAGGGCTACTGGTTGCTAGGTGACATCCTTTGGGGGGGAGTCTGTGGCCAAGTTTGCGATTTCTAGTTGCAGTTGGGCAAGGTAAGTTAGGTGTAGGTTTTATAGTAATTTGGTGGGGGCTATTGTTTGCTAGGTGACAACCTTTAGGGAGCCTGTGGCCAAGTCTGCGATTTCTAGTTGTAGTTGGACAAGGTAAGTTAGGTGTGGGTTTGATGGAATAAGGTTTTATCCAATGGTCAGGCATTAGTAGTTGGTGTGTAGTTGGTCTGTGTGCCGTCAGTGTCTTGGATTTAGTGGCGTGTTGGTCAAAGTCAGGTAGGAAGGTAGTAGGTTTGATACTGTCTGAGCATGGCAATAATGTGGCCATAGATAGGGTGCGGCTCCCTTTTGTTGGTGAGAGTTGGGTATGCCATTGTGGATATTTAGCCGGCACTGGTGCAGTAGTGCCATAGGCAGGGTCTACCATGGTCTGAGGAGTATGAAAAACCAGGTTAAATAGTATACCAGTGGTAGTTAGCCAGAAATGGAACATGTCTGGGTTCTGTTTAGCAGGGTCTATACATGTCATGATCTCTGCTTCCAAAAGGTCAGGGTTTTCCCAACTCCCTTGGAAGCAGATCCATAACCCAGGTTCCGAGTGCCAACCAGTCCCAATTGGGACCTTTTGGACCCAGTCCTGGCGCCAGTGGCACCAGGCTCATAAATATGCCCAGTCCCAGCGCTGGAAGCGCCGGGCTCATAATGCTTGGGTGGACTTACCTGCAGCAGACCATGCTGCTTACTTGCCTGCCAGTTGAGTCTCTGATCCTCTTCTGTTTGGAACTACTTTTACTGTTGGGTGGGGCAGGAGCCACTCCCTAGATTCAGAACACTGGAACTCTTCTGGAAAGCAGGAACTCTTTTCTTACCTAGGCGTTGGTGTGGAAGGAGACACCTAAGCACTACAGGAGGCTATTTAAACCACACCCGATGGATGAATCTTGCTTTGCGTTATTCTGCATCCTCAGCAGCAGAACGCTCATCGTGTCTTCTGCATCTGATCCTGGGCCTAAGGAAAAAGGCTTACCATTCTGAATCCAGTCATCAGCAACACCTATAAAGACAAGAAAGAACAGGTTAGCATTATGGTCTTCAGTGACAGCTCTTCACTTACCTGGTCCATCGGCTGTCACCAACGCCTTGCGCTGCATTCCGGCATCTGAAAGACAAAGGCTTACCTACTCTTCGTGCGCTCCGGAGGTCTTCACACTGCATTCCGGCATCTGAAAGACAAAAGCTTACCAACTCTTTGCATGCTCCGGAGGCCTTCGGCGCTGCATCCCGCATCTGAAAGACAAAACAAGGTGCGTTTAAAGACATTGGGGAACTTTAATACTCACGTGCCATTACTCCTTTCCACATCTTACCCAGTGGGTATTCCGGCACCCTGCAGCCGCCCCGAACTTGTACCTGCAAAATAAAAAGACAGTTAGAGCGCATCGTGAAGCAGGCAACAAGCGCTTACTTACGTGCTTCCAGGCGCTTCTATTCATCACACGGGCTCCATCTTCAACTCACTTCAGCCCGCCATCCACCATCACCGGAACCCTGCAAAACAAGAGACATCATTACTAAAGACTTTAAAGACATTAGAATTACTCGAAACTTACCGTTCGTGCAGTAAACGACGGACAGCAGTCCTCTGAAGTCAAGAGGCCTGCTCCCCTTATCCAGTGAAGAAACTGGTTACAGCACCCTTCCTCGAGGCAGATGGAGAGCACGGCGTTCACTTACCTAAGGTGAGAGCGTTAACCTTTGGGGTTCTACAGGAGAAGAGAAAGGGAAGAAGAGAGAGACATTCAATAACCCAGTTCATTAATCCCACATTTTCTATCTGCAGACATCTTACCCTTCGAGCCAGACATACAGTGCACAGAGGTCCAGCCCAAAGAGCCAGCCGTGTGTTACACATCACCTTTGAAGATACGGTATACGCCCAGTCAAGACCGGCGCCTCTACGGGAATCAGGTGAGCGTTACAGAACGCAAAGCCTACCACAAAACTCCCGTCCAGGCGCTATGGAAACCTCGGATACCGACCAGCTAGCCCAGTTACTTGGGGAACTAAGGGCAGAAGTGCATGCAGCCCGTCAGGAAACGAACGCTCTAAGAAGGGAACTGATTATTTCCAAGGAGCGAACAGATGATCTCGCTAGACAATTGCTACAGTCACAAGCCGGACAGACCCCGTTACCCGCATCTGGGGGAAATCTTCCTTCTACATCCTCTATGAATCCAGTGCAGATCAACCTACCTGGGAATGTACCTCTGGCTCCGCCCGAACGATTCTCTGGTGACCCAAAGAGGTTTGCAGTATTTATCAATCAGTGCCGGTTGCATTTCTTATGCCGTCCAGCAGCCTTTCCAACTGATCAAGCTAAAGTAGCTTTCGTGCTTTCGTACCTTAGTGGCAATGCGGCAGACTGGTCGATCCCTCTAGTAAATCAAGATGATCCGGTCCTCCATGATTTTCAAGCTTTTCAGCTCAGTATGGAAAAACTGTTCGCAAGACATTCACAGGGGCAGGCCTTGGACAATGAGCTTCTTTCGTTGCGACAAGGTAATCAAGACCTTTTGGCTTATATTGCGTCTTTCAACAGACTGATAGTGGAAACTCATTGGCCTGAGGACAAAAGGATTACGCTGTTTTATAGAGGTCTACGCGGAGAGCTCAAAGATGTGTTAGCCCAAGTAGTGAATCCCCCACAAGATTGTTCGGACTATATAGACTTAGTCGTTCAACTAGATCACAGACTGCAGAACAGGAAGGCCGATCGTTCCAAGTTTGATGCTCGAGTATTTTCCAAACCGCCAACTCCTTCGAAAGGAGTAGACTCCGGGGAACCCATGCAAATAGGGGGTCTGAAAGGTCCTCTAACACAAAAGGAGCGGGAAAGGAGAAAACAGTTGCAATTATGCCTCTATTGCGGAAACTCAGGGCACTTTCTTCGAGACTGTCCGGTGAAACCTGCCAAGAAGGCAGTAGGAGCTGCAGTTACCAAAGTTACAAACTCTGAGCAGGGAATCGACCTCGCCCGACAAGAATAGAGGTCCTCTTGCCGAGCGTGAAAACCAGTTCCGTGACCTCGCATTTCGTGATACCTATGGTCCTCATCAGCCCTGATAATCCGGATCGATTACATGCAATTGAAGCTTACGTCGACAGCGGTGCCATCGGCAATTATGTGGATCATGAAATGGTTTTGAGGATGAATCTAACTCTTTGTCCCAAGGCTGTAAAGGACGTCATTACTACGGTGGATGGTACGGAGATAGCCTCCGGGCCAGTAACGCATACCACTCAAGAAGTGACGATAGTAAGTCAAGATGGACACCATGAGAAGATCGTGTTCGATGTGATCAAGGCCCCTCAGTTTCAGATTATTCTAGGAATACCTTGGTTAGAGAAACACAATCCTCTGATCGATTGGCGAGCAAGAACGGTCCAGTTTCCAGAATGTGTCTCTACTTGTCACCCTCGACCTGGTGTTGCACTGGCAGCAATTTCTTCAGAGACTCCCCAGTTACCTCCCGAATACCTAGAATACCAAGATGTTTTCCGGAAGGATCAGGCTAACTCTCTACCTCCTCATAGGTCTTATGACTGCCAGATCGACCTGATACCTGGATCTACTCCTCCTTGTAGTAGAATTTATGCCCTCACCGAGCCTGAGAACCTTCACCTTCGACAATACCTGGATCAATACCTGGCAAATGGGTTTATTCGTCCTTCCAAGTCCCCTGCTTCTTCAGCTTTGTTCTTCGTTCCAAAAAAGGAAGGAGACCTTAGAACTTGTATAGATTATCGCTCCCTGAACCAGATCACCGTTAAGAATAGATATCCGTTACCTTTGATCCCTGAACTCCTGGACCAAGTCAGAAAAGCATGCATATATACAAAACTGGATCTTAGAGGAGCTTACCACTTGGTACGAGTAAAAGAGGGCGATGAATGGAAGACGGCCTTCCGCACCAAGTATGGGCTATTTGAATATCAGGTCATGCCCTTCGGACTTTGTAATGCCCCGGCCGCCTTTCAATATTTTATGAACGATGTCCTCAGAGAGCTCATAGATGTGTGTGTTGTTGTTTACATTGACGACATCCTCGTTTATTCTTCATCGGAATCTGAACATCGGAAACACGTGAAAATGGTCCTCGAAAGATTGCGTCAACACAAACTTTTCGCTAAATTGGAAAAATGTGTTTTCAACGTGACTGAAGTTGAATTCTTGGGATTCATATTATCACCTGGCGGAGTGCGTATGGATTCAAAGAAGGTCGATGCAGTTCTCAAATGGCCATCACCATCCTCCGTAAAACGTGTGCAAAGCATGTTAGGCTTCGCTAACTTTTACCGCAGGTTTATCCCCGAATTCTCTCGAATAGTCCAGCCCATCACTGCCTTGTTAAAGAAAAACAAACGTTTTGAATGGTCTACCGAGGCGGAACAAGCTTTCCAGGATTTGAAGACTAAATTTATCTCTGCACCAATCTTAAAACACCCTCGCCCTGAACTCCCCTACATCGTGGAAACTGATGCTTCAAGCCTTGCCATGGGGGCAGTTCTATCACAAAAGGACCCGGTAACCAATCAGTTGCATCCCGTGGCATTTTGGTCCCGCAAACTTTCGCCTCCTGAAATCAATTACACGATTACTGACAAGGAACTTCTGGCTATCAAGTCTGCCTTTAAGGCTTGGCGGCATTATCTGCTGGGGGCCCGACACACCGTTACTGTGATTACGGATCACCGAAACCTGCAATATTTGAAAACCGCAAAAGCCCAATCCTCTAGACAACTCCGTTGGGCATTATTCTTTGCCGAGTTTGACTTCATAATTACCTATCGACCTGGTACAAAAAACGGTAAAGCTGATGCCCTTTCTCGGATGGGAGTGGAAGAACACTTGATCAACCCTAAACCTGTACCAATCATTCCCGAACAAAGAATTCTGGGTGTAATCGCCACAGAATCCATAGAGGAAGTTAAGGATAAAGCCAGGCAACTTGTAACTCCAGCAGACATACAGAATTGGCATCTGCAGGGAAAGGACTTTGCAGTAAAGGACAACTTATTGTATTTCCAAGAACGATTATACCTACCCAGCACAGATTTACAGAAAAAAGTAATCTCTTGTTATCACGATTCTTTAATGGAAGGACATCCCGGTATGGCCAAGACCTCAGAAAAAATCAAGCGCTACTTCTGGTGGCCGTCTTGGAAAAAAGATATCAGAGACTTTATAATGTCCTGTGGAGTATGCGCCCAAAACAAGAGTCAAAAGGAAAGACCAGCAGGCCTCTTACGCCCTATTGACATCCCACCTCGCCCTTGGCATACGCTTTCTATGGACTTCATCACCGATCTACCTCCATGCTCCGGATACAATACGATTCTAGTAATCGTGGACTTATTCTCCAAGATGGCGCATTTCATTCCGCTCAAAGGCTTGCCAACAGCAGCAACTCTGGCCCGAGAATTTCTCGAAAACATCGTCCGACTGCACGGTTTTCCTTCGGTTCTAATTTCGGATCGAGGTAGTCAATTTATTTCTCATTTTTGGCGAAGTTGCTGTCGGTCGGCTCAAATTGATGTGAGACTATCGACCAGTCACCACCCTCAGACCGACGGACAAACCGAGAGGACCAATCAAACTCTGGAACAGTATTTACGCTGCATGCTGCAACAAACTGAAAAAACTTGGAAAGACATCCTTTGGATAGCCGAATATGCCTACAATAACTCTGTCCATTCGGGAACTGGGAAAACCCCGTTTTTTCTTTTGTACGGCAGTCACCCTCGAACCTCGGAGTTGGATCCCCTCCAAGATCTTGAAACACCAGCAGTAGACTACCTGCATTCTACAATCACCCAAGCCTTTAAGGAAGCTGTTTCTCACCTTCAAAGGGCTAAAGAACAATACAAGAAAGGAACAGATCAACATCGGAAGGAAGCCCCTCAATATCAAGTAGGGGATCAAGTCTGGTTATCCACCAAATATCTACCTCTAAAAGGGCCACGCACATTCAACCCAAGATACCTTGGTCCCTATTCCATCACTACCATAGTAAACCCAGTAGCGGTCAAGTTGGACTTGCCCCCGCACATGAAGATACATCCCGTCTTCCACGTCTCTCTATTAAAACCCGTGCAACCTCAAACCCGACTAACCAAATCTCCAAAATCTATCCTAGTTGATGGAGAACTCGAGTTTGAAGTCAAAAGCATTCTGGACTCCAAGATCTCCAAATCTAAACTATTCTACCTAATTGACTGGAAAGGCTACGGCCCCCAAGAGAGATCCTGGGAACCTGCTGAATATGTCCACGCTCCTCGCCTAATCAAAAGATTTCACCGAACATTTCCTGACAAGCCAAAACCCCCGGAGAAGCCCGGTTTGGGAGTGGCCTTGAGGGAGGGTACTGTCATGATCTCTGCTTCCAAAAGGTCAGGGTTTTCCCAACTCCCTTGGAAGCAGATCCATAACCCAGGTTCCGAGTGCCAACCAGTCCCAATTGGGACCTTTTGGACCCAGTCCTGGCGCCAGTGGCACCAGGCTCATAAATATGCCCAGTCCCAGCGCTGGAAGCGCCGGGCTCATAATGCTTGGGTGGACTTACCTGCAGCAGACCATGCTGCTTACTTGCCTGCCAGTTGAGTCTCTGATCCTCTTCTGTTTGGAACTACTTTTACTGTTGGGTGGGGCAGGAGCCACTCCCTAGATTCAGAACACTGGAACTCTTCTGGAAAGCAGGAACTCTTTTCTTACCTAGGCGTGGCTGTGGAAGGAGACACCTAAGCACTACAGGAGGCTATTTAAACCACACCCGATGGATGAATCTTGCTTTGCGTTATTCTGCATCCTCAGCAGCAGAACGCTCATCGTGTCTTCTGCATCTGATCCTAGGCCTAAGGAAAAAGGCTTACCATTCTGAATCCAGTCATCAGCAACACCTATAAAGACAAGAAAGAACAGGTTAGCATTATGGTCTTCAGTGACAGCTCTTCACTTACCTGGTCCATCGGCTGTCACCAACGCCTCGCGCTGCATTCCGGCATCTGAAAGACAAAGGCTTACCTACTCTTTGTGCGCTCCGGAGGTCTTCACACTGCATTCCGGCATCTGAAAGACAAAAGCTTACCAACTCTTCGCACGCTCCGGAGGCCTTCGGCGCTGCATCCCGCATCTGAAAGACAAAACAAGGTGCGTTTAAAGACATTGGGGAACTTTAATACTCACGTGCCATTACTCCTTTCCACATCTTACCCAGTGGGTATTCCGGCACCCTGCAGCCGCCCCGAACTTGTACCTGCAAAATAAAAAGACAGTTAGAGCGCATCGTGAAGCAGGCAACAAGCGCTTACTTACGTGCTTCCAGGCGCTTCTATTCATCACACGGGCTCCATCTTCAACTCACTTCAGCCCGCCATCCACCATCACCGGAACCCTGCAAAACAAGAGACATCATTACTAAAGACTTTAAAGACATTAGAATTACTCGAAACTTACCGTTAGTGCAGTAAACGACGGACAGCAGTCCTCTGAAGTCAAGAGGCCTGCTCCCCTTATCCAGTGAAGAAACTGGTTACAGCACCCTGCCTCGAGGCAGATGGAGAGCACGGCGTTCACTTACCTAAGGTGAGAGCGTTAACCTTTGGGGTTCTACAGGAGAAGAGAAAGGGAAGAAGAGAGAGACATTCAATAACCCAGTTCATTAATCCCACATTTTCTATCTGCAGACATCTTACCCTTCGAGCCAGACATACTGTGCACAGAGGTCCAGCCCAAAGAGCCAGCCGTGTGTTACACATCACCTTTGAAGATACGGTATACGCCCAGTCAAGACCGGCGCCTCTACGGGAATCAGGTGAGCGTTACAATACAGTACAGGTTAGGGGTCTATACAGTTAGGCTGCAAGGTCGGTAGGTGTAACACAATTATAATAGATGATTAGGTGGAAACAAGAGTAACAACATTTCATAGTAGGTATAGTGCTGTACAGCCTTGCAGTATTGGTGAAACGTACATGTACCAGCAGAGTAAGCTGCTAAAGAGCAGTTGTATTAGAAAAAGCTATATCAATTTACTGTTACAGTGAGAAGATATGTGACATAGCATTTCCGTGTTTCAAGCAGGCATAGCAATAGAATCCCAGGACGATAGTCATGTGTGGCTCAGACAAGTCAAGTGCAATAGGCGGGACTGCTGAGAGCACGCAAGCTGTCCTTTAGTATAACAATATGGTGGTAATTATGTTGACATAAGGTTGCTGGGAAGCAGGGCTAACCTCTCGTAATCACTGGGTGATGATCATATGTAATAAAAAGCTGATGTTGCTAAGGCTCGGCAAACAAACATGAAATGAAAGCAATGATATTCAGTTAGAGCGTTAGGAAGCTAATACACAGCAATTTGTCAAAGGGCGTCGGTACGTGTCAGGGCGGCAGTACAACGTTTACAAGCTGGCAATGTGCATCGTAAGGAACAGTAAGCAGGAATGCATCATCTTAGTGATTGGAGCATGCTAGACATTATGAGACAGGGACATAGTGATATATTACCTAGCAGCAAAGGGAATTTGTTGAGTATACAGTGAATCAATGTACGTTTCGCAACTGTCAGCAGTGCTTACCATCCAAGTGGTAGCATGGATGCGTTGCAAAGGAATAAGTAGAAGGTGGTTTTAGGTGTTCGTAGGAAGGTAAAAGCGAGTCGGGCAGGGGTCCTGGCAGACGCTCGGCATCTCGGTCAGGCTCAGTCAGGAGCCTTATTCGTGGGCCTCTGTTGGGGGCTGGCTTACGCCTGCCGGTTTCCCACGATAGGCTAAATGGAGAAATGCTGACCAATCCGGTGCGACGGCGCATTCCTTTACTTTTGAATTTCAGTGCTCTCAGGGGTGGCCATCTTAAAAGATGCAAACCAGTCTTGGGAGGATAGCTCAGCGGCAACGTGCTCGCCTTGGAAGCAAGACGACACATAGCAACACAGGTTCGATCCCCGGGTCCGTGCTTAGAAACTTCTGGGTATTAAGCGTGTTATAAATAACCAATCATATCAATCATACCATACCTCACCGTTTGCAAGTGCGAGGCAATTTCAAAATGCAGAAAAATCAGTGACCACGGCGCTTGATCAGCAGGCAGATAGGTGGTGGCAAATTATGCAATGCATGTGCATATTACAGGGTGGTGGATAGTGGCGCGCAGATTTTCGGAAGGCACATGCTTCAATATCAGCCCACGGGCTTACCTCTGTGTGCTAGGAGGATAGACGTGGTGGGTGAACTGCTCCAGCAGCCCACAGGGGAAGGGAACTCCTGCTCCTGGCTTCCGCATTGGTGTAAATGGAGAGGCTCATTCAGGAACCTTATTCGTGAGCCTTTGTTGGGGGCCGGCTTATGCCTGCTGGTCTCCCAAGATAGGCTAAATGGAGAAAGGCTGCCCAATTTTGGTGTGACGGCGGATTCCTTTACTTTTGAATTTTGGCATTCCCAACGGCAGCCATCTTAAGAGATGCAAACCTCCCAGTTTGCAAGTGCGGGGCAATTTCAAAATGCAGAAAAATCAGCAACCACCGCGCTTGATCAGCGGGCAGGTTGTGGCAGGTTATGCAATGCAGATGCATATTACAGGATGGTAGATCGTGGCGTGCAGATTTTTTTGGAAGGTGAGTGCCTCAATATCAGCCCATGGGCTTACCTCTGTGTGCTAGGAGGATAGAAGTGGTGGGTGAACTCCTCCAGCAGCCCACAGGAGAAGGGAGCTCCTGCTCCTGGTTTCCGTGTTGGTGTAAATGGAGAGGCTCAGTCAGGAGCCTTATTCATGAGCCTTCATTGGGGGCCCGCTTACACCTGCCGGTCTCCCACAATAGGCTAAATGGAGAAAGGCTGTCCAATTCGGTGCGACGGCGGATTCCTTTACTTTTGAATTTTGGCGTTCCCAATGGCGACCATCATAAGAGATGCAAACCTCACAGTTTGCAAGTGCAGGGCAATTTCAAAATGCAGAAAAATCAGTGACCACCGCGCTTGATCAGCGGGCAGATACGTGGTGGCAAATTATGCAATGTAGGTGCATATTACAGAATGGTGGATCATGGCGTGCAGATTTTCGGAAGGCGAGTGCCTCAATATCAGCCCACAGGCTTATCTCTGTATGCTTGGAGGATAGAAGTGGTGGGTGAACTGCTCCAGCAGCCCACAGGGGAAGGGAGCTCCTGCTCCTTGCTTCCGCGTAGGTGTAAATGGAGAGGCTCAGTCAGGAGCATTATTCGTGAGCCTTTGTTGGGGGCCGGTTTACACCTGCCGGTCTCCCATGATAGGCTAAATGAAGAATGGCTGTCCAATCCGGTGCGACCGCGGATTCCTTTACTTTTGCATTTACTACTGGGGCACTCCTGGGTTATTCCTTTTATGACTTTTTGGCTTTTAATTATCCTGCACCTGGCTTACAAAGGCTGGTTCTATTCTTAAGTAATCTAAGAATGTATGGTTTACGTTCTGGGAATTACTATCTCGTCTCTTCTCTGCAATGTTTGAACCCTCCCTAATTTCTCAGTAACCTTGGCTTGGGCTTCGAGCTACTGTCAGAGCTCTGCTCGGGCCTATATTTCTGTAATCTCAGCACTTTGTGCTCTTGTGAAGCCTTAAGGCCTTTCATTTAATCAGAAGCATGCTGTAGCTTCCATTTTGGAAAATGTGGCTGCCTATTACTGTTGTGTTTCTATGTTAGTGTGCTACATTCACATTTTGTTTGTCTTCCATTTGGCATATCATATATATTGCTATGTTAGTATTTGCCATGCCTTTATGGTTGCAATGTTAATATTCTTCACATACCTAGTGCGTTTTCTTCATGTTGTGTGCATATGTGCTTTGTGTCTAATGGATGCACATGTATTGTTTCATTGTTTGTTTTTACTCATGCCATCTTAAGTTTAAATTGTGTTCATATACTGTTGTACCTGTAATGGATATGGGTGGTATGGTTGCCTCAGTGAGTAACGTTTCTCATCTGTGCGATATTGGGTGGGGGAGGGGCAGAAGCTATAGATGACATATTCATCTGTCTCTCAACATTCCCCCCTCTGGTCGAGTCCTCGACCACTCTCTTATCTCTGCCCTCCACCACATGAGGTTCTTTAGGTATCCATACTTTAGTCACCCCCCTCAGGGTGCCTTTGTATCTGACATGTTCATCCACACTACAGGTCATATAGCAGCATTCCCCATTGAAATTGCAATATACCAGTGCTCTGTGTCATTGTGAGGGTCCTGAAGACTATCCTAGAGGGGCAGTAATATTTTCCAATGCCTTGTAAAACGAAGGTCATCTGTTTGCATATACTCATGTATGTGAGCATTCAGGTTTATCACTATTTCCATCCCAACTGCCCCCTTGGCAGCTTTTTTGCAACCATGTATTGCTATTCTGAGAATGCGGAAAGCCAGTATTATCTGTACTACTAAGGCTATTAGTATTTTGAATGATATGATATGATATTTTTTTTATATCGTGCCCATACACATGTGTTTCAGGGCGTGACGAGGCAAGGGAGAGGTACAGGGGAGGAAACAAAACAACAATCTTACTAGGCCCAGTGACATTGAGAACGCGCAAGTGCAGGGGGGAGGGATGGGGAAAGTACAAGGGGACGGGGTGGAGTGGAAAGTGATGAACAAGTTAACAACAACAGGTAGGCCATCTGGTGGCAAGTGCAAGAATAGGGCGCAGACCGCGGGTGTCTGATAAGTGCAGGAAAGGGACTGTGGGGTTGCAGATACAGACCCAAGTGCAAGGGTTGCCAGGGGGCAGTGTGGGTGTGCAGCAGGGTGGGCAGGGATCTGGGCCCGAAATCAGAGGGTAGCCACGTGACTGGTGCTGAAACAGACAGAAATCATCAAGGACGAGGAAGAGGGAAGACAGAAGCAAAGAGGTAGGTCTTGAAGTGCTTCCGGAACCAAACATGGTTCTCCTCAAGTTTCAGAGAGGCAGGGAGGCTGTTCCAGAGGGAGGCCCCAGTCGAGGAAGGAGATCTACCCCCAACTCGTTGCTTGGAGAAACGACTGACTGTGAGGGAGTTGGGAGGAGCGAAGAGCTCGAGTAGGAAGGTATTTTCCAAAGGGAGAGTTGAAGGTATTGCGGTCCCAGGCCCCAAAAGGCCTTGTGGATAATGCAAAGGGTCTTGAACTTGATCCTTGCAGCCACTGGGAACCAGTGAAGAAATTTCAGGGCTGGAGAGATACGATCCTTGGGCTTGATGCCAAGGACAAGTCTCGCAGTCCGGTTCCGGATGAGTTGCAGAGCGTGGAGAGTAGAGGCAGGAAGATTTAGGAAGAGGCTGTTGCAGTAGCCCAGCCTAGAGAGAACCAGAGCTCTAGAGACAGTGAGTTCTGGGGGAAGGTGAGGAAAGGAAGAATACCTCTGAGGAGGTGCAGCTGGTAGTTTGACTTCTTAGAGACGTCAGAGATGTGAGGAGAAAATGAAAGTGTGGAGTCGAAGATGACCCTGAGGTTCTTAGCCTCAAAGGTGGAAAGGTGGGCTCAGGGAGAGGGCAAGGGAGGCCGGCCAGAGAGTGACAGGAAAGGAAGGTGCGGGAGTACCGATGAGGAGGATCTCTGTCTTACTGGAATTAAGGCAGAGCTCATTGGCAGCACACCACTCCTGGATTGCAGAAAGAAAGTCAGCAATGAGAGAGGGAGAAGAGGTGGCAGAGGGGAGCCTGAAAACTAGCTGAGTGTCATCCGCATAGCACTGAAAATTGGAGCAGAGAGCAGCAATGAGGCGGCGAGGGGTGCCAGGTATTGGCTGAAGAGCAAAGGAGAGAGGTTAGACCCCAGGGGAACACCACACATGGAGAGTGAGATAGAGGAAAGGAAGGACCCAAGTTGGACCTGGATGGGTCGTTAGAGAGGAAGGAGGTCAGCCAGGCCAGGGAAGTCAGAATCAGTGAAACCCAGATTATCACGGAGGCGTTTGAGCAGGATGGCATGGTTGACCGTAACAAAGGCAGAAGAGAGATCGAGTAGGATGAGGACAGAGGGGAGATTAGCATCAATGGTGGAGAGCAGGTCTTCATGGATGTTCAGTTGAGCAGTTTCCATGCTTCTGGCTGCTCTGAAGCCAGACTGATGGCATGGAGACAACCAACAGGATCAGTATGAAGATTAAGCTGGGAGATGGCCAGCTTTTCCAGGAGTTTGCTCAGGAAAGGAGTGATAGAGATCAGGCGATAGTTGGCCGGACAGGAGTGGTCGGCAGTGGGTTTCTTTAGAAGAGGGTGCACAAGAGAGTGCTTCAGAGGGGAGGGGAACACTCCAGAGGAGAAGGAGTGGTTGAGGAAGTCAGCCAGGGCAGGAGTGAGGGTGTCAATATGGCCCTTGATGGTTTTGGATGAACAAGGGAGAACCTGTTTTGAAGAGACTTTCACTTGTCTGGAAATCTCATCAGGGGAGAACAGAGGAAAGGAAGAGAAAGAGGGAGGAGAGTTAGATGCCAGGGAGCTGGAGGTAGTGAAGAGTGAGGGGGGTGTGGACAGGATGTCCTGGGTTTTAGAGATGAAATGAGAGGGACTGTAGGGTTGCAGATACAGACCCAAGTGCAAGGGTTGCCAGGGGGCAGTGTGGGTGTGCAGCAGGGTGGGCAGGGATCTGGGCCCGAAATCAGAGGGGAGCCACATGCCTGGTGCTGAAACAGACAGAAATCATCAAGGACAAGGAAGAGGGAAGACAGAAGCAAAGAGGTAGGTCTTGAGGTGCTTCTGGAACCAAACATGGTTCTCCTCAAGTTTCAGATAGGCAGGGAGGCTGTTCCAGAGGGAGGCCCCAGCCGAGGAAGGAGATCTACCCCCAACTCGTTGCTTGGAGAAGCGACTGACTCTGAGGGAGTTGGAGGAGCGAAGAGCTCGAGTAGGAAGGTATTTTCCGAAGGGAGAGTTGAAGGTATTGCGGTCCCAGGCCCCAAAAGGCCTTGTGGATAATGCAAAGGGTCTTGAACTTGATCCTTGCAGCCACTGGGAACCAGTGAAGAAATTTCAGGGCTGGAGAGATACGATCCTTGGGCTTGATGCCAAGGACAAGTCTTGCAGTCCGGTTCTGGATGAGTTGCAGAGCGTGGAGAGTAGAGGCAGGAAGATTTAGGAAGAGGCTGTTGCAGTAGTCCAGCCTAGAGAGAACCAGAGCTCTAGAGACAGTGAGTTCTGGGGGAAGGTGAGGAAAGGAAGAATACCTCTGAGGAGGTGCAGCTGGTAGTTTGACAGCTGGTAGTTTGACTTCTTAGAGACGTCAGAGATGTGAGGAGAAAATGAAAGTGTGGAGTCGAAGATGACCCCGAGGTTCTTAGCCTCAAAGGTGGAAAGGTGGGCTCAGGGAGAGGGCAAGGGAGGCTGGCCAGAGAGTGACAGGAAAGGAAGGTGCAGGAGTACCGATGAGGAGGATCTCTGTTTTACTGGAATTAAGGCAGAGCTCATTGGCAGCACACCACTCCTGGATTGCAGAAAGAAAGTCAGCGATGAGAGAGGGAGAAGAGGTGGCAGAGGGGAGCCTGAAAACTAGCTGAGTGTCATCCGCATAGCACTGAAAATTGGAGCAGAGAGCAGCAATGAGGCAGCGAGGGGTGCCAGGTATTGGCTGAAGAGCAAAGGAGAGAGGTTAGACCCCAGGGGAACACCACACATGGAGAGTGAGATAGAGGAAAGGAAGGACCCAAGTTGGACCTGGATGGGTCGTTAGAGAGGAAGGAGGTCAGCCAGGCCAGGGAAGTCAGAATCAGTGAAACCCAGATTATCACGGAGGCGTTTGAGCAGGATGGCATGGTTGACCGTAACAACGGCAGAAGAGAGATCGAGTAGGATGAGGACAGAGGGGAGATTAGCATCAATGGTGGAGAGCAGGTCTTCATGGATGTTCAGTTGAGCAGTTTCCATGCTTCTGGCTGCTCTGAAGCCAGACTGATGGCATGGAGACAACCAACAGGATCAGTATGAAGATTAAGCTGGGAGATGGCCAGCTTTTCCAGGAGTTTGCTCAGGAAAGGAGTGATAGAGATCAGGCGATAGTTGGCCGGACAGGAGGGGTCGGCAGTGGGTTTCTTTAGAAGAGGGTGCACAAGAGAGTGCTTCAGAGGGGAGGGGAACGCTCCAGAGGAGAAGGAGTGGTTGAGGAAGTCAGCCATGGCCCTTGATGGTTTTGGATGAACAAGGGAGAACCTGTTTTGAAGAGACTTTCATAGATCTGACTTGTCTGGAAATCTCATCAGGGGAGAACAGAGGAAAGGAAGAGAAAGAGGGAGGCGAGGTAGATGCCAGGGAGTCGGAGGTAGTGAAGAGTGAGGAGGGGGTGTGGACAGGACGTCCTGGGTTTTAGAGATGAAATGAGAGGCCACGGCCGTGCTGTCATGATACCTACCCTTCGGGCATCAGGACCAAGGCCCTCAGCTCCGGGAGCAGGCATCCAGACATTTTTTTAAACCTCAGCAGCCGTGGCTAGGGGCTGTCTGGGTTCAGTCCTGGCACCTCAGGCACCAGGCTCATCATAGAAATCAGTCCTGGCGCCATAGGCGCCAGGCTCATAGACTTTACTTACCTGATGCAGACTATGCTGCAAAAGAGTTCAAGCCTACATGAGGCCTGGATGGGACTATTTTGTTACAGGGACTATTTTTTACTCGGGCGTGGCTCTAGGGAACTTCTTACCTGGAACTACTTTGGAGGCTATTTAAACCACACCCGAACAGCAGCACATGCTTCGCGTTATTCTGCATCCAGCAGCGTGACGCTCACCGTGCCTGCAGCCAGCATCCAGTCTTCTGCCACGCCCGCGTGCCTGCAGCCAGCATCCAGTCTTCTGCCACACCCGCCTCGAATCCGGAGCTCCTAGAATAAAGAAGAAGAAAAGGACAAGGTTAGAAAACAAACTTATTTCAAATTCCTCACCTAATTCCGGAACCATTTAATCTCCGGACCTGGAAAGTACATCAGTCCTGCACGCGTAGCTTCGCCAGCTCCAGCACGGTGCCATACTCACCAGTTCTCACAGCATCTTTCGATCTGGAACTGTCTCCATCATTTCTTCACCGTAATCCGGCACCTAGGGGACACAAGAAAAAACAAGTTGAGCCAAGGGAATCAACAAATACAACCTCTTACCACCATAGACTTACCTGATTTACCACCGGCGGTATTATTCCATAACTCTCCACATTTTCATATCAAACAGCACGTTAACGCATGCAATAGTTACCGGACAGCGTTGGGTAACACATACTCTTACCTGAACGCCAGCAGCAGCTACGAGACCTTCTTCTCACGAACGCAGTTGCAATTTAAGGAAGGAAGGGGAACAAGAGTGAACATCGGGCACATTGAACTCTTTGAACTTGATACTTACCAATCCCGCCAGGGACTTCAGAGTCAATACTTACCGGAACTCTCCCAACGCCTTCAAACCAGTGAAGTAACTGGTATCTACGCGCCCCTGCAAGACACGCAGGATGGAGAGCTCATCTTTTACGAACATAAGGTGAGGTTACTAAGGGGATATCGGAGGTGATTAGTGGGGGAGAGCGAGAACAGTTGGGAGGCCATCACTAAAACCCACAGGCGGTTAATCCCTGTCTCCACTTGCAGGAAAATACTTCTTCGGGTCCAGCAGACAAGACTAGACGAGCCAGTCCAGACAGTCATCTCTGCACTACGCATCATGTTGAAGGAGACCGCAGCTGTCCGGGTCCGATCGACACCCCTGTGGGGTCCGGGTGAGCGTAACACATGCAGAGGGTATGGGATGGGACAGGAGAAGTAGAGACTGCATCAGGATTGCCCACCTCCTTGCAGATTTTAAAGAGTTCTGCTGAGTTGTTAGATACAGAGGAGACACGGGCTTGTATGTGGGCTCTCTTCTTAGTGCGGACAGAGAGCTGGTAATGTCTTTGGAGCAGGCGGCAGGCCAGTTTGTCAGAGGATGCACAAGATGCCCGCCATTTCCTCTCAGCCACCCTGCACTTGCGTTTAAGGGTGACAAGGTCAGAGTCGTGCCAAGAGTTGCACTTGGCTTTGGGCTTCAGGCGGATCCTCATTATAGGGGCAAGAACATTGAGAGTGTCAGAGATAGCCAAGTGGAGCTTGGAAAGGGCAGTATCAGGATGAGTGTCAGCCAGAGGTGGGGGGTGAAAGTGGCAGTGAAAGCCTCAACTAACACACGCTTCATGGGCAGGATGACCAAGAAGGTAGGGGGCAATGCTGGAGCAGGCTTGACTTGCGGAGTAGAGAAGGGGAGATTGGAGGAAAGGAGACAGTGATTGCTCCATGAGAGAGGAGTGGTGAGAGGATTGGAGAGGGGGATGTCAGAGGAGATGAAAACATCCAGAGTGTGCCCTGCAGAGTGAGTCGAGTCGGGCCAGAGGGAAGAATAGAAAGAGAGAGAGAGAGTCAGAGATCATGAAAGAGTACAGAAGAGGGGCAGGAAGCAACCAGGTGGATGTTGAGGTCTCCAAGAAGGAGGAGTTGAGTGGTTGAGGCCAGGAGGAGGAAGAGAGGTCAGCCCACTCAGAGAGGAAAGAGGTGGGCTGACCTGGTGGCCGATAGATAGTAGCAATGCTGAGAGAGTGGCTAGGAGAGAGAGAAAGCCTACAAACAAGGCGTCCGAAGGAGGAATAGGCCTGCATAGGGATCACAGAGGCAGGAATCCAGTCAGGGAAGATCAAGGCTACACCCCCACCCCAGCGGTTGGGTCTGGGCGCAGAGAGGATTTTGTAGCCATCAGGGAGGAGACTGTCAAAGCTTGTAACAGAGCTGGCCGTGAACCATGTTTCGGTGAGACCGAGGACATCAAGGTTGAGTTCTTCGAGAAGGCAGCAGATGTCATAGGAATATTTGACAGCTGAGCGAGAGTTGAGAGTGGCAACATGGAGAAGGTTGCCAACCTTGAAAGACTTCCGGGGAGGAGTACAAATCAGAGGTACGCCCTGCGGAGGTGTAGAAGGAGCCCGAGGGAGGACAGAGGAAGAAGGAGGAGAGGGCAAGGTGGCCAAGAGGAGGCAGATGGGGGGAGGCAAGGAAGCTGAGGAAGGGACAAGGGGACAGCAGGAGAAGAAAGGAAATTAATGAGGTGTGGGAAGCATCTATCAAAGAGGAGAAGAATGGCCTGAGGGCCTTGGACCAGGACAGGGGCCATTCCGGTAGACATCAATGATTTACTTGGAGGACTCGAAGGGGTCCAGGAGGTCCTCACACCGTATGCCATTGTTAATGGATGAAGAAGAGAAGGGGGAGAGCACAGAGACCATATGAAGAGTCCATAGGTCTGGTGAGGGCCTGTCTGGAGGAAATGCTGGTATAGGTGTCAGCGATAGGAGACCAGGGTTAGAGGCCACAATATCCTTTTGAACTTCTTCCTACCAGACTTAGTGAGAAGGGTGGGATAGTCAATGGAGAAGCAATTCGAGAAAATAGGAGATAGCCAGGTGGGGATCCATGAGAATAGGTAAGAGAACCAGTCATCATTCTCAATTATGTCTACCTCCTCCACCATTTTTGCATGCAAATCTGTTAATGTGGCTATGGCCTCTGAGAGGGTTCCATTCTCCTCATCGTGGAAGGGTGTGTACATGCAGCAAGATGGACCTATTTTTGCACCCACTCCGCCCTCCATGGCCGTTATCAGATTGAGGACATACCCGTTCTGGATGGTCATTAGTCTTATTGCCCTCAGCCCCTCTTATATAGCATTAAAGCCTTTTGCTGTTGCATTAATTGTTTGCAAAAACTCCCATCTTGTTATCTGCAGCCACTTTACATTCACAGCTGCCTGCAACCCGGGAACACAGACAGACATGAAAAACATTGCTGTCTCACTGAATAATTTATGGTCATCTGATATGTTATTATAGGCCTCTACTGACTTCGTCAAAAGGTAATTTTCCCTTTTACTGCGTTTAAGGGTTTTATTTCTTAGGTGTGAATCCATTCGGGGGAATTCGCCAATCTGTACTTCACTCTGTGGTATTACTAGAGCTGGTGTACCTATTACCATGAGGGAGTACAATCCTCCCTAATTTTGAAGGAGCAGCATATAAGCCTGTGAACCACAAGCCCAGTAGTGGTCCATTCATACGGTAGTGGCTATTCTCATGCCTGGCACCTCAAAAATGCATTTGCATCCTTTGTTGTCTCCCACTTTCACTGGGACAGTATTCTTGAAACATAATGTGGCATTTTTTATGGGCATCATGGGTAGGGGACCTGCTTCATCCTCTACCCATGTGAGCAATTTGGAATATTCACTCCATTCCTTCAGGCATATATCGTTTGCATTTTGTACCACCTCTACTGGCAGTGTCAAGAGGGCCTGTGCTTTGCACCCCATCATTCCTTCAACCCAAACTTCTGAGGTAAACACCTGTCCGTATATTAGTAATTGGGGTCTTTTCGAACACACAGGTATCCCAGGTATCTCTCTCCCTGCGGCATTTGGGCACTGTAATAATTTATGTTCCCTTAGTTTAACTTCTCCTTGCATCACCTCATTTTTTCTTCAAGGCTCATTCATCATAGCTTTAATTTTTATGTAGCTATCCTCATAAGGGAACATCTTTTTTGACATCCATTGCAAGGTAGCCCATCTTCCCTGGAATTGCCCCCCAGTTGTGCAAAGTGCTACGTGTGTTGGGCAGTGTGTTCTATGTGCAGGTATTTCTGTGGCCACATATGTCGTGGATGTGCTCATAGCATAGGGGATGAGGGAACACACATAACAGCTCTCATCAGATGTCTTTCTCCCCACCTTACTCATGTGCTGCTACCACTAATTATGAGTGACATGGGCAGAACCAGTCATATAGTTACTCAGGTGCATAGACTATTCTAACACACTTCTTTATAGTCTTTTCATCTGAGTGCTCACCATAGGGAGCTCACTTTTTACCATTTCACGTGCCATTGTAACAGTAGTTATGTTCCTGTAAATTGGTCTAGCCACATTGTAAAGGACCATTTCCCTTAATACCATAAGAATAACAAAATAAAGGCTGAAAAATGTAAAGAATGTTGCTATAAGCATTACGGCTAACATGTCTACCTTTTGCAAATCATTGGGATTATTATTCCTTCTAAGTGCTAAAAGCGAATATCTAATATGATTGAATAGCCCCATTCTGTTCACCAGGATAAAAGCATTTTTCAATCTCTTTTAAGGGATACATATTTAGAGGAAAAACTGTGCTAATATTGAAAGAAAGTTTCTTTCGAAAACAAGGTAGACTTTGAATTTATATTGAATAACAGTACAGCAAAGCCGATGTTCCAAACTCCTAAGAAAGGGTAAGTGTACATTAAGAAGGTTAGAACATTAGAAATATAATGGCTATAGGAAGCATTCGATATTTTATCTTTTATGTTGTGCAAGTGTCACACTCCACTTTGAGACAAGCATCGTCGATAGAACATTAACTGAATTGTCTACGTGTCTGTGAGGGAAAAACAGTGTCTCTTATTCCATTTGCTGTTGATTGTTCCAAGTCATTGACTTTGTCTAGACTTGTCTCAACTCTTCACCTTCGGGCTCGCCATTGGCAGGGAGGGGATTCTCTCCTTTGTATAGTTTGACGTCACCAAGGTGCAGCTACGCCCTCCTCCCCTGTAATTTTACTGCCTTTGGCGTGGCTGCCTCTACTATCTAAGGACCATCAAACCAAAGCTTGTGCCATCAGCGAGTACAATTCTTATAGAGGACCTTGACCCGAGGGAACAAGGCCAAGGGTTTTAACATTGTCTCTCCACAAACTTGTTCTTTTCTTGATCAGTCTTCTTCTTCGATTCCCCCTGCTGCATCCATACCTGCCGAGATATACATTTAAGAGACTCCATCATAGCCGTCAAATAATCATGTATCTCCTCACTGTGAGCTGCCAGGAATGAGACGCTGACGCAGAGAAGTAATATATGTGATTATAGACTTTTATTAAAGAATAAAGAGTTTGAAAAATGCCTCACTGTCCCTACTTCTAGAAGGTATTTCCCTACCTCAATCTAAACTAAGGGTCTGTCAATGTCAAGATGTCCAAAGAAAATTGTCCTGTGTCCAAAATCCTATCCTTATCCTCACATTCTAAAGTAACTCTAATGTGCAAAGGGGTGATGTCTATGGTCTTGAAAGGGGCACAAATATTCAAGTTCAAAAGAAATATAAATGTACTACAACACAAAACCTCCCAATAGATAAGCTTCACAGTTCCAGGGGATGGCTTCCCTCCCCAGTTTGCGGATCAACATTTCTCAAGATTCCTAAAGCCACAAAAAACTTCCTTGGAGGTTTCTGGTTAACAACAAAAATACTTTGGATTCAAAAACAGTTTAGATATAAGTTTCAGCTATATAGGATCCCTGGTGTACTCCCCTGCCATGTTCTTTTCCACTTCAATTTAACTTAATTCACAGTCTTTACTTTACCTGGTGTACTCCTGTGCCAGGACTTCTTTGTGTGGTCTATTTTCTACAGTTGCAAACTTTAGTTTTGGCCCGGTTTACTCTCCTGCCAAGGCTTTCAATGTGATTCACTTTACACACACACTTGCAGACTTTTACTTGACCGCTGTAGTCTCCTGCCAGGGCTTTCAGCGTGGTTCACTTTGCTAACTTGCAGACTTGTGCTTGGCAAAGGTTTACGAGATGAAGGGCTCTCTTTCTCTCCCCTCAACCTCTCGTGGGCTTTGCTCCCCTTGGGTACAGATCCCAGACTCATAACTATAATAAATGGTTTTCTAAAGGTTCACAAGGTAAGAGGTTTCCGTCTTTCGCCTTGACCTCTTCTCGGGCTTTGCCTCCCTTGGGTGTTAGTCCCAGACTCGCAAATATTATGGGTTTGCAAAGGTTCATAAGGGGAGGGGTTTCCTTCTTCCCCCTTGACCTCTCTCGGGCTGTGCCTCCCAATATAGCTCTCTATTTTTCCATTTACAATTACTTAGCGTTCATTGGTAACATTGCCGAAGAACCCTGCTGTCCCAATCGGTTTATCCAGTACACACATGCTTTCTGCAGCTGTCACACCCCCGTTAGCGGCCCCGTTAGCGAAACAACAAACACTTCAGGTTCCCAGACAGACTAGGTCCCACTTACCTATGCAGGTCTGCCGACGGCGAGTGGGCGATGGCGCTTGGCACTCTCGGAAGGACATACGTCCAGTGCGCGCGGTGCGGTCCCCTTTTCTACATTGGCGACTGCCGTGGCGGCTTGCCACCGGCCGCCCGAGGCACCGGCACCACTGGGCTCGTCACGCGATTCGCCATGTGACCAGGAAGAGACCTGGTCGGAGCAGTGAGACGCGGAGCACGCATCACGTGTCAAGCAGCTGCACGTAAAGAAACAATCCACGGTGCACAGAGCATGATCATGTGACTGAATCATGTGATCACCTTCGTATTCAAAAGGAACATACTGACTCACATTCAGCGCTTCACAGCTGGCTTCGTTAGTACTGTTTGGTGTTCTCACGGATTTTATTGCTCTTGATTATCTCGACCACGGGCTGCTTCCCGGATTCCTCTTCGCCTTCCTTTTGTACTTCTGCTTTTGTTCTGGCGACTTACTCGGATTTTGACCTCGGCCTTCCATTGGAATTGTTATTGGATTTTCCTCTGCATTTGACATTATCTCTTGGTGCTTTGACCTCGGATTGTTTACCAGACTGATTTTTGACTCTCCTGGCTCCGCCTTTGGCTCATGTTTTTTCTCCTGCATCAGGTGTTATTACCACCCAACTGGAGTGCCCTCCTGTGTAACAACTGTCGCCTACCGCCGTCGACTACTGCAGACCCCTGTCCATTCACCTCATCCTGGGTACCCTGTCACCTGCATTGGGTAAGCCTTCTGTAGTGATATTGTATTGCTCTGATTAGGATTGCTTCCATTTGTCTAACCTGGTTGCTTGCCTTACAGTGGTCAGGGGGGTCCTTCCAGCGTTGCTGGTTCCAGGCTGACGGTACTCTACACCTGTGGCCTCAAAAATTGCACGAGCAGTAATATTGCTATTTTGCTCGTGTGGTACTTGGGATCGGAGGTTTCATCTACACGACCATCAAGTCCTAACAGACTGTGAAGCCTTCTTTGGTCGTCCAGGTGATGGAACCCTCTGCCGTGGACCCCGTGGCCGCTCTAATGCAAGCCGTTACAGCCCTTAAAACAGACATGGCTGCTGCCACAACTGCCATTCACCATCGCCTGGATTCCTTACAAAGTGCCCGCCATTCACTACCAGCGGACTCCGAGTTTGGAGATCCCACACCCCCAAACCCGGGCCCTTCCATGCCCCCCACACCACCGGGTCCCGTGTTGCTACCTACCCCTTTCCCTTTAGCAGCCCCTGAGAAATATCAGGGCGATCCCAGGAAGTATCGTACATTTATCAACCAATGCAAGCTCCACTTTCTTTGTCGACCCCAGGTATTCCACGACTCAAACACCAAAGCAGCCTTTCTGCTTTCCCACCTGACATGCATAGCAGCTACCTGGGCGAATCCATTCCTGGAAAATGATCATCCGGTTCTCTATGATTTTGACCTCCTGTGAGTGAGATGGCCAAAGTATTCGATACCAAGTATAAAGCTCAGTCCCGGGATCTGGAATTACTGGATCTAGCTCAAGGTAGGCAAACCCTGATAGAATACATCACGCGGTTTAACCAGTTATCCGTAGAAACATGTTGGCCCGAGAATAAAAAAGCAGTAGTATTTTATCGGGGTTTGTGCAGTGCTATGAAGGATGCCCTCTCGGTTGTCCCATCTCTCCCGGCCTCTTATACCGACCTGGTAGATTTAGCACTTCAGGTAGACGCCCGGAGAACCGAGCGTCGGGCAGAAGCCGGCCTTTCTGTCAGTCAATCCCTTTCTTCCTCAGAAAACACCAGTGAACCCATGCAAATAGGAAGGATACGAAGCCCTATCACCCAGACCGAGCGAGAACGCAGAAGAACAGACATTGCCTGCTTCTATTGCGGTCTCAATGGGCATTATGTCAAAGAGTGTCCTCGTCGCCCAAAGAACAGGAACCCGGGTTTTCAGAAAGCTCGCCCTTGAGAACAGGGGACAAGGCGAGCTTGTTACAGAACTCCTCCGAGAACATTCCGACCTTCGGTCCTGTTAGACCTGTCATAGTCCAGGCCATATTACATCCTATCAGGGATTGTTCACATTCAGTACACATTGTCATAGATTCAGGGGCTACCGGTTGTTTCATAGATATTACGATGGCCAAGATAATGAATCTTCCATTGATAACCAAACTACACCCCGAACCAGTACAGGCCGTCGATGGCTCTTCCATCGTTTCCGGTCTGATCAAACAACAGACCGCTCCTATGGAGGTGATCATCCAGGGTACCCACAAGGAAACAATGTCCTTCGACCTTATATAAATCACAATTCGGAATTATATTGGGCATTCCATGGTTGAGGAAACATAACCCACTTAAAAACTGGGGTACAGGACAGGTTCTCTTTGAATCAGAGGTATGTCAGCACTATTGTTTGGTGGATGAGGAGGGCATTACCAACCTTGCGAGAGCTCTTGGGGCATTGGATTCTTTATCGTTAGGGGAGGACAGATCACCTGAGGTGTCACATACGGTGGGAGCCGCTTTATCTGGTGTACCCTCGATTTACCATGATTTCCACGTTGTCTACGATAAAGCATCAGCTGAGGGTTTGCCACCTCATAGGCCGTACGACTACCCCATTGATCTGGTTCCTGAGGCATCGATCCCCAAAGGCCGTATCTATTCTCTGTCACCATCAGAAGAAGCAGCTCTGAGGGAGTACATCCAACACGCCCTACACCTGGGCCATATCAGGCCCTCCTCCTCACCCGCATCCAGCCCCATCTTTTTCATCCCTAAGAAGGAGGGAGATCTTCGTCCCTGTGTCGACTACAGGCGGTTAAACTCAGTCACCATAAAAAACTGCTACCCCATCCCGCTCATCTCGACCCTCTTAGATAAACTAACCCATGCTTCCATCTACATCAAGCTAGATCTCCAGGGGGCATACAACCTGACTCGCATGCGCCGTGGGGACAAGTGCAAAACAGCATTCTGCACTTGCCAGGGATTGTTTGAATATACCGTGATGCCCTTCGGCTTATGTAACGCCCCTGCCACCTTCCAGCATTTTATAAACGATGTGTTTAGTGACATCTTGGACATTTATGCTGTGGTATATTTAGATGGTATACTAGTGTTCTCCCCTACACTTGAGGAACACATTGTTCACGTCAGGGAAGTGTTATCACAACTCAGAAAGAACGCTCTATTTTCGAAACCAGAGAAGAGTATGTTTCACACAAAAGAGGACGTATTCCTGGGGTTTTACATCTCACCCGGGGGGTTGGCGATGAACCAGTCAAAAATCCGTGCTATCACGGACTGGCCAGTACCTGTTACGCTCAAGCAACTGCAGTCCTTTTTAGGGTTTGCAAATTTTTATCAGCGTTTAATTTCCAACTTTTCCTCCATTGTTGCCCCACTAACAGCCTTGACAAGTCCTCTTGTACCCTTCGAATGGTCTAATGACCATCAGGTGGCATTCGATACTCTTAAAACCTCTTTTACCACCGCTCCGGTCCTACAACATCCGGATCCGGAGCTCCCTTTCATCGTGGAGGCGGACGCATCCTCGTTTGCATTAGGTGCAGTTTTTTCCCAGCCTTGCCCGACCACCGGTCAGCTACATCCGGTGGCTTACCATTCAAGGAAGTTCACGCCGACCGAAACACACTACACAGTCACTGAAAAGGAGCTCCTTGCCATAAAAGATGATTTTCAAGTTTGGAGATACCACCTCCTGGGAGCCAAACACCAGACAGTCGTTTACACCGATCACAAGAACCTGCAGGATCTGGCGTCACTAAAATGTGTTAACAGCAGACAGGTCCTTTGGCATCTCTTCTTTGCAGCTTATGATTTCGTGGTTAAACACAGGCCAGGGGTGGTTCATGGTAAGGCGGACGCCTTGTCCCGTTCACCAGGGGGGTATCTCTTCCACCCTTTCCAGACACACTGTTAGGCAAGGGACACGTAGTATGTGCTTGCATTCCCTCGCAATCCATGTTATCCGCCATTCGCCAATGGGTATTACACCATCCTCAGGCTCTGACTGAGTGGGATCCGGTTTTTCAGGAGGGGTTACCTTTTATGCAAGGGAAGCTGTTTTTGCCCACTAACAACACCCGTAATCAAGCACTGGATTGGACCCACAACACACTCATAAATGGTCACCCAGGGCAGCGATGCACCTTAGATCTGCTGAAACGCTGGTGCTGGTGGCCATCGATGCGGCGTGACGTGGAAGCATACGTGAATACCTGCGCAGTATGCGCCCAGTGTCAGACTCAAAGGGGCCGCACACTAGGATTATTACAACCCCTGCCCATACCTCCAAGGCCTTGGCATACGGTCTCGATGGACCTGATCACTGACTTACCTCGTACACAAGGCTACGATACAATTTGGGTTGTAGTAGATTCCTACACCAAGATGGCCCGTTTTGTGCCTTGTAAAGGTATTCCTACTGCTCCTTCCCTGGCCCGGATGTTCTTTAGGTCTGTCTTTTGTCTGTTCGGCTTTCCACAAGTTATCGTGTCAGATCGTGGCTCACAATTCACATCACGCTTTTGGTTGGCTCTTACCAAGCTCCTTGGCATCCATGCATGCTTTTCCTCTGCCTACCATCCTGAGAGTGACGGTCAGACTGAGAGGGTCAACCAGGCATTAGAACAGTACTTACGTTGTTTATCCCTTCAGTACCAATATACCTGGCTTAACTCGCTTCATCTTGCGGAGTTTGCATACAACAATGCTGTACATTCCTCTACAGGCTTTTCCCTATTCTACTCCCTTTATGGCCAACACCCACGCACTCTACCATTCCCCGATTTTGCCCCCATCAGTACTCCTGCTGCTAACGCTTGTGCCCGCGACCTGACCTCAGTCCATGCCCAGACACTCATCCATCTCCAAGAAGCGCAGGCTTCCATGAGGACGGCTGCTAACAGGAAGAGGACGGATGCCCCTGCCTATCGTGTGGGTGAGCGGGTTTGGTTGTCCAACGCCATTTGCACATATCAGGTTGCCATAAATTGCTCCCACGTTTTGTCGGCCCATATCGGGTCTCCAAGGTCCTGAACCCGGTGGCTTATCGCCTCGCTGTCCCCTCTAGCTGGAGATTGCACCCGGTTTTCCATACCTCGTTACTTAAGCCATGCCCTGATCCAACTTGCATTGTCTCTCCTCCTGCTCCTGTTTCTGTAGAGTCCCAAGATGAAATCGAGGTCAGCGCCATCCTGGGTTCCTGTCTCTTTAGGGGTCGTTTGCAGTACCTAGTAGACTGGCTGGGTTATGGTCCGGAAGACCGATCTTGGGTACCCTCTTCAGATGTTCATGCCCCGTTGTTAGTGGCCCGTTTCCATAGGGATCACCCTTCCAGCCCACGGGGTCGTGGGCCTTTGAGGGGGGGCTCTGTCACGCCCCCGTTAGCGGCCCCGTTAGCGAAACAACAAACACTTCAGGTTCCCAGACAGAGTGGGTCCCACTTACCTATGCAGGTCTGCCGACGCCGAGTGGGCGATGGCACTTGGCACTCTCGGAAGGACATGCATCCAGTGCGCCCGGTGCTGTCCCCTTTTCTACATTGGCGACTGCCGTGGTGGCTTGCCACCGGGCGCCCGAGGCACCGGCACCACTGGGCTCGTCACGCGATTCGCCACGTGACCAGGAAGGGACCTGGTCTGAGCAGTGAGACGCGGAGCACGCATCACGTGTCAAGGAGCTGCACGTAAAGAAACAATCCACGGTGCACAGAGCATGATCATGTGACTGAATCATGTGATCACCTTCGTATTCAAAAGGACCATACTGACTCACATTCACCGCTTCACAGCTGACTTCGTTAGTACTGTTGGCGTTCTCATGGATTTTGTTGCTCTTGATTATCTCGACCACGGGCTGCTTCCCGGATTCCCCTTCGCCTTCCTTTGGTACTTCTGCATTTGTTCTGACGACTTACTTTGATTTTGACCTCGGCCTTCCATTGGAATTGTTATTGGATTTTCCTCTGCATTTGACATTATCTCTTGGTGCTTTGACCTCGGATTGTTTACCGGACTGATTTTCGACTCTCCTGGCTCCGCCTTTGGCTCATGTTTTTTCTCCTGCATCAGGTGTTATTACCACCCAACTGGAGTGCCCTGCTGTGCAACAACTGTCCCCTACCGCCGTCGACTACTGCAGACCCCTGTCCATTCACCTTATCCTGGGTACCCTGTCACCTGCATTAGGTAAGCCTTCTGTAGTGATATTGTATTGCTCTGATTGGGATTGCTTCCATTTGTCAAACCTGGTTGCTTGCCTTACAGTGGTCAGGGGGGTCCTTGCGGCGTTCCTGGTTCCAGGCTGACGGTACTCTACACCTGTGACCTCAAAGATTGCACGAGCAGTAATATTGCTATTTTGCTCGTGTGGTACTTGGGGACGGAGGTTTCATCATCTACACGACCATCAAGTCCTAACAGCAGAGGACTTCAGGTATCTCACGTTAAAAACAGGGAGCAGCGTTTCAGTACTCTACATCCAGCTTGCGGACTCACCGTCCTCATTCGCCGGTTTGCACAGCTTTGGTGGCTGAGCCTCTCTCTGTGTTCCTGTGACTGAGGTGCTGCTCTCCGGTTCCCGCGGACGCCAACCAGACTCACCTTCTTCTTCTGGTGCGGTTCAAGCACAGTGAACCATTTGCTGCAGCCTTCCTACTTCTGCCTTGAGCTGGATGACTCCACAGACTTCTCCACAGTGGCTTAGCAGTCCCTCAATTGACCTTAAGCAGCTGTGTCTTCCCAGGTAGCTCTCCCTGTGTTCAGTCAGGTTCCGGCCTATTAAATCTCCCAGTACCTGTCATATGCTCGTCATATGCTCGTAACTACTAGAGCACACTATGTAGTTCTAGGCATCATGGATCTGCATTGCTCCCTTCAGCCTCCTCGTCTCAGCATTCTTATACATATGGGAATGCCTTTCTTTCTACATGATCCTGGAAGAGGTTTTTACCAGGTGTTGTGTGCATTGGGGGAACATTTACAATAAACCATACAAGCTTGAGACAAGGAGTGAATGTCCCTAAAAGGGAAAGGGGGTATGCATCTTCATCAGATGATGCCATATTATCCCCCTGAGGGTCACCTCCCCCATGTGGTCCTCTCTCATATAGCCCCCCAACCCAGGTCAGGATCAGGTAGTGGCTGCTGTCCCCTGGCCACATGGAGAGAGGCTACCAAAGAAAAAGGAGTGATGACACCATCGGATTCATCACATGACCCAATACAGTAGAAACATTTTCGTCATCAGTTTGCGCTTGAGCGTGGAGGAGCAAGGGGTATGCGCATGCAGCTTTCTGTCACCAGCTCATGTGGAGTCAGGTGATGGTCAGAGCCGGGCTGATTGTGTAATGCAAACAGGGCTAAAGGAAGGCAATGGAGCCATCCTTTTTTAAGGGTCACTTTTAGTTTAAGAATAGATAAGAGAGTTATAGCCCTGGTAAGCACTTTTGCCACTTGAAAATAAAGAGCTCTGTTACCACTTTGTGATTTGATTCAACAGAAATGTTAATGTATTTGTTTCATCCTTAAGTCAGAAATTACTAATCAATAACAATACTTGTGGCTGTTTGATGATGTCAATCTTGATTTAGCCTGATAGTTTCACTTGTCCAATCATTTGTTCATAAGTGATTTGTGGCTGAATTTCCCCTTCCTTTTAGGGAAAATGTGTTGTTCCAATTTGAGTTAGAGATAGAATGTTCAAAGCAATTTGGTTGGTAATGATCAGGAGTAAATCCATTGAGTACTGATTGTGTGTCCTTTTTGTTTTACTTGAGGATAGCGTGATGCTTAGTAGTTGCAATTATGTTGGTCCCAGTTCCCGCACATGGATGTTTGAGAATAGCGTAATGCTTAGTAATTGCAATTTTGTTAGTCCCAGTTGCCTCACTGGGGCATTTTGTTTCCCTTTGTATTAGTTCCAATTTCCTCACTGGGATATTCTATTTTCCATTTGAAGATAGCGTGGTACTCGGTAGTTACAATTTTGTTAGTCCCAGTTGCCTCACTGGGACATTTCGTTTCCCTTTGTGTTGATCCCAGTTTCCTCACTGGGATATTTTGATTCCTGACACGTGTTTCCCCGTCCTTTTGGGGACGGTTCCACAGGGGAGGGGATTAGGTTTCCCTGTTGATTTTATGCTGAGTGCTTATTTTTGTTGTTGTACAAATTACTGTTCCAAATATCTGTTGAGAAAGGAAAGTTTTGGTTGTAATGTATGGGATTACGTACAGCTTTTTCAAAGCATTCACTTTTGTGTCATGAATTACAGCGTGGTCCAAATATATCTAAGTTCGTACTTACTGATGGTATGATATGAGGCTTTACGTAAGCAGTCTTCTCGTCTTGATTTTGTAGAAAAGGTTATTTTTGCCGTGGATGGTAGTTGTCCTAAGAGAAAAAAGTACGCTGCCATCAATATGGGCATTTTAATGAAAAATAGTTAACTACATTTTGTTCTGAGAAGACAAAGTGCGCCGTCATCAATGTGGGCATTTTACTAAGAAATGGTTAACTCCATTGTGGTCTGACCCCTCAATTATTCTACGTGCTCGAATTGAGTATATTATCACTTTTAGTTTAACAATTCGCTCCTTTAGGAGGCCGTTGAGCATTCACAATATCTGTTCACTTGTGGGTGGTAAGCAGAGGGAAATGTGTGCTTAATACTCAATAGGATAGTGATCTGCTCAAATAATTCATATACAAAATGTGGTCCATTGTGAGACCTGAGCACACTTCAAACACTCCACACCTTGGAAATGCCTCACATACAAGGAACTTTACTGCACATGTGGCATCATGATTTGTGTATGGGCCTGCTTCAATCCATTGGGAAAAAGGACATACAACTACTAGCATATATCTATAGCCATTACAAATTTGGAGCATATCTATATAGTCAATATGCAAATGCTGAAATGATCCAGTAGGACGGGGTATTGCTACTCTCACTGTTCGCAAAGTCTGACCTGATGTAAATTATTGCCACGTAATATAATTTATTACAAATTCTGCAACATGTTCCACTAAGTTTGGGATTAACCACTCCATCGAAATCAACACTGCAAGACACACCCTCAATGTGATGTAATTAATCTAGTGATACTTTAAGCAGCCCTAAGGGCATAACTGGCTTCCCAGTGCTCTCCTGCCGTCGCATTGCATCTGTGGGGCACAATGAGCACCCCCTTTGTTTCCATAATTATTGCTCCTCTGGTGGCACCCTCCATTGCAGTTCAATTATTTGTGGTATGGGCAATGTATTGAAACCCTCATTCATTACCATGTTGTGTCCACGTTGTGTGAAACCTGAAGGTACTCTCACCTCTACTCCCCAGGGATCTTCTGTTCAGGTGGCTAGAGAAGGGCCATCGCTTTCGGATCCCAACCCTGGGGTGGACAAGTAATGGAGTGGATTGTTTTTGGGAATTGGGGGGATTGGAGAGAGGGTGCCTAAAGGCAAGACATGGTATTCCCCCTTTCCTAATTTTGACCTACCCTCATCTCCTTTAGCCTTTATGGGCAATTGCCAATCTCATCCTATCTTTTTCTGTAGTTTTCCTTTAAGTACTGGGAAGAAGAAGAAACAACTAGGAGTAGTGCAAAGTTCCTATTATAAACACCACACTGGTATTGGGACAAAGAAGAGTGGTCTGGTGGCATGTAGTAGCAAAGATCAGGCATGTCACACTAATAGGCTTAAACAGGGTCATGCAATTGAGTATACCTCGTTTCACCTGCAGCCTTTTAGTAGTAGGGAGCAGTACAAAAGGTGAAAATCAGAAGCACATGTGAGATGCAGATGCAGTCGCAGAAGGAACAGAGAAAGTTGCTGTGCTGAGAAGCGAGAAGCCAAAACGCTGAGATGCCGACTGAGATCCTGAAAGTCTTGCAGAGGTAACTGTGCAGGACAGGGAACCCTTGTGAGGGAAGGCGTACAGCAGGCGCTGCCAAGGAGCAGAGGTGAAGCCAAGCACGAAGGTCGGCAAATGAGCAATGGAGCACCCAGTGAAATGGTGAGTTACTGTTCCTGCTTGGGGAGAAGCCACCGAATGGAGCTGCAGAGACCCGGTAAGTGTCGGGAGACACTAGGAATACCAGAGCGCTCCCAGGGACCATGGAAATTGTAACGGCCCACGAAAGGAATACAAATGAACATTTTATGAATACCGAACTAAGTGAATGGTGTTATTTAACACAAGCACAACTTAAAACTTCTTTTATTGAATATTGAACCAAATGAAAGGTGTTGCACAACTTAAAATCCCCTTTATTGAATACTGAACCAAATGAAAGGTGTTGCACGACTTAAAACTGCAAACTGCATGTATTCAATACCAAGCCAAATGAAAAGTGCTGCACAACTTAAAACTGCCTTTTTTGAACATCGAACCAAATGAAAGGTGCTGCACAACTTAAACCACATTTATTGAATACCAAACTAAATGAAAGGTGGTATTCAAGTCGGCACAGCGCACCATTGCATTTACTGAATATTGGGCGACAGGAAAGTCGTGGTTTGAGTGAAACCAAGTGAATGCTCCAATTCTAAAGAATTGAATGAAAGGAAAAATGTTACTTGTTCAGATTATGAAATGCTAAAGACTGCATAAACATTCTGGGACAATCAAGTGTATCAAGTAACTCACTGCCAAAAAAACACCTTAAGAATAATGCGTAAGACTCATAAAGACATTCAAGAGTTGTCCTGAATATTACAGAACAACGGAAAACTTATGGTTATGTAACCTGGGATGGGTGGATTGTGTGGTCTGACAACTGCGCTTAGACCAGGAAGGTTCACAAACACTGACATTGTCAATATCAAGAGTCAAATTATAGACAAGGCATCTGGTTGTTGGTTGTGTGACCTGTAGTGGATGGGCCATGTGGTCTGACAACTGCGCCTAGACCAGAAACCACTAAATATTAGAACAGCAGCAAATTAGTGTGTATCCTTGGTGAAGCTAACCAAAGGAAGGGTCAAGAGGACAGTGTATTCTTTTGTAAACTTGTGAACAGAAGAAAAAATTCAATTGCTCAGTACAAATCTTGGGGAAAGGAACCCTGAGAACTGAAGAGTGTTTATCTTGGGGAAGGGAATACCAAGATCACAGTGTTGTATGAACTTGCTTACATTGGAACTTGGGGAAGGGAAACCCAAGACCCTCATTCTGATACCTGTGAATCTACAGAAGGTATCTTCACAATGTGCCAACCTGTTTGAAACAAAGTCACATTGGAACTGTATTGAACCAGAACACTTATATTTGGTTGAGAACATTTCCCCACTAGATTGTGTTGTAGTTGTGAGGACAAGCAAAGGTTTTTACACAGACAGACTTTTGATTTGGACTTGTAAACACAGACTTTCCTTAGATTTATTTAGGTTGGGGAAATCCCACCATTGCCTAGGGTTAGTTAGGCGTTACACCATCCTGAACATTCATTAAGTTTTGTTAAGAAATATGCATCTGTTGTCTGTGTCATTTCTCTTGAAACCATGCCTGTCTCACAACGTGTATATTTGCTCGGTGCAGTCACAATATCAAATATTTCAGAATAACATGCTGCTCTTTTTGCTTCTTGATCAGCTGCCTCATTGCTGCGAGAAATTAAATCTTTACCCCTGGTTTTCACTGCACATTTCACCACAATGATGGCCGATGGGAGATGGAGTGCGCCTATGAGCCTGTCCAATAGCAGTGCATGCTGCACTGGCATGCTCTCTGCGTGCAGTAAGCCGCACCTCTTCCAACGTGGCAGTCCTGCGTGTACTGTTGGCATCATGTAGGGTGGAGTCAAAATACACAGTTACCACCTCATCTTTATGCGTCTCAATTGCTAAAATTTGGCGCTACCAATTCTGCTGTCTGGGCAGAGAAAATGCGCTGGCAATCTCACACTTATCACTGTTTCAAATCTGTTGCTTTCACTACTTCAGTGCCACTGTGCCTTTTGCCCATCTCCTGGTCCACTGACGATGACCCATCAATGAAGAGAATTATCCCACCTCCTAGGGCATTTTCCTTGACAATGGTATTTTGTCATAGTATTTAGTATTCTTTGTGCAGTCATGCACGTTGTCTACTTTTTTTACTGGTACTGCTATAAATTTGGCTGGGTTGACTATTCTGCATTTAACAATTTTGATGGTATAATGACAATTACCAGACACTCTGTGTGTGGTCAATGTGTCTTAGGGCTTTTTAAGAATTGCGTATAGAGCATATTCAACATATAATGCAACTGTGCATCCCATGGTGATAGTGGCAGATTTATCTATTGCGAAGGCTGCTGCCGCCAATGCTTGTTCACATGGGTATTGTCCTCTCATGACTGGATCTAACATCCCACTGTTGAATGCTAATGGCTCATGTTCCATGGTAGTTTTCTGGGCAGGGACAGCTGTCATCACTACTCCATTTGAATAGAACAATAAAAATAATGATTCATTGTAATCAGGAATTCCTAACACGGGAGCTGTGCTCATTGTTAATTTCAGTTCATCAAAGGCATCTATCATCTTGCCTGTCCAGGCTATGTCACTGTTCTCTTTCTGCGCCTCTTTTAGTTCTTTTAAAAGGGGTCTTAAATATGTACTATAATCAAATAATTGCAAAGGCCTAGAAATTGCTATAACCCTTTCACTGGTTGTGGCCTGTGTCTTCATTATTGCTTTTGCTCTTTCAGGTGTCACCTTCCTCCCTTCCTGTATTTTAACTGACCTATACACAGGACATCTTCTTGCTAATATTGTATTTTCTCTTTGTCAACCTGTACCCCTTTTCTGCCAGTACTGTCATCAGCTTTATTTTTGTCTCTCCTGCACTCTTCCTCTGTCATGCTGCACACTAGGATGTTGTCTACATATTGTATCACTGTGCTGTCAAGTTGTATGTTTCCCAAGTCCATCTGCAGCAAGCACCCAGTTGAAGACCAAGGGTGATTTGCAGTGCCCCTAGAGTGGTAATAATAATGCTAATAACAATGCTAATAATGCTAATAATAATAATAATAATAATAATAAATAAGTATGTTTCAGTTTTACCCTGCAGTAAGTAAACCATGTCAAATATTGACACTCTTAATGGAGTGGAAATGAAAGGAAATCATTCTTTAAATCAATGACTGTGAAATATTTAGCTTTGGATGGGATATTGCACAATATTGTGGCTGGGTCTGAGACCAATGGGAACTCTGCTTTTTCAGGGGGTGTAAATCCTGGATAAATCTCCACGATCCCCTTGTCGTTTTCTTCACTGGCTGCACAGCCATGTTACATGGGGATTCAGATGGTACTACTATCCCTTGCCGCATTAAGGCAGCAATGGTGTCATATAAACCTTTGTCAGCTTCTTTTGACATGGGGTATTGTCTTTCCATAGTAAAATAGTTCCTTGTTTCAATTTATTTTTGACTGCCCCACTCCTTTTAACAGACCAACATCGTATGGACTGGTGGTCCACAAGGTGCTTGCTACATGTGTCAAATCTACTTGGAGAAAAGTCAGAACCTGTTTTACTAGTGACATTCTCTGGGGTATCTCCCTTTTTTAAATTTGTAGCTAATATGTAATACTAATGTTGAATATTACTTCGTCATCTGAGAAAATTAAGTCTTCATCTGTTGTCAGTCAATCAATGCCCTTCATCAAGAGCTATCACTGTCCTCCAGTTTACCCCTTCCTCATCAACTCTGTGCAGAATTGCTCTGTCCTCCCTCACTATTGCTGCTTCTAGCTCTATTGTAATTATCTACCCTTCCTCCACGTCCATGGGTACTTCTGGTTGAAACAAAGATTCTGTGCGTAGCCTCAATAGTCTGTCTTATATTCTTGCAAGTGATACTAACTACATGCGTACCCTGTAAAGGAATACTTCTGGGCTAATGGCACGCTCCTTTGTGCTTCCTGGCCATAGAATGCTCTTATTAATTTTTGAGCATTTACATAATGAATCCCTGGGGTAGAGCATATTATCCCCATGTCCACAAATGATATCATCAGGTTTAATTTGCTCATAAAGTTTCTCCTCAATATGTAACCTGGTGTCTTGCGAGAGTACAATAGTGGCATGGACATGTCAAGTTCTACAATAGTTATAGGTAAGGTGTCTGTAAAAGGAACCATAGTTGTCACCCCAGAAAATCCTTGTGCATTTATGGTGATGCCTGGCATTGGTAATTTCTCTTCGCTAACACAGTATCGAGTCTCCCCTGTATCTACAAGGAAGGAAAATGTTTTGTCACCTATGGTTACCCCGACTCTCGGTTCCTCTTGTGGGTCTGGTGTAACTGATAGGAGGGAACACATCAAGACTTTCTCTGGGCTGTCCTATTGTGGGTATAAGTGCAGTCCTGTGCCAGTGAAAGGATTCCCACCCAGTACTGTCACACAACCTATTCTAGGTGTGGGTGCTTGTGGCAATATGTCTGCGTTCCATAGTGTCACTGCATTCTGTTGTGTCAGTGCTTGTGTCTCCAGCGTGGCCTGCTGTATCTGCACTGGGGCTCACTCTGTTTGCATTGGTGCTTGTTGCATTTGGTTTGGCATCCCTTGCTGCTTGAGTTGTATTTGTGGCGCTTGTGCCTGATAATGTGTGTGATCTTGGTCCTAGTATTCAGTTGGCACTATATGGTAGGGGGTATACTATCCCCCTCTTGGATCTGCTGCTTGCCAGTTCTGTTGCAACCTGTCCCCAATTTCTACATATGCATGAAATGTGCCACACCTTCCTGCATGTCCAACATTGCTATGTCTGCCCTCCAAATCTAGGTGACCATCCATTAAACCCTCCTCCTTGTGGAGCCTGAAATCCAAACCCTCTACCTCTGGGCACAAACCCTTGCACCCATGGAAAATAGTTATATTCTCCTCTTTCTTCCAAATTCCCATTAGCTGCAGGCTGTACCAGCTGTACTCCTTGTGCATAGCTTCGCTTCCATCCCTACAATCTTTTTCAATTGTCTTTGCACTCCCTCTGGAAGTCCTGGTCATGAAAGATAATAAAATGTAGTCATGTTTTGTCCCACAGTTCTCTGGTTTCTAACAGTCATTTCTCTTGAATGTCCTGAATGCAAGCTTTTGGATCCTCGTCCTCTCTTATTTTATGAGCTAAGATTGCACTCATATCTGGCGAATCTGGGTACAGAATTGTGATCAGTCGTGGTTGGTGTTCTGTGCTGTCACTTCAGGGTATCCCGCCTGCTTCCAAATGTCATATGACTGCTCCCCCAATATAGCAGCAAGCAGGATTTTTATATCACCTACCGCTAAAGGCATTCCCGCTGACATTCCCTCTAATTCATAGATCCATTTACCTGCCCCTGATGTCAGTAATGGCAATTTAGAAATTACATTATTTTTGTCCATATGTGGCCACATAATATATTGGGGCAATCCTCCCCCTTTCTCTACTAGAGGGAACTGTATAAACCCAGTGCCCTGTACAAGTGCAGCCGTATCCTTTGTCTTCGGTACCGCATGCATCTGTCATACTAATTCTCTTTCGCCCTGGTAGTACATTCCCTGGAGTCGTTCTAGTGGGTTGTGGGCTCAGCACTTTACTCTCTTACCTCAGATCTTGTAAATATCTCTCTATGGGAAGCTCAAATTGTAAACGTATACTCTGATGCCTCCGGTTTGAACGGGATCACCTTTTATTTTATGATTAATTGACCTCTCGATAGTTTTCTCACTTTTTCTCTGGTGATTGTGCTGCTGTTTACATTTTGTATCCTGCCCTCCCGTTTATATTTTATGTTTTATATCTTTGTGATTGTTTGTCTGTATGCGCCATCATGCCTACGGGTCCATTGTGTGCGGTACAAATGTAATAAAGTAAAGTATATTTCTCAACCTATTCCCATACAGTGTCCTCTCTTTTAGACTGTTTGATTACTTTTTCGGTCATCTGGAATATTCAACGGGCTTGTGCGCCCTCCTCCTTTCCATCTTCCTCTTTCTCTTCTTCCTCAAACATAGTGTCATCACACTCCCCATTTTCATCATCTTCCCTGCCTTCAAAATCTAATCTCCTCGGGGGGCTTGTTCTATATGTTCCACTCATCACTTCCTCCAATACATTCCTTGTCTGATTTTGCAGAGACCCTCTCCTGCTCCCCTGTATGCTGCTAGTTTTATCCCTCTTGCTCCTGTATAAATTACCAAACCTCCTTCGTATGGCTTCTCCCTCTTCTTCATCTGGAAGAGTATGTTTTTAACTATCTCATCCACTTCCTTTCTCTTCCTCTCTATTCTGGCACCCTATCTCTCTCTCTGTCTGGGAATGTATGTCCTCTAATAACCTCATCAATTTCCTTTTGTCACCTTTCCTTACTTCTTTCCATCTCTCAATGTCTCTCTCTCTTCCTCTCTTCCTTTTTTCCTTCCTCTTTCACTTTCTGCGTCTCTCTGTCTCTCCCTTTCTCTTTCTTCTTCTCTCTGTCTGCCTCTCACTTTTCTCTTACTCTTTCTTCTTCATCCTGTTTTTCTTTCTCTAACTTCCCTTTCTCTTTCTATAAAATTTTCTGTGCCCTTTCTGTCCAATTTGAGCATTATTTGTCCTCCTACCCACTCATTTGGCATGATCGCCGTCTCATCTCTGTCGTCCTGCCTGCCTCTTTCTCTCTAAACCTCCTCCTCGGCTTCTGTCAATTTTGCCTGCAACTCCCGGCGCTCGTCATATTCCATGTGTGTGAACATTGGTCTTTGCTTACCTGTTTTCTTGTCTACTTATAGTGTTTTGTTCTGTGGAGGAGGGGGCAGAGCCATGGGTGCTGTGCCCTCCTCGTCATGCTAATTGAGCATCCATTCCTTCACGGGTGGCTCCTCTATCTCCTCACCATACATTTTCCACAGATCCAGAATGGCTAGCCAACACTGCAACTGCTTTCCCTTGTATGCAGCATGTAAATATGTAGACATGTGTTGCAGTACTGATTTGGAGTGTGCGCCCTCATGCAGCCAAGTCATTAAAAATGTTGACCGCAGTGCCCTTCTCCAACTGAGCGTGATACTTAAGTATTTTATCCTTATATCGGGGCAGTGTTTTACATAGGTGAATAATGGGAGTGTCTCCCATGGTAATAAGTCACAATGTAACTTACTAATACCACATTTTTATTTCAACTCTCGCTCACCCTCTTTTTACCTCCCTTTCACACTCTTCCCCAACAATACTTCTCTTACTCCCAATAATTCTGTGCCTTTTTTTCTAAGACCATGCTTCCTGTATCACCCAATAGTATCAAGTGGCACCACAAACACCTCACGCTCCAACAGCCCCACCTCGCTGTGCCCTCCAAACCCTCTGATTAACACCACAACAACACTCACACCCTGAGAAGCTCCACCTCACTGCTCTCACTCAGGACCAGACTCCTTGGTCCACACCACAACTTCACGTCCTCCACAATATATTGCAATATACACAAAACATCCACTTTTCACAAAACCTGTCTAATAACATAAGGCTGGTGCCAACAATTAGCAATTACTACACAAGTACTATACAAATAATTACACTATGCTGTCTTACCGACTCCTGGTGAAGTAAGTATTTTTCTCTTATTATTATTACCCCATAACGAGGTGTACTACATAGTCTTTCCTGATCCTTATCAGAAGCCATCTCCTTATTCTTCAATCTTCTTACTTCATCATAATCCCTCAATATACAAAAAATTCCCTCCCCTGTTTTTGAAGGCCTATGTCATACTTACGTTCGTGGATCTGCTGAGAGTCTTCGGTATTGAGTCTCCCCCAATCGCCAGTCGCCCATCGCCCTATGGGGCATCCTGTGGGTACTGGACAGGAATTTTCTCGACCTCTCTCTGTTCACGCGTTTCTGTGTTGGTGTGCTAGATTCACATATTGTTTGTCTTGCATTTGGCATATATATTGCTATGTTAGTGTTCTTCATGCCTCTATGATTGCAATGTTAATATTCCTCACATAAAAATGCATATATGACTTAGTGTGTTTTCTTCATGTCCAGTGCATATGTGCTTTGTGTATAATGGATGCATATTGTATTTTTTTATTTTTTGTTTTTACTTGTGCCATTGTCAGTTTAAATTGTGTTCATATCCTGTTGTACCTGTCCGGGATATGGGCTGTATGGGTGTCTCACTTTAGGAGAACCATCTCCGGTTCCGTTCCGGAAGCACCTCAAAACCTTCATCTTTGCCTCTGCTTTCTCCCCCCTTCTCCCCTGGTGAATTCCTGGCAGAAACTGCACTTGTTACTTGGCCCCCTTTCTGATTCTCGGGCCCTGCCAGTTGCCCTCCTGCACTGCCTCCCTGGCACCCCCTGCACCGGGGGACAGTTTTCTGTATCCATACAGTCCCCCTACCAGCACTTATATCTGCACTTACCTTGCACTTGCCACCAGTGGCCGTTTTTATTTATCTTATTTATTCAACTATCCCATGTACTACACTTTCCCCTCTCCCTTCCCCCACACACTTTTCCCTTTTCCCCTCCCCTGCACTTGCGCGATCTGAATGACACCTGGTCTAGTAGGATTGTTGTTCTGTCTTCCCCTTTGTTCCCCCTCCCTTGCCTCGTCGCGCCTTGAAACACTTGTGTATAGGCGCGTTATAAATGCCATATCATATCATATCAGTGAGTAACGATTTTCACCTGTGCATTATTGGGCCAGCAGAGGGGCAGAAGCTATGGATGACGTATTCATCTGCCAACAATTCCCAGTTTTCACAATAACAGTATATCATCCTTTTTCACAATCGTACTATATTCCCGGTTTGACAATCCCAAGTGAACTCCTAGTTTGGTAACCCAGTATATTCCCAAACCATACCATTCAAGTACATGTGTCATTTATTATAGCTTGACACTGATCTTCAAGTACCAATGCTGCATAGGACAGCAGGAACATCAGACCCAAGTGTTCAGTCCTGTCCCCCGGCCGATGCGTAGGCGGGAAACAGGAGATGAGGGCCTTGGGCTCCAAGGCCCCGCTGCGCAGCTCCAGCAGGAGCAGTGAGGACACGGACACAGAGGTGTTGCTGTCCTGCCCTGGAACTGCCCACGCGGAGTGGGGGCGGGGGTTTTTATTCATGATGCCTTACGTCACCGCGTAGCGGGACGTAAGGCGGATATAACGTTCCTCCTTTTTTCCCAACAAAACATTAACAAACAATAGTGCTTTTAACAAATGATTTGAAACAGAGAGTTCAGTAGCCTCGCGGGCTGGTCTTTTACCACTCATAGGGCCTCATTACGACCCTGGCGTTAAGGGTTTAACGGCGCTGTAAAAGGTGTCGGCGCCGTTAAACCCTTAACGCTTCATTACGAGGTCCCTTTGCGGGACCCGACCTTAACGGCTGGTTTTTCCAGCCGTTAAAGTAGGGACCCACAAAGGGACTTTGGTGCTAATAACGGTACCGCAATTTGCGGTACCATTATTAGCGCCTTCCCCATTCCCATTGAGCCCTATGGGGCAAAAATGGGAATGGGGAAGGGCCATGGTGGCATGGGGAATTACCACCCCACCAACCTCGGAATGGGGTGGTAATTCCCCATTCCGCCATGGCGAACACCGGCATGGACCATGGTGCTAATAGCACCATGGTACTCTGCCTGGGTCGTAATGAGGCCCATAGTCTTTGAGTCTAACAGGGGGTCTGTGCACAGTTCTTAGGGCATACCGTCCACCCCAGGGTGCTATCCCCTGACTCCGACTGGGTTGCTCACCTTTGTTGTTCGCCTCGTCCACCTCTGGTTCGCTCAGCGGCTCTTCCACTCTGCCGTCCTTGCGTGCGTCATCTTCCTGATGGTAGCGCTCCTCTTCATTTTGCGGGTCTTCTTCTTCCTCTGGTCACGGCTCGCCGTCAGTCCACAGGTCTCTCGATACTGCCTTGAACCAAGACACGTTTCTTGTGACTTGTCTTTGTCCCTTCTTAGCTGTTATCATGGTTCTGTGTCTTTGGGTTATGGTCCATTGGACGGAGTCGTACTGGGTGTCCAACTTTGACTTGGATGGGTTTCTCACCATTACTACCTGGTCACCGACTCGGTGATGGGACCTCCTGGCATTTCTCTTGCTGCTCATGTGTTTGTTCGCCACGGTCCTCCTTTGTTCCATGCGTGCCCTGTTATACGTGTCCGTACCCCTGCCCGGGTGGTGTGGGATGGACGAGTTGATTATCGTTCCGTACATAATGTCTGCCGGTGGTATCCCCGTTGTGCTGTGGGGTGTTACTCTGTAATTCCTCAGGAATCTGTACAAGTTCACTCTCCAGGGGCTTGAGTTGATGCGAGACAGGCGCAGAAATGTGTTGATTGTTTGCATAAATCGTTCCACGTCGCCGTTGGCCTGTGGCCATCTAGGCATTATGTGGTGGTAGTGAATGTTGAGATCGTTGAGGTACTTCTTGAATTCCTCTCCTTGGAACGGTGGGCCATTGTCACTCCGAATCCGCCTTGGAAGGCCATGAGTGGCGAACATTTTCTCTGTTGCGGGTATGACCACCTCTGCTGCCGTGGAGGTTACGATTTCAACCTCAAGGTACCTGGAGTGGTCGTCGATCGCCACTAGTAGGTACGTGCCCTCCTGTATCTTGCAGAACTCCACGCTGATGGTGTCCCATCTCGGGGACCCCCGCTCAGCCGACAGTATGGGCTCGGGATTGGGTGGAGCCCCCGTTATTTGGCAAGGGAGGCATGTTGTGATGAGTTGCTCCACTTTTTCATTGATGTGTGGGAACCAGACACAGTGTCTGATCCGGGCCTTGGTTCTTACCATTCCCTGGTGACCTTTGTGCGCCAATGCCATGACTCTGTCCTGCATGCTTGGGGGGATGACGATTCGGGTCCCTCTTAGAATGAGCCCTTCCTCTGTGATTGATAGATCTTGTCTTACTGTGAAGGTGCCAGCGAGGAATTCTTTTGCTTCAACCGTTCGATTGTGAATATTCCGTAGGAAAGATTTCCATTCACCAGAGATGATTGTGTCTTTTACTAGGTCACAGCATGGGTCGGCTTGCGTGGCTTCTACAATGTCTTCAATGCTGATGGCTCTTGGTTTCATTGTGTGAACCACCTGACAGATGTGTTCTTCCGTTTCTTCCACCACGTGTATCTCCCCCCGGCGTGGCCACTCTTGAGTGCCTGGACAGGAAATCTGCTGGGTTTCCGCTGCCTGGCTGGTATGCCAGCTCAAAGTCATATTGTTGTAGGTGTAGTAGCCACTTTCCGATCCTGGCTGGGGGGTGTGATGACGAGCCAGTGAAGATGGGGAGGAGTGGTTTATGGTCCATCTACGCCTTCAACTTTCGGCCGTACAGGTATAGATGAAAATGGCGACAGCCCCACAGCACTGCGATCGCTTCCTTTTCAATATGGGGGTACCGTTGCTCCGTCGGTGTCAGGGCGCGGGAGGCATATGCGATCGGCATTGACTCTTCTGTGTTGGCCACTTTTAGGAGGATAGTTCCTAGACCCACTGGGCTGGCGTCAACATACAGTTCTTTCGATAATGTGGGATCGTAATACGCCATGGTGGTGTCTGCCGAGAGTGACGCCTTGATTTGTTCAAACGCTTCTTGGCAGGTGGCGCTCCAAACCCATTTCGTGCTGGCCTTCGTGAGTTCTCTAAGGGGTTCCGATAGTGTGGCCAGGTTGGGGATGAACCTTCCGCAGTAGGTTGCCATTCCTAGAAAACTGCGTACCTCCGTTGGTGTGGTGGGGGGCGAGGCAGCCCGGATGTACGCTACTTTTTGACGATCTGCCGAGATGCCTGCGCTGTTGAAAGTATATCCAAAGAATGAGATATTTTCCTTTAGGAACTCACACTTGTCCTTGTGGATTGTTAGCCCTGCACCCTCTAGCCTGCTGAGTAGCGTGAGGAGCCGTCGTACGTGCTCTACCTTGCTCTCTGCGTGGATGAGAATATCATTGCTGACGTTGAGTACCCCGGGATGCCGCGTATCACCTCCTGGATAGTTGCTGAAATACTTCGGCCGCAGAGGAGATTCTGAAGCTGAGCCACTTGTATCTGCATAGGCCTATGTGGGTGGAGAACGTTGTGATGTACCTGGAATCCTGGTGGAGTTTCAGTTGGTGATATCTGGCATTGAGGTCGACTTTGGAGAAGATTTTGGATCCTGTGAGGTCTGCTACTATTTCATCGAGGGTTGGGGTGATGTGTCGCTCCCGTTTTATCGCCGCGTTGGGGAGGCGCATGTCAATGCATATCCTCAGTTTTCCAGGTTGTTTGGGTTTCTTGGTGATGACCATGGGCAACACCCACGGTGTTGGTCCAGTCACTTCTTCAATGATGCCCGCTTTTTCGAGTGCCCGGAGCTCTTTCTCCACCTGGTTTCGTATGTGGAATGGCGTTCTTCGGTGTCGCACTGCTCGTGGTTGGACGGGCTCATTGATATGAAGCTTGATGGACTTTCCTTTGAGGCATCCAATCCCCTTGAGGAGTTTCGGGTACTTTCCTAGAATGCTGTCGATGTCTTGTGACTTGGTCACCTCACATATGAAACTTATGAGTCCCAGATCCTCTGCCGCGTCTCCACTCAGTAGGCACTCAATTACTGTGTTCACTAGGTTGATTTTGGACTGCAGTGATTTATCACCCTTGCTGAGTGTGGTCCGGAATCTTCCTACTATGAGGAGTGGAGTTTTGCACCCATACGCAAACAATAGTGTGTCTGTTGTTTTCAGGACTGGTAAGGGCCGTAGTCTTCTGAATGCAGTTAGTGGCATGACGTTGACGGATGCCCCAGTGTCTATGGTCCTTTGTGTATCTTGTCCTTGGATTGCTACTTGGCATTTCCGTCTTCTCAGTTTCCTTTTAGGTGTCATGTCCCCGTAGTTTAGTGCTGAAATCACTTTCTTTCCTTTTTTCCATTGGTCGTTTGCCGCTTCTTGCTGGGTGTGTGTCACATAGTCCCCTTCCTCCTCAGTCGACGAATTGGCGGTCTTGACTCGGCGAGCACTGGTTTGTTTCTTCTTCTTTCCCAAGGTTTTGTCTTGGGGTGTTTGGGGTTGTTGTGGCAGCCCCAATGACCTGCATACCTTTGCGTAATGGTCTTTTCTGCCACATGCGCCGCATGTGGTACCTTGGGCCGGGCAGTTGCGTCTTCCGTGGCAAGGTCCTCCGCACCACCCACATTCTGTGGGTCCCTGGATTTTTTGTTGCCATCTGGGGTGCGTGCTGTTTCTGCTGGCTTCGTCCCTCATGTATTGGCAGTTCGTGATTTGGGCCACAGTCACCATCGAAAGTGCCGGCTGGAGTTTCTGCAGGGCCGTGCCCATGTGTGCTACTCCGGCATGTGCCAATTCCCTCTGGCGGCGAAGTTCCAGGATTCTGGTCAGAGATATGCCTTTTTCGCTTAGCACCATTCTCCTTAGCTTCTCGGAGTGTATGCCATTGATAATCTGGCGTCGGATCTCCTTTTCAATGTCGGCGAATTCACATGAGATTGCGAGTTTCCGGAGCCTGGTGTGATAGGCATCCAGTGTCTCTTCCTCCAGCTGGATGGTGGTGCAGAAGATGAACGTTTCATAGTCTGGATTCAGCTGGGGCATGAAGTGGGCCGTCAGAGCATCCTTGGTTTGTTGGTAGACCTCGAGGCCATCTGTTATCGCCAGTGAGTTGAATATGCGTAGAACCTCATCCCCGACATTCAGTAGGAGGTGCGACCTCATTTTTCTAGACATGGTAATGTCTTTGCAATCCATTTCGAATTTCTGTATCCACAGCTGCCACCGAGGACCAACCGAGGATGGGTCGGTGTATGGGTCGAAAGGGCTGAGTGCGATCGTTGTCCCTCCTTGCTGGCGTGTGTGGCGTGGATGGTAATAAGTTGGCAGCCATTCTTGAGGGCGTGCTGGGCGTGGGCATGGATGTGCCAGTTGCCATGGTGCGTTGATCTGGTGCCTGTCTGTATGCATGTGATGCGATCCCCTCTCACCTTGGGAATGTCATGTATCAGCGTGTTGGACACGAGGCTTGCACTTGTCTCCCCTAATCACCACCTGGTGGGCCCAGAGATGACTGTCCATCGGTATTGGGCCTCCCGGTGCTGAGGTAGTGGTAGTTGTGGGAAGAACTGGAGTGATCCAACGTTGCTTTCTTGGTGTTTGGAGAAACTAAAAAAAAATATATTTTTTTTCTCTTGGTGGGGGTTGGGCCCCCCACCGTGATTCCAAAAATGTCGCCCTTGCCTAGGGCTGTATTAGGTGGCGTCGGTGTGCCGTTCTTACTGCTTCCCTCGTCGCCAGTGTTAAGTCCTGTGCCCTGGCCGATGCCTTGGCGGGAAACAGGAGATGAGGGCCTCTGGCTCCAAGGCCCCGCTGCGCAGCTCCAGCAGGAGCAGTGGGGACACGGACACAGAGGTGTTGCTGTCCTGCCCCGGAACTGCCCTCGTGGAGCGGGGGCGGGGTTTTTATTCAAGACGCCTTACATCACCGCGTAGCGGGACGTAAGGCGGATATAACACCAAGTAGGCTACTTCCACCCCTCCATAATCGCCAACTCAATCTAAGGAGGGAGCACACTGCAATCCGGGATGGGCACTCCACATGTCCCTGTCCTCTCCTGAAGTCAAGCAGCATCTTTCAGGGACTACACACACAGCTTTGTGGACCTGCAGGTACTCCCCTTAAAAACTGAAGGGCCCCAGAAAGAACATAAGAGATCAGCGGAGGAGACGAGACCGCTAATCTTTCATGTTGCAACATACGCTCTAGGGTGCATGTAAAAGCGGAAGCTAAAGAAGTTTGGGAGGGAATGCCATACCAGATTCACATTCTTTAATGGTGCATCGGTGGCAAATTTTAGAAAGGAATTGGCGTGTTCACCCAGTACACAATATGTTTTCACATGGCCTGGGGTGCTACTGCTGGATCAAGCTGCCCTGAGGGGTATCACAAGTGTGGGCTACATGGTTGTTGCACTCATAAGCTTATATGTCTTTGAGCTAGCATCCATAGATGTGCTTTAGTAATATGACTATGCATGGTATTAGTCATTGCTAATATACACAATCAATACCTTTTTAATATTACATTAGTAACAGCGGTTAAAACAGTTATCTTCTTGTGCTCATAGTATTTCAATGCCTATTGTAATCGTTACCAAAGTTGTCTGCTTTTCTTTTACAGATGTCCCAATTACAGGGTCTCATGGACCGATTATTGGTACATGGGCCCCAAATGCGAGCAACTCTGGAGCACCTTAGACCTTATTTTGGTGATTGTGTTTCCGGCTGTAGCACTGGCTTCCATGACAGGCGTGACGGTGCAGTGGATCTACTATTGTAAAAATAAACCCCAAAAACGCAAGCACGCCAGGTGAGTGATGCATAGAGATGTATTCATGAAAAACAATTAAAGGGATTAGTGTGAGGATAGGAAAGTTAATCATCATTTTAGGTTTCCACCAAAATGGCATCAATGTTCTTGCAGGGTGGGGATACCTCTAGTCTCATGGGTTCATTACAAGCATGACAGTGCAGGAAAACATTGGCGGTAACGGAATTACTGACACTTTCCCCACACCGCCATACTACAAGTATTGCCCTGGAGTGGGGGATTTACCTCCAGCATTGTGCGAAGGTAAATCCTCCCACTGGTTACAAATTAGCAAAATCGTCGGAATTATAATTGGACTCTGAAAAAAGTGGTATTTACTCCACCACCGCCATTTGTAACCCAATGGTAACTTCGCCGGACTAAGTGGTGGTAATGTTAATGATATAAACTGCAGAGTTGTGCAAAGTAACAATGTTTTGAAAAATGCAGTTTTGTGTTTTCCCCATCAGTGGTGCCAAACCCTTCATGGTAATATTGCACATGGGGGTTGAAAGTTCACCAGATAGGTGAGGTATACTTGTGCTCTAGCCGTACCCAGCATATCATATGCCAATTGAGTGCTCTCTCCAGTCTCTCTCTCTCGCTCATACACACTCCCTCTGTGCTCGCTTTCTCTCTCTTCCTCTCTCTGTTTCTATGTGGGTGAGAGTTGCGTGGTTAAGTGTGGTTTAGCTAGTGTCGACACATCAGTTGCTGACAGCTGCACAACTAGAGAAAAAACAGAGGTCTTGAGTAGCAAAATAAATATTAAAAGAAAATAAATGATGTGCTTTTATTAATACTATTTCTCTCTCTTTCTCATTCTCTATGCGATCTCTTTCTATGTTTTTTTCTCTCTGTCTCACTTTATGTTTCTGTCTCTTTCATATGTGGATGAGAGCCGCATAGTCAAGGGCGCATTTGCTAGAACGAACGCAAGTACTTATGACAGTTGCGCAACCAGTGGAAAATAACAGATGTATTGGGGGGGTGGGATTCTTTTTTTGCATAAGCAGCTATTTAAAAATTTAGATTCTTAATTGCACTACCATTTTAAACTGTCACTTTTTAAAATTGTACAATGTTTATTTTTAGTGATCACTCACAGTTTTATTGTCTTACTTAGCACAGTACATTCTCAAAACCTCGAACAGCCATGTTCATTATTTTCTGATAAAGGTTATAATTATAACATTGATAGTTTGGTACACTCCTATTTGTACTCTAATGAAATAACATCATGAGAAAGAGGAAGGGGACAAACAGCACCAATGAAGTGCTTTGCATAAAACCAAAGAGAAATTTGCGAGCACAAACATCACCACAGATCGTTATAATTGACAAATGGGTCAGTGAGAAAATGGTTATATGCTTGAATGACTGATTGCATAATGCACACTGGGTTTGGTGCTCATTTATTTTTTAATATACTCACCCTTGAAGCATGTATACTGATTTGGACAGTCACAGACTTTGGATGTGAGGATACAATGGTCTTGACATCAATTACTCCATTGGGGTTCAATGGCTATCCTCCCAAGATAATGTTGTCTTTTCCTGCACAGAATTTTAGCGCAGCATCAGCATAGGAATGGCTGTGCACATGCTTAGTTCCCAATACACATACAATCTAAGACAGTATAGGATACATACAAGTTTCCTGCCTGGAACTTCATCTCTTGACATTGAGCCAGGCAACTGAAAGAGTTGGATACTTAGCAAACCCACTAATAGAAAAACACATTTCCCATAATACCCCTCTGGAACAGAAACAGAACCTGCACCTGATCCAGGAAGTGTAATTAGGGACTGGGGGAAGGTAAACCTGGAAACTACCCCGGTTAGTTCACATAAGCCAGGAAACTCATCAGGAAACATGTCTCAGGGCCCAAACACCGAAATTGTACAGGCAAACCACCCTAAAATGGACTCCATCCCCCACAATGCCCTTCTCTCCCAACAGGAAAACCTGTAATAGACCAGAGGAAATGAAATCATCCCCTCCAGGACAGAGAGACTGTAGGAAACCCCTTTAAGCACAGGATAACCCTGGGGGAAACCTAAACACCTCTAGAGCCCCTGCCACAATTGCCTTCCCAACAGCACTACAGCACAGGAAAGAGGGAGGAAATAAAACCAGGCGTGGACTCAAAATGGAGGGAGGAAGCAAAATCAGGAGTTGTGTGCAAGGCTGTAGTAGGAACAGTGGAAAAGAAGGAAGTAAAAACAGGAGTGGAGTGGAAGGTGGTGTTAGGAACAGAGGAAAAGAGAGGAAATAAAACCTGCAGTAGAATTGAAGGAAGAAGTAACATTACAAGGCTAGGGAGAAGTAAGCGCCAGAGTTGAGTGGAAGATGCCAACAAGAGGCCACGTTGGTAAAAGGAGGCAGTGAAAACCAGTTGTAGGAGGGTAGGTGAGAGTGAGGAGACTGAGGACAACACATCTTAAGATGAGGAGAGTCAAGAAGATGGTCCATGGGTTGACAGGTATTGAAAGAGAAAGAAGAATGCAGAGAAAGAAGAATGCAATCAAGAGAAGAGATCAGGATTTTGTTAATATATCGAAAAGAGAGCAAGAAGCAGACTAGTCAGATAGAGCGAGACGATTCCGGAGAGGCCAGGTAAAGCCCTATACAGGTCTAAATGGCGGGTTGTGATTCCAGCTGGTGTCTGGCAGCCTAGTGGCAGTTCAGAGAGGAGGTGGGAAGAACAGAGTCAGGAAGGAGGGGTAGTAGTGATTGGTCCTTCTGCCTCTCTCTTGGCTGACCCTAACGCCATCTGTAAGAATATCAAGGTCTGACTTAGTCTTGCGGTAGTGGACCCCGGAAAGCATGACCCAAACTCAAAGGAGCAGAAGAAGAGCTTTGTACATCCTGGATCATGTATTAATAAGGAGGAGTGAGGTAACTGCTCTGGGTCTTTGGAATGGTGATGGCTGAGACTTGAAAGCCTAAGCACTCAGCCTGTGAATAACAAACAGATTGAGCGAAATGTGTGAAAGGAGGCCATACTATTTTGTGTTTCTTGTTTGGGGAAGATCCTGTTTATATTTAAGTTGGCCCACCCCTGTATGCAGGCTCCAATAAAATGATAGAGCTTTGAGCATCTGGCCATGGCGTACTTATTAGTCCCAAATGTCTAATATGTGACAGTAAAAGACAATAAAATGATGTGTAACCACCTCATTAAATCTGACGCTCTCAGTTGGCTCCAAAGGGAGCAGAAGTTGTTAGTTGTCTGTTCGTTTCTAGAGTCACTTTTCATTTTCTTTTTCTTTATCAATAGTATGCTTTCCCCCCCCTTTTTTAGAACAAAATCGAGTGAAATCAAAAGTGCAGGAAATGTTTAATGTACATTCCTGTCATTTTGTTACTTGAGGTGGCAAGTGCTGAGACAGAAATCTAATACAATGGTCAATCCAGTGTACAAAGCCAATGCATTTCGGTGTATTTACACCATCTTCAGGGCTATGCAATCTACCATAATCATAAACGTGGAAAAACTAAAAATATTTTTTCAAAAGAAACAAGTCACACATATCAAAATCCATTTACAAGCAAAATAATGTACATACCAATGCGTGCCAATAGTGTTCATATATGATGTCATCAAGGATGTAGAATAGAATGGAAAAGGAAATGTCAATCAGTGTCTGTGCCTAAATATAGCTCTCATGTTTTAATCAGAAATAAATGAATCAGTGTTTTTGTATGACAGATAAATCCTACTTCTGTCAATCATGTATTTGCCGTCAATCGCCACGTGTAATTCGTATCTACTCAATGTCAGCTCTCGTCCTGCATTCAGGTTGGAAACGGTACATAAATCCAATGAGTCAATCAGTAATCATTCTATTACAGACATCCGCATTCCAATACGTGTGATATAAAATCTTACCTTACAAGTCCCGAACGACTCTCCTGTAAGCGAAACCGTGTATTTTAGCATTGTTATGGAGACGTTGCAAGGCGTCGCGCTGCGGCAATGCAGCCAGAGCTCATAAGCCTTGCGTCCCACCCTCCCATGGACATGGGAGGGTGGGATTGTCACCAAGGCAACGCATGGGGGTATGTGCATGCTTGTAAAAGTGTGCCATTAATGCATGAATGTAGATTCAGGTATGTGCACGGAAGTGTGTATGTAAATCTATAGAAAATAAAATAGGATCAAACATGAACATTTTTTGCTGTGTCTGCTCCGCCCTTGGTATACTAATGTGGAAATTGTGTATTGGGGGATTATTACTGGTACATACTGTTACCTGATGTCAGCACCAACTCTGATCCATATTAGCAAGGGAATCAAACAAAACTAGTAATTAAAGGGGTTGTAGGGGTCACGCATAAGAGCGTATACCGCTCAAACCCTCTGTGGAATGGTCATTGTATCATTTCAACCTGATGTTAAAACAGGAATATTCATGATGGAAACATACATTACACAGGAGAAATCCATAGTTTCAGGAGTACTCATGATGTTCTATATGTGAGTAAAGGATATGTTAATTATACCAAAATCAAAATTCAAATTGAATATCATGAATATTCCTGTTTTAACATCAATTTGAAATGATACAATGACCATTCCACAGAGGGTTTGAGCGGTATACGCTCTTATGCGTGACCGCTACAACCCCTTTAATTACTAGTTTTGTTCGATTCCCTTGCTAATATGGATCAGAGTTGGTGCTGACATCAGATAACAGTATGTACCAGTAATAGTCCCCCAATACACAATTTCCGCATTAGTATACCAAGGGCGGAGCAGACACAGCGAAAAATGGTCATGTTTGATCCTATTTGATTTTCTACAGATTTACATACACACTTCCGTGCACATACCTGAATCTACACATTCATGCATTAATGGCACACTTTTAGAAGCATAGACATACCCCCACACGTTGCCTTGGTGACAATCCTGCCCTCCCGTTTCCATGGCAGGGTGCGACGCGAGGTGACACTATATGTGACACTACACAGTAAAACAAATCCAGGTCACCTGAAGCATTTTACTATGACGTGCAATATTCCCCTCTGCAATTTTGCAGCACGTTATACAAAATACCACAAATCAAATTTGACAATAAAACTGTAATTTGAACATCTCCTCAGTTATGCAATCCCAATGGCCTGCTAATGGCCTATGGGCATTCTATGCAGAATATAAATAGTGTGCGAAACCAGAAGGTGTCTCACCCACTAGTCCCTGGGAATCTGTCATCCAGGTGGCTAGGACACGGCCATCACTTTTGGATCCAGTTTCTGGGGGTGGACCAATGAGGGAGGATCACCTAGATGAGGGGTCTTCGGGGAGTGGGAGTGGGACACCGGATGGTGAGACGCGGTATCCCCTTGCCTGTACACCTTGACCCCATCCTACCAGGTAGGATATTTAGGAACTCAACCACCCTCCCTCCCCCTTTTTCAACATGAATACTTTTTCACAGACAGCCCGCGATGAGAAAAAAATGGACTAACATCTGAGCCATATACATGACGTGTCCTAATGCAATGGTCAGGCAAGGTCAGGCAATTACTGAGCATCACGCACATCCTGACTTCCATTACACTTCCCCACATGGATAAAAGGCCGCGCACGAGAGCACACTCTGAGCGAGGCGAAGCACACAAGGAAACAGCAGTTGCAAGATGGCAGTTTAACACGAGGAGAAAGACAGCGAAAAAGAAGGGGATCACAAGGAGGGAAGTTCCCTTGACCTTTTCGACAAGGAACCTTTACTTTCACTAAGTCTCGAGAATAGAAAGTGTAAGACCAGGAAGCGAGGCTGAGGAATTCTGCATTGTGTGTTGGAGGTACCCAGGGGCCTCCTGTGTCGATAATCAAGCCAGGGAGAATCACTAGCTGCCGTGGTACTGTCCTTGGCTTGAAAAACAAAGCAGCGTCAGTGAAATCAACACAGCCGGTGAGCTGGGTAAACCAATACAATACCAGTCTGTGTTGAAGCCAAGGTTGCAACCAGCAACATTGTATGGCAAGCGCAGGAACAAACATTGTATGAAATGCGTGTGATAACCAACGCGAGTAAAGTTGAACTGCAGATGAGTGATGGAACTTTGAAACCAAGATATGATACCTTTGACAGAGTGGACCAGCACCACGCGTGCGCTCAATCGAAGGTCTCTGTAAGGTATCCAGCTGGGAGTAAGTGCAAGAGTGGCAAAGGATTGAGAATCGAAGTGGTCCTGCAACGGGTCAAGCAAAATCCTGTGCACAATCGAAAATCTTCGTTGTTGAAACAGTAAAGAAAGTTGATGACAGAGTAGTTAAAGTTGGTCTGAGCCCGGCAGAGGAACATCAATTGAAAGCTTTGTGATAAAGCAAGATTGTGTTAAAGTAAATAAATTGGTCTGAGGCCGACGGAGGGAGACTGATTGAAGATTTTGTTTCAAAGTGGATCTGAGCCCGGCGGAGGAGGATCTGGGGTGAACCAGAAACCTGAGAAATTGGATACGTGAAAATCCTGAGAACATTGTCTTAAAGTGAATCTGAGCACGGTGGAGGGGGATCCGATGTGAATAGTAAATCACCTAAGAATATTGTCTATATGTGAAAAACATGAAGGAAAATCACTTGTTCGTTGCATCAGGCCCTCTGAAAGCAGGGACTTTGACTGGCAAAGAGACTTTGGCACAGACGGACATTATGTTGAAGCTTTGAACTGCACCCTCGTGCTAGAGAAGCCAGCGACTGTGCTAAGCTCGAGTGTGCCACCTTGTCCCATGCCGAAAACATGGGGAAGGGAAGCCAACGGCTTGAATATCCAGACATATCATTTCTTTGAACACTTTTCTTTTGCATAACATTTCCCACACTATTTGTATTTCGAGGTAAGGATTGGCAATAGGTTGATTAGTATAGGCCCTTTTATTTTGACAAGACACCACTAGGACTGCATTATTATTATACGGTGGTCGTAGCTTGCTCCCATCTTTGGATTTAGGATTAGATAGAGGTTTTTCAAACCCAATTGAAGTTCAATAAACACCCTTGAACTGTGGTCACTTGTGTACGCCTTAATGTTGATACCATGCCTACCTTACAATAGGCTCGTAATATTTGTAGAGATTAAAATGAAGCCTACTATTTACCAAATCCTTATCTTGTTTTCAGTGCAAGGAAAGAGGCACGGAATGAGATGCGCATTCCAAAAATTAATCCTGCATATATTCCAGAAGATTATACTAAGGTAAGATTGCAGCAAGTGCTCAATTGTATTGATGATTTCTTACAGTAGGTGATGATGCTGCTTGCAGGTGGGTTCATACTTATTGCATGCTGTGAATCTGAAGCGCAAAGAAGGTTTGATTAAGTGTAATAATAGTACACAAATAGATTCATTCTATGACTTGGCTGTTTTGCAATGTTTTAAGTCAACATGGTACGGCCTTCAACCACTTAATTATTCTTGATGTATGTATTCATTTCCAGCTTTGAGGAATCAGTTTGTATTATGAAAATAATTATTTGTGTACATTAAATGAGAGCAACATTTGTAAATGTTGCTTTCTTATTAGGTGAGTTGACCACATCATTCACATATCCCAACAACATTTTGTCCCCAATGTAACTTCGATACTTTTGATATACAGGCTCTCAAAACATTGTTTATCATTTCACCAGTAGGTAACACCTTGCCGTTCAATTGGGGTGGAAATACACATACTTCATGAGCTAACTCTATCCACAAGATGTTGTGAGTGGCAGTAAAGTATGATGGAGGCATCCCCTCACACACATTGGCATTCAGGCGCCTATTACTCTCTGTAGCAGTGGTGACTGTGGGGTTGAAAGCCTACCTGGCACACCCATGATAGATTAGTGATCAGGGTATGAATCTGATGTGATCCACATCAACTGAGCGAACACCTGTACAAGAGGGCGGAGCGACCTCTGACGGGCCCATAGGATCAGAGCTCACCCTCGAGTACTTTAAGACGAGATAGCTGCACCTTGAGGTGGATGGGGTGCTGGATTCTCTTACTCCAACACCTATCAAGTAAGGACAACTCAATGGTTTGGCAAAGGGGAGGCTGTTTAATGACAAGTACAAAAATGGGAAAACAATGGAAATCAACAGTGGTGCGAAGTTCGTCTCGCTGCAACTCCCAAATTCTTCATTCAGACAGCAATAGTTATAGCGAATTCTCATCATCATTGACGTGTAACACTCAAAAGTTTGTCATGCAATTCTATTGGTTACAGAGAAAACTTAAGTATAGGTGCTATATCTGTATATGGTAACAGAGTGGGAGGATTGGACAACTCTTATCCGGTAGGCATCTACACCCATCCCTCTACATCACTCGTGCAAGACGTCACTAGAAGTACGACGTCTCATTGGTTCTACTAGCCATAGGACCCTAGATTATTTGGTCCACTGTGATTGAGTCGGTTGCACCCCTAGGCATAAATCTCCACTTTAATTAGCAGCATGCAGAATGTTCACCCAGATGCAGTGTGCCCCACGATTCACCCTACCTCCCTTCCATCAATCAGTGTTTTAGGGCTATGTGTCAATTAGTTGGCTGAGGTTGGCCCCGAAACTGTAGCTTCTTATCAGGAAAAGTTATGGCATCCTCTGGTTTGGGTAACATCAGACGTTGGTACCTCTTTGCGCTTGGCTGGTCACGTGTTAGTACACTATGAATCTGCTTCATTTTCCTTCTATTTGCATATTTGATTCTCTTACAATCTCTTTCAACACCTCACCTTCTTTTTATGCCAGGAAAGGTACTCACGAATCTTCAGTTTTTATCTGGATATTTGTAGAGTAGAGAGACGTCCCCCCAGGAGTCCAGAGACCGTGAGTAGTACTCTGTGCACCTAGGGGGCCACCCCCTGGGAAACCCTCGTTGGGAAGAAAACCCAGAATCAGACAGGTTCCGATTGTAGAATGGTAGTCCACAGGATCAATGAAGAAGTAGAATAGTAAGCTTGCTGTTCAATTGAAGACTGGATGCGGGATACGAATAATCCAAGGTAAGGTGCTGGGGAGGAAACCAACAATACCAGGAGAAGTGAACTGACACTCGAGAGACGAGACTCCAGAGGTAGGAGAGGAGAGAGAAACAAAAGTGACAGCAGGAGGAGAGGAGCCGAGGGTGAGAGGGGCCGACGGCGGATGGAAGAAAGAAGCAGAGGGAGGTAAGTAAAACAGAAGCTGTGAGCATGAGAGTGGCAGGCGCCGGAGCGGAGTAAAAGATGCCGAGTAGGAGCAGCTAACACGGCAAGCCGTGTGGAAAAGGAAACAGCGAACGGCCAAAGTTGGCAGACGCCAAGCTGAGGAAAGGCGCTGCGAGCAGCGAGTATGGCAAAAGGCCAGGAGCGGTAGAAGCCGAACTGAAGAACGTAAAATGAAAATACGAGTGAAAGGACTGCTGGAGCACAGCACCAAGGGTTAGGGAGCAATGCATACACGGGAACGAGTAGCAACGCAGAGAGTGTTAGTGATTCAGTGTATAAGTAGGAGTGATCACGTGGAAACTGAGTGCGAGAACTAGACCTGCACTGTTAGGTAGTGGAAACGTGATCCAACAGGCGCCATCTTGAATTCCACTGGGTGCGCCGATGATGGTGAATCTTCCAGTGCTTCCAAAGACTTCTAGGGGTGTTCCTAACAGTATGCCCTTCCCGTGGGGTGGAAGGTCCGGGTTTCCACGGTTGAGACCTGTGGAATCGGCGCACCAATGTAGGTGCATGAACTGCAGAAGCTGGTTCCCAAGTCCTGTCAGACGGTCCATAACCTTTCCAATCTAGGAGATATTGAAGAGTTCCCCGATGCTATCTGGAGTCCGCTATGGCCGATACTTCATATTCTTGTCCTTCAGAGGAGTCAATAGGCAAAGGTTTGTTTCTTTCTTGCCTTTGGAACCTGTCTGAAACATTGGCCTTTAGCTGAGAGACGTGGAAGACATTATGTATCCTAGACCAAGAAGGAGGTAACTGAAGGCGATATGCCACTTTCCCTACTGTTCCGGAAACCGTAAATGGACCAAAATACTTGGGGGACAGTTTAGTAGGTATCAGTCTTTTTGGGAGGTATCGAGAGGACAACCATACCAAATCCCCTTGATGGTAAGTGGGTTCTTGGGATCTTCGCTTGTCTGCTTGTTTTTTAGTCTTTTCTTGTGTTTCCTTGAGAGCTGTACGGGCCAGGGCATGTCCAGACTGAATGTTGGCCACCAATTCTTCTACTGCAGGAGTGTTGGTAATTCTGGGAGGAGTGGTAGGGATTATTACAGGATGATATCCGTATGTACAGTAGAAGGGAGACATTTTGGTAGCAGAGTGTTGAGAATTATTGTATGCTATTTCCGCATAGGGAAGGAAGTCGTCCCAGTTGTCTTGGGTAGCCGAAATGAAGCATCTAAGGTATTGTTCTAAAGACTGGTTCAGCCTCTCTGTCTGACCGTTAGATTGTGGATGGTATCCAGAGGTCAGATCTCGTTGTATTCCTAAGGATTGGCATAGATTCTTCCAGAATGTCGATATATATTGTGGTCCCCTATCGGAGATGATGTTTTTGGGGAGTCCATGCAATCGGAATATTGTCTGTAAAAAACAGGAGGCCATCTGGGCTGCTGTTGGGAGTTTTGTCATGGGAATAAAGTGTGCCATCTTGGTCATTGAATCCACAGTCACCATTATAGTGGTATTATTATTTGAAGGTGGTAGGTCTACAATAAAATCTGTAGAAATTTTTTCCCAAGGTTGGTCGGGTAGAGTGGGTTGGACCAGTTTTCCTACTGGGAGCCTCCTTGGTGTCTTTTCTTGCAGACAGATGACACACGAAGAAACGTAGTCTTTAACATCTGCAGATAAGGTGGGCCACCAAAAATGATGGCTGATCAGTTCTTGAGTGTTGGCTATTCCTCTGTGACCTGCTACTTTGTGATCGTGGCACATGTGTAATACTTGCTGTCTTAGGTTTTTTGTAGGCACAAACAAACTAGTGCCATAGTAATATAGACCATGTTCTTCCTGAAGCTGGTATTTCTGGATATCACTATCTTTTATGTCTTTTATTTGACGGCGGACATCTTGGAGAAATGAAGAGACTACAAAAACAAAAGTAGTTTGCGGAAATATCTTCTCCTTAACTGTACCGTCTACTGTTTGTATACTGCGAGACAAGGCATCAGCCATTTGGTTACAGGTGCCTGGAATGTGGGTGATCTGAAAGTCAAAAGAAGAGAAGAAATAGGCCCATCGGGCTTGTCGGCTGTTTTGGCACTCGAAATTCTGAAGGACTTTAAGGTTCCTGTGGTCAGTTCTGATAGTTACGGGATGTCTTGCTCCTACCAGAAGATGTCTCCATTCTTGGCATGCCTTTTTAATGGCGAGCAATTCCTTTTCCAGAACCGTGTAGTTTTGTTCCGAGGAAGTCAAGGTTTTCGACATATAGGCAATGGGATGCTCTTTGCCGCTAAGAGAAGTCTGTTTTAAGACCGCTCCTATAGCCGAATGAGAAGCATCAGTCTCTAGAAGGAATGGTTTGGTTTGGTCCGGCAGTCTAAGGATGGGAGCGGATGAAAAGGCAGACTTAAGTTCGTCGAAGGCTTGTTGTGTCTCCGTAGACCACACGTATTTCCTTCCTTTCTGTAGAAGCGTAGTCAATGGTTTGATGACTCTGGAGAAGTTGGGTATAAATTTCCTGTAGAAATTCGCGAAGCCAACAACCTTTGGATTTCTTTGACTCCTTGTGGAGCCTTCCAATGCAAAATGGCTTGTACCTTGTGAGGGTCCATGGAGGCCCCTTCTTTGGAAAGAATAAAGCCCAAATAAGGAATCTTTTCTTGATGAAACGAGCATTTCTCTAATTTGGCGAAAAGGCGATTGTCTTGTAGGCGACGTAGTACCTCTGAAACATGAGAAATGTGCTCCTGTATATTGGTAGAAAAGATCAATATATCGTCAAGATATACGATCAGTGAATGAAGTAATAAATCCGAGAACAAGTGGTCAACGAATCTTTGGAAAACTGATGGAGCATTGGCCAGGCCGAAAGGCATAACGTGATATTCGTAATGCCCAAAAGGGGTGCGAAATGCCATCTTCCATTCGTCTCTGTTTTTGATCCGAATCAAATGATAAGCGCCTCTCAGGTCCAGTTTGGTGAAAATGGAGGCACCCCTTACCGCTTCCAAAATATCTTGAATCAAAGGCAAGGGATATCGATCCTTGTAGGTGACCCTATTTAACCCCCTATAATCGATGCACGGTCTCAGCTCCTTGCAGTCTTTTTTCGGTATGAAGAACAAGGACGCTCCAGCTGGACTTTTTGATTCAGTGATAAGTCTGTTGCGTAGGTTTGTCTGAAGATATTCCTTCAGGGCTTCCTTTTTGGGATTAGATAGGGTGTACATCCTTCCAAATGGAATCTGCGCGTCTGGCAGGAGATCTATACTGCAATCGTCTCTCCTGTGCGGAGGCAGTTCCTTGAATTCCTCATTAGAGAATACGTTACGGTACTCGTGGTAACATTCTGGTAACAATTTTAGATTTAGCACCACTGCATTAGAGTTCTGAGAGATTACAGGTGCATTGGAGGTGTGTATACCAGTTGCACCGTTGTGTTGACATGTGGAGATACAGTATTCTGATCCCAGAAAGATGGTTCCAGCTTTCCAATTGATATAGGGATTGTGTTTAGCCAACCAAGGTATTCCCAGGATTACCGGGTAGTGAGCTGCCTTAATGAGATCAAAGATCACCTCCTCTTCATGGGAAGATATCCTCATTGTGAGGACGGATGTATTGGCTCGTATGGGTCCAGAGGATAAGGATTCTCCATCTACTCCTTCGACTGGGACAGGTAATTCTTTAGCCATATGGGGTATCTTGTTCTTGTAAGCCCAATCGGTATCCACAAAAAGACCCGCTGCCCCGCAATCTACAAGAGCTGGAACGTTTTCGAGGGAAACGTCATTGAATCGGAGTGTTACCGGTAAAAGCACCATTTGAGTTGAATTAGCCACTCCGTTGAGGGAACTCGGAGTTCCATGCCCGTTCATGGTTCCCTTTATGAACGGGTGAAGTCGTTTCCCGAACGGCGGGGAGGGACTAGATTACAGTCCTTCAAAACATGCTTGTCCGAACCACAGTACATACAGAGACCCAGAGAGCGTCTTCTGTTTCTCTCTTCTGAGGTAAGAGGACCTCTGGTGATTCCTATTTGCATAGGTTCTTCCTCATGGGTTCGTGAGGTCTTGGCAAATTCGCTTTGTACAGTTGGAGGAGGTCCTTTGGCTTTTCCCTTCTTCCTTTCTAAGTTCATTTCTTGGTTACGATAATCCATCTGTAGAACGAGTGTAATCATCTCTGCGAGGTTATGCGGGCGAGGTACCCGAGACAGTTCGTCCTTCAAGTCTTCGTTTACGTTTCTCCTAAAAATAGTAATGAGGGCGTCATCTGCCCAGGCCGTTTCATGTGCCAGTTGCTTGAACTGTGTGATGTACGCCAGAATTTCCATTGTTCCTTGTTTTAGGTCTAAGAGGTTTTCTTGTGCAGAGACCACTAATTCTCTGCGTCCAAACATGGCCTGTAGGCTATTGGAGAACCCGGCTAGAGAGTCTAAGATTTGATTATTAGTGGTCACCAGGGGTGTGGCCCAAGCCAGAGCACTCCCTGATAGCTTGGATATCATGAAGCTGACCTTGGATCGGTCGTTAGGAAAAAAGGTCGGTTTCAATGTAAATTGTACCGTACAAGAGTCAATGAATTCTTTTAGCTTTTTGGGATTGCCGTCATATTTCCCCATAGGGAGGGGTCCTGGAGGCAGTTCGATTCTTGAGTGTACTACTTGGCGAAGCATGGTGTTTTCATTGCGCAAGGTTTGCATTTCGGTATTGAGATTTTGTACAGCTGCGACGAGCTGCTGTATCTGTTGCTCCATTGGCGTTGCTATCTCTTACAATCTCTTTCAACACCTCGCCTTCTTTTTATGCCAGGAAAGGTACTCACGAATCTTCGGTTTTTATCCGGATATTTGTAGAGTAGAGAGACGTCCCCCCAGGAGTCCAGAGACCATGAGTAGTACTCTGTGCACCTAGGGGGCCACCCCCTGGGAAACCCTCGTTGGGAAGAAAACCCAGAATCAGACAGGTTCCGATTGTAGAATGGTAGTCCACAGGATCAATGAAGAAGTAGAATAGTAAGCTTGCTGTTCAATTGAAGACTGGATGCGGGATACGAATAATCCAAGGTAAGGTGCTGGGGAGGAACCCAACAATACCAGGAGAAGTGAACTGACACTCGAGAGACGAGACTCCAGAGGTAGGAGAGGAGAGAGAAACAAAAGTGACAGCAGGAGGAGAGGAGCCGAGGGTGAGAGGGGCCGACGGCGGATGGCGGAAAGAAGCAGAGGGAGGTAAGTAAAACAGAAGCTGTGAGCATGAGAGTGGCAGGCGCCGGAGCGGAGTAAAAGATGCCGAGTAGGAGCAGCTAACACGGCAAGCCGTGTGGAAAAGGAAACCACGAACGGCCAAAGTTGGCAGACGCCGAGCTGAGGAAAGGCGCTGCGAGCAGCGAACACGGCAAAAGGCCAGGGGTGGTAGAAGCCGAACTGAAGAACGTAAAATGAAAATACGAGTGAAAGGACTGCTGGAGCACAGCACCAAGGGTTAGGGAGCAATGCATACACGGGAACGAGTAGCAACGCAGAGTGTGTTAGTGATTCAGTGTATAAGTAGGAGTGATCACGTGGAAACTGAGTGCGAGAACTAGACCTGCACTGTTAGGTAGTGGAAACGTGATCCAACAGGCGCCATCTTGAATTCCACTGGGTGCGCCGATGATGGTGAATCTTCCAGACTTCTAGGGGTGTTCCTAACAGATTCTCCCTTCGGCCTCGCCACCTGCCTGGGCCCTCTTATCTCGACCTTCACGGGGTAGGTTGCTATGCTCTTAAATTTAATTTCTTCAAAGTTGCCACTCTCCTCCCTTCCTGGGGTTGACCTTGAATTCCCAGGCAAGAGCTGCCTTTGCTAAGTTTCGATTCCGCAGTTTCTTCTAGCTTAGCTGGAGTATGAATCTTGGCCTGTTTGATCCCTACCATCCTGGGCTTAATCCTGCTTTTTGTAAAATGGAGTCCCACTTGTATAATGTGCTTCATTGAGGTAGATATATAGTTGGCGCTTGCCGCTCTATTCTTCTACTAAGCATTGCAAGCTGTACTGTTTTCTTAGCTTCTTGTGTTCCAACCCTATTTACAGGCGTTAGCTAGTTGCATATTTTCATCCTACTTCATGGTTACGTTTCTTTATATTTTTACATTGTTTCTTCTTCCAAGACCATAACATCATTACTCTTTACATTTCATCTTGGTGTGTCATCCTTTGCTTGTCATTTCGTAAATCAGTACGTCTGTCCAGGCCCTTGTGTCGTCACCATTCTCCTTCAATTAAGGCCCTTTGGGTTTCTTCAGTGACAGTTTGTAAGTAGTCTTCATTTCGTGTCAGCTGCTGGTACGGTTGTCTCAATGGGTACCGTGCTGCCCATGGTTGTCTGGTTATCGGCACTTCAACAGGTATAGCTCTTCTGATGGGCACTGGGCAGAGCCCTAGTGCTGCTCTCTGTTGGTTTATTTGCTCCTCATGCGTCACATATCTCGGCGAGTATGCTCCTGGTATTTCAAAATGGGTGGCTGGAGTGCAGGCCATATCTGGGCCCTCCTCTACACTCCCCCCTCTGGTCGGTTCATCGACCACTTCTGCTTCCTCCTTTGAATTCGTCTTGCTTGGTTCTTCTGTATCCATTTCTTCGTCTTCTGGGTTTGTGCATAATGGTGTGAAGGAGTGTGTTTTTGGGGTCCAAATTTGTATCACTCCTTTCAAACTTCCTACTGTTTTTACATGTTCGTCTTTGTTCCTGGTCATTAGCTGGCATTGTCCATTTGGGCTGCAATAGATTCATTTTCCTTCATACTTTCTTCGTTTTCTGGGATACACAAACTTTGTTCCTTCTGGCGCATATTCACTTGCCTTCACAAAGACTCTTATTTCTTCATCAGTCAGGTCTCTGGGCTTCCATCCTGGTTTGATATCGATCATGATCTTCATCCCTATGGCTTTATTCGCAGTTTTCTGGCACTGTGACATGATTATCTTGATAACGCAAAACCCTAATAGTATCATCAGTAGCAGGGCTCCCAGGAACTTGAATATGTCTGCCATCCATTGTGGGACCCATGAAAATAGTGTTCCAAACCAGCTGTCATCGTCAAGTTCGTCAGTTTCATCGATCATCTGGTTCTGCAGGTTTTTCAGCATACTTATGGCTTCTGTTAAAGTTCCATTTTCTTCGTCATGTGAAGGTATAAATGTGCAACATGATTCTCCGATTTTTGCGCAAACACATCCATCCATCACTACGATCATGTCAAGTTCATATCTGTTCTGGAGAGTCATCAATCAGATTGCTCTTAGTTCTTCTTTAATTGCGTTGAATCCTTTTATGGTGGTGTTGATGGTCTGCAATAACTTCCATCTGGTTATCTGCAACCATTTGGTGTTTGCTCTAACCTGGAATCTTGGCATGATGATTGTTGTGAACACTGATGAGGTGAGGCTGAACAGCCTGTGTTCATATGGGATTGCATGGAATGCTTCTTCTGATTTGGCAGAAAAGTAATTTTCTCTCTTCATTCGGGATATCAGCTCCAACGATCTCCTTTTCCTCAGGTGGGCATCGGCTTTTGGGAAACTGTCAATATTCAGGTCACTTTTCGGGATCGCCAGCGCAGGAACATGGACATTCACTATTGTGCATATGCCTCCCCAGTTTTTCGGCAGTCTTATATATGCTTTGGATCCACGCGCCCAGTAGTGATCCATAATTACTGTGGTTCCGTGAGTCATTCCTGGAGCTTCAAAGATTCGTCCGCATTTCTGATTCTCTCCCATCTTCCTCGTGCCATTGTTACTGAAGCACAATTTTGGGCTTTCCAGCGGCACTATCTGCAATGGTCCTCCTCTGTCTTCGACCCATGTTAGTAATTTTGTGAGTTTTGGCTATAAAGGTTTGCACAGTTTTTGTGAGTTTTCTATTGCTTTCTTGCAGGCTCCAAGGACCATCCACGCTCGGCAGATCACCACTCCTTCTTCCCATCCGTTGGGGGAAAGCACTGTTCCCCAAATCTGCATTTGGCCTCTGTTTTTCCAAATTTGAGCTTCTTCTGGAGTTTTTCCTTGGACATTCAGTCTCGGGTTTATTTCCCATCTTATTTCTGTTCCTTTAACTTCAGGTTTTTCATACCGGATCACGTGATTACTGGTATCAGCTCTATTTCTCGTCTTAATGTCCTGGACATAGCCATCTTCGTCGGGGTAGTCCGCTTCGGTTGCCCATATCAACGAGGCATCCCTCCCCATAAACTGTCCTCTGGTGTTGCACATTGCTATGTGTGACAGACAGTGTGCTATCGGGACCTCAATCTCTACGGCCACGAAGATCTTGGATTTTCCCATGATGTACGGTAGGAGTGCACAAACAAAGCATTCTGCTTCTGACTGTCTTCTTACGAATTCTTTCATGTGTTGGTACCAAATGTTGTTTCCTAGATGTGCTGTGCTGTCCAGGTAGTCGTTCAGTTCATTGTTATCTTCATGTGGGCTTCTCTTGATTCTTAGTGTCTTCCTGTAGTTAGCTAAACTAAACGCGTCTGTGTGACTTCTCCTTGCTGGGGGTCTCTTGCGCATGCTGGTTGGTGGAACAGGTTTCTTTATCGGCATCGATGTGATACGCAGAGGTTTTGCAATTCTCTCCTTCTCTTCTTGCATTCTTTTCCTGCCCTCTATAAGTGCTTTTATCAGCCACCAGCCTGTCACCGGCCCAGTGTATGGCTGCATCGTGGGCCTGGTACTTGTTCCTTGTGTTGGAACTTGTGTGCTTGTCAGTACAGTCTCTGTGGTTTTATTTTCCAGTTCCTCCTGCCGTTTCTTCTCTCTGGCTATAAACGGGAATAAATGATCTATCAACATTTGTGTCCTTGCAGTGAATTCTCCCGTAGCCACTTCTGTCTTTGTTCGGTAGGCAGTCTTGTGCTCTCTGTTGCCCTTGCTTGAGGTTCTGCGGCCATCGACCACCCTCGCCCTGGTTCGTGTGCATTTAGTGTGTGGGTGCGTATAGTTGTCAGTGCTATGTTTTCATTCATTCCGTGCTGACCCTGTCTCCAGCTTTTCTCTTCATTCGTTACCACAAGTGTGTATGTATCACTGCTAATTACATTCATTTTCAGTTTGTTTGTCTTACTACCAGATTTCCTCAGGACTGGAATAACTATATAGGGTCGGGGTGCTTTTGTGGGACTCATGCGTACAACAGCAGGTGGGTGCACTGAAATCGGAACACTTTGCGCACCAATGAAAAATGCAGTTCTGATTGTTAAAGATAGCAAAATAATGATAAACACAATGCATAGACACATGATGGTGCGGGAGGGTCAATGGCAGCATTTCCTTCCAGAGAAGCGGGGGCACCCCTCTGTTTGTGGGAGGACCAGGTTGCTGTTCTGGGCCCTCATCCCGCTCATAGCAAAATATCAATGTTTTATTCTTATCCCTCGCTTCACTATTGTTCTCAAACAGTTTGTATCATAAAGTGTCTGGTGCTTCACAAGTGTCCCCCCTCTTGCGGGTGACGATTGTCTCTTGATACAGGATGCAGTGTCCTTGCTAGACTATGGAAAAATAGATTAGACTAGCACTTCGATAGGTTCACTTTTACTGTGTATGCTCAATGTACGTAAGCTCCCAGTCCACCCCCCCGGATCTGCTTCAGTCCTGAGGACATGCTGGACACTGTTCAATGTGAAGAAATGGGAAAAATGGCAATCAAAACAAATAAGGGCGAAGTTCTTGTCTCTGCTCCCTCGATCTGTCCCTCGGCGGAAAGTTTCACTGGAATCTCCTCAGATACTCTCTCTGAAAGTTGGACAGCTCCACTTGCAGCATGATCCCATGGAGGAGCGTTCCCATGTGTGCGACATTAGCTGGATCTCTGATGAAGGTGATGACGTCAACCTCGATAGGTCTCCCCACCATTTCTGGAAAGTCAGTGACTAGGCGAAACAGGACGTTATGCGTCAGTCTGCTGTCCTCGGGTGACAAAGACATTGTCCTGCCTTGCTGGGTTCTGGATCACAGGCCCTTCCCTTGACGTGAACAGTCCTTGCACTTTCCTGCTGTGTGGATTGCGACTAAGTAATTTAGTTTAGTCCATAGTTGTCTCAAATGTTCAGAGTTTGCTGGATCTCTAATAAAAGTGAAAGTGTCTGTGGTTCTCCCGACAATAGCTGGGCACTCCTCTATGATGCGAAAGAAAAGCGTATTGACAAGTTCATCTATAATTGCCTGCGGTGGAAGCATTTGTGTCCTTTTCGCTCTACTCGGGCAGTACAGTGAAGGCTTCCGCGATGACGGTAAGTAGCTGCCAGATTGTCTTCTTGTTGGCAGGGTCTTGGATAAAGTCTGAGACACTGGTGACCCTCCTTACTAGTGATGGATATGATTCCAATACTAGCTGAAAGTAGGTTAGCACATCCCTTGTGATATTTCGGCTGGGAGACACCATAAGTGCTGCAAACCAAAGTCTTGTTATTGGATGACTCAGGATACTGTAATTTGCTCTTAAGGTAAACGTCCTTGATCACTGTCTGTTAGAGTCGTGTTTCTCAACAATGCTTAAGTGTGGCTTGGTTCACAAGTTTGGGTAAACAAACGTGTTGTGGCTAACATGCGCAATTTTCTTCTTCACGCTGCAACTAGGATGCACATAGTGTCTGTTTTATGTCCTTATCCCCTTTTGCTTAGAGGAATTGTCCAATTTAAGCCACAACTTTCAAAAGGGTTCTTTTGCCTAGGCTTTGCTGCTCATGCGTCTGCACATGCTGAGGTTCTTCCCCGTTGTCTGTGGTTTCTTCGCGGTCGGGGGCAGCTAGTGGGCTTTCTCCGATATAGGGTTTAATGTCATTGAGAAAAATCCATGCTCTCCTGCCCTGTAGTTTCACGGCTGACGGAGTGCATTCCTCCACGATGAAAGGACCATTGAATCTTGGCTCGTCCCACCTCTTCCTCGTGTGGTTTTTCACTAACACCACATCTCCAGGAAAGACGAGTGGCATACATAGACCTGGAACTGCATCTGTTTCAGTGTCTCCAGCTGTGTTTTGTGCTGCGCTGCAGCCTTTTCGTCGTCGCTGCAGTTGGTCTGGAATTACAGTAAGACTGGATATCATGCAGTCCAGATATTTTTGTAATTCGGATCCCAGGACCTCTCAGGTTGGCTGGGCATCACATCTAGCTCTGTCTCGAGGGGTTAGGGGAGTATTCATTCTCCTTCCTGTGACTATCTCGTGCGGTGTAAGATGCTGGTCAGAGCCTGGTTGGTTCCGAAGAGCATAAAAGGCCAGTGGAAGGCAGTACAACCATCCCCTCTTTAGAGTAAGCTTCAACTTGGCTATCCTTTCCTTTAACAAGCCGTTGAGCCTTTCACAAATACCATTACCTTCCAGATGATACGCCGACGAGAAGTTGTGCTTTATACCAAGCAACAAGCTAATCTGTTCAAAAACTGTATTTACAAAATGAGCCCCGTAGTCTGATCTCATCACTTCACATACCCCCCATCTAGGGAACACTTCGCTCACCAGGAATTTGGCCGCACAGGTTGAGTCTGGGTGTGCCATCACAATATGCGAGCCAGGAAGAAAAACAAAGAATCGAACGACCAAATTCTTGCGCGAGTCCCACCACGGATCACGCTGAAAAAGAAAAGCGAACGTACATTATCAAGCGACCAAAAGGTAACAAGACATCAGGATTCAGCAAGTAATCAATATTCAGATTTGAATACTTTTTTCGGTCGCCTATGAGTTCAACCAACTCGAACGCATAGAATAACTAAAGGGTCAGACCATATTGTATTTACCGTTTTTTAGCGAAATATCCACATCAAAGACAGTGCGTTTCCTTTCTGTAGAGCAAAAGCAGCCAACCATTTTTCTAATCAAAATGCCCACATTAATGGTAGCGCAATTTAGTTTTTCCGGTAGGACAACTATTCTTTACGGCAAAAATAACACCTACCCACAAAACAAAGACGAGTAGAACACGTACTCAAAGCGTTACATATGACTATCAGTAAGTGAACATTTTAATATATTTGGACTAGACTGTAATCTGATGTACTTTAATATAAAAATAACAAAAATATACTTTGAAATGCTGCATGTAATGTCACACAACAATCCAAATGCTTCCTTCCCAATAGGTATTTGGAACAGCAATTAGTATTACACAAAAACAAGCATAAAGCATTTAATTAAAAGGGAAACCAAATCCCTTCCCCTGAGGAACCGTCCCCAAAAGGGTGGGGAAACACGTGTCTCCCACCAGGGATCACGCTGAAAAAGAAAAGCGAACGTACATTATCAAAACGACCGAAAGGACAACTATTCTTTACAGCAAAAATAACACCTACCCACAAAACAAAGAGGAGTAGAACATGTACTCAAAGCGTTACATCAGACTATCAGTATTTGGAACAGCAATTAGCATTACACAAAAACAAGCATAAAGCTTTTAATTAAAAGGGAAACCAAATCCCTTCCCCTGAGGAACTGTCCCCAAAAGGGAGGGGAAACACGTGTCCGGAAACAAAACATCCCAGTGAGGAAACTGGGATGGGAATCAGAACATCACATTGAGGAAATTGGGATCAATACATGGAATGAGAATATCCCAGTGAGGAAACTGGGATCAACACAAAGGACAATGTAACATCCAAGTGAGAAATTGGGACCAGAAAGAATAAACAATTAGTCCTCAATGAACTTACTCTTGATCTTCATAACTTCATCACTTTAAACAATTGATTTCTAATTCAATTTGGAATAATTGATCTCTAATTCAATTGGGAACAATATGTTTTTTCCAAAAGGAAGGGAAAATCTACCTACAAATTACTTACGAACTAAATAATGGACAAGTGAAACTATTAAGACAAAATAATATTGACATTACACATCGGGGACAACTATTGTTATTGATGACTATTTTTCTGATTTAAGGATGAAACAAATGCATTAAAATTTAAGTTGTATTATAACATAACAAGGTAATAGAGCTCTTTATTTTCAAGTGGTAGAGGCGCCTACCGGGACTACAACCTTCTCATCTATTTGAGTCTGAGTGTGTACAAGGACCTGCTTCTATCCATCCAGAGAATGGACACACCACTACAATTAAGTACCTGTACCCGTTACACACTTGAATCATGTCGACGTAGTCGATATGTAAGTGCTGAAAAGGCCCATTTGGCCGGGGGATGATTCCTCTCACTACTTTTAATGTGTGCCCAGCAGTGAATTGCTGGCAGATTATGCAGTTCACCATAAAGAATGCAACATGCTCTGCTAAATTCGCTATAAACCAGTCTTCTGCGAGCATTGCTGCTAGATTCTCTTTTGACATGTGTATAGGGTAATGCAATTGCTCCAATGCTATTTTTAGTAGGGCTACAGGTATTACTGGTTTACCAGTGCTGTCTTGCCGCCACAATCCGGGGTTTAAGGAACACCCTCGACGTTTCCACAGGTTCTTTTCGTCCTGGGGTGCTTCCCCTTGAAGCTCCATCAGTTGTGTCTGCCCCATGTTGCTATAGCTTCGGGTGTGGTTCGTGCCACCATCATTCTCTCATGGGTGCACGCCACTTCCACTTCTATGATTGTCTCACTTTTGGATGTCATTCGCTTGGTTTCCGTGTCTGCTGCGTGGTTTCCACGTGACACGAAATCTGTCCCTTTGGTGTGGGTGGCGCATTTCACGACTGCTATGCCCACTTGGAGCTGTAGTGCCTTAATCAGCCTGTCCAATAAGGCTGCATGCTGCACTGGCGTGCCGTGTGCTCGGAGGTAGGCTCTCCTTTTCCAGCGCACTAAGCCTGCGTGCACTGTTGACATCACATAGGCGGAGTCACTGTACCCCGTCACTTCTTAGTCTGCGTTATTCTCAATGACGAGTATCAATGCCAATAATTCTGCAGCCTGTGCTGAATAATGAGATGGTATTCGTGCACTGACGAGTACTGCAAATTCTCTGTTTACTATGTGTTTCATTACGGCAACGCCTGGATATCTTTGTCCATCTTCTTGGTCGATTCTTGAAGAACCATCAATAAAAATGATCTCTCCTCCCGCGAGGGCATTTTCTTTTACCCTGGGGATTTCATCATAACATTCTTCATATTTTGCACAGTCATGTATCGGCTCTCCATCAGTGACTGGCTCTGCTATGAATGTAGCTGGGTTCACTGTTTTACTTCGAACTACCTTGATCGATGGATTAGATATGATCACCTCATAGGCAGAAGCTCTTTGAGATGTCAATGTGCCCTTTGGTTTCTCTAAAATGGCGAATAATGAGTGCTTGACGTATAACGTCATGGAACACCCTATTACAATGGTTGTCGCCTTCTCTATGGCGAACGCAGCGGCAGCTAGGTTTTGTTCGCATGGGAACTGGCCTCTCATTACTGGGTCCAGATTCCCACTGTAATATGCCAGGGGCTTATACCCCAATGAGGTTCTTTGAGCGAGCACTGCCGTCATAACGCTGCCATCTGTGTGCGAGAACAGGTAGAATTCCTCTGCATAATTAGGAATCCCGATAGCTGGAGCCATACAAATTGCTCTCTTGAGTTCTGCAAACCTCTTTTCCATTGCCTCAGTCCATTCAATGTTTTACTTTGTCACCTGGGCCTTCTTTAAAGCCTGGAGTAAGGGCTTAGTATACGAGCTGAACTCAAAGACCCATGCTCTAACATAATTGCACAGGCCTAAAAAGCTCTGCATTTGCTTTATCGTGAGTGGCTTAGCCGTGTTCAAGATGGCTTCAGCCCTTTCTGGGGTCACCTTTTTACCTTTGAGTGAGATTAGCTGGCCAATGTACAGCACCTCTTGTTGACAGTATTGTAGCTTTTCCTTGTCAACCTTATATCCCTTCTCAGCCAGTATAGTCAGCAGCTGAACAGAGTCGCGCCTGCATTGTTCTTCTGTGGTGCTGCAGATTAAGATGTCGTCCACATACTGCAAGACAACACTTCCTAATGCAATATTGCTTAGGTCCATCTGTAGGACTCTGTTGAAAATGGATGGGGACTCACAGCACCCCTGTGGCAACCTCGTGCTTTTCAGACGCATTTGTCTGAATGTAAATGACGTAAGATCTTGAGAGTCACGGTGCAACGGGATTGAGAAAAAGGCATTTTTCAAGTCAATCACTGTGAACATTTTTGCCTCAATGGGTATGTTACATAGGATTGTAGATGGATTAGGGACTAGATGGAACTCAGCTCCAACAATATTGTGTAGTGCTCTTAAATCTTGGATTAAATGCCAAGACCCTCCCTTTGATTTCTTGACGGGGTAAATCACTGTATTACATGGTGACTCTGACTTCACTAAGATGCCCTGGTCCATCATGGTGGAAATTGTCTTCGTGATCCCTTCATCCGCCTCTTTAGACATGGGATATTGTTGCATTTTTGGTAAAATTGCTCCTGGTTTCAGTTTAATTTTCACTTCTCCCACCGCCTTCAGGAGGCCTACGTCATAGGGTCCTGTAGTCCATACTGAGACAGGCATGTGGGCCATGTCATCATCAAAGTATTCCGGACGTATCAGTGCCAACATCATTCTCTGAAGCACTTCTCTTTTGATCATTTTTACCCAAGATATGAGACTCACTTCCACCTTTGTCTCTTCTGAGTCTGGTTGTTCTTCAAACAGATCATCATCAGTGACGTCAGTCACTTGATACCCTTCTTCAATGGCGATAATCGCGTACCATTGTCTGCCTTCATCATCGTATCCTTCGACCAATGCTATATTCCCTTGCACTGTTGCAGTATATATCCTCAAGGGAAATACTTGTCCCTCGTCTTCATGCATAGGTATTCTCGGTCTGAATAGAAACTCATCAGGGGTTCTCATAGTTCTATCTACGAGGCCTGGCAATCCTGCCATAAGCACACGCATGCCATATGCGAAAACATCTGGCTCTAATGGTATAGCTCTCATGGCTATGTGTCCTGAGTGTGCCCTGATCATATCGCACACGTATGAATAATGCATTCCTGGAGTGGAGCATACTATGCCCTCCTCCGTGAACGAGATCGTCATGTTCAATTTCGTCATTAAGTCTCGACCCAAAATGTTTACTGGGCTCTGACGTGAATATAATAAAGGTACATTCATTTTGCATTCTCCTACGGAGACTGGGAGTGCGTCTGTAAAGGGAACTCGATTGTGAGCTCCTGTAAAAATCTGAGTATCTATGGCCTCGTCGGACAAGGAAAATGTGCCTTCTCGTATACATGAGCTTGTCGCACCCATGTCAACTAAGAAGGAATATTCTTTACCCCCTATGATGACATTCACCCTTGGTTCCCTATTAGGGTCTGGTGTCACTGATAGGATAGAGCACATCAGGGTTCCCAGTGAGCTGTCCTAGTTCATATATAAGTTTGGTCCACTGTACACTTGTGGATTTTCTCCATTCCCGGGGTTGCCTCCCCTTCCAGAGTTTGTGCCCTGAGACATTTGCGGTGGTGCCTGGTGAAATTCCCCACATGGCAAATTCCCCATGCTCAGTGGTTGAACCCCTTGTTGCGCACCCTGCTGCATGCCTGGTGCCTGCTGCTGCACTGTGTGATTCTGTGCACTGTCCTGTTGAGAGGTTGCAGGTGGATTCACCGTGCCTGCTCCCATTCCTTGGCTATTTTGCCACACGCTTTGGCTTCTGCACGAGCGCGCTAAGTGGCCCATCATTCCGCACAGCCAACATACCGGCGGTGGTCAGACTATTTGTCCAATTGACATATCTGGATTGCCCATTGGCACGTTTTGAAAGCCTCCTTGATTACCTTGGAAACCTCCCTGATTGCTCTACCATCCTCTTCCCCTAAATCCCCTACCCCTCGGGTGAAATCCTACATTACCCTGGGCATTCTGTTGCGGATTAGCTACCTGCTGTGTGTTCTGTTCAGCTGGGTTAGCAAGGCTCCTTCAAGAGCATACTTCGATAATTTCTTTTGCACCAGCTTCGCTTCCTCACCCTTTCGTGTTGCCTCCTTTTCCCGATTCTTTTCTTGCAACAGTCTACAGTAGTGTGCAATAGTTAACTGTATTTTTGCCCAGGGTTTAGCCTCTACCCCTTCCAATTTCTTGAGTTGTTTTTGTCCCGGCTCTGGTAACCCTTGGCACAATATGTGGTAAAACACTGGTATAGATTTTGTCCAAGATTCATGCGTTTCGAGCACCCACGTGCCTTGGAAATTCTGGATATAAATCAACAGATCCTTCATTTTGCGAGTCATTATACTCCCATATCGGAGGTGTCTGGGTAAAGCACTCATAGCGCTTTCCATACTGCTGCTCTGCAATTGTTAAAAGGTGCCCCATCATGCACAGTGTTAATTATGGTTACACCAGGGTACCCTGCCTGTGTCCACACATCGTCTGCTCTCTCACCGAGTATGGCGATCAGGAGACCTTTAATGTCCCCTATAGCTAATGTGACACCCCCTTTCATCTTTTCTAACTCATGTATCCACTTTCCAGCTCCTGATATCAGCATTGGAAGCTTGGTTTTCAGGTTCTCTCGATCCATGTGTGGCCATGGAATATATTGCGGTCTTGCCCCCCCCTTTTCTAGTAGCGGAAATTGGAATGTGCAGCCTTCTTTCTCTTTCTTCATAGCTCTCTTGTCTATCGCTGGGGTAACATTCTCACATTGCCGTCTGCCTGGCAATGTCCTCAACCTGTCTACATAGGCGGACGCTGACACCCCCCTCTGACCATGGGGTGATCTTTGAGGCTTGTCAGACTGCGTGGCAGACTCTGATGCCCTTGGTGCAGACACACTAACGTCTGTCCATCGTATCCCTTTGTCCCTTGGGAGCCGCTTTTCGCGCCGTCTCCCTTCCTCATTCGTCTCACACTCCGTTTCTTCTCCGGAGTCAGATGCTGATTTTTCCCAATGCACGCAACTCCTTGTGTCATCATCAATTTTACTGATTTCTAGTCTGTCCAGGGACAGTCTCCTGCTCCCACTGCTTCGGGTGACATCCTCTGTGTCATACAGCGGACTGCTTCCCAAGCATTCGTCTTCCCTTTCCCTTTGGTACATTTGTTGTAGCCCCATTTCATCATATATTTTATTGATCGTTTCCCCGATGCTTCTGGTGTCGAAGTCATCTTCAATATTTGCCCCAATTGTGCCTGGTACTGAGTCATACGCAGGAAAGAATTCTTCAATGTCTTCCCATTCTACAAAGGGATTGGGTTTTTTAACTTCCCGCTCCAGATATTCGAGATCGCGTGCTATATGTCTACGCTTACGTTCAATATCATCATCAAATTCTTTGCGCTTCCTCACCTCTTCTCTGACTTTATCTTCTTCCCTTCTCCTTTCATTTCTACATTCATCTGCCCTTCGAACTTCCTCATCTTTTTGCCTCTTTATCCTTTTTTCACGTACTCTTTGCTCTTCTTCCAAACTTTGCTGATTCTGTCTGTGCTGGTCATAGGCTGCTTTCTGTTTGCGATCGAGCTGCTTGTCTTGCTCCTCGCGATATAGCTGTTCTTGCCTCAGCCTATCTTTCCTTCTTATCCTTTCATCCCTTAACTCCTATTCCTTCTCCTCCTTTCTCTGTGCTTCATCTGACTTCTCTCTCGGTCTCAAATCATCACTTCCTTTTCCATCGAGTTTCAACAATATCTGTCCTCCCATCCATTCGTCTTTTACGAATGCTCCCTTATCAGTTCTGCTTTCACCTCCTTTCCATTTCTTTCCCTCTCTCTCTTTATCGAGAGAAGCACTAATCTATGCCTGGTCCTTTCTTTCATCATCGCGTCTCTCCTTATCCCTCGGGACTGCGGAGGTAAGATTCTTCTCCTGATCCTTCCCTTTATTGTCATCACTACTGTACGTAGGCGACTCATATGCGGGGTTGCTATACCCTGTGGCTGCCTTAAGCTCTCTCAATGGGTAGTGTCCCTCAGGCTTACTACCCTCGGTTTCTGTTTCAGGTGGGGCAGGTGGCATGGTAGGCATCTCACCCCCCTCCGTGCATACGTTTAATATCCAGTCTGCCGGTGGCTCTTCCTCCTTCGACTGTTCGAACATTTTCCAAAGTTCTAGAACAGCGAGGCGTTTCTCTAGTTTCTTGCCTGTATAGGTGGCATGCAAGTAAGTCGTCATATGTGCTGTAAAACGGCTTTAGATGAGGACCCATTTTGTGGCCATGGCATAAACATCTTGTGGGCAGTACCCTTAACCCAGTCAGTGCTGTATTTCTTAAGCTTCGGTGCATGTTTTGGCAGTTTTTTACATAAGTGTGCTAATGGAGTAATGTCTTCCATGCTTAATTCTGGGCTTAACAATACTTTCATGCAACTTCAACACTCTCAACAATATGAGCGAGCAACAAATACCGCAAGCTCCAATCCAATCTTTTCCCGCCAAACTTTTATACTAACAATTTACTGAAGATCATCAATTTCGGTGCGCTTCTCTCTCAACTATAGAATCGCGTAAAAACTCTACGTGATTTCAAACAACAAGGAGACAAATTTCCTTACATTTGACATACAACAGAACACGTACAACAGACATTTGACAGACTAGACAGACACCAGCTGGGCACAAATATCTCTGCCTTCTAATTAACACCCTGACATGGAGTTTAAATGAACTCCTTTTACGACGTCTCTAAACGTGGTCGTATCCTAATCGTCCCCTATTATGTGGGGCCCTGAGTTCATGTTTCTTCTGACCGCTATATTAAAGCGCAGGAAATACGGCGTTTCCTCTCGCATTCTCAGGTGTCCGCCCTGGTATCCTCTCTCTTCTCTGGTGTCTGCCCTGGTATCCTCTATTTGCTCGGGTGTCTACCCCGGTAACCTCTATTTTCTTGGCTGTCTACCCCAGTAACCTCTATTTTTTTCAATTATTTTCGGTACATTCAGTCTTCTCTATTTCTGACTATTTTTTTTTTCTTCTTTACCTCCCTCCGTTACCTTTTCCCTTACTTGTTCTAATGCCTATGACATTTGCCAAACATTCAATTTTTGTTTCACTCACTGCTCGCATCGTTCCTCTCTGGATCCTCGGGATCACTGCCTCCGTTACCGCCTCTTTTAGTCTTTTGTCTGTTCCGCTGCCCGTAGGAATGGGAGGGTTTATGTTTATAAAACGGATCCCTTCAGACCCACTGAAGTTTTTGGATAGATTTAAACTATCATTGTCAACGGGAAGCTTCACAGTCTACTCGGCCAAATGGCGAAGGACTCGTGATATTGCTGAAGACCTAGAGTTACTTCGTGTCGACAGTCAATAGGTGTCTTATCAATAATCAATAATCGATGGTCAAAACCATCCTCTCTGCTACCAAGTGTGCAAGAGGGTGGAGCGACCTCTGATGGGCCCATAGGATCTGAGCTCACCCTCGAGTACTTTAAGACGAGATAGCTGCACCTTGAGGTGGATGGGGTGCTGGATTGTCTTATTCCAACACCTATCAAATAAGTACAACTCAATGGTTTGGCAAAGGGGAGTCCGTTTAATGACATGTGAAAAAAATGGGAACACAATGGAAATCAACAGTGGTGAAAAGTCTGTCTCGCTGCAACTCCCAAATTCTTCATCCAGACAGCCATAGTTATAGCGAATTCTCGTCATCATTGACGTGTAACACTCAAAAGTTTGTCATGCAATTCTAGGTGCTATATCTGTATATGGTAACAGAGTGGGAGGATTGGACAACTCTTATCGGGTAGGCGTCTACGCCCATCCCTCTACATCACTCGTGCAAGACGTCACTACAAGTACGACGTCTCATTGGTTCTACTAGCCATAGGACCCTAGATCATTTGGTCCACTGCGATTGGGTCGGTTGCACCCCTAGGCATAAATCTCTACTTTAATTAGCAGCATGCAGAATGTTCACCTAGATGCAGTGTGCCCCACGATTCACCCTGCTTCCCTTCCATCAATCAGTGCTTTAGGCAGTGCTTTAAGTGGGGTAAGAAATTGAGGGGGGGCCCTCGTTTGGAGGCGTGGCCTCCATTGTGGGCGTGGCCTAAAAGTGCACAAATCATAGTAAGGTGCGCAAACAAATATATAAATGTATTTGAGCATTTATATATTTGTTTGCGTACTACTATGTTTTGTGTATTTTTCAAGCCTTCTTTTATATTCATAGCAATGTTACATATTTCTATGTTTATAAAAGGTGGCTTAAAAGTGCACACACCATAGTAAGTTACGCACACTTGTGTGCTTACCTACTATGGTTTGGGTACTATTCAAGCTGCCTTTTATAAACATAGACATTTGTAACATATGTCTATGTTTATAAAAGACATCTTGAAACGTAGGCATCTTTTATAAAGCGTTGAGGACGGACAAAACCCAAGGTGGCTTTGTCCGTCGACAAAGCTTTATAAAAGTTGCTTTGAATTGTGTACGATTCAAGCCATCTGTTATAAACATAGAAATATTTCTACGTGTATAAAAGATGGCTTAAACGTACACAGTTGAAGGCATCTTTTATAAAGCCTTGCCAAAGGAGAAAGGCGCCTCGGGCTCAGTGATCTCTGCTCAGAGCACTGACCCCGAGGCGTCTTTCACTCTCTGCGAACCCGCGGGCTCCGTGATCTAATCTACATATTAGATCATGGAGCCCGCGGGTTCGCTGAGGGTCAGTGACCTAGCGAGGGAAACTAAGGGACTGTAGCTTCCTCTGATGGCCCCTCAGATGAGGGGTCATCAGAGAAAGTTACAGAGACTGACGGAAGTGCCAGCCAGTCACAGCGACGCTGTGGCTGGCTGGCACTTCTGTCAGCTTGCCTGACGTTTAACTAGCGGGCGCATCTCTCGTTGCGGCTGCGGCCGCGGCGGGATAATGCGTCCTGCCATGGCGTGGTGGGGCTGGGGGGATTCTCCCTTCGGCCTCGCCACCTGCCTGGGCTCCCTTATCTCGACCTTCACGGGGTAGACTGCTGTGCTCTTAAGTTTAGTTTCTTAGAAGTTGGCGCTCTCCTCCCTTCCTGGGATTGACCTCGAATTCCCAGGCATGAGCTGCCTTTGCTAAGTTTTGATTCCGCTGTTTTTTCTAGTTTAGCTGCAGTATGCATCTTGGCCTGTTTGATCCCTACCATCCTGGGCTTAATTCTGCTTTTTTTAAAATGGAGTCGCACTTGTATAATGTGCTTCATTGAGGTAGATATATATAGTTGGCGCTTGCCGCTCTATTCTTCTACTAAGCATTGCAAGCCGTACTGTTTTCTTAGCTTCTTGTGTTCCAAGCCTATTTACAGGCGTTAGCTAGTTGCATATTTTCATCCTACTTCATGGTTAAGTTTCTTTATATTTTGACATTGCTTCTTCTTCCAAGTCCATAACATCATTACTCTTTACATTTCGTCTTGGTGTGTCATCCTTTGCTTGTCGTTTCGTTGATCAGTACGTCTGTCCGGGCCCTAGTGTTGTCACCATTCTCCTTCAATTAAGGCCCTTTGGGTTTCTTCAGTGACAGTTTGTAAGTAGTCTTCATTTCGTGTCAGCTGCTGGTACGGCTGTCTCAATGGGTACTGTGCTGCCCATAGTTGTCTGGTTATCAGCACTTCAACAGGTTTTATTCAACAGGTATAGCTCTTCTGATGGGCACTGGGCAGAGCCCTAGTGCTGCTCTTTGTTGGTTTATTTGCTCCTCATACGTCACATATCTCGGCGAGTATGTTCCTGGTATTTCAAAATGGGTGGCTGGAGTGCAGGCCATATCTGGGACCTCCTCTACACACCTCATCAGCTGTTGGTGGCTGCTGAGGTCACGGATGGCTGATGGTTAGTTATATGGAAGGGTCACTTGATATGGAAGGATCACTGAACAAAGCTAGGGCCCGCCAAAAATAAATGGGAAATCTATTCCGTGGATGCTCTATGCAGATGATTTGGTACTCATAGACCAAACTCCCACAAGGTTCCAACATAGATTGGCCCAACTTCATGATTACATGACTGCAAATGATCTTAAAATAAACATTGACAAATCGAAAATCTTGGTTTTTAACACTTTAAGGAATTTGCAAAAAGTATAGTTCAACTGGCATGTAGGGAATGTATTATTGGATCAGGTCGACACGATCTTATATTTAGGGATCTTTGTGAATAGAAGTTTAAAGTCATTGGATTTTAAAGTTGAAATCAAAAGTCAAGATGCTTTCAGTTCAAGGAGCAATCCTTCATAAAAGATATGGTAAATGTACTATGCTGCCTATTCTGGCATTTTATGAGCAAAAGGTGATGGTGGTTTTGAACTATGGGGCAGAGGCTGTTTTAAACTTGCATTGGAAAATATGTGAGATACTGGAAGGAACCTTTTGGAGGAAAGTTTTACATCTCCCATGGAGCTTCCTGATGGCCCTGATTAGATACGAGCTGGGCCTCCAATTCTTATATTCAGTTTATTTGGGGAAATCTCTCTCTATGATGCGTACATTTGTAATGCATGATGCTGCTACTCCATATGACATTGTGAAACTAGTCTTAGAAGGGGAGATTTCCTACATATTTGATGAAGTTTCCAAGCTCTTAATAATTATAGAGATCAATTCCTCCATCCCAGGCTAAAACTATATCCAACCGAGGAGATTTACAGGCCGGTTCATGGAATTAATGTGCGCCGGAAATTTCGGCGCAAGCGTGCGATTCGCAGTGAAAGAGCGAAAATCGCAGTGCAAGTGCGATTATCGCACAGAAAACAGCGCACATCTATTCATGGAAGTCCGTGCACGCGCAAAATGTGGGATGAGCGCTGAAAAAGTGCGCGGCGCACGCTGGCGCACAGGTCATCGAATGCCGTGCGTTAAGGCCACAGCGAATTCGCACATAGCGCGGCGCACATAACAAAAGTAGGCGTAACACGGGGCGTTACACGCAGAATGGGGAACAACTCGTGAAAATGAGGGCATCACGGGGGAAGTACAGGAGGCAAGTGCGCGGAACGCCCACACGCTCGCCTACAACACGTATTCATGGAATGGAATAGGGAAAAACAGCGCACGGCCAAAGACGCGCACAGGCCCATACATGTCCGCCACACGAAAGCAGGCGGTAGCGTCCCTGCACAGGAAAAAAATGTGCGCCAAAGTTCTACACGCGCGAGAAGTTCCACACACGATCGGCCCTGGGGGAGCGTGTGCGTGTATTTCAGGGGTGCGCGAGAAGTTCCACACGCGATTGGGCCTGGGGGAGCGTGTGCGTGTATTTCAGAGGTGCGCGAGAAGTTCCACACGCGATTGCCCTGGGTGCGTGTATTTCAGGGGTGCGCGAGAAGTTCCACACGCGATTGGCCTGGGCGCGTGTATTTCAGAGGTGCGCGAGAAGTTTCACACGCGATTGGCCTGGGCGCGTGTATTTCAGAGGTGCGCAAGAAGTTTCACATGCGATCGGGCCAGGGTGTAACGCTCACCTGATTCCCGCAGAGGCGCCGGTCTTGACTGGGTGAATGCCGTATCTTCAAAGGTGATGTGTAACACACGGTTGGCTCTTTGGGCTGGACCTCTGTGCACTGTATGTCTGACTCGAAGAGTAAGATGTCTGCAGATAGAAAATATGGGATTAATGAACTGGGGTTATTGGGTGCCTCTCTCCTCTTCCCTTTCTCTTCTCCTGTAGAACCCCAAAGGTTAGCACCCTCACCTTAGGTAAGTGAACGCCGAGCTCTCCATCTGCCTCGGGGCAGGGTGCCGTAACCAGTTTCTTCACTGGATAAGGGTGCAGGCCTCTTGACCTCAGAGGACTGCTGTCCGTCGTTAACTGCACGAACGGTAAGTTCTGGGCACTTCAAATGTCTTAAAAGTCTTTTGTAATGATATCTCTTGTTTTGCAGGGTTCCGGCGATGGCGGATGGCGGGCTGATGAGAGTTGAGGATCGAACCCGCGTGAGGAATAGAAGCGGCCGAAAGCACGTAAGTAAGCGCTTGTAGCCTGCTTCACGATGCGCACTAACTGTCTTGCAGGTACAAGTTCGGAGCTTTAGAGAAGCTGAAGGGTGCTGGAATACCCACTGGATTCGGCGTGGGAAGGAGTAATGGCACGTGAGTAATAAAGTTGCCCAATGTCTTTAAACGCACCTTCTTTTGTCTTTCAGATGCGGGATGCAGCGCCGAAGGCCTCCGGAGCGTGCGAAGAGCTGGTAAGCTTTTGTCTTTCAGATGCCGGAATGCAGTGCGAAGACCTCCGGAGCATGCGAAGCGTAGGTAAGCCTTTGTCTTTCAGATGCCGGAATGCAGCGCGAGGCGTTGGTGACAGCCGATGGACCAGGTAAGAGATGCGCTGCCACTGAAGACGGTAGTGCTAACCTGTTCTTTCTTTGTCTTTACAGGTGCTGCTGAAGACTGGATTCCAGGATGGTAAGCCTTTGTTCCCTTAGGCCCAGGATCAGAAGCAGAAGACACGATGAGCGTTCTGCTGCAGAGAATGCAGAATAACACAAAGCAAGATTCATCCATCGGGTGTGGTTTAAATAGCCTCCTGTAGTGCTTAGGTGTCTCCTTCCACAGCCACGCCTAAGAAAAGAGTTCCTGCTTTCCAGAAGAGTTCCAGTGTTCTGAACCTAGGGAGTGGCTCCTGCCCCACCCAACAGGAAAAGTAGTCCCAAACAGAAGAGGATCAGGGGTTCAACTGGCAGGTAAGTAAGCAGCATGGTCTGCTGCAGGTAAGTCCACCCAAGCATTATGAGCCCGGCGCTTCCAGCGCTGGGACTGGGCATCTTTATGAGCCTGGTGCCACTGGCGCCAGGACAGGGTCCAAAAGGTCCCAATTGGGACTGGCTGGCACTCGGAACCGGGGTTATGGGTCTGCTTCCAAGGGAGTCGGGCAAGTCCTGATCTTTTGGAAGCAGAGATCATGACACAGGGGGAGTGTGTGCGCGTGTATTTCACGGGGTGCGCGAGAAGTTCCACATGCGAACGGGCCTGGGGGAGCGTGTGCGTGTATTTCAGAGGTGCGCGAGAAGTTCCACACGCGATTGGCCTGGGTGCGTGTATTTCAGGGGTGCGTGAGAAGTTCCACACGCGATTGGCTTGGGCGCGTGTATTTCAGAGGTGCGCGAGAAGTTTCACACGCGATTGGCCTGTGCGCGTGTATTTCAGGGGTGCACGAGAAGTTCCACACGCGATTGGCCTGGGCGCGTGTATTTCAGTTGTGCGTGAGAAGTTCCACATGCGATCGGGCCTGGGGGAGCGTGTGCGTGTATTTCAGGGGTGCGCGAGAAGTTCCACACGCGATCGGGCCTGGGGGAGCGTGTGCGTGTATTTCACAGGTGCGCGAGAAGTTCCACACGCGATTGGCCTGGGTGCGTGTATTTCAGGGGTGCGTGAGACGTTCCACACGCGATTGACCTGTGCGCGTGTATTTCAGGGGTGCGCGAGAAGTTCCACACGCGATTGGCCTGGGCGCGTGTATTTCAGGGGTGCGCGAGAAGTTCCACACGCGATCGGGCCTGGGGGAGCGTGTGCGTGTATTTCAGAGGTGCGCGAGAAGTTCCACATGCGATCGGGCCTGGGGGAGCGTGTGCGTGTATTTCAGAGGTGCGTGAGAAGTTCCACACGCGATTGGCCTGGGCGCGTGTATTTCAGGGGTGCGCAAGAAGTCCCACACGCGATTGGCTTGGGCGCGTGTATTTCAGAGGTGCGTGAGAAGTTCCACACGCGATCGGGCCTGGGGGAGCGTGTGCGTGTATTTCAGAGGTGCGCGAGAAGTTCCACACGTGATTGGCCTGTGCGTGTGTATTTCAGGGGTGCGCGAGAAGTTCCACACGCGATTGGCCTGTGCGCGTGTATTTCAGGGGTGCGCGAGAAGTTCCACACGCGATTAGCCTGGGCGCGTGTATTTCAGGGGTGCGCGAGAAGTTCCACACGCGATTGGCTTGGGCACGTGTATTTCAGAGGTGCGCGAGAAGTTTCACACGCGATCATGCTGGGCGCGTGTATTTCGGGGGTGCGCATGAAGTTCCACACGCGATTGGCTTGGGCGCGTGTATTTCAGAGGTGCGCGAGAAGTTTCACACGCGATTGGCCTGTGCGCGTGTCTTTCAGGGGTGCGCGAGAAGTTCCACACGCGATTGGCCTGGGCGCGTGTATTTCAGTTGTGCGTGAGAAGTTCCACACGCGATCGGGCCTGGGGGAGCGTGTGCGTGTATTTCAGGGGTGCGCGAGAAGTTCCACACGCGATCGGGCCTGGGGGAGCGTGTGCGTGTATTTCAGAGGTGCGCGAGAAGTTCCACACGCGATTGGCTTGGGCACGTGTATTTCAGGGGTGCGTGAGAAGTTCCACACGCGATAGGCTTGGGTGCGTGTATTTCAGAGGTGCGCGAGAAGTTTCACACGCGATTGACCTGTTCGCGTGTATTTCAGGGGTGCGCGAGAAGTTCCACATGCGATCGGGCCTGGGGGAGCGTGTGCGTGTATTTCAGAGGTGCGCGAGAAGTTCCACACGCGATCGGGCCTGGGGGAGCGTGTGCGTGTATTTCAGAGGTGCGTGAGAAGTTCCACACGCGATTGGCCTGGGCGCGTGTATTTCAGGGGTGCGCAAGAAGTCCCACACGCGATTGGCTTGGGCGCGTGTATTTCAGAGGTGCGCGAGAAGTTCCACACGCGATCGGGCCTGGGGGAGCGTGTGCGTGTATTTCAGAGGTGCGCGAGAAGTTCCACACGCGATTGGACTGTGCGTGTGTATTTCAGGGGTGCGCGAGAAGTTCCACACGCGGTTGGCCTGTGCGCGTGTATTTCAGGGGTGCGCGAGAAGTTCCACACGCGATTGGCCTGGGCGCGTGTATTTCAGGGGTGCGCGAGAAGTTCCACACGCGATTGGCTTGGGCACGTGTATTTCAGAGGTGCGCGAGAAGTTTCACACGCGATCATGCTGGGCGCGTTTATTTCGGGGGTGCGCATGAAGTTCCACACGCGATTTGGGCTGGGTGCGGGTATTTCAGGGGTGCGTGGGAAGTTTTACACGCGATTGGGCTGGGTGCGGGTATTTCAGGGGTTCTGTGGAGTACTACACGTGAATTGGCCGTGTGGGTCCTCCCAGGTGTTCGCTCCACAACCTCCACGGCCCCTGCAGGCAGCCCACACCACGGGGGACTAGCCTGCACCCCCACTCGTCCCCCTGCACCCCCACCCCCCAGCACTGTGGGGCACCCTCCACCAGGCACCCAACTCATGTTCCCCTGCACCCCCACCCCCCAGCACTGTGGTGCACCCTCCACCAGGCCCCAACTCATGTTCCCCTGCACCCCCACCCCCCAGCACTGTGGGGCACCCTCCACCAGGCACCCAACTCATGTTCCCCTGCACCCCCACCCCCCAGCACTGTGGTGCACCCTTCACCAGGCCCCAACTCATGTTCCCCTGCACCCCCACCCCCCAGCACTGTGGTGCACCCTCCACCAGGCCCCAACTCATGTTCCCCTGCACCCCCACCCCCCAGCACTGTGGGGCACCTGCCAGCAAGCCCCCACTCATGTCCAACTCATGTCTCCCATCACCCCCACCCCCCAGCACTGTGGTGCGCCCTCCACCAGGCCCCAACTCATGTTCCCCTGCACCCCCACCCCCTAGCACTGTGGTGCACCCTCCACCAGGCCCCAACTCATGTTTCCCTGCACCCCCACCCCCCAGCACTGTGGGGCACCTGCCAGCAGGCCCCCACTCATGTCCAACTCATGTCTCCCATCACCCCCACCCCCCAGCACTGTGGTGCACCCTCCACCAGGCCCCAACTCATGTTCCCCTGCACCCCCCCCAGCACTGTGGGGCACCCTCCACCAGGCCCCAACTCATATTCCCCTGCACCCCCACCCCCCAGCACTGTGGGGCACCTGCCAGCAGGCCCCAACTCATGTTCCCCAGCCAACATGTCATCACAATCTAGATCCCTGGTCCCTATGGTCAGCCTCCAAATGCAAAACACCCACCCGAGTATTGCATCCACCCACTTAGAAATGGCAATAACATGATAGAATACCAATTGCAAGTTTGGAAACTAACACATGTCCCTCACATACACCCAATGGGTGTCAGTGAATCTCAAAACCCATATCATGATATGCATGAAACCAATGAGATGATACTACACATTGAAGTTTGATCAAGAAATATGTATTAAAGGAAACATAAATTGAATCAAAAATAAACAAACAGAAATGGGAATGTAAATAAATAAAAAGAAGCATGTCCGTTAAAAAATGCAAAACCAAAAATCATAATCCAAAGGAATGGTGTCCAAAGTCACAGTCCACAAAAGAAAATCCTATGGAAAATAATAATCGAAAGCCATTGCTCCATGGGTAAATTGTAAAATAAAAAGAAAATCCAACAGTGAACTATGTACAGATGAACAAGCCAGGGTCCATGATCCCAACAAAAGAAATGAAACCTATCTAACAACACTACCTAATAAAAAAAAACTATATACAAAAATGTGGCCCATTGTCCAAAAGGTCCAAAATAAATAAAAAAGCAAAGGAAACCTAACACTAAATACATAACTATTTACAAGGGCTCACTGGTTGTTGTCATGGGCCAGGGCATCATCGAACTCCTGTTCAATGGCTTGGAGGCGGGCATGTTCTCTGGCCCCGAGGTCCCGCAGGGATAATGCAGTGTCCAGCTCCAACTCCCTGCGAAGACCCTCGAGGCACTCAGCCCGCCTCAGCGCCCTCCGCATGGAGTTCTCCGCCCTGACCATTGTGAGCCGTTCCTCCTCTGCCTGCTGCCGCTCCGCACCTATCTGCTGGCCCAACCGCTCCCACGCGGAAGCCACTCCCATTCCAGGGTTCTCCTGCCCTCCGGCCGATGCCTGCACCCCTGATGTTGATGGCCCCGAGCCATGATGCCTCCCACGTCGAGCCCACCGCTGCCTCCGATGCAACTGCCTGTGCCAGCACGACGGCATCCAGGCTGATGGAATCCACCGACGCCGTCGTGCCCGTGCCCTGCCCGATGATGCCGTCACATCCTCCATCTGCTGGGGTCCAGTTGCTGGTGTTTCCACCCCTGCTGGACCTCCGACTCCCGACTGTGGCAGGGATGGGATCCCCACCGAGGTGGCTGCATTTGTCAGGGCAGGTCCACAGGGGGCCCTGGTGGCATCTGGGCCGGAAGACGGCATGGAGTACGACTGGCGCATAGCCTCCACAGAGGAGGAGAGGGTCGCCAGAGTGCCTGACACATGTACGAGACCCCCGACCATGACCGCTCCCAACTGGGCCACGTTGCCACGGTGCTCTTCGTGATGACGTAAGTGCTCCCCCCGGGAAGCACGCACCTCATCACGAATGACAGCCGTGCGCAACGCGACACCAATCAGGACCTTCTCCATACGGCCAGGGGTCCCCTCGTCCGCAGGTGGAGGGGAGTCAGATGACATGGACATCCCCCCTACCTGCGGACGGGCCTGGGATGGGGCATCCCTGCTGGTGCATGGTGGTGCAGTCACAGTGTCAGGGACAGTGACATGCACAGGCACCTCCACGGCGACCTGTGCTGCCTCCTGCCCCTGCCCCTGGACTGCACCACTTGCACCAGCAGGGATGCCCCCACCAGGCCCCATGTGCGGCTCAGTAGCGGCCTCCTCCTCCTCTGTGGAAACCACCAACCTGGATGGCTCCAAGCCATCTTCCGCCGTTGCAAGCCCCTGTGGGGGCTCACCCACCCCTTCCGCTGCAGCCGTGGGGGCATCCCCACCGCTTAGCTCCACAGCACCGTCTCTGCCCTCTTCTTCACTTTGCGCTGTGTAGAGGGAGACATAGAACACAAGCATCAGGGTACTGTACAATGGTCCCCTAGACAGGAAGCAATAGCAGATGAGTGGCACTGTCAAAGATCACTTCCATCATGTCCCTCCACAACACATGGGTCAGTGCAGGCAAAACACATGCAGTAACAGGCATGGCGCATGCTATGGACATGAGCAAACATGTCCAAGGGACTCTTGAAGCATACAATGTTGTTTTTGGACTCACATGCATCATGGGTCATGCCTATCACATGCACACACTTCAAAGTACTTTCATCCATCTGGACTCGTACACCCCAGACACAGTGGATGCAAAGATAACTAGGCTGCATCAGTGATTCTGAACATTGTCACAGACATGTGTCATGCATCCATGGCATTCACAAGTCACAGACACGCAGGTCAGAAACACAGACATGGACACCATAGATGTACATGGCATCAGCACCCATCCCTCACCCCCACCCATGTCCAGGAACAGACACTGGCAAGCTCTCATGTGTCCATTCCGCATAGGGCTCCCCATGTTGCATTTAAACACATACACCAACCATGTGCTTCACACATTACTGGTCTCACATGCATGACCATGATGTCCCTGCACACACACACGTGTACATGGCCTATGTCACACATACAGGCAAGTATCAGACAACAAGCACACTGCAACATGCCCTGTCTCACACAGCAATGCTTGGCCACTTACCGCTCGACTCCAGACGGGTCTGCCTCTCAAGGATCTGGGCATGGAGCGCTGGGCGTACGCGTTCCAGGACCCTCAGCTGGATGGTACTCATGCTGCCCTGGCCCCCCTCCACGAGGCGCCGGGCCTTTATGAGGGTCCTGGACCTGAAGTCTCCCAGCGCTTCTTGACTTGCTTGATGTTGCGGGTTGCCACCCCCTCCGCGTTGATGGCAACCACAAAGTCGTCCCAGATCCTGTCCCGTCCTTCCTTTTCGGCGTGTGGTGATCCAAAGAGGGCATCATAATGCCCCAGGACAAGCTCCACCAGGACACCAACTTCCTTCTGACTGAAGCTGGTGGCCCTCTACCCCTCTGGCTGGGGGTCGCCAGTGGTCTCGGATGGTGTTTGCCTCGACATGGCGACCCCCGAGGCAGGCGTGGGTGGGCAACTGGGTCCTGGGGCTGGGCTGTGGAGCGATGGTATCCCAGTCGGGAGAGTTCTGTTCCAGCAGGGGTGGACACAGCAACTGGACCCCTGCAGATGGCTGATGTGCAGGCACCAAATGGCAGGGCACGGTGGCAGCAGGCAGGCAGCAGCAGATGGCTCGTGGGAGGCTGCTCGGGGCTCTGGGGGGCAGTAATTCGGCCTTTTGGGCAGGAGCGTGGTCTTCTGTGTGCTTACGCGTGGCCAGCTTGATACAGAGTGATTTGGCACGTGAAAATTCTGCACGTCAGCGTGTAAATCGAGGAAAGGCCCTTAGCGCGTAAGCGCGTCAGCACGCATATGCGATTCCATTGGACCAAAGGCCCTTAGCGCGTATGCGTGTCTGTGACGTATCGCGCACGGGCGTTGCTTTTCGTGGGGTGCGGTGCGTGTGTTTTGCAGGCGTTGGGGTTCACACGCTATTACTTCACAGCGGGTGGGTGTTGGCTACGCGTTCTCCTACACGCAAGGCAGACGGTGAGTGGTACCCTGCTCCCCCAGGCCTGATCGCGTGTAAAACCACCCGCGAGCCCCTAAAATACACGTACCCCGCTCCCCCAGGCCCGATCGCGTGTAAAACACCTGCGAGCCCCTGAAATACACGTACCCCGCTCCCCCAGGCCCGATCGCGTGTGAAACTTCTCGCGCCCCCCTGAAATACACGCGCCCAGGCCAATCGCGTGTGGAACTTCTCGCGCACCCCTGACATACACGCGCCCAGGCCAATCGCGAGTGGAACTTCTCGCGCACTTCTGAAATACACGCGCCCAGCACGATCGCGTTTAGAACTTCTCGCGCACCCCTGAAAAACACGCACACGCTCCCCCAGGCCAGATCGCGTGTGGAACTTCACGCGCACCCACGAAAAACACGCACCCAGCACGATCGCGTGTAGAACGTCTCGCGCACCCCTGAAATACACGCGCCCAGGCCAATCGCGTGTGAAACTTCTCGCGCACCCCTGAAATACACGCACCCAAGCCATTCGTGTGTAAAACTTCTTGCGCACCCCTGAAATACACGCACACGCTCCCCCAGGCCAGATCGTGTGTGGAGCTTCACGCGCACCCCCGAAATACACGCGCCCAGCACGATCGCATGTAGAACGTCCTGCGCACCCCTGAAATACACGCGCCCAGGCCAATCGCGTGTGGAACTTCTCGTGCACCCCTGAAATACACACACCCAGGCCATTCTCGTGTAAAACTTCTCGCGCACCCCTGAAATACACGCACACGCTCCCCCAGGCCCGATCGCGTGTGAGACTTCTCGCGCACCCCTGAAATACACGCACACGCTCCCCCAGGCCAGATCGCGTGTGAAACTTCTCGCGCACGCGTGTTCCCGAAACCCGTAATACACGTTCCCCGCTTTGCGTTTGCTGTTTGCCAGTCCGGTAAACTGGTACAGGGTTGGCGCAGCCCTTTGCGTTGGTTTTGCGATCTTGATGGCTTTTCCTTGCGCGAGGGCGTTCTTGGGGGCGTAACTGGCGCTGCTGCAGGTTCGCTGCGCCACTCTGCGCCACGTCTGCTTTTGGAGGCGAGAATCCATGAATACGCTGTGCGCGGAAATTGATTTTATCGCACGCGGCTGGCGCAGACATTCGCACGGGCACGCTGTACGCCAGCCGCGTGCAACACTTTTGTGCGAATTTCCATGAATTACCCTGTAAGTTTCTTCGAAAACAGCCCCCCTGGACAGATGCATACTGACAGTTTTGCCTGAACGAAGGAATGACAGAAACATGGTTGCATATTATAATGGAATGCCCGCCCTGAGAATGCCAAGGACTATCTATTTGGCCAAATTTGTCACTAGTGTATCTTCATTGTCTTTAGAAGAATGTTGGAGAATGTTTTTGGCTGGCAAGAAGCCGTCACTCATATTTGCGGGGATACTATTTCTAGATAAGGTTCTTGCCCTCTTATAAAGATTTACTATGAGAACTGGAGATTTTAATAACGATGTCGAATGGTTTTGACAAAAGTTGAATGATCTATCACCACTGCTCCATTTTAATGGAAGTCTCGATCTTAATCTACAATTGATCTTCTTTCTTTTAACATTAGGATGTTTCATAAATTGTATGATTTTTCTTTTTAAATCTCACTTTGATGGAATGGTTGTTTTTAAGAAATATGAATTGTATGATAGATCAATTGTAAATTAGGTTTTTAAGGACCTGAAGTCTGGAAAGTCTAAGTTTGTTTTTTTGTGATGTTTTTATTATGTGAAAGGGTTGTAATAAACCAAACACAATAAAACGAAACAAAAATGGTTAGAGTTAGGGGTGGGGGCGGCTGGCCATAGCAGTAGGTGGCCTTGGCCATAAAACAGCGATTAGAAATGGATCGCCAATTTTAGACAACAGTGTTTTTCCCAAGCTGGTGCTTGTACAGTAATTTATTTCCATGTACATACAATAGAAAAATAAAAGTTATCAATTATAAACATACAGTGTTTTTTTTGAGTGGGTGCCCCAACTACTTTATTTCCATGTACGCACAATACTACATTATAATTTGAGAACCACTGAGTCTGTAATTATCACCATCTGTGATCTCTCGCAAATGGTGGCTTTTGCTTCAAAAGAAAAGATGGCCACTGTTGGTCCAATTCACACATTTATTGCCACTGCATCTCAGCAATTAAGCTGCAGCACTTGCAAATTGGGACAGTAGACCTGATACCTGTGAAGGCCTCACGAAGTAGACACAAACAAGAGATGTATAGTTGTGGCTATAAACTTTTATTAAATGAAAATAAGGTTGGGAAAAAGGCCTAACTTGACCTATTCTAAGGGGAATATTCCCTACCTAACAAAAACTAAGGAAAGTCTGCGCCAGGATGCCCAAATCAAAGGTTCTGTCTGTATCCAAACCTACCCTGGCCCTCACCTAATACTGTTTATGGGTAGAAATATCTAAATAATAAGTGTTCAATAACTGTTCAGAGCCTCTCCTAGCTCTGGGCTTGCAATGGGTTTCTTTTTCCCCCTCTTCAAGACAGTTCATAATTTTTTTTTAATAATAATGTTTTATTTGTAACATTTAGTTAATATCAAACTTTTATTACAACATTTTCTCATATTACTTCTTTCCAATTAAACTTAAATTTCACTTTCTGTCTCTCCTCGGTTTGTGGCTTTATCAAGAAAATTATTAACCGCACAAGTTAGGTGGATCGAACTACCACTCAGAATGCGGACCCAGAAATCTTCCATCATGTCCATTCTGGGTCTCAAGTAGACAGATCTTAAGTCCCTGAGGGATGGACAATCAGTTACTAGGTGTTTTGTTGTCTCCACATGTATTAGACAATGTCTACAAGCGTCTTCCTTTACAGTTCCAATGTGTCGCATCGCCATCATTTTTTTCGATTTGTATAGATTTGTTCTTAGTCTAAAGAAGCTGTCTCGATGATATCTTGATGGAAATTGTACGAGATACTTTGGCATGTTATCCAGTTTGTTCATCGTTGAACCCAGATCTAGTGCTGTAGGCAACTTTCCATATTTGTCAAGATTTTCAATCCATAACCACTCTTTCGATTTCTTTCTTGCCGTTTCTTGCCGTTTGTGGGTTGTCTAACAGCATATCCAAAGAGATATTAGCAGCTTGCATTGCTTCTTGCACCTTCTCGGACCAGCACATCAATAAACCTGTATAAGTATGTTTTTCTTCCGGTGCTAGTATTTTGTACGCTGGTTCGGGGTTAGCTATCACCATCTTTCTCAGTAGTGCCATAGACTTCCATATTATTGTCCCATGTAGGCTCTCCAGGGCTAGCTCATGTCGTACTATGGTCATTGAAATGTATTTTGGCAGTCTCAGGACACGCTGCCAAAAAATACCTTCCAGTTGTGACCATAACTTTTGATCGATATTCCATCCTGCCTCCGCTCCTAAAATGTTATTGCAGGCACTACTTTCTGCACGTAAAACGTGCGTATCGGTATCAGCGAACATTTCCCAAATAATGAGTGTATTCTTGCTCCTTGTAGAGAGAGGGTTCTCATCCATTTATATAAGTCTTTCACCCAACTCCACTCTCGTGTTGAATTGTTCATCAAAATCCCCAAATATCGGATTTCGGTTACTACCTCAATTTTGACATTGTAGATTTTCCACTTGAAGTTGTTATTTATGCTGCATTTAGAAGGCCCAAATTTCATGATTTTCGTTTTTTTCACATTCATTGTGAAATCGTTTTTGTCCATGTAAGATTCTAGGGTTGACAACAATCACTGTAGGCCTATTTGAGTTCGATCAAACAGTACCAGATCATCTGCATAAGTTGCACAACTTATGTGATGCCCATTGACTTTCGGTGGAAAGCATTTTGCGCTTGCCAGGGCAGTTGGCACATCGGCGATGTATAGCTTAAACAGGGCTGCTGCCAGGGGACAACCCTGTTTCACTCCTTTATTAGTTTCAATGGGCTCTGACAGAAGTCCTCTTTCATTTAACCTGATTCTGATTGATGTTTCTGAATATAAGGCCCTTATTGGGTGCAGCGAGGCCTTTGGGCAGTTCCAGGTCTCCAATTTCTGCCATAATTTATCTCGATTTATGGTATAAAATGCCTGCTGCAAATCAGGGGAGTTGCTAGGTCTGGAAAAGACCCGGGGCTAAGCTGATGTCGGAACTGTTGGGACTGGGGGCTACATAGTCTTTTGGCTGTAGTTCCTGAGATTCTATCCGGGGCTACAACCAAAAGATCAGGGGCTATAGCCCCCTTAGCCCCCCCCTAGCAACGCCCCTGCTGCAAATCAATGAAGGCAAGAAATAAATGGTCCTTCTTCTGCAGGGCTTTCAACTTCAGCATGTTCACCAAAACTAGATGGATTTCTGTGCCGACACCTTTGGTGAACCCTGTTTGCCTTTCATCGCATAACTCATTTTTAAAAGTCCAGGCCGAAAGCTTTTTTTGAAGGAAAGTCGCGAACACTTTTCCAATTGTGTCCAGCAGGGCGATCGGGCGATAATTGGCTGGATCAACCCGACTGCCTTTTTTGAAAATCGGTACTATTATTGGTATTTTCTGAGTTTCGGCGATTCGTGCAAACAGTTTTTCAATGAAGATGGACCATGCGTGTTTGTGTTTTTTGAGCATCACATTCGTGATGCCATCAGGTCCTGCAGCCCTTGAGTTCTTAAGCTTCATGATGGCAGAGCAGATGTCTTTGCTAGACTAAATTACGTCCCAACTTTTATCTTCTTTTATATGTGCCGTTGTCGCTGTTGTTTCAGTTGTTGAGAACACCTTCTGAAAATGTGCTAACCAATCGCTTTCTGCCACGCCATTTGCCATCGACGCGGCTTGGTTGAGAGAACCTCTATTCAAGATGTTACATATCTCTCTTGTACTATTTGTTTTTATTAGGGTTAGCATTTATTCCCCTCGCTCTTGATCCCTCTGACATGCAAAGGCTTTCAGCCAATTTCGGTATCGTTGCTTTCTCCGTTTTATCGGACTGGAAGCACTGGCCCCAAACTGTGATTTTATATCGGTTAAGTCTTTCTTTAAGAGCTTCTTTTCTTTCCTCACTGAAGCACTCCAGTTATGTTTGTGGTCCTTACCACCACACTGTTTTTGCGAAAATCCCAGGGTCACACATGGTAAAAGAGCTACATAGTCTATTGCATCAATGTTATAGTTATTTGCCTCCTGGATCTGAGTCGTCAATTTGTTTATTTGTTTTTCTTTTATTCTGAGCCTGTTTCGCCCATGATTTATTTCCAGAGCTTGGCCATCGACCCCAGACTCTCCTTTGCACATAGTTCGCCACGACATCACCAATACATGATGATCACTGTTTTCAGTTGGTACAATGTTCAAACTATTGATTTTGTCAAACATGTTTCTTGACGTCCAAATGTAGTCTAGGATCTTTTCATAACCCATGTTATGCCAGGTGTATTGTGGCGGCATATCACCATTAACACTTCTATTAACCATATGGCAGTCACATGCTTTCATTTCATCATTTTGTAAATGGGAGAAAAAAGAAACACCACCCAGAGCTCACCGGATGAGTTTGAGGGTCTAATTTGCTTCAGAAGGTACACATTAGTGCATAGCGTGTTGTGAATTTTGATGAAAAGTCTGCGTCTTGGGCCTTCTAGTTTAATCTTGTCTATATACATTACAAAGAATATGCAACATAAATTCTTGCAGCATATTGAAAATAATTCTAAATCAGATCGCTAATTGACTGACCAACAATACCAGACATCTTCAGTTAGACCTGCCGATATGCAGCATACTGCAGCTTTTCACTTTCTAAAAACACGCAAAAACTCCCACCAAAAATAATAGGGAGTAAAAACATGACCAACAAAGTAGGAAACAAAGGACCCTGGCACACACCTTCCACCTACACTGTTCCAGGGTTATGTAGGCAGTGGTACAAGCAGAGCAGTGCCATAGGAAGGTCCTTTAATAGTAACAATTATTATTAAAAAATCTTTAAAACTTTATTATTATATAATGTATTATTACTGCCTAATCTGTAGAGGAATTTTAAGGTAAAGTAATGAAGCAGGGATATAAAAAGATATCGGTTTTAGATTTAAAATACTTTTTTACTTGACAAATAAATACTACTATTGAGAATGCAAATACCGTTTTACTCCCTAAAGAAAATAATTGCATTCAAAAATAAGGTGTACGATACTCCGACTTCATAGCCGGGCTTGCAATTTATTTAATTTCTTTTTTACATGAGAGATTAAAAGCAGCTTTTCCTGCCCACCCCATCCAGAATGGGGCTCAACAGACTCTCTGCTGTGCATGACTGGCAGCGATGGGATTGTATTTTGAAGTAGGGTTTTAGCTGGCAGGCCACACAACCTTTTAGGGTAGTTGAACATTCGATAGTAGGTTTTCGCATTAATGGGGTTTAGTGAGGTATATTTTGGAAGAACGAAAACAAGAGTGTGTTTTGAAGGGAGATGGCATGGGTGCAACTTTGCGGATGAAGTAAAGTTATGGTGTTAGTTCCAGTATTAGACATCATTCATTCCGTTCTCTCGGCTTCATTGTTTTCTGTTTTGCCTTTTCCCTCTCATGTCCCCTGACTTAATTTCCCCTTTATATCAATATCAAACCCTTAATTCAGTTTTATCTTTTTCAAGTGTCTCAGTCTAAGCTATAGTCCTTGGGTTTAAAACAGGATCCTTTTTTGTACTGATAGACCCACCCTGCTTTGTGAGTCTTACAGTCTGCACTCTCTTATACGTGAAACAGGTGTTTGTTTCGTTGCATGACATTTCTATTGCTAAGAGTACAAAATAGTTTGAGGGAGACAATGAGGTGGTGCACAAGGAAGTCGTCAGCTTTTTTTTTTGGGGGGGCTGTGATTCTAAATAAAACTGTCTTAGTATTCTCTTTAGAGTGTCACAGTGGATCACAACTTTACAGCAAACACATAATCCTCTATTCATTGGTACATGGTCCTTTGTGTGCTTTATTGATTATTATTTTTTATGCACCTGTAATTTCAAGGGTTTTGTTATACTGTAGTTTCTTCGGGGCCAAATAGCCATGGCTACGGTACATATTACACCAATATCCTTTTTCCAAAGATCCATTGTGCCCTGCTTAGTAGATGTGATCTCTGCAGGTGTCAAATATTTTTTTGCCACTCCCTATTTCCGCAATAATTTACCAGAATAATTTCCGTTTCCAGCAGTAGCTTAGCAGTGTGCCAGTTCCTGCAATGACAGAAATAACAGTTTAATAATAGTCTTCACCGTCCTCACCGGCACTCACCATATGTCCCCCTCCTCTTTTATTGGTCTCCGCAAGCCCCTCAATTGCTTTTCCCCCCTCACTGAACCTGTCCCATTAACCCCTATCACTCTTTGGTTCACATGACGCAGTTTCTTTTCCAATTGCGTCTTGCATTAGAGCCAAGGTAATCTTGCATGATTCCCCCGGTACTGCCTCTGTTAAGCCGAAAAATGCTTGAAATTTAAAAACTCTTCCCCGTCCTCATAGGCACTCACCATGTGCCCCCCCTAAGCTTTTCTTGGTCTCCCCACTAGCCCCAAAATCCTTTTCCCTCCATGACCCTATCACATTACCCCAATCACTCTTTAGTTTGTGTGACGCATTTTCTTTTCTGATCGCATCTTGTGGCATTGCCGCAGTCATCTTGTGTGATTCCCCTGGTATTCCCCTGATCGGCCAAAAATGTTCTATCCAAAACTGGCACTCCAGCCCAGCCCTATCTTCAAAAGTTCACATGGTGTCCTCTTTCCACTTCCCCATCTTAAACCTGTTGGATTGCAACCTTTTTGCTCCTCCAAATATCATTTTGAAAATGTTTCATTTTCAGCTTCCCCAGGTATTATCGTAGTATTAACTCAAATCGAGCAAAAACTAAAATGGCATCTTTTCATTTTTTAAAAGCCTCTCTGCTGCAAAGCACCATGGGAGATAAAGAAACGTTTGGGGGAGCAGGGGGCACACCCTTCTCCATCGAATATTTGAAAAACTACAGGACAGATTTAACCCAAACCAATCAAGGAAATGTAGTCAACGCTTTGTGCACAAGTTGTTTCTTATTTGGTCCAAAACCGCAACAATAATTTTCGCACAACGGCTGTTCAAAAACTTAATTTTTTGAATAACATTTTTAATAATTTTTGCCAAAAATTCCTGCTTGGAGGTCGAATGGGCGGCTGTTGCATGACAAACTTTTGTTTTGGAAAATGTCATCCAAATCCGTCCAGCGACTCACAAAGTTATTTATTTATTTATTGTGTGATCTAGCTTCAACAAGTGGAACTTTACACACATCAGAACGAAGAAAAAAAACATTCCATCAGTACAAAGAAAAAAGAGCAAATAAATAAAATCTCATATACAATACAATTCCTAAAATTCCATGCTAAAATAATTGTACAGAGTCTATCTCTATACTTTTTGCACAATTCATCATAGTAATGAAGATTGCCCATGCTGAGAGTGCTGGACAGTCTTGATTCTATTAAAGACAAGGAGGCGAGCATTATGCTTTTCTTTCTTTATTACTGCATGTCAGCAATTTCAAATCTTGAACATTTTTAAACTTCTTAACACTTTAACTGGCTAAACATTTTGTTTCCTCTGTATTGAAACCAAAATATGGTTGTCAGTTCAAGTCTTTTAAAATGTTCTTCTCTAAACCACAACTCCCATGGGTCTCTGTTTCCCTGTAGGCTTCCACTGTCCCCAGTATCCAATCAGGCTCCAGCCTAAGGTATATATATTCCCCTTGTGTAATCATCTTCCTCTTTCTTTGGTGTTAAAGTCTATATAACTCTCAATTCAACTGGAAACCTTGCCATAAACTCAACTGGAACTTCCATCTCGTAGCCCCATGCTCTGGCGGAACTGTAGAACAAAACACTCGCTCTCGAGCTTAACTGTATTCATATTTGCTTCTGGTCTTCCCCTGAAACCAATAGATAACAGATTATAAGGGGGGTTTTCACACAGTCTGACACATGTACTGTCACAGCAAAAATACTTTGTGTTCACTATATGCATTTTTATATCATAGATCTCAGGGTGGGATATAATGCTCGCCTCCTTGTCTTTAATAGAATCAAGACTGTCCAGCGCTCTCAGCATGGGCAATCTTCATTCTATAGCGAGACAGGAGGCGAGCATTATGCTTATTGAAAGCTGTTAATCACTGTATTCGCTATCTGAGATATAGGTTTGAAATAGAAAGTTTTAAACGTAGTCTCATTGGACCAATCTGCCGCTTTCATAATATCCTGTAGTGGTACGCCTGCTGAAAACGGTCTAGAAGCCATCACGCCTCTTACTGAATGTGCTCCAAACTGCGATAAATCAATGCCTGCCCAATGCATCACTTTTCGCACCCATCTTGCTATTGTAGCTGTTGCAGCAGCATGAAAAGGCTTCCTACGCGCTATCAAGAGCTGTGTAAGCCCTCTCGGTCTAACTGGAGCTGTAGCTACTTCGTAATCTTTAATGCATTGCACCACGCATAACTTGCTGTTATTGGGGAAGTATGGATGAGATATTACTGCTGAATCTGATTTTGTTCTACTTGCCACATTAAATGCTACTCCTTCCGGGTAGAACATGTTTCTGTCTACTTCTAAGGCCTTCACATCTGATACTCTTCTGCACGCTATGAGGCAAAGCAACATCGCTAGCTTCCCGGATTACTGGGATTGAGAAAGATCCTTATTCTGTGGCCAGGAAAGGAATAATCTAAAGACTGCTTGCACGTCCCACAAAGCAGAATATCTGGGAGCTGGTTGTTTACGCATCTTCATTCCTTTTAATAGTCTCAAAATTGTACGATGCTCTCCTACTGGCTTGTCCTCAACTTTGACGTGGCCGGCTGAAATGGCGGACCTCAACACACCAATCGTTCTGTAGGCTGCTCCTTACGCAAATTCCTGTGCTAGGAAGTTTAACACTTGCACTACAGGGGCCGAAACGGGATCTGAATGAACTCCTGTGCATAAACCATTCCACTGCCTCCACGCGGCACCAAAGCTCCTAATGGTTGATGGTGCCCACGAGTCGCTGATGCACTCGGTAGTGAACTGCAAAATGCCTGGGAGTTGCCATCTCTGCCCGAAATCCTGCAGGCCATCAAACTCAGTGTTCCTCCCAGCACTAGTGGATGCAGCTGCCGTTCGGCCCCTGAAGAACGTCTACTCTGTGAGGAATCACTCTCGGAAAATCTGTAGAAAGTTCTATCACTACTGGAAACCATGGCTGCGATTTCCATATCGGGACTATTATCACTAGCTCTGCCTGTTCTCTGCGGAATTTCACTAATGCTCTTGTCAACATTATGAACGGGGGAAAGGCGTAGTGAACTGCTCTCATCCAGTGCTGCAGAAATGCATCTGTCCCTGCTGCAGCTGAGTCTATTCTCCAGCTGAAGAATTTCGGAACCTGAGCATTCAGTCTGGACGCAAATAGATCTGTGTCCAGAGGGCCCCATAATTTCTGGAACCGCTGGAACACGTCTGATGGGAGTCTCCAGTCGCTGGAGTCTACCAAATAGCGTGAATTCCAGTCCGCTATCGTATTCTGACTCCCTGGCAAATACTCTGCTGATACTGATATCTGGTGGTCGAGGCAGAAATGCCAAAAATCTTTCACCAACTCAGCCAACATCCTGGAGGAAGTACCTCCTAGTTTGTTGATATATCGTTCTGCGGAGATATTGTCCATCTTGAGCATCACGCAGCATTTGGCTCGCTCTTTGATAAAAGCTTGCACTGCGAAGGACCCTGCTAGAAGTTCCAAGCAGTTTATGTGAAGTGACAATTTTTCCTCAGACCATTTTCCTCCTGTTTCTAAGGAACCGCACTGTGCTCCCCACCCGGCCCTGCTCGCATCTGACTCGATCACGAGGTCCGGGGTGCCTCCAAAGATGGCCCTGATGTTCCAGGCTTCCATGTTGTGTAGCCACCAATGGATCTCGGTGATGGCCTCCTGATCCAACGTTACTAGTTGGTGATACCGTATACCTCCTCTGAGGTGACGTATCTTCAATCTCTGGAGTGCCCTGTAATGTAGGGGCCTGGGAAAAATGGCTTGTATGGATGCCACTAGCAATCCCACTAAACTGGCTAGGCTGTGAAGGGAAACTACTTTCTTCGCTGCTGTAGCTCGGAGCTCCTTCTTTATTCCTTTTATTTTTGCTGGCGGGAGCTCTAACGTGGCTTTCCGGGTATCTATTATGAAGCCCAGGAACTCCATCCTCTGAGATGGTCGTAGGTCGGTTTCTCTACGGAAGAAGACCCAGGATATGGCATAAATTACTAGCAGAATAATTTTGGGAAAAGTCTATGTACACAGGCTTCACCTTAGCTATAGGGTGTCAACAGATATATGTGTGTGTATATATATGTAGCGGTCGTGTAGTTATGGTTAAGTTGCTGAACACATTAGGAGACCACTTTTTTTGCACCCCATGGAGGAATCCTCACCAAACTTTGCAAAAAAAGTATATGGCCCGCTCTCAATCTCTGATTGGATTACGCTGTTATGTCGACGAACTTTGGACAAGGCCGGTGGTTGGCTGGAGGGAAGCATGCTGTGTGTCAAAGTTTTTGGGAAACTGCGCCATGGTGTATTGGAGGACAGTGCAGCACCGAAAGGGACTGACAAACATTATGTATGGCATGTGGTGGTGGGAAGAAGGGATGGAAAGGGTGGGGGAGAGAGAAGCGGACAATATGATATATTTGTTCAGTTCGTAAAAGACGGTGGTGTGCGAGTGGTGTACGCGAGCACTGCAGCAATTTTGATGCGCCGGAAGGGGTTGCCAAACATGGTTTGCAGGATCGGGTGGGTGAAGGAGGGGATGGAAAGTTTGGGGGGAGGGAAAAGTGGAAGAAATGATACATTTGTTCAGGTCGAAGAAGACGGTGGAGTGCGAGAGATGTACACAAGCAATGCAGCGATTTGCGGGTACCTCCTCAGACGACAACCTTCTGTGGCGACTGCATAGACGCTCCATTGGGAACGCGGACTGCATTGCAGATGATGCGAAGAAATTGACAATGTGTTGTGCTGTTGCCTAGGGATGCTGGTGCTTATGTTGACTTTGTGGGTTTCCATTGTGTTATGGCGATGGGTTGGGCTGTCAATGGCAGTGGTACGTTTGTGAAGTATGGTACGTGGCCAAATGTTCCCATGCATGCCTGCATTGCCTTGCAGTGGTTGTGGGCAAGGCCTGGGCTTTTGGGTGCATGGGTGGAGGGGCCTAGGGCTTGGGCACCACCCCTGCAATGCAATGCCTCCATGCATGGGAGAGCAGTGAGGAAATTTGCAGGTAGCTCATCAGGCGACTACGTTCTGTGCCGACTGCGTGGACACTCCCTCGGGATGGGGACAGAATTGCAGATGATGTAAAGAAAGTGAGAATGGGTGACATTGCCACATGGAAGGATGTTTACCATCACAGTTTTGCGATATGGACCATTCACGCAGCTACTCACATATCCTTCATTGGCGGGTAGCTGCACAGACGACTATCATTCTTTGGTGAGTGCAGGCAGACTCCATTGAGGATGGGGAGTGCATTGGAGACAATATGAGGATATTTCCAGTCGGTATACTATGTTGTGTAAGGCCTGCAAAGCCCCTACTGCCTTGTGTGCATGGCAAGAGCCCTTAGAGCAAACAGTCTGGCCACTGGTTGGAGGTAGGTTTTAGGTTTAAGAATCTTGCCTTGTTTGGGTCTGTTAGTATACCCATACGTACTTGTAGTCAGGAAAGCTACGTGGCCACATGTTCCCATGCATGGCTCTAGTGCCTTCTAGTGGGTGTGTGCAAGGTCTAGCCTCTTGAGTGCATGGGCGGAGGCCGTAGGACGTTGTGGGTTCCCATTTCGTTGTGGTGGTGGGCAGGGGTGTCCGTGGCAGTGGTACGTTTGCCAAGTATGGTATGTGGCACAATGTTCCCATGCATGCCTCCATTGCCTTGTACTAGATGTGGGCAAGGCCTAGGCTCTTGGGTGCATGTACCCAAGACGCTTGCCCTTCTCCACAGCCTTGCTTCAAGGAGGGCAGTAAGACTGCACATGGAAGGCTTTTTTTTACCATCACAGTTTTGCGATATGGACCTTTTACTCAGCTACTCACATATACTTCATTGGCGCGTAGCTGCACAGGCGCCTATCCTTTTTTGGTGCGTTCAGGCAGCCTCCATTGGGGATGGGGAGTGAATTGGAGTCAATATGAGGATATTTCCAGTCGGTGTACTATGTTGTGTTGTGCCTGCAAAGCCCCTACCTGGAGTCAGGAAAGCTACGTGGCCACATGTTCCCATGCATGGCTTTATTGCCTTGTAGTCGGTGTGTCCAAGGACTATGCTCTTGGGTGCATGGGCGTACCCAAGAGCCTAGGCCTTGGGCACAATCCCTGCAACGGAATGCTGCCATGTATGGGACTACTGTGATATTGGTATGTGGATTGCACACATATGTATAAAGAGTGCATTCTCTTTGCCTTAGCTCATTTGGATAAGTTATTATAACCATACCTTCTGACATCCCACAGACTTTAAATATTTAAGGTCCTAAAGTACTCATGTTTGTAGATTCATTGTGGAGGACATGTTAGAGTTCTTACAGCAGCAGTGGTGAGACATGCCACTATTTCCCTTTGGAATGGTGTGGCAGTGACCAGAGCCTTGCTTCAGGGAGTGCAGGAAGACATTGGAACATGCATGTGAGCACTGTCTTAATGGTATCTTGAGTGCACACATAGGTATACAGTGTGCATTTCATTTGCCTTCGCAAAGTAAGTAATTCGCAAGTAATGAAGCAGGGATATAAAAAGATATCGGTTTTAGATTTAAAATACTTTTTTACTTGACAAATAACTACTACTATTGAGAATGCAAATACTGTTTTACTCCCTAAAGAAAATAATTGCATTCAAAAATAAGGTGTACGATACTCCGACTTCATAGCCCGGCTTGCAATTTATTTAATTTCTTTTTTACATGAGAGATTAAAAGCAGCTTTTCCTGCCCACCCCATCCAGAATGGGGCTCAACAGACTCTCTGCTGTGCATGACTGGCAGCGATGGGATTGTATTTTGAAATAAGGTTTTAGCTGGCAGGCCACACAACCTTTTAGGGTAGTTGAACATTCGATAGTAGGTTTTCGCATTAATGGGGTTTAGTGAGGTATATTTTGGAAGAACGAAAACAAGAGTGTGTTTTGAAGGGAGATGGCATGGGTGCAACTTTGCGGATGAAGTAAAGTTATGGTGTTAGTTCCAGTATAAGACATCATTCATTCCGTTCTCTCGGCTTCATTGTTTTCTGTTTTGCCTTTTCCCTCTCATGTCCCCTGACTTAATTTCCCCTTTATATCAATGTCAAACCCTTAATTCAGTTTTATCTTTTTCAAGTGTCTCAGTCTAAGCTATAGTCCTTGGGTTTAAAACAGGATCCTTTTTTGTACTGATAGACCCACCCTGCTTTGTGAGTCTTACAGTCTGCACTCTCTTATACGTGAAACAGGTATTTGTTTCGCTGCATTACATTTCTATTGCTAAGAGTACAAAATAGTTTGAGGGAGACAATGAGGTGGTGCACAAGGAAGTCGTCAGCTTTTTTTTTGGGGGGGGGCTGTGATTCTAAATAAAAATGTCTTAGTATTCTCTTTAGAGTGTCACAGTGGATCACAACTTTACAGCAAACACATAATCCTCTATTCATTGGTACGTGGTCCTTTGTGTGCTGTATTGATTATTATTTTTTATGCACCTGTAATTTCAAGGGTTTTGTTATACTGTAGTTTTTCCGGGGCCAAATAGCCATGGCCACGGTACATATTACACCAATATCCTTTTTCCAAAGATCCATTATGCCCTGCTTAGTAGATGTGATCTCTGCAGGTGTCAAATATTTTTTTGCCACTCCCTATTTCCGCAATAATTTACCAGAATCATTTCCGTTTCCAGCAGTAGCTTAGCAGTGTGCCAGTTCCTGCAATGACAGAAATAACAGTTTAAAAATAAAGTCTTCACCGTCCTCACCGGCACTCACAATATGTCCCCCTCCTCTTTTATTGGTCTCCGCAAGCCCCTCAATTGCTTTTCCCCCCTCACTGAACCTGTCCCATTAACCCCTATCACTCTTTGGTTCACATGACGCAGTTTCTTTTCCAATTGCGTCTTGCATTAGAGCCAAGGTAATCTTGCATGATTCCCCCGGTACTGCCTCTGTTAAGCCGAAAAATGCTTGAAATTTAAAAACTCTTCCCCGTCCTCATAGGCACTCACCATGTGCCCCCCCTAAGCTTTTCTTGGTCTCCCCACTAGCCTCAAAATCCTTTTCCCTCCATGACCCTATCACATTACCCCGATCACTCTTTAGTTTGTGTGACACATTTTGTTTTCTGATCGCATCTTGGTGCATTGCCGCAGTCATCTTGCGTGATTCCCCTGGTATTCCCCTGATCGGCCAAAAATGTTCTATCCAAAACTGGCACTCCAGCCTAGCCCTATCTTCAAAAGTTCACATGGTGTCCTCTTTCCACTTCCCCATCTTAAACCTGTTGGATTGCAACCTTTTTGCTCCTCCAAATATCATTTTGAAAATGTTTCATTTTCAGCTTCCCCAGGTATTATCGTAGTATTAACTCAAATCGAGCAAAAACTAAAATGGCATCTTTTCATTTTTTAAAAGCCTCTCTGCTGCAAAGCACCATGGGAGATAAAGAAACGTTTGGGGGAGCAGGGGGCACACCCTTCTCCATCGAATATTTGAAAAACTACAGGACAGATTTAACCCAAACCAATCAAGGAAATGTAGTCAACGCTTTGTGCACAAGTTGTTTCTTATTTGGTCCAAAACCGCAACAATAATTTTCGAACAACAGCTGTTCAAAAACTTAATTTTTTGAATAACATTTTTAATAATTTTTGCCAAAAATTCCTGCTTGGAGGTCGAATGGGCGGCTGTTGCATGACAAACTTTTGTTTTGGAAAATGTCATCCAAATCCGTCCAGCGACTCAAAAAGTTATTTATTTATTTATTGTGTGATCTAGCTTCAACAAGTGGAACTTTACACACATCAGAACGAAGAAAAAAAACATTCCATCAGTACAAAGAAAAAAGAGCAAATAAATAAAATCTCATATACAATACAATTCCTAAAATTCCATGCTAAAATAATTGTACAGAGTCTATCTCTATACTTTTTGCACAATTCATCATAGTAATGAAGATTGCCCATGCTGAGAGTGCTGGACAGTCTTGATTCTATTAAAGACAAGGAGGCGAGCATTATGCTTTTCTTTCTTTATTACTGCATGTCAGCAATTTGAAATCTTGAACATTTTTAAACTTCTTAACACTTTAACTGGCTAAACATTTTGTTTCCTCTGTATTGAAACCAAAATAGGGTTGTCAGTTCAAGTCTTTTAAAATGTTCTTCTCTAAACCACAACTCCCATGGGTCTCTGTTTCCCTGTAGGCTTCCACTGTCCACAGTATCCAATCAGGCTCCAGCCTAAGGTATATATCATCCCCTTGTGTAATCATCTTCCTCTTTTTTTGGTGTTAAAGTCTATATAACTCTCAATTGAACTGTAAACCTTGCCATAAACTCAACTGGAACTTCCATCTCGTAGCCCCATGCTGTGGCGGAACTGTAGAACAAAACACTCGCTCTCGAGCTTAACTGTATTCATATTTGCTTCTGGTCTTCCCCTGAAACCAATAGATAACAGATTATAAGGGGGGTTTTCACACAGTCTGACACATGTACTGTCACAGCAAAAATACTTTGTGTTCACTATATGCATTTTTATATCATAGATCCCTGGGTGGGATATAATGCTCGCCTCCTTGTCTTTAATAGAATCAAGACTGTCCAGCGCTCTCAGCATGGGCAATCTTCATTCTATGGCGAGACAGGAGGCGAGCATTATGCTTATTGAAAGCTGTTAATCACTGTATTCGCTATCTGAGATATAGGTTTGAAATAGAAAGTTTTAAACGTAGTCTCATTGGACCAATCTGCCGCTTTCATAATATCCTGTAGTGGTACGCCTGCTAAAAACGGTCTAGAAGCCATCACGCCTCTTACTGAATGTGCTCCAAACTGTGATAAATCAATGCCTGCCCAATGCATCACTTTTCGCACCCATCTTGCTATTGTAGCTGTTGCAGCAGGATGAAAAGGCTTCCTACGCGCTATCAAGAGCTGTGTAAGCCCTCTCGGTCTAACTGGAGCTGTAGCTACTTCGTAATCTTTAATGCATTGCACCACGCATAACTTGCTGTTATTGGGGAAGTATGGATGAGATATTACTGCTGAATCTGATTTTGTTCTATTTGCCACATTAAATGCTACTCCTTCCGGGTAGAACATTTTTCTGTCTACTTCTAAGGCCTTCACATCTGATACTCTTCTGCACGCTATGAGGCAAAGCAACATCGCTAGCTTCCCGGATTACTGGAATTGAGAAAGATCCTTATTCTGTGGCCAGGAAAGGAATAATCTAAAGACTGCTTGCACGTCCCACAAAGCAGAATATCTGGGAGCTGGTTGTTTACGCATCTTCATTCCTTTTAATAGTCTCAAAATTGTACGATGCTCTCCTACTGGCTTGTCCTCAACTTTGACGTGGCCGGCTGAAATGGCGGACCTCAACACACCAATCGTTCTGTAGGCTGCTCCTTACGCAAATTCCTGTGCTAGGAAGTTTAACACTTGCACTACAGGGGCCGAAACGGGATCTGAATGAACTCCTGTGCATAAACCATTCCACTGCCTCCACGCGGCACCAAAGCTCCTAATGGTTGATGGTGCCCACGAGTCGCTGATGCACTCGGTAGTGAACTGCAAAATGGCTGGGAGTTGCCATCTCTGCCCGAAATCCTGCAGGCCATCAAACTCAGTGTTCCTCCCAGCACTAGTGGATGCAGCTGCCCGTTCGGCCCCTGAAGAACGTCTACTCTGTGAGGAATCACTCTCGGAAAATCTGTAGAAAGTTCTATCACTACTGGAAACCATGGCTGCGATTTCCATATCGGGACTATTATCACTAGCTCTGCCTGTTCTCTGCGGAATTTCGCTAATGCTCTTGTCAACATTATGAACGGGGGAAAGGCGTAGTGAACTGCTCTCATCCAGTGCTGCAGAAATGCATCTGTCCCTGCTGCAGCTGGGTCTATTCTCCAGCTGAAGAATTTCGGAACCTGAGCATTCAGTCTGGACGCAAATAGATCTGTATCCAGAGGGCCCCATAATTTCTGGAACCGCTGGAACACGTCTGATGGGAGTCTCCAGTCGCTGGAGTCTACCAAATAGCGTGAATTCCAGTCCGCTATCGTATTCTGACTCCCTGGCAAATACTCTGCTGATACTGATATCTGGTGGTCGAGGCAGAAATGCCAAAAATCTTTCACCAACTCGGCCAACATCCTGGAGGAAGTACCTCCTAGTTTGTTGATATATCGTTCTGCCGAGATATTGTCCATCTTGAGCATCACGCAGCATTTGGCTCGCTCTTTGATAAAAGCTTGCACTGCGAAGGACCCTGCTAGAAGTTCCAAGCAGTTTATGTGAAGTGACAATTTTTCCTCAGACCATTTTCCTCCTGTTTCAAAGGAACCGCACTGTGCTCCCCACCCGGCCCTGCTCGCATCTGACTCGATCACGAGGTCCGGGGTGCCTCCAAAGATGGCCCTGATGTTCCAGGCTTCCATGTTGTGTAGCCACCAATGGATCTCGGTGATGGCCTCCTGATCCAACGTTACTAGTTGGTGATACCGTATACCTCCTCTGAGGTGACGTATCTTCAATCTCTGGAGTGCCCTGTAATGTAGGGGCCTGGGAAAAATGGCTTGTATGGATGCCACTAGCAATCCCACTAAACGGGCTAGGCTGTGAAGGGAAACTACTTTCTTCGCTGCTGTAGCTCGGAGCTCCTTCTTTATTCCTTTTATTTTTGCTGGCGGGAGCTCTAACGTGGCTTTCCGGGTATCTATTATGAAGCCCAGGAACTCCATCCTCTGAGATGGTCGTAGGTCGGTTTCTCTACGGAACAAGACCCAGGATATGGCATAAATTACTAGCAAAATAATTTTGGGAAAAGTCTATGTACACAGGCTTCACCTTAGCTATAGGGTGTCAACAGATTTATGTGTGTGTATATATATGTAGCGGTCGTGTAGTTATGGTTAAGTTGCTGAACACATTAGGAGACCACTTTTTTTGCACCCCATGGAGGAATCCTCACCAAACTTTGCAAAAAAAGTATATGGCCCGCTCTCAATCTCTGATTGGATTACGCTGTTATGTCGACGAACTTTGGACAAGGCCGGTGGTTGGCTGGAGGGAAGCATGCTGTGAGTCAAAGTTTTTGGGAAACTGCGCCATGGTGTATTGGAGGACAGTGCAGCACCGAAAGGGACTGACAAACATAATGTATGGCATGTGGTGGTGGGAAGAAGGAATGGAAAGGGTGGGGGAGAGAGAAGCGGACAATATGATATATTTGTTCAGTTCGTAAAAGACGGTGGTGTGTGAGTGGTGTACGCGAGCACTGCAGCAATTTTGACGCGCCGGAAGGGGTTGCCAAACATGGTTTGCAGGATCGGGTGGGTGAAGGAGGGGATGGAAAGTTTGGGGGGAGGGAAAAGTGGAAGGTATGATACATTTGTTCAGATCGAAGAAGACGGTGGAGTGCGAGAGATGTACACAAGCAATGCAGCGATTTGCGGGTAGCTCCTCAGACGACAACCTTCTGTGGCGACTGCATAGATGCTCCATTGGGAACGCGGACTGCATTGCAGATGATGCGAATAAATTGACAATGTGTTGTGCTGTTGCCTAGGGATGCTGGTGCTTATGTTGACTTTGTGGGTTTGCATTGTGTTATGGCGATGGGTTGGGCTGTCAATGGCAGTGGTACGTTTGTGAAGTATGGTACGTGGCCAAATGTTCCCATGCATGCCTGCATTGCCTTGCAGTGGTTGTGGGCAAGGCCTGGGCTTTTGGGTGCATGGGTGTAGGGGCCTAGGGCTTGGGCACCACCCCTGCAATGCAATGCCTCCATGCATGGGAGAGCAGTGAGGAAATTTGCAGGTAGCTCATCAGGCGACTACGTTCTGTGCCGACTGCGTGGACACTCCCTCGGGATGGGGACAGAATTGCAGATGATGTAAAGAAAGTGAGGATGGGTGACATTGCCACATGGAAGGATGTTTACCATCACAGTTTTGCGATATGGACCATTCACGCAGCTACTCACAAATCCTTCATTGGCGGGTAGCTGCACAGACGACTATCATTCTTTGGTGAGTGCAGGCAGACTCCATTGAGGATGGGGTGTGCATTGGAGACACTATGAGGATATTTCCAGTCGGTGTACTATGTTGTGTAAGGCCTGCAAAGCCCCTACTGCCTTGTGTGTATGGCTAGGGCCCTTAGAGCAAACAGTCTGGCCACTGGTTGGAGGTATGTTTTAGGTTTAAGAATCTTGCCTTGTTTGGGTCTGTTAGTATACCCATACGTACTTGTAGTCAGGAAAGCTACGTGGCCACATGTTCCCATGCATGGCTCTAGTGCCTTCTAGTGGGTGTGTGCAAGGTCTAGCCTCTTGGGTGCATGGGCGGAGGCCGTAGGACGTTGTGGGTTCCCATTTTGTTGTGGTGGTGGGCAGGGGTGTCCGTGGCAGTGGTACGTTTGCCAAGTATGGTATGTGGCACAATGTTCCCATGCATGCCTCCATTGCCTTGTACTGGATGTGGGCAAGGCCTAGGCTCTTGGGTGCATGGGCGGAGGCCGTAGGCCTCCGCATGTACCCAAGAGGCTTGGCCTTCTCCACAGCCTTGCTTCAAGGAGGGCAGTAAGACTGCACATGGAAGGCTTTTTTTACCATCACAGTTTTACGATATGGACCTTTTACGCAGCTACTCACATATACTTCATTGGCGCATAGCTGCACAGGCGCCTATCCTTTTTTGGTGCGTTCAGGCAGCCTCCATTGGGGATGGGGGGTGAATTGGAGTCAATATGAGGATATTTCCAGTCGGTGTACTATGTTGTGTTGTGCCTGCAAAGCCCCTACCTGGAGTCAGGAAAGCTACGTGGCCACATGTTCCCATGCATGGCTTTATTGCCTTGTAGTCGGTGTGCCCAAGGACTATGCTCTTGGGTGCATGGGCGTACCCAAGAGCCTTGGGCACAATCCCTGCAACGGAATGCTGCCATGTATGGGACTACTGTGATATTGGTATGTGGATTGCACACATATGTATAAAGAGTGCATTCTCTTTGCCTTAGCTCATTTGGATAAGTTATTATAACCATACCTTCTGACATCCCACAGACTTTAAATATTTAAGGTCCTAAGGTACTCATGTTTGTAGATTCATTGTGGAGGGCATGTTAGAGTTCTTACAACAGCAGTGGTGAGACATGCCACTATTTCCCTTTGGAATGGTGTGGCCGTGACCAGAGCCTTGCTTCAGGGAGTGCAGGAAGACATTGGAACATGCATGTGAGCACTGTCTTAATGGTATCTTGAGTGCACACATAGGTATACAGTGTGCATTTCATTTGCCTTCGCTTCGGTAAGTTATTATAACCATACCTTGTTCCATCGCACACTTTTCAATATGTGAATGTCCTAAGGGACTCGCCTTTGTAGAATCATTGTGGAGGACATGTTAAACTTGATACAGCAGCATTGGTGAGATATGCCACCATTTGCGTTTGGAATGGTGTGGCCGTGAACAGAGCCTTGCTTCAGGGAGTGTAGTAAGACAGTGTGACATGAAAGGATTTTTTTACCGTCCCACTTTTGCGCAATGCACCATGTACGCAGCTACTGACATATAATTAATTGTCAGGTAGCTGAACAGGCGACTACCTTCCGAGCCCATTGGGGATGGGGAGAGTATTGCAGATATCGGGATATTTCCATTCGGTGTACTATATTGTGTTGGAAGTGGCAAGCCCCTACCACCTTGTGTGCATGGCTAGGGCCCTTTGAAGGAACAGTCTGGACACTGGTTGGAAGTAGGCTTCAGAATTTTGCCTTCTTTGGGTTTGTTCCTGTAGCAATATGTAACTCCAGTGTACACTCTTGGAAATATGCATGTCTCCTGTGGGTGCTGGCCATTACAGAATGGCTGTGGAGGGCATTTTGCAGTTGGTACACCACCATAGGTGGCGTGAAGTGTCTGCACTTGCATATGGTGTATGTCATTGGACTTGTTGCCGTTCACGGACTGACATGCCACCATTTATGTTTGGTATGGTGTGCCCCTGATAATACCCTGTGCTTTGAGAGTGAAGGAAGATATTGTGACATGACAAGAGTTACTAAGCATTAGACATTTAAAGTATGGATAATGTACAGACCGACCCACATACATTTGCATCAGACGAAATCATCAACACTGTTAAGTAAATCCAGTGTGCAATGCTGTCTGTGCACTTCTGTATTTCTTTTGTCGTCTAGCAAAGTGGAAAAAAAGAGTACTTTGTGGTCCTTGGTGGGCCGTGTGGAAGAACACATTTTCTTTGCAAGGTAGACAAGGTAGCTGCTGTTGCCTCTGGAATGCCTTACATAATGAACGTTGGCAGGTTGGTTCATATTGCCAGAACTGCAAATCGACATACAGGCCCATATCGGTCGGCCCAGATAACAACGACAGAAAACACATTGCTTATGTTAATCTTGCAATGCTTGGTCCACCACCCATCTGTTGGAAGATGGAAGTGGTGACACGCGCAGTAAGGTGCAAGGTAGCTGAGAAGAAAGAGGAATAAGAATAGATGTAAGTAGCCGTTAATAGTGGCAGCGTACAGGGCAATAGTTTGCGGGAAGGAGGTGGCTGCCTCATGGACCATGTAGTGTGTGTTATTGAGTAGCGTCATATGTTAACCCACTGCTGTTCTCTCTGTTTTGTAGGTGATACTGTCCTTGTACGGCTCCACACAAGCAAAATGTCTTTGAAACATTGCCACTATGTCTATGTCTATGAGCTTGTAGGCATCAGGGCGCGGGGAGGCCAGAAATGTTAAATTCACGGCTAATGGCTTTCGGGATTTGTGATGTCCCAGCAGAGCTGTGGAGAAACATATGAACTTCGAGGCTATTGGGACAAAAATGTTTTCAATCCCTTCCTGAAACTAAGATAGCTTCCTTCCTGTCTCAGGGCCACAGGTAGCTCATTCCAATATTTTGCCGCCTCGACAGGAAAAGATCTCCCCCTTCCAGTTGCCCGTTTGGCCTCTGGTATGTTTAGGAGACCTGTGTCTGCCGATTTTAGACATCTTTGGGGCACGTACAAAGAAAATTTTTTTATAAATAGGATGGCGCCTCCTCAAAGAGACATCTATGGACTATCGTCATTGCCTTAAACTTGACTCTGTCCTCTATTCTGAGCCAGTGCGGTTCCTTTCTTCCTTCTGATATATGGTCTCTATGTTTCTTCTTTTTGATGATGCGAACTGCATAATTTTGCATCATTTTGCATCTTATTAACTCTCTTAGAGGCTCCCAATAACAGTGCATTTCCATAATCTAAACGAGACAACAAAATTGCTCTCGCGATGGTGGCTGTGTTTATCTCGTTTATGAAGGGTCTGATGGCTCTTAGAAGACGCAGGTAGTACATATTGTTTTTGTACAGATAATTAACCTGTGCTTCGGAGCCTACTGACGCTTCAACCATCATCCCCAGAGTTTTTAATTTGGACACTACTGGTATGATGGCTTCTTTAATGTGGAAGGCCTTGTATTGGGAGTCGAGTTTGGATCTGCCCTGATTTTCCTTTTTATAAAAAATTGCAGTGCTAGCGAGTGTTGTTAGACCCACGGCATAATGTCTCTTTGTGTGTCCAAAGAAAAAAAAGAAAAAAACAACCCTCACGGTGGTCCCCTCGCAATGAGGGTGCATAGAACTGATAATTGTTTGAACGGGCATAGTAAGGGCAAAACAGGGAATGTAGCACTGCACGAGTGAGCATAAGGTGTGCTGTTTCAGTGCACGAATTGCGTTCCCTTTTGTCTTGTAGTTTATGTCTGGATTCGCAGGGGCTGTTGAAGAATGACAACAAAAGTATAATCACAGTTGCAATTTACGGGGAATGGTGGAGACATGGCACTGGGCCTCATCACGACTTCGGCGGTAAACCTTAAATCCGGCGGCAGCGCTTTTACCGCCGGATTTAAGGGTCTGCCGAATCAGGGCTTCGGCGTATTTCGCCCCAGCTCTGAGCTGGGGGGAAATCCACCGAAAATTCGCGCTATTACCGCCGGCGGGAAATTCGCCGGCTGTATTAGCGCGAAGATTCCCCATTGAGCCCAATGGGGAATGGGGCATTCCCGAATGGGCTCAGTGGGGAATGGGGACTTACATTACCGCCGAACTCGTGATCCGGCGCTAGGGCTAATACCGCCCGCGCTAATAGCGTTACCGTTACCGTCCAAGTCGTGATGAGGCCCACTGTAACGGCACGTGATTACTGCCGTCACAAACCTCCGTACAATGCACACAGAGAAAGTGTGCGGTAAAGTAAGTTTATAATTATGCATACAGAACTGCAGCTTAATACATTTTAATCGTAATACCCATGTGTTGTAAAGTTGAACTTACATAACTTCAGCAAATTCCATGCTTGTTTTGGGTGGGTGACATATTGCAGTGTACAGCGTAGGGAATCGTTGCAGACTACCTTTGGGGCACATGGGCAAAGCAACTGCACTGTAAGTTATGTATCCTTTTTTTCTACAATTCCATACAGTGTCTGCCCTTGGGGCTAATCATGCGTCCCACTCAAGGCTGTTTTACAATGAGCATTTGTCCTGTTGAAGGAGAGGTATGTTAGGTTTCGCTTTCCGGAGATGATGCTAAAAAAAAAAAGGATTCAGCCGGTAACGTGTTTCGATTGTACCATGCATTTCCGAATGTTGGTAGTGTCATTACGGTGAAGTTAGTAAGACGTATAAGTAGAGATGATGGTGCCGTACACATGCTGCCCTGAATGCACACATGGCAACAAACATAAAATGCGCTTTTACAGTCCCTAAGGAACATTTATATGTACATTGTGATACGAGGCAACGGTGGACGATGGCAGACTGTGTGTGCGCTGCCTCAGCATACGTGAGTGGGTGGGCCATTGTATGTAGTTTGGTGTCTTGCAGCATGAACATGTTTGGGGCAGTCGTTGATCAAAGAAAAGGAATTACTGCGTACATCCTTCAAACATTGTAAGGAGGTTATGGTGTTCAAATGGTGTATCCATTACACAATAAGAAAGGGACACAGAAGTTTAAAAATGTAAGGCATAACACAGTGTTTGAAATATGGCTGCCTAGCTATGTACCATGTGCTGCAGGGAACTCTATGTTGTAGACATTCTTTTGAAATGGTGTACATAATAATGAAGATGATCTAATGGCCTAAACAGTGCCAGTGGAGTGGGAGGAGCCAAATGTTGCAGCAGTTAGGACAGTTTCGTAAAATATATGGATGCATTGATCAATTTGCATTGTTGTGATTGTGCAGATTATCGGGTAGGTTACTGTAGTGTAGTGTGATGAGTGTGTCAACTTATTATAGGTTTAGGTGAACAGTGTACGTAGCAAACAGGTTATGTATTGTGTGCAAGAAATGGCAGGCAATGTCAACTGCAGTGGCTAAGGCGTAGGTGGCTGTGTTATGTGTGTGGTTTCTGTTATGTGGATAGATGTTTGTATGCATAGTTGTACAGTGCAGCTGCAGTTGTGGGCAGGGTGTACAATATTGAGTGCATGGCTGGAGCCCCTACACTGTACTGGGTGTAGTGAAGTGTGTAGGGCGGAGGCACAAGCTGTGTAGTGTAATATAGGTGTGCATTGCAAATTGTGGCATTACTATGTGCATTGCAGAAATAAGTCCACACATTTCACTGTGGACATTCTAGAGAAGTATGATACCAATAATTGCATACTTACTGTTTGTATTGGGGAGGGCCTGTGTTGTTTTTTGTGTATGGAATGTGAAACATTGTAGTAATCGTTGCTGCATTATCTTTGGGAAAAGAGAACAGAACATGTTAGAGCAGGTATTTCGTTACTTTGCAGTCCACTACATTGCATATATTTATTTACTTTGTGGACCCTCATAACTAGTACTTCATAGGTACTATGTTTTGAACCAGTGTACTGTGCAATGTGTGCAGTTGCTGTGTTTCTTTGCATAATCATTGGGTCCGTGGGGAAAAGAAAATCCATGCTGGATTAAAAAAAATATTGTCCACATTTTTTTGCTGCTATGGTTCACAGTGAATTACAGGAATGTTTGGAGTGGTTATAGCACTTTTTAAGGTGTACCCTTGAAGTAAGAGGAAATGTAATGGTTTACGATTTCAGGCCTTTACATGTTGGTAGGTTGGGTGGCGTTGTATAGCAGTTGGTGTTTTGTAAATGATTACCTGCTTCATTTTTGTAGCACTGTTTCTTTATGCGTTTGGTTGCTGCTCGTGTTTTGCAAGTATTGTGGCATTGTACTGTGCTACTGCAGAATTGTGACGGTATTTACGTACCTGTTGATGTACTGTAACTGCTCTTACTTTGGAAGTGTTTGAGGATATGTTTGTAGAACAGTCGTTGTTGCAGGTTGAGTTGGGTTGTTGTAATGCAGCAAATACCATTGTAGTATTCTGGTGGCAGTTAGATAACAGGTGGCGTATTCTAACTGTTTACAGTGTCCCATTCCTATAGGGTACGTTTACAAGCTTGTGCATTCCTGTTGCTACTTTCACATTTTTGTGCATTCTGAAGTGGTGGTGTACCATTATGGGTTTACGTAGTAATAGTTCCATATGTATAGCATTTGCATGAGTATTCTTAGAGAGGTGTTGACTCATTTCTGTACTTGGTGGGTTTAGAGGTTACTGAGGATAGTTTTGAACCCTCATACTTAGTACTTTCCCTTTTACATATCATGTGGAAATTACTGCTACTGTCATTTGTGTACACATATTCCTTGTCTGAGTGTACTCATTGGGTTCATTGGGTATAAAGTTATCCAACACACACTTTAATGCATTTCTGGAATTCTTGCTGTATGCGAAGTTACTTTAGGTCGAGAGTGTGGAAGGTAATTCTTTATTTGTGCCATTACGAGAGTACTGGTTGGTGCTGGGGAGTAAGGTATAGTAGTTCAGTACATCAATGCCACATTTTGGCTGCAAGAATATTAAGTAGGCATTTGCATGATTTGCAGGTAATCTCTGCTTTGGAATGATGGAAGTATCATTGAATTCCCACCATGAGCATTGCTTTCTAATGTATAAAGTATAGTGGCCTCCACTGGTTGTGTCGCCTGTGTGGTAGATTATGGCTACTTGTGTGAAGGTTTTCTTGCCAAGTGATACCTGGCCATGTGTGAAGGCTGTAAGTTTGCAGTTGTTTTTGGTTCCATCGTCATTGTATCTTAAGAGCATTACAATTACATATTGACTATGTGCGAGTATATGTTGCGTCGAACGATTATCAGAATTGCATGACGTACACAATATGCTATGGTTTGCATTTTGCACCAGTTGCTGAAATGGAATGGAGTCACAGTTAGGTGTTGGTACAAAGACAAAGCATTCGTTGGGGACTTGCTGCTGAATGACATGGTTGCAGAGACTGCATGTATGTTTCCACATGTAGGAAATGTGAAAGCTTTAATTTATGAGTATGTTTTTCCATCCCAGTATTTGTAGTAAGTACATTAGAAATTTCTGTGGATCTTCTTGTCGGTTTAACTTGAATTTCACCATTCGCGCACAGTAGTCCAATTGTTGTCTTACTCCTGAGACACTGTAAATGTTGTCTGGATTACTTACTGCATTTCTGTGAAGGACGAGCATTTACAAACACAACTGGTCTGCACCATTTAAATAAGTGTGTCCCACAATTGCTGACATTTGGAATAGAACATTAATTGTTACATTTGCATAGCAATTAACACCTGCTGTATTAGAAAATGTGAATGGACCAGGTCCTTCTGTGTCTAAGTACTTTGATGAAAGGGTCTGTGGTGTGTTTGAAGAGGCACTTTTTTTGTGTCTGGAGTTGGGTATGCCTTGTCCTTTTTACTCCTTTTGTCTGTGCTTTTGGTAGTTAATGTATTATGAGTTGATTTCAATTTCTTTGGTGGTACTGTTGCCAAATTATTTAGCACTTCTGATGGAATGGGTTTTCTTTTAAAAACTTTGGGTTTGTGAGGAACAGGGTACATTTTCAGATGGGGTGTGTAGAATGCACGTAGTCTATTGCACTCTATGATGCAAGGAATATCTGCGCTGACTGCAGTTGCATCAAAATTCACTAGATATAGTCCTTCCAGTGTACATAGCGATGACAGTGCTACGTAACTCATGCCTTCTTTAAAGACTGTACTGCCAATTTCAATCAATGCTTGATCTAAGGTTAGACCTTTGTGATTTATGACTAGTTACTGCATAAGCTAGCAACAGAGAAAACTGTTCTCTGCGTACATACATGTCTTTGAAAAGAAGGAATCGAGCCATTGTGCGTCCTATCTTTTTAACTTCTGAAAGTTTGTCAAACTAGATGTTGACAAACTGAATGCTGTCGTCCTGTGGGTATGTGTGGAAGCCAACCAGTTTACCAAGTGCTCCATTAACTAAACCTTGCTCCACGTCAAGGTTACGCTTTAGCATTACTCCACAGTTCACACATAATGTTAAAAGTTTGTCCAAACCAGCTGTGTTGGAGGTAGAGTTTTCTAAGGTATTTAGTCGTGCTATGGCTTGTTGACACATAGGTCTAGTCTAGTTTGTATGGTCTTTGTCTAGTTTGTATGTGACGATGATTTTCACTAGTGATGTTATTTTTTTTTAGCATTGTTGCATCGAACTATGCACAGCTTGCTAGAATTGGCATTAAGGACATACAGGTGACATGTTTGTGAGCACATTTTTCCATGATATCAGTAGCACATGTGTTACGCCCATACAGCTCATGGATGAGTCTAGTGTTGAGGATAGACTGCGCCTACTTTGATAGTACCCCAATCCGTATGTTTTTTTAAATGTTGACGTAGGTGCGGTCTGCAGACTGACGCATGTTTTGAGTTAGTTCTCTGTATTGGAAATGTTGCCAGAGATTTACATTCCCAATGCATCCAAGACTTTTACGTCACACTTTGGGTCTCATCACGAGTTGGGCTGTATTCCCGGCTGTAATACAGCCGACTGTAATAGCCCTAGCACCGACCAGTCCGGCTGTATTACCGCCGGATCACGAGTTGGGTGTTAACGGTAAATCCCCATTCCCCATTGGGTCCATTGGATTCAATGGGTTTTTTTCAGCGCTAATTATGCGGGCTAATACAGCCGGCGGTAATACAGCCGAAAACAAGGGATTTTCACCTCCAGAGAAAGGCTGGAGGTAAAACAGCCCATTTAGCGCCCAACTCTTGATAGGGCCAGGCTTTAAATGCGGCTGTAATACCTTTACCACCGTATTTAAGGGCTAACGCCCAACTCGTGATGAGGCCCTTTGTGTCCTAAGGTTTTGAAGTTTGGTTCACCTTTGACTGGTGTTAATTGAAGGAGATCTCCAAAGGATTTTCCTACAAACAGTTCTTCGTTGTCTGTTTTGATGACCTCTTGTAATCTGAGATGAATCAAAGCTAACATTTGGTTAGAATCCATGCTCACCTCATCTATTGGGAGAATTTTCATTTGTTTCAAAACTTTGCGTAGCTCCATAGCAGATTCTGCTGAAAGTTTATAGTACTCTAATTTGTTTTGGTGTTCTACTGGAAGGAGTAGTGATCGGTGTAGAGTGACTCCACCTATGTTGTAGGCAGCTAAACCTGTGGGGGCGGTTACAACAGCTGAAAGGTTGTTGTTTGTTAATTGTGGGAGGTATTTGCTGATAATCTTTATTAAGGATGTTTTCCCTGACCCAACTTCACCACTTACATTCAGCAGTAGAGGTTTGTAGTTGTCACAGGTACAAGTTTTACTTTTGTGCTGTATACCATGTTCAATTTTTTAACTTACTTCTAGAAAAATGGTGCGCTGCTCACTGTTTAGTTGGGATTTCAGTAAAGCCAACTCTTCAGCAGATTGCTCATACTGAAACATGGTGGTGGTTACATCCGTCATGGCTAATTCTGTCTCATTCGCTATGAGTGGCTGTCTAAGTGGTTATTGGCTGCCTGTTATAGAAGGTTCAATGCTCTCAGAAGTGTCTACATTTAATTGTGCTTGAAGTTCTTCTTGTTGGCATTCATTGTGTAATATGGTTTTGTACCGTGTTAAGTTTCCATCTGTAATTGTATTTTCACTTGCATTGAAAGCATCTTCATAGGAGGCGTGGGCGGCTAATAATTTCGCCATGGTTTGAAAAGTTGCAGTAGAGCCATGTAGTACAGTTCTTAAGTGTTGAGGAGTTTGTAGGGACAATTTCATATGATTAGTGAGGCTGCGTTTGGTAAGTTTAACCAGGCTGCCTTCACAACTTTCCACTCTGTATCAACCTTTTTTCTCATCTGGTTTAATGTTACTTTTGTGGTTCCATGTGTCAAAATCATGGCAAAAATGGCCGTGGATAGAAAATATTGCAGCAAAAAGGCTGTGGTTTTGCCAGTGCAATCCATGTAAAGGATGCGGGGGGCACCCCCGCAACCCCTGGATCTATTATACCATTTAAGTGGAGCGGGGGCCACCCCCACAACCCCTGCTCCCCTTAAATGGTGTAATGGGGTACACCTTTACCGGGTCAGACCACAGCAGTTTTGGGCTATCTGGTATAGGCACATGGCTTCTAAAGTAATACTCCTGTTTGGGTAGTATGTGTCCAATAAGTTGTTTTTCAAAATGCCCTGGCTGTTGGGATTGTTTTTGGCTATTGTTTGTATGTCTTCGTGCGATTTCAGTACTCTCTTTCTGGATGAAGCAGGACCAAGGCTAAGCCACACTATGTTTTCAAATTTCCCATATAAGGTGGTGCCGGTTAAACGGTCTGCGGCTACGTAGGAGCCACATTCTCTATGGGACAGCATTTTTATGCCAAAGCTGTACAATTTTTGTGACAGATGATATGTCATCCCAGAGGTCTTTGAGCACTGTTTTCTCTGCTTTGGTTATGTAGGCTGTGACATATCGTGCAACTGCAGTGGAATTGTCTGCAATGTACTGTAGATTAACATTAGCATTCCATAGGAGGGGAATTATTGCATTGTAATCATTGATGTACTTTGATACTTCGCTCCTTTTTATGTTGTATTTGTTCTTATGAGATTTCCCTTTCACACTGTGTCAAACCGAAGACATGAAGCTGTTTACTTGCCCTGTTGCTGAAACTGGTCTAGGGAAACCAAAGCAGCATTTGGTGTAGTATTCTCTCTGTTATTATATTTGCGCCAACAATGCTTGCCACACTTGTGTCTTTGGAACTGCAGAATTTGTGTATGTAGGTCACTATGTGTAATTTCTGTAGGGATTTTGCAAGTGACATATTTGTGATGAACTGCAAAACAGTTTTATCACTCTCCGTACAAAATCTAGGAGCATTTTTAATCCACAAAAGCATGTGGATGTGTGGTGCTCCTCTGGCTGGCTTGATATTCTTTTCTCCAAAAGAAGTGTTCCACTTCTCAGAGGGGAGGAAGTGCTTTATTGCAGATAAAGTGCAGCATGGCAAGGAAGCGATGATGGAAGTAGCATGAAACATTTACAGGATCAAGCGAACCAAGTTCTCCTGGTGTTTTCATGTCTACACCTGTTTTGTTTGTGTCTGCACAACTTACAGTGACAAACCATGTGGGTGGACCAAGGTTGTGTAGCATACACCGTACATCTGCGTGCCAGCAGAACCAGTACTCTTTGGTACCACGCATGTTTGCCAAGAGATTTGTAATACTTGACTGTAAAACTTTGTCCTTGTTTTGCACCTTTTGATGTAGCTGTGTAACAGACAGGTTTTCAAAATGGGAACCTGTTCTCAATGTGTGTGCAACTCCTTAACATAGCGTTGCTACTTCACTTTTAAAGAGGAATATGTACTCCACGTTCTGTCTAATTCTAGGGTCTTCAGAAAACATGCATAAGCAGCGGTATTCTGATGTTGTTATTTGTGTGCATCTTTCATCATATCTTCCACCTTTTCCAGTCGGGAAGAGTAGAGGAAAGGCTCATGCTTCTACACATTTTTCCCATATACTAATTGGCGCTCCTTTGGCTTGCCGCATTTGATGTGTTTCTAGTGCATCGTCTGTGGTGTCTTTGGAATGCAGTGGGTGAATTATATAGTGTTCTAAAATATTGGAGGTTGCAGTTGTTGAGGAGTCCTAAATTATTTTGGTCGATTCTCTCAGGCTTTCTTCAACATTTATTTCTTAGTACTATTCATTGTGGTTTTTAAGGTATTGCAAGGCTTCCCAAATTTAGTTTAAGTCCACTAGTTGCTGCCAATTTTTTTTGTCTTTGTAGGTACACCATTTACTAGGATAATCAAAGATTCTTCTAATGGCCTTAATCGTAGAGTGTCTACATTTTCTTTCAGATCTAATGGAAAATAAACCACTTTCCCACAAATGCCTTTTAGTAATTCGGTGGGAGGCAATTTTGCAGTTTTCGGTTGAAGTCGTATTATTGTTTGAAGTGGGTGCACTGTTTGGATTACAATGCTCTCATACAAATTAAGCTGCTCCAGTGTGTTTGGCAGTGGAAATACTTCGAAATTATTACTGATTGCTGATATGGAGGTGTTCGTAATTTTGTATTTGTTTTCAGCTATAAGGTACAGAGCTAACTGAAACCATTGGGATTCCTCATTGTCTTCTATTTTCTGCATTATATCTCAAGTTTTTGTGCTCTTTCTATAGAAAGTTCTACGACAACACACACATATTTGGTTTGGCATTTCAGCAGATGTGCGTTTGAACTTTTGTATTTCTTTTCTGTATGTGTGATATAAAATGTTGATAGCTGCAATGTTTTCCGTACTGTTGTCTGAAAATGCTGGAATTTGTAAGTGCTCTTCAGTTCCACAAAATTTCTTTGGATGTGCTCTATTTCTATGAGCACTTGTTTGGCTGTACCATGTAGGAGAATATCATTTAAATGTTGCAGTGCTAAAGCTGGACTTTTTGCATAGTACAGTTTGTAAACTAGATTTCTGACTGTTGAATGGTGGGTTGCTAACATTATGATATGGTGGAAGGTGCTTTTGCAAGCAGGTCCAGAAATACAGGCTAAGGAATGTCCTCGTAGTCCTGCATAGCTGTGCACTGGACAGGAGTCCATAGTTTGTAGTAGTTTTATTTTTATTTTCTCGTTGCCTTTGACATAGTGATTGAGGAACTGCTACAAAGATTGGATTAAGCATTGGCGAACGTTACACATTGATGTGCAAGGCCATTTATAGGTGAGGAGTGTTGGTTTGGTGGAATGGAAAGTGACATCTAAGTTTGAAGGGGGTATTTCTGAAAGCATGTGTTTCTTCTTCCATTATGGTACTGTGCATCTTTTCATACCCTCGTCCACTCCGAAGTAAGGCAATTTGGTTTGTTTGTTCTTGTTTGTATGATTCTTCATTGAAGTATGGCTTTGTGTTGGTGGTGTGAGTCCACTCACCTGTACAGATATGGCCAAAGGTATCTATGCTGATATTGCATTTGTTTTGAAGTATTGCTTGCAATTTACCAATCAATGTTGTTAGTGGTTCCATTCTGTTCAAAATTACTATAAACAATTTCCGTTTCACGCTCATTGCACTGTCTACAAGAGCTTCCAGGATGACTTTTCTGCTGTAGGTTTTGAGGGTTGGACGTGATTTCTGCCCTCTATTTATAAGGTTCTGAAGGACTCTGTGGTGGAACATTTTTTGTAAAATTAATTTTTTGGAATGCTGGCTTGTGGTTACATTACCATTTGTACGTGCTGCACTGTTTTAGTGCTTTTGTTTTCATTCTCACATTTTGCCATATAAACTACACTGGGCCTCATTACACGGATGGCGCTAAGGGATTACCAGCACCGGTAAGGGCACTGGTGCCGGTAATCCCTTAGCGCCATACTACGAGGTCCCTCAGCGGGTCCCGTCCTTAACGTGTGGCCAGACCACACATTATGGAAGGGACCCGCTGAGGGACTTCAGGGCAAATAACGGTACCGCTAAAAGCGGTACCGTTATTTGCTCCTTCCCCATTCCCATTGATCCCTATGGGGGCTCAAATGGAAATGGGGAAGGGACTCGGTGAATGGGGAATTACCGCCCCGCCAACCTTGGAATGGGGCAGTAATTCCCCCATTCACCAAGGCGGACTCGGTAAAATACCGGCGGCAACCATGGCGCTAATAGCGCCATGGTTACCGCCGTCCGTGTAATGAGGCCCACTGTCTTTACTAGTAGATGCATCTGTTTTTCTTAATGACTGGATTAGCTCTTCTCTTTCAACTTTCTGTAGAAGTTCTGCTTGCAGTGGATGACTACTTTCTATGTTTTTAGGTTGCGTGGCTCTATTTCTGTGTTGCTTTCTACAGAGTTGCACTTTGGTAGGCATTGTGTAATAGCTGTTGGCGAAGAAAGGCAAGTGTGGGTGTGCAGATTTTCAAATGTATACGTGTGCAATGTGCATGAGTGGGTCAATAGGAGGGTAGGCATATAAATGGAAGTGTGTCACTGTGTAATGGCCTCTAACTTTTGGTTGGGGGCAGTATCTTACTATGTGGGGTTTATGGTGTCTAATGGTGGCTACATAACAAACACTGAGCACCTGTAGAGGTGTTGTGAGTAACAATGAAGTACATACTGGTGGATTGCAGCAAATCTATATGCTACAATACAACAATAGTGCACTCTTCCAGTATGACATGCAACACTATGATGGTATTGTACTTACTTTGTTGCTTGGTGAGAGTAGCTTTATTGCAGGTTGTATTTTCAAATGCTCACACCAGTGGCATTCCAGAGAGAGGTGGTACTGCAACTGTATAAGAAGAAGGTAAGAAAATATGTTGGCTAATGGCATAGGTCTTACATTTGTACAAAACAGTCTTTAAAACTACAGGGGGATGTCTTGGCAGGAAGAGAAAGTGTGTGTGTATAAATGGCTGGATTACGATATGAATGGGGACTTGGGAGCATAAGCATGTTTGTTAAGGGCGTAGGTGGGCTATTTGGGAGTGTATTGTATGACGTTTTATTGAACACATACAGCCACACAGATAAGGCATGTATCGGCCACTTTTACTCCCTAAAAATAGGAAAATACTCCCAAAAAATAAAAACGGGGAGTAAAAATACTCTGAACAAAAAATAGGAAACAGACACACAGGACCTTGTGCCCTGGTTTCAACCACATGACTCCATGGATATATTTGGACCAGTCGTGTATGTAGTACCACAGGAAGATTCTATTATTACTGCCTTATTGGAAGGAGTAAACATGTAGCTTTTAATGAGTATGGATATCTAGATGCAAAGTTTTCCAGTTAAAACACATTTTTACTCAATTAAAAGATACTCTCCATTGTGTATTGGACTTCCGTTTTTTAATCAATAAAAAATCATTTTACTCCCAACTTAAAAAAAATAGGGAGTACAATACTCCCACTTTAAAATCTTATCTGGAGCACTGTTCTCATCTGTTCCATTTGTGAGAGGGTGTTGGTGCTACTGCACCATGTGCTTTTTTGGTTACAATGCAGAAAGCAGCCTCATGGTAATGATTTCCATACAGTTTTTGCACACATCGCTAGATGTGGCATACTTTTTACTCTCTTGTAAAGGAGAAAACTCACTTTTACTCTCTTGAAATCACATTTACTCTCAAAGTTTAAAATAAAGGAGTAAAATACTCTGGCCTCAAAATCTTATCTGGACCACTGAACACATGTGTGTATTAGTGTAGGACGATTTACTTTCAAAATGGAGTACTTCGCATTGTGGAAGGATGACAAAAAGGTGTGGAAAGATGTACAGCGTGCAAAGCAGAATGTTTTTGTGTGTGCATTTGTATGTACTTCTCTGCATATATATCCTTGCTACATGAGTGGCGCCATTGTGTCTGGTATTTAATTTCCTTATGCACATTTATGAATGTTTCTGTTGACAATGCACACATTCATTTTTTTCATTTTTAAGTAATGTTGTAATCTATGAAGTGTGAAAGGTAAGTGGCAGGAAACGGTTGTCATGCATGCAATGTATGCACTTGGCTTAGTTTGCCGGGATACGCTGACTGATCCTTTTGTGTGCAATTTTTACAAATTTGATAGGAGGTGCGTTAATGCGGGAAAGCATTGTGAAATTGACGGAACAAAAGAACAGAGTTCCCGTTTGCATATAACAATGGCTGCTATGGGCAAATGGGAACTTTTAAAAATACCTACCACTGTAGGAGTCATTTTATGGTAGGTGATGGGAGAAATAACAGTATGAACTTTCAGTATGTTATGGAGATTCGGTGACGGGTACCCTGGTGCAACAAACTTATAACACAGTTACAAATGTACTGTACAAAAAGTAGTGATACCTACGAGGCGTCGTGATGGGTAGCGATGCTGATGTATGTGGATGCAGAACGTGTAGATTGTTTTACAGTATTTTCTAGTGCAGGTGCTTTTCATTTACAGGGCACTTGACCTCTGTGTGTTTAACAGTTGGAATGGACTGTTCAACAGAGGTGCTAGCGTTAGATGCAGAATTCTTGGACGTAATTGGTGGCTGAGTATGTGACCATTTAACAGTAGCCAATGAGGGAGTGCTGGGAAAAGACTACTGGAAAGGGATGAAGGACTGGCCCTGCTTTACTGTGGCCCGGCCCTCGCGATAGTTGGGGAAAGCGCACGTGCTACATGCTGTCTTTCTTAATATGCTTGCCATGAAAATGTGACTACGGATTATCGATTCAGGTGTATGTCTGCTTTTCTGTTCCATGCTAGGATGTTCTTCTTTGGCAATGAGAACCTTAGTGCTTCTAGTGTGACGTTTGTCAGTGGAGCTGATATTTTTTCCCCCTGTTGAAATTAGTCTTCTGTTCCACAATGTAAAATGTAGTTTGCAGAAACTTGTGTAATAATGTAAGGAGGAAAAGCAGAGAGCAATCCCCAACAACTACCACACAAAAAGGTGTTTCTTTATACGTCGCTTTACAAAAATAAATATAAAACACTTTTCAGAACTACCAACAAAGTGGCCATTCTCTATCATGCTACAAATGTGTTTGCGCAGCCCCGACACAGGACAATATGTTTGCGATAGCCGCGGCTTTTGGAGGTGCGCACATGCTACATCCGGGTCTTTTCAGGGTGGCTGGAATGGAAATGGGACTGTGCAGGAGTTGGGATTGGTCAATCCGATTTCCTGGGTGTGGTGTGTAGCAACAGATTGTGCCAGAACATGTGTTTACAAATAAGAGAGGAGGTGGCTACGGGTATGTTTGTGCCGTTCAGTAGGCGGACTATATGGCTTTTGGGTGACTCCTAGCTACATTGGGTACAAGTTTACAGAGAATGCTGTGCACTGGCAGCACATCTTGGATTCCATAATGTCGATGTGCACTAGTACGGAATACATGAGATGATGTGGCTCCATGTGGGTCCTCTTTGTGCCAGTTTGATGAAGCTCGCTCATCCAGACATTATTATTGTTGATTGTGGAGGGAACAGTCTAGGACATGTTAGCGGCATCTCACTGCAGTTTGTGATGAAGGAGACATTTCGGCAACTCATGGAAAAGTTTCTAAAGTAGCACATCATTTTTTCTTGCATTGCCCAGAGACAGATGTGGCTGCATTATTCCTCGTATGGGCCACAAATGGAGAAAGCACCGTGCAATGTGAACAAGGCTGTTTGCGCCTTTTTGTGAGACTTTGGCATGTTCTCCTTCCTAATGAAAGCATTATGTTTCGTAGTAGCAACATTTTTCATTCAGATGGAGTAAATCTGATTGATGCTGGCAATGAGCTGTTTCTGCGTAAGATCCAAAATGCAGTGCAGCGCTTCCTGCAAGTTTAGCAAGCATTTTCCCTCCAGTGGGTGTTCACCACTTCGAACGTTGCAAACACAAACAGCACAAAAAGGCTCTTTTCAGAGCCACCACTTTGTTTTGAGAATGCGTACAAGGTTTTTGACGGAGTCCCGCCGCCCATTGTTGACAACTGTGTACGCAGCACTCATAGGCTGCGCCACTGCCTGCATGCTTTCATTCCAATTCTATTTTTGAACAGTGCAAGGTGGCTCTGAAAAGAGGCTTTTTGGAGAGCCACATTCATGATGTAATTGTTGATGGCATGGGTGTTAGTCTTAGCAGTGTACAGTGGTGGCACAAGTTATGGTTACTTAGCTTACCATAACTGGCAAATTTCTGGGGTTTTTCGGTTGTACTTGTAACCATACGCTTTAGCGTAAAGTGCTATATAAAATCTAATAAATACATAATATGGATAGATCGTTATTAGTGCAAAGTAACTATAATGTCCCTTTCAGAGTTGTTGTACAGAGTTTGATAGGTTTTTCTTACAGCAACTTAACCATAACATCCCTTTAACAACGTTTTCTGTTCAGTCAATATATATATATATTTATTATGTATGTATCCATTTTGGACCCATATACCTGAAAAATGTTGATGTGTTTTTATCACTCTCCCATAACGTTATTTACTTTCATATCATTTTTCTTAATTTACGGTTCTGTTTCTCTTAAATGATACAGGAAGCTTTCGCCCCATCACGTCTGCCAATGCAGAGACTTGGACCAGAGATGATAGGAGCTGAACACTATCAAGTGGCATGGACCAGACCACCACAGAATCATTCCAGGTGACATAGTGTATTCCCTATATTCAAGTAGCCAAAACAGTGCGCGCTTTTAAGGGCGCTTTTAAGGCATATGCAAGTAGAATGCTTTCTGTTGGTAGGTTGTTCATTAAGTAAGCAGAGATATGTACTATTTCACTATCTAGTGCAGAGAATTATATGTACGAAACCTAGAGTTAGAGTGGTTGTGTAATGTCTGGCCATTTGTAGTGCATAGTCCATAACCATGAAAGTTCTGGTACACGCTCTATAATCAGGAAACTGCAATGACCAGGCAGGACCATAAAATGAGGGCAACCTTTAACAAAAGCGATCCGATTCCCGAAGGATCGTGCATCAGAGAAAAAAGCACAAAGGTTTATTTTGTTTAGGTCTCGAATTCACAAAGGTAATTTGCAAATGTTCTAAAGGTGTGTCCATCATGTGCAAACCAGCCCCATTGTCCTGTTAGGGAGTGCCATGCATTCCCAGCACTCGTTCATTCATTGGCTTTAATAGCATGCTATGGTGAACTGTCCCAAAACAGAAGAAAATAATTACCCCAATCATAAGGGTTTGGAGATTCTGGACTTTTTCATATGGCATGGGCCCATCCCATACTTCAGAAGTCGGTGTCCCCCACAAAAAACGTTCTTTTTTTATTAAACCAAAAGATGAAGAGAGCAAAGAAAGTTTGCTCAAATACATTTTACACCGGCCAAAAGAATAATAGCAATCTTCTGAATAGTTCATAGAGCCCTGAATTATGCAAACTGGGTCAAACGTGTGTCAACGGAGGAAACTCGGATGCAGCAGAGGATCAGCTGAGGCAACACTAGAATGGGGTGCACCACTAAATAAACTTTTGAATGCACCAAATATGCGACCTCGCCTAACTGGAAGGAATGTTTTGCAATCACACCTTATGGAATTGCTAGGATAAATTAAATTCTTCCTCTAATGTATGGTTAATGATCAAATATGCAAGCAAATATGGGACATATGTTCTGGTCCTGTACTGTAATTCGGGAATTTTGGCTAGAAAGGGAAACAAGAATGAAGAAGGAGGGCATAACAGGGTATAACTGGTCATCAGAGGCATGCCAAGATATACAAAGGTCAAAAAAAGGCTAAGCCAATAAATAAGATAATAGACCTGGCATGGGTACTGGCAAAAAGGAGAAATGCAGTGGCATGGAAGACACGGGAGGGCCCACATATAGACAAATGGTGGGATGACCTGACGAGATGTTCCATGGTGGAGGCAGTGGTGTGTTATGAAGCACTCCAACAGGGAAGGAGGGAAAGCTCTGAAGATGTAACGACGTGGAATGCACTAGTGCACACACTTTTCACCTCACCTGATGATAAACCCCCATTAGAAAACAGCCATGCTGGACATATGCACAGATATGAGGATGGAAAACAACTAGAGGAAGGAAGTGGAAACCAATAACTCATCAAGAAGATCTAACTACCTATGGGATAGTCGCGAGAGACAACAGCCGTGTTCACAGTTCCAGTTCAGGTTGAGGTTAGGGAGGGATTTGGGGAGGTGTGGGGGGAAGGGGAGACAGTTATAAGCAATATGTTAAGATTTCAAAAGTGATGATGTATGTAATAGTTTTAAACCACATGACAAATTAATAAACAAATAAAAATAAAAAAAATATGCAACCTGCAAAGGTCTGCCTAACCTAAAATAGCTGTACTTTGCTACAAGGGCAGTGTGGTTGAACGAGAGAAGTTGGAAGAGCCACTGATTGACAAAAATCTAAAGAGAGTCTAACCCCATAAATGCAAGCTTCAGCAATATGAACTGCCACAGGCAGTGACAGTCTCCAAATGTTCTTTGCATTGAACTGCAACAATGGCAACACTTTCCCCTTCCCTATTTGCATCCCTTCTTCTAATGTTATTCATTTTCTCAATTTAAACAGCTCGCCACTTCAGCAAACAGTATTTCCACAAGTCATGAGGAAACCAGACCCTACATACAATCAGTACTCCCAAAACTACCAACATGAATATTCAACTCCGCCGGGCCAGGACTCAGAGGAGAGAACATTAGAGCGTCCTATTCCACCTGTGTCCAGAATTCCCAGGCCTGTATGTGATCATGTTTTCCCGTTCTCTCGTAAATGGCTTAATTCTATTCTGTGTGGTAATGGGGAGGTAAGCATGTATCATATTATGGAATGATATGTTATGTTGTGTTTTAAATGAAGCTGCTTTCTGGGGTGCTTCAGTGGAATTGTGGTGCCAGGAGAAGTAAAACAGCATGAAATATTATAGCAGTATTGCTGGGAGCAATATAGTAATAGGCAGCTGCCAGAAAGATCAGCCCCTTGATTGGAGGGACTCCACCTCTGTTTGAACAGTCTTTGCTTTCTGCTCTTTCTAAAAAAAATAAACATGTTATTTTAAAGAGAGTTACATTGGAACAGAGCATCACAGAATCAGCTGTATATTTCAACCAGTACAAAAAGTCAATATTCAAAGCACATCAAACAATGTCTTACTGTTCAAGGCGTTATTGGGGGTGTAAAGTTATTATCCGGTATCATATTACATAAGTAGCTTCTAAAGGGAGCCCAGATATCTTTGGGGCGACATGTTACCAGCACAGTTAACACAAATTGCTCTTCGCATTCATTCCCCATCATGAGATCTCTGAGGAAATCTTCCTTGCGGGGTGCATTGACTGATTTCCAGCACTTTAATGTACAGCGTTTAGCAACTATACATGCCGCATTAAATTGTCGTCTAGTAGTCACCGCTGTTTGCATTTCAGTGGGGAAGGGGATGCAGGAATAGATGTGATCTCTTCCAGGATCTCTGCAACCTCGCCCCAAAACCTTGCCAGTAGGGGCACGACCAGTACATATGGTACGCACTTGCGTCTGGTGCGTCGCATTTCAGACATTTCTCTGTGCAGTCCACCACAAATTTGGTCAGTTTAGCCTGGGAATAGTGTAGCTGATTAAGTATTTTAAATGGAATTAATCGCAACCCTGAGTTTACGGAAACTGATCTAGTGAGCTGACAGCATCTGAGCCATTTTTCATCACTCAGTATGATACCCAGGTCTCGTTCCAAGGTCTCTTTCATATTGTTGTAGGAGGGTTTTCCTTTCTGCTCTTTAAGTTCCTTCTAAATTGAATCAAACAATGCCTTTCGTTTTTTTTTTAAATTGTGTATTCATTTGATTAAACTATCTTACAAGTTACAACATACAACTGATTCTGAATATTCAAAAAACAGCGTCACTGATCTAGAGTTCCCCCAGCCATGTGGCGAACGAACGCTTCCCACTGTACTGCTGTTATCTTAGTCCCTTCCTTCTCCAGCGCCCTTCTAAGGGTGCCCAGTTTGTCCATATGAAATGTTCCTTCAATCGGGAATTGTGTCCGTCTGTTTTGTCCTGTTAGATAGTGCCATGATTCCAAATAGCCACAAGACAAACTACAAAACTGCCTGAACATATAGTGGGCGGGCGACCCCTTTGAGGGCTCCTCCGCCTGGTTTTATTGCTGTTTGCCCATTTTTCCTTTCCCTATGTAACTATGCGTTCACTCATCACTTGCCCAGTTACCCAGGCACCCCTGCTCCATTTGTTCTTTTGTCTCCACTCCATTGCGGTACTGAGAGGGAAAAAAGGTTCAGAACAATCAAAGACACAGCGTAGTGGCCCTGACAACGATAAGGGATCTCATCCTACACTCATCCACCTATCCCTATTTACTTGCAAGCTTTTGCCTGTCCCCCACAACCCATTGCTTTAACCGTGCTCGTGTATTGTACTGGGTTTAGTCCCTAACCTTGATTCTATGCTAGGGTTAATCTCTGGATAAAAGAGAGACAGGACTAAACGAATCACACTTCTAACACAGGCAAAAACTACTACCAATACTACATAACCAGCCCAAAAACTCCATCCCATTTCAGCATATACCCTAAACAAATCCCTTCCCATGTTGTCCATTCCCTGGTCCCAAACAGGACCCTTGGCTCCCCATGCGGTTTCACATGCACTCTCAACGGTCCGATCTCCACCTCTAGAAGCCCCCTTTGGAGATTTTCAAGTAGGTATCCTACATTGTCGTTTCAAGTGCTCATGGGGTGTCCAGATGGAGGGTCTCGGGGTCTGACAATCTGCAGCATTTCACGACAGGTACGAGTCACAGGCACCATCTATGAATGTAAAATTTGGCAAAAGAACGTGAGTAGTATTGGAAATGGACAAAGCAAGACAACGTTTATTGCTGGTTTGCAAACCATCCAAACAAATAGCACTCTACTACCCAAACTAACCCAACCACCCTCCAAGTCACCTTCTCCTTATAATTCCTCATGGTCTTTTCCTTCATAATACAAATCATATCTGTTTGGCCTTCCCTGTCCCTCAAGGAATAACAATAAAGTTCATTGTATACATCAATAGCCTGTCTTCTGTTTCCTGTGTGTTCCCCGTCATCACATAATCCTCTGTTTCCGGGTCAGTTGCTTTAGTCTGACTATATCCAGCATAGTCCTCCTCAGGTGAGAGATGTGGTGCCAATGCCCCCTGACGCACTTCCGGATGAGAATAAGGTGCCATTATCCGAGCTGGTTTAAACCAGCGTAATCCAAGATGGAAGCCCAGGTGACCTTCACCCATGGTACCCCAGAGTTTTCCAAAGCGCTGTTCCAGCAGTCTTTCCGTGCACGTCCAATTTAGGGCGCTCTCAGGGCAAATGTTACCCAAAGTCAAATAGTGGTGATTTCCCTATCCATTGTCCGCCTTAATAAAAAGAAAAATAACAAACTCTCGGTCACATATACCATTATACCATCCAAAATAACACTACCAGTCTCCTATATGATCGCAGCCCTCTTATTGCCATTATGGTATAATTACAGCACGAATCACATTCCCCCTCACCACGGGGGTTATCAGCATTCACAGATATTCTTAAAGATAACTTATCAACAAACAAATCCATGTCTTATCCTCTTTTGCCCGTCTCTTCCCCTATGACTGAGTAGGTCACGTGTATTTTCAAGCAATGCCTTTCAGTTTGCTTGAACTTCCCCTTGGTCGTTTGGGCTATCAGGTGTCACTTGCGACATCTATGAGCCAAAACTATCGCACTATTTAAATGATTGATTTATTCATTTATTTTGTATAGCGCAGCACAATCCCTCAGGCATCAGTGCGATGGAAAGAACCAATTACATGTAGCCCGGAGGCACAGATGTAAGCATTCACGTGGTTACATAAAGTAGGTAAAGTACATCAGGCTGGTCAATTGTTCAACTAACTTCAACCTCACAACTTGATTAACTATCAAGTTTCAGGTAGGGAAAAATGGCATATGAGGAGGGACACACAGCTTGTAGGTGTTGTTTGGTTATTTGCCCACACATTGACTGCCCATGGCCATGCCAATCCATATTGCCAATCCCACCCAGGTCCTGCCCCTCCCCGCCCAAACACCTCCTCATGGGAATGCGTTGAGCTCACTTACCAGCCCTACCATCAAACATTGCACTAAAAGTGATTGCCACTGTTTTTTAAAAGCAGTCTGTTGAGAGTTCATTACTTAATTGAAGTTGTAAACCCGCTACTAATGTAATAAAAAGTCAACCAGGTCTGTCTTCAGCCACTCAATTTATAAGCCCTACGCCTATGCTTTACTGAAGTCCTGTTAAAAAACGAGCATTGACAAAGCCATCCGTTTTGGCTTGTGTATAAGTATTACGCATTTGCCAGGTACTGCTGTTAGAAGCCCAGGTACTCGTACCATTTTGCACCTGCTACCATCAATAGCCAGTTAACACCACTACAGCTGTGCCTGGCAAGTGCCTTTTCCATGCCTACACAAAAGCCCAAATAATTGGCATTGTCAATGCTTGTTTTTAGTTGTTACTCTTGTGCTTCGCTCTCCACTTTTTAATTATCGGGTCATCAATCAATGCCTCATGCTTTTCCAGCCATGTCAGCTTCTTGCTTGCTTGTGGGGTGAGAACCCATCTTTCTTTCTTACTGGTATCACGTGATGCATAACACAATGTGCCCCCACCATAAGTGCCAATCCACAATTATTTAACTAGTAATTATGCCCCACTATTTCTTGCGTACCTGGCCAGATATTTGTTGATAGTAGGGGTCTCTTGTTCCCAAATCCTGCTGAGAATTTTGCACTCGCCCATTGCTCCTGGTTTAAGTGATTTGTGTCTCAGCTTTTGGCTTTCAGGTAAGTCAGAGGAAGTACTTCCCCCTCTTCTACCTCCTTCTTGCTTGACCTGCTGGCAACCTTGCACAAGACTTGTAACTATGGGTAACCACTTTGACAGCGACCTTCGAATACAACAATTCATTACTACCATCACCTCTGCTGCTTGGATTCACTTTCTCAACATCCGTCTATTTCTATCTCACCATTCTAAACTTCACCCTCGTGCTCAGGAAACTTGACTTTTGCTTGTGTCTACTCCTTAACCTTCCTCGCTATGCATTTCTCCCTTTACGCAGTCATCAACTTCACAATTGACACTCTCTACAACCTACTCACATCCCCCCTCCCTTCCACCTACTGACACCCTGCTGGTAGCGTCTCCATGCAGAACCGCTCAATATTCACGTTCCTTCTCCTAGTCCACAGAGCTATCAATGGTCCTGCTCCTCATTAACTGTCTGATTGTATCCCTGTTTATTCACCATCTTGTTACCTCGGCTCCTTCTCTCCACTCAACCTCACTGTCCCGTGCTCGCTCATGCCGTCTCTCATTGTCGCTTTTGTCCTCTAATCACTGTGCTCCACTTCTATCTGCTGCCCAACACAATCAAAGGAATCCCTACTGTGGATCTGTTCAAAGCTCAACTTAGAACGTCACGCACTTGTCAAATGAGATATGGGGGTCATTCTGAGGTTGGAGGTAAGGGAAAAACTATGCCGGTAAAGGATTACCAGAATCACTTACCGCTACGGGCTATTCTGACCAACCGGACCGCTATTTACGGCACCGTAAAGTATGATGCCGTAAATAGCGGTCTAGGGTCGCGCGCGCGACACACCATGCTGATATTAGCTGCATGCCATAAACCGGAGCTTATCCCAAGTAATGCGGACATGCAGATAACGGGCTCCTGAAGCCTGAAAAGTACCATACCGGCATGGAGTAATTACCAGCATCTCCGAGAAGGTGTTAAGAACACTGAGCAGTGTTTCCAAGATCCACAGGTGCACACAATCAGCACAGGTGGAGGCAATGCAGTCTGGCACAGCACAAAAGGAGCACACCCACACACCACACCCCCTCCCACACCAAGATGATACCAATAGTAGTAGCATTACTGGAGGCCATGCTTGCAAGGCAGCAACAACAACAACAGCAACAACAACAACCACAGCCCCCACCACAGAGGATTCACAGGAGGAGAAGGAGGGTGAGACAGGCCCAGCATGCTCCACCAGTGCAGCCACTGTTACCACGCCGGCAGCCCCCAATCCCTTGCATCAAAGCCACCCCCTAACACCAGAGCAGATCCACACCCTGTACCGGCTTGACCGTGACACGATCACCACCATAGTGGACCTGATACACGACGACATAGTGAGCCTCATAGAAATACGCACCGCCATCCCCCCTCTACTGAAGGTAGTGTCTGTGCTCCACTTCCTTGCCACAGGCACCTACCAGCACACAGTGGGGCACATGCATGGCATATCACAACCATTATTTTCCCAGATACTGAACCAAGTGCTGGATGCCCTCCTCAAGCACACAAGGGACTACATATCCCTACCACAGACTCCCCAGGAGATATTCGATACAAAAGTAGCCTTCCATGCACTGGCAGGCATGCCAAATTGTATAGGTGCCCTTGACTGCACCCACGTTGAGTTGGTGTTCCTGCATGCCATGGAGGTGGTGTATCGCAACCGCAAGCAATACCACTCCATCAACGTGCAGATAGTATGCAATGCGAGCAAGATCATCACACATTGCTGTGCCCGATATAAAGGATCAATCAACTCATGACTCTTTGGTCCTGCGGAACTCCACGCTACCACGCTATATGGAGCGACATGCTGGACGATGTGCCTGGCTGCTTGGCGAGTGCACTGCATATGCACTATGTCGCTGCCTCCAGCATATCACCACACCGGAGAGTCATCCCTGGGAGTGCATTGAACTGAGCCTAATGGGGATTCCACAGCGTGGTACGAATATGCTACTGACAACAGCCAACACTCCCTACTACCAAATCTCACAGAGCACAACACATCAATGATTTCACTCCAACACTGCTGCATGCATATACGATGCACATGCAACAAGATGCGAGTGCACACCATAACCCATACTGAGGATGCTACCCACTCCATCATCCCATTGCACAGGACACATAGCGGGGTCAGAAAGGAGGCCAATGAATCCAGGGACATGTGTGTATGGGCAGAAATTACCTGCTGCCATGTAAGACTAGTACAGTTGTCCGCCTTGAATGTACAAACACTTACCTTCATTCCCCTCTCATGCAGGTGAGGTGAAGCCGTGGCTCATGACCCCTGTCCAAAACCCACAGAACAGGCACGAGGAGGACTACAATCGTTCCCATACCCGTACACGTGTGGTGATTGAGCAGACCTTTGGCCTGTTGAAGGCATGATTTTGTTGCCTCATCTGGTCAGGTGGGGCACTTATCTACAGCCATGACAAGGTGGCTAAGATCACCATGGCATGTGTAATGCTGCACAATTTGTGCATCAATTGGAACGTACCCCTCCCCCCTGACATGGAGCTGCTACCACCTGATGATGATGAAGGGGAGGAGGAGGAAGAAGTGGCAGGACAGCATCACGGTGCCGATGCACAGGAGGGACGTGCCGTGCGCCAATCATTGATTGGACAATATTTCTGACACACAAGACAGCAGAGGGTGTGAGGATGTCAGGACATCGGGCACTGGGTGTGGGGATACATGTACACTATGCACTGTGAAACATTAAATGATACATGCGCAATGATGACTGTCCACTCTGTTGTTTTTTTGATGAACAACCGATGTATTGAATTAGAAGGTTCAAACGTGAAAAACAAACCCTCCACCACCCTCTTCCTCCCCCCACAACTCCCAAACACACCCTCACTCCCCCTCCCCTCCCCCACAACTCCCAAACACACCCTCGCCCCCTCCCCCCACAACTCCCAAACACACCCTCACCCCCCCCTCCCACCACAACAACCCCACACCAGTCCCATTAGGACCACATAGGACACATGTGCATGTCAGCATTCTCACTGTGCGCTCCCAGAGCCAGGGGGAGGCATGTCCTGGCGGCGCGATGTACGTTGTGAGCGACGGAGCGGGCTGGTCTGGGTGGAGGAGCATTGAGACGGTGTGTCCTCCTGCTGGGGCTGTCGTGCAGGAGGTGCTGCCTCTAGGGCATCTGCAATCTGGCCAAGGACCTGGCGGAGCCGGTTTGTGCTGACTGTGATGACCTCGCCCAGTGCCCTAAATTCATTCCGCCACTCCTCTATGGCCTCCCGATTGTCTCGGATGAAGTCATTTATGAGGCCTGTGAGCTGCTGAGAGCGCTCTGCATCAATGGCTGATGTGTCAGATGTGGTTGGCCCGCTGGGAATTGGGCTTGCATGTCTTTCCGGTGCTTCGCTAAGGGAAGTGGATACAGTACTGGGATGTTCCAGTGTAGCTCCTTGCCCTGTAAGACCTGGTGTATCACTCTCACAAGAGTCACTGTATGAGACCTGGGGGTTGGTTTTGGCGTCAGGGGTGTGGACAATCTCATCAGTGTCCTCCTCAGTTGCTCCGCATATAGATGAGGGGCTGTCGGGAACATCGAGGGGGCCCTTGGCTGCAATCTCTCCAGCCACACTGGACTCCTCAGAGTGCGGCGTGGGGCATGTGTCCTGCACCAGTGCAGGGTGAGGTAGGGGTGGGGGTTGTGCACCCTCCATGGGCCTTGCTGGAGCCGGTGGTGTGCTTGCGGTTTCTTCCTGCTTGCAGGTAGATGGCGGGCCCTGACGGGCCGGTTGCTTGCCTGGTCCTCGCTGTCATGCTCGCTGCCTGTGGGGGTGGAAGAGAGAGACGGCATGAGCGATGATTTGAGAGTCAGCATTTGGACATGCCTACAATATCACAATGGGATTCTAGTGGGTTGTCGCCATTTGGGTGGTGAGCGGCACATTGATCTATGCTTGGATGGTAAATGCATGCATATGTCTGGGTCACTCATGTTGGCCGGGTACTGTGCTGGCTCACATGCACACTGTTTACATCAACTGCCCTGTGTGCCTCACGGAATGGGGCTCTTCATGTGGCATGTGCCATATAGGTTACAGCCTTGCACCTGGCATTAGCCTGGGTCTCACTTGTTTCGGCATGATTTAAGTGGGGGGGGGGTTGGCCAACCATGACGTGACACCTTGCCCAGCCCTTAGCAGTGACTTTCATAACAAAAGCATTGCCAGTATTGACTTTGGACACTCACCTCCATCGACGGATGACGTTGCCCCGCATTCCATGTCGCCAACCCCTTGAATGGCTTCTGGGCCTATCATGGTTGCACACGTCTCCTCCCATGGCATCAATTTAATGGGGGAACCTGGCCCTCCTCTTGTCTCCAGGGCCTGGCTTCTGTTCGCCGTGAGGATGCTCTGCACCCTCAGCCGCAGGTCATCCCACCGTTTTTGGCAGTCCTTGGTGGTGCGGGGGGTGTTGCCCATGGCGCTCACCTTCTGTGCTACCATGGCCCAGATCTCTTTCTTTTTAATTACCGTCACCCTCCGCATGTCACCGCTGAAAACGGTGTCTGAATGCTCGTGGAGAGTATCCACCATCATCTGGAGCTCATCCGGGCTGAAGCGCTCCTTCCTGAGGCAGGCCGCTCCCTTTTTTGGTGCTTTTGGCATGATGCTGGGGTTGATGGTCGATGTCTGTATTCAGAAAATGGCTCCGGGTCCTGTGTGGTGAGGATCGCAATGGATTGTGTTTTTAAAGATGGCCACCATGCTCCTTCCAGTTCCTGTGCGATGACGCCGTTTCCGGTTCCGCTATTTAACGGTGACCGTAAATAGCGGTGACCGCTGAATATAGTCACCGCTATTTACGGTCACTGCTATTGCCGCTTTACTCTATGGTGGTAGTGTTATGTACTGTGCGTGTCATGCCGGTAAGGGCTTTTTGGGGCCCTTTTGCGGCATGGCGCTAGGTACATCAACGTCATGGTGCAAAGCTTGTGCCCGCGAAGTCGTAATAGGCCGCTTTTAGCAGTCTATTGCCAGCTCGGACACGCTATTTGCACCATGCCGGTAATGACCGGTACTTACCTCCAAACTCGGAATGAGGCCCATTGTAATTCATTTTGGATCGGAATTGATATCCCAATGTCAATTCAGGTCACAGAAGCTCTGGAAAGTCTTTCACCTGTTCTGGCACACTGGGATTATCACACTGTTTTGCTGATGACCCTTTGGCATTGAGGCCCCCAAGGAATTATTGATATCACTGAATGGTACAGAATTTCTTTCAGACTCACTGTTTCCTATGACTCTTGTAGATTCTATTAATCTTGGCTTCAATGTCTGTCCAGCAGGTACATCAATTAATATACTTGTGATTAAGTCAGGAGCTCAGGAATCCACATGATTTAACATTTGAAGGCTCTTGTATGGCCATTAGCCAAGTCAGTGGGCCTCATTACGAGTATGGAGGCAGCCATACCCTTAATAAGGGCATGGCTGCCTCCATACTGGGTCCCAGTACCGGGTTCCTTCAATGAGGAATAACCGGGTCATTCTGACTTTGGAAGACCCGGGAATTCATCCTTGAAGGAACCCATCCGCATTCCCATTCGAGCCCCATAGGGCTAAATGGGAACGGGGAGGGAGCTAATAACGGTGCCGTTAATAACGGCCCGTTATTAGCTCCCTGTTCCCCTAGCGGGACACGTTTTGCCAGGCGTCCTTACCGGGTCCCGCAAAGGGAACCTCGCAATAGGGCGCCCCGTAATGAAGGGTGCCAGTACCCGTACCGGCACCCTTCATTACGGGAGTGCCATGCTTATAATGATGCCCAGTGTTTTTAAATGCAAACTTGTGTGATGGTTTTACATAACTGGAACCAAGAATGTACCTGATTTGTCCTGGCTTACCCTTCAACCAAATAAATATTTGCCCAACAGTAGTAGGAAGCTGAAGCAATGTAAGCAGGGCTATGGAATTTGCTTTCTAAAGGCCTACCTCGATGTTCCTAGCGGTATTACCCAAATTGGTTGTTTCGAATTGACTGAATGGTACAATTGACCAAATTCAGCCAGTACCATTTGGTTGTTTCGAAAGACCAATTTGGGTAATCACTAAGAAATATGAGGAGCAGGGGGGTATCCCGCTCCCCATGTTTTGTAGTGATTGCTTCTTGGGGTAGCAGGGGTGTCCCCCGCTTCCAGAGTTATGGAGGCAGAGGACAACATTTTAAAAACAAATTTAAAAGCAGACCCTGCGCCGTCAGGTCCGACCCACGTAATAGGGACGGATCCAACACCTCAGGATCAGTCAAGGCCCAGACAGTCAAAAGGAAAGTAGGGGGTGGGTAGAGGTGTGTGTGGGGTGTTTTAAACAGGGTGGTTTTGGCTGCGGCAAAATTGGCTTCGTGGACGAATTGACCACGGTCAATTTGGCCACAACCAATTGTGCCACGACTTAAACTTATATATCGTTCCAAGCTACTTTACCAAAACAACAAAAACTAAGTCCAGCCTGTCATTACAATCAGCATCGTGTTGAGAGGCAGATGAATGTGTCAGTCATGGCATCGGCCCCTCCCCACCTCTGTATCGTAGAAATTTGAGGATTGCGTCATTTATGGTGTCTGTCTCCTCCCCGCTGCTATACCACAAGTATGAGAGATGCTATTCACTAAGGCAACCCTACTGATCTTATCCTGGAACCATCAAAGAAGAGATGAATCTGCAAGCTCAAGAAGAAATGAACATGCTGTAACCGAAAATGCTGAGAGCAAGGGACATCATTGCCGAACTGCCACACTTAGAGCCACTAGACATGAAGCAGATGTGCACTCATCATAAAGATAACAGAACATTAGGTCAACTTGCATTTAGGCATGAAGAGTGTTACCTGCACATTGAGACATTAGTTAAACATACCATAATCAATGTATACACTGAAATGCAAAATGAACTAAATACATAAAAGAAATTGCGAAATGTAGAAATGCAACAGTAATGAGTGGTCATATTGAATAAAATGGACAGCGCAGCCACATTAGAACAAATGGGAGCATCGTAGAACCCTTGCAGATGCAGGAAGATTTGGCATGTTGAAATGAGCTAAAATACAGATCCGTGCAAGCCAGACATTACTGCACAGCACCCTCCAAGGTTACTCCAAAAAGGGAGGTTTGGGTATCTCTGAAGAGAACAGAAGATAATAATCCCAAAGCATAAGACATATTTCTCTTAGATTAAGTAGAGAAACAAACAGCCCTTGAAAGCCAGGTGCTAACGAATTAAAAACTTAATATTGGAAGACAAGTAGCTCAAACAAGTCTCCAGTGGCCAAAGAGGGTAAGGACACCTGCATTCAATATGTGCTAAAATCTTAAGAACAGCCAAGCAGAATCATTTTAAACGTGGTCTTCTCACACGTGTCCTGTGATTGGAGAACAGTACCTACTCATCGCCTCCAGGCACTGATAGGGCCATGCATTCACTCCCCTTAAGTTCTCAGAACAAAGATACCACACAAAGGCAAGTTCAAAGCTAAAAGTATTAGCTTATGGACTAGGAAATCAGGGATGGTGTCTTATTTAATTGGAAGAAGCAGATCCTTGATGCCGCTCCCCCTAACACTATTGTTGCTCATGTGCTGATGACCTGCCAAATATCCAAGGATGGCAAAGCCAATGCCAACCAATTAACACTCTCAAATGATGCTGTCTTGTAACTGTGACAGTAGCCAATAGTTTGTTGTTACAATGATGCCTTTCTTAACTTTACCATGTATGGGGGGACAGAAGTGGGGCCATCAGATAAGATGTACCCAATAAAGAGACTAACACCTATATATCCCAAATGTAGACAATTCCCCTAACTAATCCCAAATCCCTGCAGGTTCTTGTAATCACGATTGTGATGTGACGCCAATCATGACATATCTTTTGTTTTTAATGAGAGCATGGAGGCCCTTGGTGTTTATTGCTGTATCTGTTTTATCTAGATTATTAATAAAGCAGGCCTTTGCCATTTACCTTAACTATTTCCGTTATTGGGTGTGGGACTTCCCGGCCTGTCTGTTCCGCTAGCGCTGGGGCTTTCCAGTGCTCCACCTCTACATATGGTAGCAGTTTGGATGGTTCAGTCCAGACCCTTGGATAGTTGATGCCGCCCACTGAGAGCCTGAGGACTGCAGAGGTGACCTGTGGAGAACAGTGAATGACGCGTGAACTGAGACCGTCGACTGGAGCCTCCTTGGAGAAAATCCTGCCCGGTCCCCACGAGTGCCCCTCAGGGTGAGGGGCCGATTGAGGGAGGGTTGATAAAGAAGGCATTGGCTAATCCACAGATAAGTATAGAGCATCGATTTGGCAAACGAAGGAGAGAGGGATTTGTCTGTATATATTGGGGATGTGTAAGGTGATGAAGAGTTTATTTATGAGAGGATACCTGTAACAAGGTTATGCAAGATGGCACATTGAACCACATGATGAGGTATTAAGTTATTAAAAGTAAAGAGATTTCCTGCGACAAAGTCAAAGAAGAGTGCAGCATGCACCGTTTGGGGTAACTTTAAGAGATAAAAGCATACCCTATCGAGAAGGACAGGAAGACGGCCGTAGGGGTTTTGTTGTGTTGCATTATGCTGGCACCAGTGGGAGGGTAAAAGGTGGTTTAAGTTGTGAAAAACGAGGATTTTTGGATATTGGTTTACATCATAGAGGACATGGAGTTGTGGTTTGAACCCGAAGGGCGTGGTCCTGAGAGCAGGCAGCGTTTGTGGTGCTTGCCCAAACAGTTGTTTTAGCCGAAAGGCTTGGAAAGGCACCCCCCTTATGCATTTATGTAAGCCACTACTAAGGTACAAAACTAAAATATTTAAATACAATTCTGAGTGGGTTTGTGGCACAGTGGGCAATATGTACATGGCCTGGCCATTTTAGATTTATGGAAGATATTTGGGGACGTGCTGGATGATAAACTCCTGAGGGAGTGGATGCTTAATCAGGATGAAGGGGAGGGCACAGCGCCCTCGGCTTCTCCTCCTCCTCCTCCCCAGGGAATCGATCCGCCAAACGAAGGTCTGGGATTCTACCCATTGAAAGAATTAAAAACAGCAGCAGGATATACTAACCCCATATATGTGTCCCACGGTTACAGTAGTGAGGATGCTATAAATGGAGCTAAATTAAACCAACAAAAGCCAGTGTCTATGCACAATGAGTATAGTGAGAGCTGCAGGCAAGGCCAACAGAGATTGAAGAAGAGATGCAAAGACAGAAAGGCAGACAGTGTAATAAAGACGAGACTCAATCACCCCAAATGAGTGGATGGGAGTACAAATATTGCTTAAATTAGACGCAAGCAACATGAGCGATGCTAAAGACAGAGAAAGGGAAGGTAAAGAGAGACAGGAAAAAGAGGAAAGAAAAGACATGACAGAAAAGAAAGCAGGAGGGGGAAGAAAGAGAATGTAAGGGTATAATTGAGAAAGTGAAGGAAATGGAAAGGAAACGTGAAGCAGACAAAGAGAAAGAAGAAGCGAAAAAGAGAAATAAGCGAGAGAAAGCAGAAAGAGCGAGAAAACAAAAGCAAGATAGGGAAAGGCAAAGGGAAGCAGAGGAAAATAGAGCAAAGGAAATGGAGGAAGAAAGAGAGAGGAAGATAGAGCGAGAGATGGAACGAAGCTGAGTGAAACGGAAAAGGAAGCTAAAATGATTGTTAAGGAACACATGCTTTGAGAGAAGGAGAACAGTGAGGAACAAGAACAGGAAAAGGAAAGAAGTGTAGAAAGTCGTATTAGAGAAATGGATGAGAGAACTAAAAATGGTACACTTCCAGGTGAAGATGAGGGAGCAGCAATGCGAAGAAGGATTAGTGAGTTGTATAGAAGCAGGAGGGACAGTGGTGTCATCCGCAAGATAAAGAGGAGTGTAGTAGGGTCCCCACAAAGAGCAGTAAGCTTATTGGAAAAGGTACTGAAGAGGTTGTATGTAACAAGCCCTTAATAAAAATAGATTTTGAGGACAGAGAAGATGAGGGAAGTGATGGAAGTTGGGGGACGATGCTTTCAGATGAGGAGAGATATGAAGATGAAAATGAGGAAGGAGAGAGGGCTGCGCAAAGGCTTTTCCACAGGCGTGAGCCCAGGGAAAGAGATAGCGTTGTCTGATCTGGACAAACCAGAAGGGGAAAGACCAGAACCTGTATCAGACCCCAAATGTCCAAAAGGGTTATTGCGCAATATGGAAAAACAACCCCATATGTAGACAGACTGAGGACATTACCACGGCAAAAGAAAGCAAGCATGACAGACACTGTTGTAAAGACAAAGGGCGTAGCTGGATTTGAATGTGGGGCAGAATTGACACAATTCCTATTGTTGTAAAGGGGGCACGATGGCCGCAATATATACCATGGCCCAAATGGATATGGATCATTTGAGGTATAAGTTACCTCGTTTGACATAGGGAGCAGCTAAATGGATCTATGAATTAGGGAGAATGACAGCAGGAATGACATTAGCAGTGGGTGATATAAAAAGCTTGCTTGATGCCACCATTGGGTAGAGAGCTGACAAATTTGGAAATGAGCAGGATATCCCTAGGTGACAGCTCATGTTGGGGCACCATTTAACAATTGTAGGGCAGACATGTGCAGAGCGCTCAGAGTGCAATATCCTGATACGTCAGACATTAGTGTGATTATGACACACAAAATGCGTGATGACGAATACCTAGTTTCTTATATTCAAGAGATTCAAGAGTGGTGGTGTCTTGAGACGAAAGAACTGTGGGACAAGAGTATAGCTATATTTGATCATATATTGTGTCAGAGACAACTGAAAACATTTGTGGAAATGGAAGCGAAACCATGGCCAGAGATCCAGTTGACTATAGTTCACCATTATTGATTATTGCATGGAAATGCCAGAAAGAAACCAGAGGAAAGAAAATTTGAAGAAGCAAAGTTAGTTCAGAAAAAGCTGTATACGTTTTCTGTGGAAGGAGCAGTGTTGACGAGTGGAGAGGGAGTGGTTGCACAAGACACAAAGCAGGCACAGCCAATGGTTGGAGGCAATTTCTCAGGAAGGGGAGAGTACAATTATTGGCAATGAGGAAGAAGCGTTGCACCTAGTGGAAGAGGGGTTGGATTTCAAGCACCACAAGGAGGAGAATTTAATGGGGGACATTGTAGATTTGGAGGACCACCTCAACAATGTTGGACATGTGGGAGAATGGGGCACATCTGTCGAGCATGCAGGAGCAGGGGAGGGATACAACAGAACTGGCAGGATGGATCCAAAAGGGAAGACTGCATATCCTCTATCATACAGTGCAGGGTCACCTGAATATTATGACCAAGATCACACACAATATCAGACATATGCATCCCAAATACAACCTGCACAACAAACGCCAATGCAAGTGCATCAGATACTGATGCAAGCACAACAGCCACCAATACAAGCACAGCAAGCCCCCATGGAGAGACAGCAAGCACTGGTACAACAGAATACAATGGCAACATGGAACGCATGTGTAGGAGCGCAGACACCTACACCCAGGGAGTTTGACCATAGTGGGAGGGATCCCTTTCTCTGGGACCGGAATGAACCTATACCCACAATAGGACAGCCCACAGACTGATTTGATGTGCTCAATCCTACCTGTTACACCAGACCCACAAGAGGAACCACGGGTTGGAATGACCATAGGAGACAAGACATTTTCCTTCCTTGTAGATTCAGGGATGACCAGATCCTGTGCTAGGGAGGGGAACTACCCAATATCAGACATTGCAATGAATGCATAGGGTTTTTCTGGGGTTGCAAACTTGGTTCTTTTTACTGACAACTTACTATTATATTCCTGCAAGACACCAGTTAATACAATGAGAAGGGATATGATGAGCAATCTCAATATGACCTTATCTTTTACTGACAAGGGGAGAGTGTGCTCCACTCCAGGGATTCACTGTGTAAATGCACAAGAAGTGATGTCAGTATTCTTTGGGCAGAAAGCACAGAGAGGTGTGCCAGTGGACACAGAAGCATTTCTTTATGGGGTACAACTTTTAATAGCATGGCTTCCTGGGATAAGCGGCAATATATTACGACTACCTGCAGAATTCTTATTTAGACCAGATTTATGAGGAGGAAGGACATGTGTTTCCACTAGAACTAAAAGCATTCATAGTGAGAGAAGAGAGGGTGATTATTCACAGAATTTCCATTGATCCTGTACCCAGCCAAAATATTGTGCAATATTCCATCCACAGCCACATATTTTACAGTGATCGATCTAAAGAATGCTTTATTTTTGATCCCCCTTCATGAAGAGTCACAAGATTTGACATAATTTTCACATAGAAATCAAAAGTGGAAACACACTCTTTAGCCCCAAGGGTATTGTGAGTCCAATCAATATTTAACAGGGTTCTTCAGATGGACCTAGGGAATGTACACATCGACAGTTTAGTGGTCCAGTACATTGATAACATTTGAGTGTACAGTGAAACAGAAAAACAATGTAGAAAGGACTCAATACAGTCGATGACGGTCTTGGCATAGAAGGGATACAAAGTAGACAAGGAGAAATTACAAAATTACCAGGAAGAAGTCCTGTATATAGGACAGTTGATATCTCAAGACGGCAGAAATGTGACCTGTGAAAGCGCAGAAGCAATCATGAAAAAACCTCAGCCAGTGAGGGAGATACAACAATTTATGGGCCATTTATGGGCCTGTGCAACTACTGCAGGGCATGGATCTTTGATTACAGTATACACGCCAGTCCCCTTTTAAAAGGACTCAAGAAAGCTCAGAAAGATGACAATGCCATAGCGTGGACATGTGAAATTACAGAAGCCTTTGATTCATTAAAAACTAATTGCAATTCTTGAGAAGCCCAAAAGCACATTGACTACACACAGAGCATCAAGTTATGAGGTGATCATCTCAAACCAAGCGATCAAAATTGTCTGATGCAAAGTAGTGAACCCAGTAATATTCATAGCAGAACCAGTAGAGGAAGGAGATCATGTGCATGATTGCATCAAGTACACTGAATATTATGACGATATACCCCATGTTAGAGAAAATGCTCTCAGAGGGGGAGAGGGGAGTACTCTTCATTGACGGTTCCTCATCAATTGACTAGAATTCAGGGGAAAGACATACAGGGACTGCAGTGGTAATAATAAAAACAGCATGGCACCGTTGAAGTAGTGGCGAGTGCAAGATTGCCTTTACACTTTTCAGCGCAAGCCGCAGATCTAGTAGCACTTATTGTGGCACTTGAAACACATGAGGATGAGGAATTAACAGTGTATTCTGAGTCCGCCTATGTGTCGTCAAGAGTACACTTGGGACTGTCACGTTGGAAGAGGCAAGGCTTTCTACGTGCAGACGCCACGCTAGTGCAGCATGCGCCATTATTTTACAGACTCAGGCGCACCACAACTACCATCACTGTGTCGAAGTGCTTAGTCCAGAGGATGATATTTAATTTCCCATTGCAGCAAAGCGGCCAAAAAAGCAGCATATTTTCCAGAAATATCTAAATTTGACACACCACCTAATAAATACATGCGAGCGTGCAACATGATAATGAAAGAAGGCTTTAATACCCATAGCACAGATCACTGAATTACAGGGACGTGCATCACCAGAAGAGAAAGATTAGTGGAAACGTAGGGAGTGCTCATTGTCCCCCACAGATTCAATGTGGCGGCAGGACAGCACCGGCAAATGAGTTACGCCCCTTTGATTACTTACGGTAGCATTAAAACAGCTTCACTACCAAGCACTCAACACGAGAGAGTCTTGCAGCTCTGATATCGGAAGACTGGTTTGTACCCAACCTCACTGAAGATGTTGCTGCTTTTATTATGAATTGCATAATAGGGCACACACTGCAAACAGCGAGAGCAGAAATATCCCATCCTACTGGACCTTTCCAGCATTTGCATTATGATTATGTAGCTATGTTCCAAATTTGTAACGGCTACAGATATATGCTAATAGTTATATGTGCTTTTTTCCACTCGATCAATGCTGATTCATGCACACACCCTGATGCCACATGTGCTGTGAAGTTCCTCTTAAGCAAGGTTTTCCCGAGGCGTGGAGTGTACGAAGTTATTCGGTCTGAAAATGGACCGCACTTTGTAAATTAATTATTTGAGCACATCACAATCCTACTGGGTATTAAGCATACTTTTCCCGCTGCTAAATCACCTGCAGGCAAACAGTGTTTGTGAGCACCTCAATGGCCTTCTAAAGGAACCAATAGCCAAGCTAAAAATGACACTGAAAAAAGGGTGGCCCCATTGCCTGCCCTTAGTCCTATTTGCATTACGCAATCAGCCCAGCTGAGACCATCACCGGAGTCCTCACGAGCTGGTGGCGGGATGCTGTATGCATATACCTCATGCTCCTCCCACTTGAGTGAAAACTGACACCCATAATGCCGCTGATGTGCTTGGTCCTGAAATGCATGAATCCCGGCTGTTATGACAGCAAGTGTCACTTTTATGTCTCAACATCTCTGAGATCCCCAAGAGGGGTCATAGAACAATGAGGAAGACAGCGAAGAAATAAAATGCTTAACATTACTCATGCCCCCTTCCTGTACCCTGGGGTTAAGGTCTGATGAAAATGTATACCAGACACTGGCACACGCCTCGCTTTGAAGCCCCCACCTCAATGAGGAGGTAACACCCACTGCTGTAAGGATCCGATGCAGGCTTGCCTGGCTCCACCTTGGTGACTTCAAGTCCTACAAAGGAAAGACCCCCCTGCCCCTGAAGTTCAAGACGAAGAAGAGGTGATGCGGATGCAGACACAATCAGCCACAAGGAGCAGACACAATCAGCCACAAGGAGAGAAAACTAATAAACTGTCCTTTCTTAGCTCAGTAAATAAACAGATCGAGTGAAGTTTCTCCCCTAAGGATTTTATCTGCATAAATAAAGAGATATGCACTTTCGTGAGGAGAAAATGACAGATATTTTATGTTGTCAGTAAAAGTGGTAATCTTTGCAATTTACTCATATGTAATCAACAGTTACCGTGCTTTCAAAACGAGTAACGTACCACTTGCTACCCTTTTAGGTAACCCGAAAACTATGTTTATTTGGGAAATAATTTTTCTAGCTATAATTGTGCAGGTTTTCCCGTAGACACTAGCATCTTAGAAATAATGTGAAAAACACAGTGAAAAGAATACATAGGCCATTTTAATTTTGTTAGCTATAAGCTCTTGGCACGAGGACCACCCAACGCAGGTGGCCTTTTGAAACAGGTGAACACATTAGCAGTAATGCGTGTAGCTACATTCTTCACATTCTGCTGTCTCTATTTCTTTATTCTTTTGGCATCACGAGCATTGGTCCTCTATAATGTACCCAAGCCAGTGTATAAAAATGTGACCCTCACTCCCATGTTGGATGAAGCAATAATCCAACTCTTCTCTATTCCCACTGAGCAGATTAAAAGATTGAAATGAAATGCTGAAAATAACTTCTGACACATAAATGCATACATACCTGACTCTGCCCAGGTGACCAATAATATGTGGTATTAGCACATGACCCTAGATGGGGAAAGGGACATCTGATGAAAGCTGCTATGTGTGCTCTCATTCTCTATGACGTGAGCGCTTCCAGGACATTTGTGGTGACATAAGTACCTACACATGATGCACATTGCCTAACACATTTAGCACTCTGCATGATAAGGGGACAATTTGAGGGAAGATGGGCCACTTTACGATGGATGTCAAAAAGCACATTTCCCTATGAGGATAGCTATATAAAGACTATGATGGATGACCCTAAGATAAAAAATTAGATGATACAATATGTATTAGATGGCACAAACAAAGGAGATTCTACAACAGTAGATCATAAGTTGTTGCAATGCCCAAATGCTGTAGGGGAAAGAGACACCTGAGTTGACCAGGGTGCTGGGTGAGACATGTATTTACTTCAGCAGGAAGGGTTGAAGGAATAATGGAGTGTAAAGCTCAAGCACTCCTGTCAGTACCAGTAGAGGTAGTACAAAATGTAAATGATGGATGTCTCAAGGAATGGACCAAATATTCCAAATTGCTCACATCGGTAGAGGATGAAGCAGGCCCGTACCCATAATTCCTGTGACAAAATGCCACATTATGCTTCAGAAATGCTAGTTCAGTGAAAGTATTGGAAAAACAAAGGTTTCAAACACATTATTGATGTTCCTGACATGAAAATAGGCACCGCCGTATTGATGGACCTCTCTAAGGCTTGTGGATCCAGAGCATATATGAAGTTGCCCCCAAATTGGAGAGGGCTGTGTTCCATAGTGCTGATAAGCATACCCACTTTGGTAGTGTTGAAAGAGATGTACACATTACAGATTCCCCTAAAATGAATACACATATGTACCCTCAAACGAACAAAAAGGAGTAGTAACTATATCTGCATATGATAACATACCAGACGAGCATACATTTTTCAGTAGGACAGAAATGTTTGCGTCTCTCCTTACTGTCATTGGGTTGCAGCCAATGTAAATGCAAAATGGCCGCAAATAACCAGCTTGGAGCTGCTACAAACAATAAATACAACAGTGAAAGGCTTCAATGCCACAAAGTATCAAACCCAAGCTTAGAATTCTAATTACTTAAAGTAAAGGTCAGCATGGCATCTCTGGATTCAAATGTTTGCAAGACACAGAAGTGTTCCCGAACTGCCCTTTTATATCCTGAGGGAACCATGTGATGATAATTGCAAGTCATTGTGAACTTTCCCAGGGGCCATTTTGGTATGGGAATGTTTATCCAATCATGGCAGCCATCTTTGCGAGGGCAAAGATGTTTTAATTGATTTGTTTGGTCTCATAAAGGAAGCCACCTTTTCTGGAGATGTGTGCACTGATATTCTGAGAGAATGGAGAGAAGGCGCTGGTCCACCGACCTCCGCACTATGCACGCCATGTATCGGCACATCCAACGTGGCTGGCAGTGTCTACCCGGCAAGAGAGGGGCATGTAGCATGGAGCGCGATAGGTTCCTAACACAAAGGAAGAGCTGAGAGCAATAAGACTCATGACTCTTCAAAATAGGTATGCCTTCAATCTAATAACAGTCATGGAGGGTGGCTTGTGTGCAAAAATGGGTCTGTCTTGCTGTATATACAAACCTGCCCATGATGATGAAAATGAGACCCTCGCAGAGGCCATAACACTGTTAATAGATCGCCACACTAAAATGGTAGAGGAGGTGGAAGAAGTAGAGCATGATGATTGGCTCTCCTGGATCCCCTCCTGGCTGGCTAATGTATTTAAGATACGGATAGCCATACTAGTGTTAGTACTATTGGTATTCTGCATCCTGAGAATAGCCATAAACCAATGTAAGAAGACGGCTAAAAAAGTGGTAGGAAGGAAATAGTGATAAACGTGGACATTAAAAGACATAGGTGCACATAAACAGATTATGTACCTCACTTGGACTTATGACAAAGTCCTATTGTGCCTCCAGGCTCAAAATGTTATTATCCCCAAGACCCCCATAATTACATGGGATGTTGAGTATTCTGCAAACCAGATGGGAAGTGCTGCTATATGACTTGGATTATCGATGAGCATATAAAGAATTCAGATGACCTGACGGGGGTGACAAAGATATGGATTCTCAAGGTTCTCTGCTGGAGGGAGGGCCCTACAAGAGATGTGGTTGAGGACTCAACCAGATGGGGGATTGTTGAGCGGCAGATGAATGTGTAAGTAATGCAGTCGGGCCCTCCCTGTTATGTTATGTTACAACACTTGTATAGCGCCAAAAGCCCTAGGGCATTCAGGCGCTTGCAACAGACAGAGACAGACAAGAAGGCTAAGGCTGGAAAAAAGTACACGAAAAACATTGTTTTCAGGCTTTTTCAAAAGGCTAGGTGATTTGCTTCTTCCCTGAGTCTTTGGGGCAGATCATTCCAAGCATATGCAGACAGAACTGGAAAGGAGATTCCATTTCTCTGTGATTTCTTTACCCTGGTCACTTTCAAGAGGTGAGCTGAAGTAGATCGAAGGTCTCTCATAGGCTTCTGCACAGAGACTTTTTCCTTCAGATAACTAAGTGCTGATCCATAAACGCACTTATGACATAAGGTCAAAAGTTTGAAGGAGATCCTAGCTGATATGGGCAGCCAGTGCAGTTCCTTCCTGGCCGAGGAACTTGGTTCATTCCGTTTCATGCCATAGATAATACGTATGGCCGCATTTTGGATTTTTTGCAATCTGAAAATATCTTCCCAACTGGCGCCACCCACTAAGGCATTGCAATGGTCCACACGTGGAAGATTAACAGCCCTGACCAATTTTGCACATTTTTCTTTAGAAATGAACGGGGCCACTTGCCTTAGCACTCTCAAATGGTATTGGGTGTTTTTCACCATAGCATCGACTTGGGTGCCTGAATTCAAGGTGGCTTCTAAGTATGTGCCCAAAATCTTTACCTTATTGACTAATGCTATCTGACTACCCTCCACTAGAAAGCTAGAAAAGGTGGGAGCTAGATTCTCCCTGGACTTCTTAGACCCATATATCATTAACTCTGTTTTTCTGGCATTTAAACACAACCAATTTGTGGTCATCCAATTTTCTATGACTTGGTAGACCTCATTAAGCTTGTCCTGGTCCTCTTGGTAATTGCCTGACAGCACCAGGGACAGCTGGAAATCATTGGCGTAATTTGTGAAAAAGAAGCTTAGTTTTTCCAGTTCCCTGCATAAGGGCACTATATAGATGTTAAAAAGTAGAGGGGATAAGCTGCCCCCTGGGGGACCGCACATATGATGGCCTCCAACTAGAATGCAGAGTCTCCCCAGTACTCCCTGACTTTATATCATATAAACGAGAGGAGTGAGTCATTTATGGCATGCGCCCCCTCCCAGTTGCTATACCGCAAGTATGAGAGATTCTATTCACTGAAGCAACCCTAACAACCTTATCCTGGAACCATCAAAGAGATGAATCTGCAAGCTCAAGAAGAAATTAACATGATGTAACCGAAGATGACGAGAGCAAGTGACATCACTGCTGAACTGACACACTTAGGCGCACTAGACATGAAGCAGATATGCACTTATCATGAAGATACACAAACATTAGGTCAACGTGCATTTAGACATAAAGAAAGTTACCTGCACATTGAGACATTAGTAAACACATCATAATCAATGTATACGCTGAAACACAAGCTGAACGAACTACATATAAAGCTTGCTAAATGTAGAAATGCAACAGTAATGAGTGGCCGTATTGAATAAAATGGACTGCGCTGACACGTAAAAATGAATGGGAAGCATCAAAGAAGCCTTGAAGCTGCAGGAAGATTTGACGTGTTGAAATGAGCTAAGATACTGATCTGTGCAGGCCAGACAGTAGCTGCACAGCCCCCTCTAAGGTTACTGCAAAAATTGAGGTTTGGATAGCTCCAAAGAGAACAGAGGATAATAATTCCCATGCGTAAAATGTATTTCTCTTCGTTTAAGTATAGAAACAAACAGCCTTTGAATGCCAGGTGCTCACAAATAATGAAGAAAAGTAGCTCAAACAAGTCTCCAGTGGCCAGAGAGGGCAAGGACAGCCACATGAATATGGGCTAAAATCATATAAAAGCCAAGCAGAATAATTTGGCACATGGTCTTCTCACACGTGACCTATGATTGGAGAAAACTGCCTATTCATCACCTCCAGGCACAGATAGGGCCATGCCTTCGGTCCCCTTAAGTTATCAGAACAAAGATACCAAAAAAATCCAAGTTCCAAGCTAAACGTCCTGGCTTGTGGCCTAGGAAATCAGGGATGGTCTCTTATTTAATTGAAAGAAGTATCTTCTTGATGCTGTTCCTCTTACCACTATTGTTGCTAGTGTGCTGATGACCTACCAAATATCGGGGGTCGGCAAAGCCAATGGCAACCAATCAACGTTCTGAAATGCTGCTGTCTTGTAACTGTTGCAGTTGCCAATAGTATGTTGTTACGATATTGTCTTTCTCACCGTTATCATTTTTGGGGTGGTCCGAGGCGGGGCCAACAGATAAGTTGTATTCAATGAAGGGACTAACACCTATGTATCCCATATGTAGACATTTCCCCCAACCAATCCCAAATCCCCATAGGTTTTTGTAATTAAGATTATGATGTGACGTCAATCTTGACGTATTTTTCTTTTTAAACTGTTGTCATGCTTGAGAAGAACGAGAGCGTGGAGACGGTTGGTGTTTATTGCTGTCCCTGTTTTATCTAGATTAATAAAACAGGTCTTTGCCATTTACCTTGACTATTTCCGTTATTGGGTGCAGGACTTCCCGATGTGTCTGTTACGCTAGCATGGTTTTTTTCCAGTGCTCCACCTTTACAAACAGGCGACTGCAAAAGGATCTAAATATACCATCAGGTACTTTTCCTATATAGCCATATTCTCTTCATACATTACCATCCTTGATTACCATCCTACATTGCCACCCTCAGTGCCCACAGCTCTCGGCACCCACCGTCTGGCCAATCTACTTTACAATACAAGCAAACTGTGAGGGCTCAATCCATAACCAACTTTGTGGAATATCCGTTTTGTTGAAACATCTATTCATATAACGTGTGTCTTAGCATTCGAACCGCCCCAAAATAGGCAACTGAGTTATCAGTTGTTTTTTTAAAAATGGTGGTACTCATTCAATTATGGATCATATCCCAAAAGAGCTATGCAGAGTCTACTTTGCAAAAAAAAGCTTAATATTAATAGTAGTATAGACATAATAATAATAATAATCATAACACAACTAATAATAAAGCCATATTGTGCCGATTCGGTTCATTTCATTAGACTAATGGGAGAGGGAAGCTTCGGAGAGCTTGCCTTTGCTCAAGAATCAAATATACATAGATCCCCATGCTGAACAGAGGATAGCACAGGGGCAACGCGCTGGTACCATGCAGAGCAACAGAGGTTGAAATCCCAGATCTGCCCTTAGAAACCGAACTCGGGTATGGTATTAGGTGCGTTTTAAAAAACCAATTAAATAAAATAAATACAGAAACCTAAAAGGTTTTTTAAAGAGAAAACAATGAGAAAAAGCTAAATGGTCGATCAATTCCACTTCTCCAGACGCATCCATTTGGTAAACACTCACTCCGTCCATTAATCGCATATGTGCATGTATGCAAAGTGCACACACGTGGGCAGCTCCCACACACATATTTCCATGTGACCGTTTGCAGATGACTTTATTTGCTGTGAAGCAGGAGCAATTTGTGGTAACCATTCTTTGCACATTTTCCAGGCAACAAATTCATTTTCTATTGCAGAAATACTTGGTGAAGCAAATCCAATGTGACGAATTTTCAGAGAGTTTTAAAGAATGATGCATTCTTCTTCAGTGGTGCCACCTGGGACATATCCACAAAGATTAGTGTAGCAATAAAGAAGCAAAGGTGTGCAGCTGTCAAATTAAGAACATGCTTGTTATTAGTCTGTGAAGTGCAGCTCCACCTTGGATCGAGTGAGCACCGGTTGACAGGGTCAGCCCATGCATGCTTATTGTGAAAGCAGAACATGAACAGCCATTTTTTATGATCATAAGAGTAGCCATGTTGATTAGCACTGAGAGGCGGCCAGGCCTACAAGGCATTGCAATTGTGAAGGGGAGAGCTTATAAAGCACTGCCACTGGACAGCTCTGAGAAGGAATTACTGCATGTGAATGAATGAGGCGTGGATGTGGAAGGGAGAAAGGTTATGATGTAATATGATATGATATGGCATTTGTAACAAGCCTATACACAAGTGTTTCAAGGCGCAACGAGGCAAGGAAGTGGGAACAGAGGGAGGACAGAGACAACGATCTTACTAGGCCAAGTGACTGTGAGATTGTGCAAGTGCAGGGCAGGGGGAGGGGAAAGTGTAAGGGGAAAGGGGAGGGGGCAGTGCTGTACATGGGATCAAAACAATAACAAGAGGTACGGCCAGCAGATGGCAGGTGCAAGGGTAAGTGCAGACAGCAGGTGTGTAGGGTTACAGATACAGACCCAAGTGCAAAGGTTGCTGCGAGGCAGTGCGGGTTTGCAAGTGGGCGGGCAGGGACCTGGCCCTGAAATCAGATGGTAGCCTGGTGACCAGTGAAGTATCAGACAGGTCATCAGCAGGGGAGAGGAAGAGAGAAGGCAGAAGCAAAGAGAAAGGTCTTGAGGTGCTTCCAGAACCGAAGATGATTCGCCTCAAGTTTGAGTGGCAGGGAGGCTGTTCCAGAGGGAGGCCCCAGCCAAAGAAAGAGATCTACCCCAACTAATTGCTTGGAGAAGCGACGGACTCTGAGGTAGTTGGAGGTGGAGGAGCGAAGAGCTTGAGTAGGAAGGTATTTACGAAGAGAGAGTTGAAGGTATTGAGGCCCAGGCCCCAGAAGGCCTTGTGGACAATGCAGAGTGTCTTGAACTTAATCCTTGCAGCCACTGGGAGCCAATGCAGAGATTTCACTGCTGGAGAGATACGATCCCTGGGCTTGAGACCAAGGACAAGTCTTGCAGTCCTGTTCTGGATGAGTCACAGAGGGCAGAGAGTAGAAGTAGGCAGATTTAGAAAGAGGCTGTTGCAGTAGTCCAGCCTAGAGAGAACCAGAGCTCTAGAGGCAGTGAGCTTCTGGGGGAAAGGAGAGGAAAGGAAGAATACCTCTGAGGAGGTGCAGTTGGTAGTTTGACTTCTTAGAGACGTCAGAGATGTGAGGAGAAAAGGACAGTGTGCAGTCAAAGATGACACTGAGGTTCCTAGCCTCGCAGGCGGGTGGAAGCAGGAAGAGGGCCAATGGAGGCCGGCCAGAGATTTACAGGAAAGGAGGGTGCAGGTGTGTTGATGAGGAGGATCTCCGTCTTACTGCATTAAGGCAGAGATCGTTGGTGGCACACCACTCCTGGATAGCAGACAGACAGTCAGAGATGAGAGAATGAGAAGAGGTGGCAGAGGGGAGCCTGAAAACAATCTGAGTGTCATCCGCATAGCACTGAAAGTTGGAGCCGAGAGTGGCAATGCGGTGGGCGAGAGGTGCCACCTTGATAGCAAAAGCAATATGCAAGGTCAGGAAAACATATCTGCAGTGACAAACCATTTGATGGCCCTTAGGTTACATCAAAGGATGCAGAAGGTATAAAAGAGGAATGTTTTAATTGTGTGGGGGTTCATTTAGACAGACAGGATAGTATGTCAGATTGTTACCTTGCAGTGCATGTTATAAACCGATTCTGTACCTGTTGCAAAACCGAAATCCCAGAGTGGAGTTGCTTTTTGTCGACATTACACATTACACTTGCAAAAAAGCTCTTGTTGATGAAGATTAATGCTGCATGTTGGTATGAGAAATTGCAACAGACCTACAGGTCCTGTCCATATTTTCACCCATTTCAACACACATGCACTAAGTGCACATGAAAAAAATATAAGATGGACGACCTGATAATATTAATATTCCTCCTGACCTTTGCCTGCGGCAGAAAGCATGGCATGATGGGATACAGAGAAAAGCTAAAACTCATAGAGCTAATGGAGTTTAAAAAAAAAAAAGAGGAATGGAGCTTGAAAACCCTGCATGGGAACCCTGGAATGGTTCTAGAACCTGAAAGGCACTGAGAGCCTTGAAAAGGGCTTAGAACCTTAGAGGTGCTGAGAATTCTTAGACGTGCCTTTTGGTTTTAGATACCACCTCGAGCCTGAGAGGGGCGCTTAGACGTATATGAGACACATGGCATCTGAGAGTGGCATTGAGAGGTTTAAGAAAGTGCCTAAAGGCTGGGGGCTGTGTGAGACGTATGAGGAAGTTGAGGGAGAGTGGGGTTTTTGGTTACCAACTTAGATTCAACCGTGTGCCTGATTTATGCTTGAATTCGCAAAATGGTGTCGCAGGTACGTGGGGCAGAAAGAGGCGACGACCGCAACCTGTTAAAGTGACAAAGCGAAGTAAATTGCTGCACACATTAAAAACTGCGCCACACTTGATTGGTGAAAAGTGATTCTTATTTAGTGTTGTACGTCACAATCAGAAAGAAAATTATGAAAAACAAAAAGTGCCCTCTCAGATAACACGTGTTTCAACATTATCTCTTAATCCGAATGGACAGACCAAATACTAGAGGAGGTGGCTTAGCCATGATTTCTAAAGCCAACCTCAACCTAAGACTTTCAACTCTACCTCCACTTAATTCATGTGAATTACTCCCTGGGAAATTGCCATTTACCTAATATATAGGCCACCAGGACCTAACAGCACTTTTGAAGAGGACCTCTCTAGCCTTATAGCTAATAACACCAAAGACTCTTCTCAATTACTCGTGCTTTGCGACTTTAACCTAGGATTCAACAATCCAGAAGCCCTAGCAATAGCAGCTATGCTTGCTGAACTATCATGATGCCTACCCCCGGGCATCTGGACCAGGCCCATCAGTCCCGGGAGCAGGCATCCAGATGCTTAGAAAAAGCCCAGACGCCCCGGCTAGGGGCTATCTGGGTACAGTCCTGGCACCGTAGGCACCAGGCTCATAAAAGGGGTCAGTCCTGGCGCCATAGGTGCCAGGCTCATATGCTTGCACTTACCTCATGCAGACCATGCTGCTAAGAATCCAAGCCAACCTGAAGCCTGAAGGGAACTTCTTTACTTCAGTGACTATTTTCTTACTCGGGTGTGGTCTTGGGGGAACTTCTTACCTGGGACTACTTTGAAGGCTATTTAAGTCACGCCCGAAGAGCAGCACACGCTTCGCGTTATTCTGCATCCAGCAGCGTAACGCTCACCGTGCCTGCAAGTCAGCATCCAGCCTTCTGCCATGCCCGCCTCGAGTCTGGAGCTCCTAGAAAGAAGGAGGAAAGATTAGAACAAGAACATTACTTCTATTTATCACCTGATTCCGGATCCATCGCGCCTTCAAACAAAGAAAGAGACGTTAATTCTATACGCGTCGCATCGCCCGCTGTAGCGCCGCGCTATTCTCACCAGCCTTCGCAGCACCTCCACGATCCGCCGCAGTCTCCATCACATATTTGCCGAACTCCGGCACCTAAGGGGGACAAAAGAACAGCAAGATGAGCCGAGAGAATAAACAAAGGCAATCTCTGTTACCACCATAGACTTACCTGATTTTACCGCCGGAGGCATTTTTCATCTCCACGGTCCAGCGTAGTCTCCATCTCATCTTTGCCGAACTCCGGCACCTAAGGGGAACAAAAGAACAGCAAGGTGAGCCGAGAGAATAAACAAAGACAATCTGTTTACCACCATAGACTTACCTGATTTTACCACCGGAGGCATTATTCATCAAGACGTCATAATTTCTCACGCCGCACCTGTAAAAGGAGGGAAAGCAACGGATTAAACACAGGTATCATTTACCGGACAGTGTTGGGTAAGACAGACACTTACTCGAATGCTACCAGCTGCCACGAGGCAATCTTCTCTTGGGTCAAGCTGCAAGATAAAAGGAATCGGACAAGAGTGAATATCAGACATTTTTGAACTCTTACGAACTATATACTTACGGTTCCTCGCCAGGGACCTCAGAGTCAATATTGGTCTGGAACTCTCCCAACTCCTTCGGACCAGTGAACTAACTGGTTATCTACGCGCCACTGCATTCCACGCAGGATGGAGAGCTCATCTTTTATAAACATAAGGTGAGACTATGAAAGGAGATATCGGAGGTGATTAGTGGGAAGAACAGCGGGGTGTTATCACTCAAATCCACGGGTGGCTAATTCCCTTTCTCCACTTTCAGGAAAATACTTCTACGGATCAAGCAGACGAAATTAGGCGGGCCAGTCCAATCTGTCATCTCTGCACTACGCGTCACGTTGGTGGAGACCGCAGCTGTCCAGTTCCGATCAACGCCCCTTTGGGAGCCAGGTGAGCGTAACATGAACATGGCCTAAACCAAAAAGTCTTCTCTCCAACTCATGACAAAGGAAAGACCTTAGACTAGGTAGCTACTTTGAACTGCCCTACCAATATTACTAAAATCACCCCCAACCCTGGACGGACCACTACCTTATTGACTTCTGCCTAACCTTAGACAAAGAAATAGCCAAAAATAAAACCATGGCACCCCCTCTCCCCACCAGATCTAAGAAAAATATCACACTGACAAAATTATACCCCTCCTCCTCTCTGCTATTAATGCTATCGCTAATAACTCAGATCCCAATATTCTAGTGGATCTCTACAACAACACTATGACCAAGGCCCTTGACACTACTGTGCCCCTTAAGCTACGCAAGAGTAAACAGCAGGCACACCTCAATGGCTGGATTACACCCCATCTTAAAGAATTAAGACTGCAGAAGAGAAAATTAGAAATTCTATGGCGACGCTCCCCGACAGATGAAAATAAATTGCAATTAACACTCTTGGCTAAAAACTACAAGAACGAAATTATCCATACAAAAAAAGATCTCTTCAACGAAAGAATATGAAATGCCAGTTCCAATACTAAGGACCTGTTCGTGATCCTTCGGGAACTAGAATCTCCCATACCTCCTCCAGACAACTTACCCAAAGACAAACAATGGTGCATTAGTATCCAGAATGCCCTAGCTAATAAAATAATAACACTGCAAACGAAAATTGCCATGAAAAAAGCCCCCTTGCCCCCTACGGAGACGTCCACTGCCACTACGACTGAAAACAAGGTGAACACAGCACTATTTAAATTCACAAAAGTATCCATTTTGGAAACTGAAAAAATCATTGCATCCCTAAAACCTTCCAATTGCAAAGGAGCTAACTGCCCAGCCCAAATAATCAAGGATGCTGCAAGAGATTTAGCCCCGTTCATCTCCAAATTAATGAATGCTTCCTTTTCGTCCAATACCGTACCAAGTAACAAAAGATCCTGGGTTTGACCTCTTCTTAAGAAACAAACTCTAGACCCTTCTACCCCCACCAACTATAGGCCCATTACTACGATCCCCTTCCTCCTCAAGATAATTAACAGAGTAGCCTACCTTCAAATACAGAACTATCTTAAGACTAACCAGCTCTTGGGCTCCCGCCAATCCGGATTCAGACCTCAACACGGTACAGAGACGGCCTTACCTTAAGGCACAAATTGACGAGCTTAATGATAAAGGAAACACTGCCATGCTGCTCCTCCTTGATCTGTCAGCGGCCTTTGACTTGGTGGACCACACAGATTTATTGAATTTCAAAATAGGGATTGCCTTACTGCCACAGGTCCTTCAGGCTAAATATAGTGGAGTAACAGTTTTATGCAAGCACCTAGCATCAGCTGCCTATTTCTCAAGCGAGGCCATAGCTTGGGTCCAGTCATTCCTGGACAACAAAACTATGTGAGTCTTCTCCACCTCGGCATCGGCAGACCCTATTCAAACAACATGTGGCATCCCACAAGGTTTTTGTGTCTTGCCAACCATGTATAATATTTTTACTAAGCCCTTATTTGACAAATTGGACAGACTGGGTGTCACCTACACGAACTATACAGATGACACCCAGCTCCTCATTCCCCTTTCGGGCAATTTTGCTTCTGATACGGCCTTGGTAAATGAAATATACATCATCATTAAGGCATGGATGGCAACCCATGGCCTGTGCCTGAATGACGATAAAACGGAGATCCTGATCCTGGGCTCTGCCACTAACCTAAACAAACTTGACTCTAACTACTCTGCCTTCAACATCGATGATAAAATAATTACACTAGCCAAAGAAGTGAAGATGTTAGGGTTCTACCTGGATCTGGCCTCATCAAAGTCTTATACCTGCAAAATTATTAGATCTTGTAGGCCATTCCTTACACAAGCTGGCTGCATTATCTTACCCAATGCCCTAATATTATCCAAACTTGACTATTGCAACACCCTATATCTGGGAGCCAATAAATACATCACTAATAAAATCCAGATATTGCAAAACAATGCCCTTAGAATGGCCTTCAACCTCCCGACCAGAGAACATATTTCTAATATGAGAAGAGACCATAACTGCCTCAAAATCAGTGACAGGATCCTCTTCAAAACAGTGTCATTAACCTTCAAATGTCTACATAATGCTGCCCCTCCTTACCTCACGGAAAGAATAACAAGAAGAACTTCAACCCGCCCTTCTAGAGCGGTTAACTCCCACTGTCTACAAATCCCTAGATTTAGGCAAAAAAAAAAACAGGCGGTAACAGCTTTCCAGTAAAAGCTGCCCAGTATTGGAATGCACTCCCACTCGAGCTTAGAATAGAACAGTCCCACTACAGCTTCAGAAGTAACACCCTTAACTGGATAAGTTCCAACAACCCCTATAATTAACTGACCTGCACTAGCCCCGGAACCTGTGTCCTTCGTGCCTTGGTACTCAGCCACCTATTGTACTTTATTCTGACTATGTAACTTTTTATGTATGTACTTTATTGTTATCTATCCTATTCCTGTAACTAAGCTATAAGTATCCTTTGTATTCTGTTGCGCCCAGTTGCCTAAGGGTTTGGTGCACCCTACAAATTAATAAACAAACAAACAATGTGCAGTACATACTAGAGTAAAAAATAAAATGTACATTTTTAAGGAAATGTTTCTTGGAGTAAGTCATGTCCTAAAATGAGCCCTTGGTGAGAAATAGGGCAAGACAAGCTGCCAGGTGCAATCACGTTTTTTCAACCACCAACGGATTCCATCCTTGTGTTCACATTCTGTGTGGCCAAACCTGAACACCATTGACTCTTCCTGAGGTGGAACACCTTTAACCTTTTAACCGCCCAAGAGCACTGCAGTGCGGGGATATTGGCAACACTGCTAAAATAAAGGTAGTTAGAAGGGTTGTTATTGCTGCAAATTATAGAAAGAGAAAAAAGGTTGTCCCGTTGTGGCGTTATTATATTCCACCATATTGTGTTCATTTATCAGCTGGGGGTAGGTGATTGTTGTAGAGTTCAAAAAACAGCAAATACAAAGACGAGAGTCAAATGGAAACTGGTAGTAAGGCTGGGAGTAGGTTACCTGGTGTCAAAGTAAGGAATAAGGCTTCAGAGTCAATGAAAGTCCCAGTGCGAATGGAAGCTAAATCAGGAGCAAGATGTTCAGAGCCAAGGAAAGGAGGAGCATCATGGCTGTCCAGAGATAAATCACAGGAGCATCTGATCAGGAGAGTTTGAGAAGCACAGCTCGACATTAAGCGTTGTCTTTTGCACTGTGGTTGGGAGACTGAGCTCATTATGGTTTGTTTCCATGGTAGCTGAGAGAACATGAATTACAGCACAGGCAGGAAGTACCAGGAGTATTCCCCGGGGTGTGCATGTTACTACTGTCATAGCAGCCCTCGATTTCTACGTGTGACATGTGGACATTGATCCCAAGTTTCTCTATTGCCTGCCACAATGGGAGGCGAGTGCCCCAGATCAGCCGATCGGAGAAGCAACACCACAGTAGAGTTGAGTGCCCTTGCCAGATGCTGCAATCAAAGTCATGAACAGAAAATTGGGCATGACGTCAGAGTGACATGATATCATGCCCACTACAAGAAACAGAAGGCAGGCACGGTTTCTACGGTCAAAGAGCATGGAATATTTGTATTAATGCAGGAGAATGCACATTTGTTTCAGGTTTCCACAACGTATCAGAAGTGACATATACCTCCAGCTGACAAGGATATACAAACAACTACATGTCCACGTTGATTCGCAGATTTCATGAACTTCAAATTCGGGTGGTTAATCCACTAGGATCGCTACTGGACAAATGGCTCAGCATGAGAAAATGAATATGGGGCTTAGAAGAAACGCAGGGAATACTGGATGGAATAGACCATGAAGGTTGTAGTTGAAGACAGAAGGCTCCTGGAGTCATACCTTGGTCGATCGAAAAAAGTCTGTAACAATAGGGCTCATCTGTGGCTGTCCTCGAAGAATCTACAAGTGCTCAACCTACCAACCAGACAAGATCTCCGACTTTGCATGTCGGTTCCTATCTCTGCCTCCTGGTGGCTTTTTCTATTTAATTTTCTTTTGTGTCTAGCAGGCATGCTTTGACTTGCTTGTTGACTGGGTTTGCTTCTTGATGTCATGCATAGACTAAATAAGGTTGTATTGGCGGAACATAATTTAGGGTGCCAGTGATAAGTGCAATATTTCCTTGGTCTGATAGTATCTTTTCTGGTAATCAATTTACCTATGAAAATAAGGCTTTTGCAATAATAGATACTGTAGGTACAGGGTGAAAATTAACGCAATGTGCTAACCTGCTCAATGCACCGATAGCCTCCAGGATGTAAGTATTCTTTTCTGAGGGAGTACATTTTACAATGAAGTCTCTGGCCCATGGTAAGGTGATAGCCCCAAGTGTTTTTTACTTTTATTTCTTTCAGTGCTACTCAGAATGTTGTTTCCTTTCAGGTACAGGCTGCGACCCGGTCCACGGCGTGTGACTGCAGCCACATACCCTAGAGGCACGCTAACTATTGTGTTTTAATTATTTTAATTATATTTATTTATTTTGTATTAATTTCCTTGTAGCCGGCACTGGTGGTAGGGGGTGCCGGGCCTCACAAGGACTTTACTAGTCCTTTGTTTGTGTTCTTACTTCCAAGCACTGTTGCGAGCCAGTCTTTCTTCACTGCCTATTGGCTGCACGAATGGATTGGCTCTGTTAATAGTTTGTGTATTTTTGCTTATGCTGATCATGTGCATGATTTTCTGAGCGAATTTAGCCCTGACATCGTTTGTCTCACTGAAACCTGGCTCTATGAAACATCGGCACCTGTGTTTACACATATGCCTTCGGAAGATTATAAAATGATCCCCCAGGATAGAGTGGCTCCCATCCGGAGTGTGGATTGCCATTATTATTTTTTGAAATCTCTTCATTTTTCTCTCATCTCTCTAGCCCATGGCTTGGCCATTAAGGCTTTTTTGGTGTGTTTGGCAGTTTCTGCCTCTCACTCTCTATATTTTTTAATAGTTACCCCATGGACTTTATACTGGTTTCACGTGATCTTTTTTTGGAACTAGCTGCATCTCTTCAGGTTAAATATTGTAATGTAGTACTACTAGTTGATTTTAACATTAGGTACAACTCTCCTCAAGCCCCAGTGTTATATACTTTTTTGAAGCGCTTCTTGGTCTAGGTCTAACCCAATATGTACAGGAGCCTACCCATAAGCAAGGGGGCATTTTGCACTTGATCTTCTCTGCTGATCCTAGCCTTTCGGTTTTTCCAGTGAGGCAGGTCCCCTGGTCTGACCATCACTTAGTTCCTTTCCTGGTGTCTGGTGCATCCCCTGTGAATGTGCCATGTCAAGCAGCAGTATTGAGGAGAAACTGGCAGGGTTTGGATGCTGCACAGATGGTGACTCTGGTTAAGAGCAAGTGCTCCACGGATAACTGGATTTTACCATCCTATCCCAGGCGCTTCTTGATGATGCCAATCGTTTGGCATCACTTAAACATACTGAGCTGCTTAAATGTCCCTCCCAGCCATGGTTCTCTGAGGAACTCAGGTGGGCTCGATTGGAACTAAGGCAAGCTGAACGCAAGTGGCGTTCATCCTATAGCCTCAATGAAAAGGCGACCTTTGGTACCTTTGGTTTACTCTCTAGGAATTACCACAGGGCTAACTCTAAAAGTTGAAACTGCTCTTAACCACACTAGGGAGTTATTTGTGGTTGTTAAATCTTACTCATCAACTGCGCGGTTTCTTCCAGTAGCAGTCCCTTCTCAGTCACTCTGCGACACCCTGGCAGACTTCTTTTATACCAAGATTGAGGATATACGCCATCATATCCAATTGAGTCAGACTACCACCACTCTACCCTTGGACAATCTGGGTCAGCAGGCAGTCTCCAGTTGTCCACCTTTCCTGTGTTTTACAAGGAGGCCGTGTCTACGGCCATATGTCAGCTAAAATCTGCGGCTACTTCTGACCCGGTTCTGCTTAATGTCCAGAAGGACATCTTCCCTGGCATGATGTCTTGGGTCAAATAAATTGTCAATTTATCCTGTCAATCGGGATGTATTGTGGGAGAGCCTAAACAAGATATTGTGGTTCCTCTCCAAAAAAGCTCTCACTGGACATCTCTGTTCTGGCGAATTTCCATCCCATTTCCCTGCTTCATTTCTTTATGAAACTTTTAAACGCTTTGGTATCTCCACTTCTCTCTTTATTTCTGGAACTTGCTCTTTGCTTGACCCCTTTCAGTCTGGGATCTGTCCCGGGAGAGGCACTGAGAGCGTCCTGGTATCTGTTTTTGTTGATGACTAGGCCAGGCTGGTTGACAGTGGGGTCCCTGATATTGCTCAATCTGCTGGTGGCCTTACGACTCTGTCGACCACTACATACCACTGTCCTGGCTGGCCTCAGCTGGCCTCTCGGGTCCTGTCCTGGCTTGGTTTACCTCTTTTTTGACTTGTAGGGGCCAATCACTTTATTTACCTCCTTTTCTCTCCTCTTTGCATATGCTATCCTGTGGTGTTGCTCAGGGCTCGCCCTGTCCTCGATGTTATTTAACATCTATGTTCATCCCCTTGGTATGTCTCATCCACTCCCGCAGCTTCAGGTGTTACTCTTATGAGGACGACTCTCAGATGTTGGTTCATTTAGATATTGACCAGGTAAAGGTTTCATCCTGTTTGCATGAGTGCCCGTGGGCCATGAAGGGCTGGATGAGTAACAACTGGCTTAAACTCAACAGGGTAAGGCTGAGGTCCTGGTGGTGGGTGCTTCTTCTCATTTAGGTTTTTGGTCTTGTTCTTTCTGGCCGGTTGCGCTGGGTGATTTTCCCATTCCAGTGACAGTAGTGAAAAATCATCTTGGTGTGTATCTCTCATTCTCTCTTTCTATGGCTTCTCAGATGAGCGCAGTGTGTAAAACAGGCCACTTTCTGCTGAAGGTGCTTCACAGGGTTTTGCCTTGTTTGCCTGCTCACCTTCACACGGCAGTAGTTGCCTCACCTGTCACCTACTGCAATGCTCTGTATCTGGCCCAGCCCATCGGCCTGATTCACTGACTTCAGCTGTGGCAGAATCTTGAGGCTCAGGTGGCTAATGCCACCCCTTACGGTTCCCACATTAGTCCGGTTTTGAGATCTCGTCATTGGCTTCCAGTGGAGAAAAGGATAGTCTTTAAAACTTTGTGTTTGGTTCACCGGGCCTACTATCAGGTGCGAGCAGATTTTCTTCAGGAGATGTTTCTGCCCTACATTCCTGGCAGGGCTCTCCGCTCCAGTATTGATTGTCGGTTGTGGTTCCCAAATTTCATCTTTGTAAGGTTGGAGCGCAGGATTTCTCAGTGGCTGCTAGTAATCTATGGAATGATCTCCCGGCTAGCTTGAGACATACCAAAAATCATCTGTAGTTTTGTCGACACCTTAAACCTCTGTTATTTTAAGCTCAGGTATGTTGTTATCTCGGTGTGCTATCTTCGCGCCAAGATTCCTATTTGTGTACGTGCATGCTACAAATGAATTTAACATACGTTGGAAAAGAGTTGCTGTCTGTGCAGTCAGCACAGTATTTTTTCCAGCTCTATCAGTACTGTCACCAAAGGAGGAGATTATCTAATAAAAATCCCAACAGACCGCGGAGCGGAGCAGAGTTGGAAAAGAGTTGCAGTCTATGCAGTCGGCACAGTATTTTTTCCAGCTCTATCAGTGCTGTCATGAAAGGAGGAGCTTATCTAATAAAAACTCTAACAGACTGCGGAGTGGAGTTGGAAAAGAGTTGCAGTCTGTACAGTCTGTGTCTGCCGGAACTGCACCAACCAAGAAAGCACCTGTCACTGAGTGCTACAATCAGGACTCTTCTCATTAAGAACGCACAAAAGGCAAGTAACATGTGTGCTCCTATTTCTGCACCCTTACTTTAAACGTATTGACTTTTCCCTCGGTTCTGACTCGTCCTCCACAACAACAGCATAGAAGGAATCCTCTTCTGTCCTCTTCTGTCCTTGTGCTTCACAATCACCAACTTCAAGGAGAGAGGCTCCTCCTTCTCTACACTAATCCTGCTAAGTCCTTGCTCAGTCCGCCTTGACAATGCTACTAATAATTCACCCACACTCACTCGAGAAGGCGATCGTCCCTCTGTTCCCCCCAGGCTCAGTGACTGCGGCCTGTGTGCCTTTGAGCTGCGCCAGGTCCAGAGCAGGAGCAGATCAATCCCCCCTCAAATCCGCTCGGACCAATGGACACCCTTGACAGTGAGCTTGTCACTGCCAGGTCACTCCACTGACCTCTCCTAAACGTGAGCCACCTTTATAGCTTCCTAATGGGTCGCCATTCTGGTTTTTAAACAACCCTCGTGAGCTTGCTCGTCAGTGTGGTGCCCAACCCCTGCTCTTTTGACTTATCTGGGGTCGGTGACTGTGGGCCTTGTGTGCCTTTGAGTCGACCAGGGTGCGTCACTAAAATTAGCAGAGACAGTCAGAAAGTACAAATCAAAACAACGATCACAAGTGCACATACCTTTTAATCATGGCTTACTCATGCAACGTACGCAGTGGCACGCTACAAAATGATTTAGGGCTCCAGAATTGGATCACTCCTCTCTTGAGAAAAGCTGGGACCAGACCCCTATGAAATCAAGCAATTTGTAGACTTTGAGTAAAACAATTTTTGGAAAATTCTGGCGCTCAGATACAATGGCGAACTCGGAAAATATCAGAATGCAGGATCACACTTTGCAGATGCCAGAGGATAATCCACTTTCGGAAAATTCACCATAGAAAGAGAACTTACATCTGCTCCGCATTTAGAATCAACATTCACAGATGCCATGCTGAAAGCAAAAATCGATTACTTCACAAGAAGGAGAAGTCGGAGTCTGGGAGATACAAGTCGTACAGGCCCTGACAAAGCACTGATGGCAAATCTGGTGACACACTCAAACACATTCACTACTTCAGAGGGAAGAAGAAGGGGGAGAACGGATGTTAGTGAAATTGCTTCTGGTTTACAGAGTCTACATACTACTGCAGTGCATGCAGACAACTAACTGTTCACATGTAGTGGTCACACACAAGAATGCAGTCCCTGACATAGGGAAACCAAGAGACAATGCAAGACATTCAAACCTATGCAAGACTCAAAAATTAGAACCCTCGTAAGCAGACAAAGTCAACAGCAATACATTGTCTGCCCTGAGTTTCCTTCTAAATTCGTTGGTTAATGGATGAGAGTTAGTCAAAGATGAAGTCCAGACCCACTCCAGTGCCTTGACGTAGATGACCTTAGAAATGGCACACTGTAAACTTTCTGTGGATGACATCCAGACAACTCTAAATCTAAAAATAATAGAAGCCCTAAAAGATTTAAAAACAGAGGCAATTAAAGAGACCATGAGTATTGGAGAAATGCTTGAAACCATAAAATCAATGTGCTAGCACATAGCACTAATAGAAGGGAAAATATTTGCCTTAGAAAACAAATTCACTTCACACTCATCAGAAGGGGTCAACTGTGGCCCAGCGACAGAAGCCATCATATACTGCGACTTGGACGATACCCCATTGTCAGAATCGGTACTTGAGGAGTTTATGAGGTTTGCCCAAATAGAAGATGATCTTGGATCTGCGCTCAAAAATCAGAGCAATCTTACTACGATACCAGCTAACAACAGTGAAGAAACCTGTCCTCACAAACATCATTTACATCTAAACAGGAGCAGGCCCTACCTCTACAAAAAAAAGAAGAAGAAAAAAAACAAGGGAATCGATGACAACATGGTCCCTTTCTCGAAGCAATCATCTAAAATTTCAGCCATATCAACTACCCCATCAGTCAAGATCGACAATGCAAAACTCCCAAGGAAAAAGAAAAATACAAGAGCGAAAAATATGCACTTCATCAGCAAAATATCGCTAACTCAAAATGAAGCATCAGGCAATGCAACACAGAAATCTAGCACAAGAAAAGCCCACAAGAAAATGGGTACCAGAGAACACCAACTACAAAAGGCAGTTGACCAAGCTGTGCAAATAGACCTTCATGTATTACTGCCTGGAAACTACAATCAGTTAACAGGTAAGCCCCATGAGCAGATTGCTAGCTCCGGCAGAAATGACAAACTGGAAGATTTTCCTGTGCTGAAACTGGCACCCATTTTTCTAAAAAAATAAAAAACATCACAGAGGGAAACCCTTCATAGAGACAATAACATCCTAACTCCGCTTCAACATCCTCCAGCAGAAAAGGAGCAAAACTCTTCAACACATGGCCACAAGACGATAGGGCATTGAACTGAAGCCAAAGTGAAAGAAACTATTTCCCCAGAGCAAGTGAAGGACCCTCGGACGGAGATTACAGAATGTGAAGACAAACTCACCACACATCCCTTTGCCATCCAAGGATTCTGAATGGCAGGCCCCGTGAATGGAAGGGCCCATCAAGCCTTGAACAGAAGTGCTCCATCTTTAAAAGAATACTGTCATTATATGTTTTCTCTTTTGAAGATCTAGAATATGTACATTCTCCTCACATAAAACATGTCCATATTGTAGGACTGGGATTAAAATCATGGGTGGGTGCAAAAGCACTGATGGATGCCAGCCATTACTTAAAGGAATAGTGCGTTCAAAAATGTTATTGTCCCGAGTGTTCGGGCATGTGGTTTTATGCAAACTGTGATCGATCGTAAAAACATTTTCTATGCACCTTCCCTTAGTTTTCCTCACTTTAACACATGCAAAATCAACGAGCGGGCGTGGCCATCTTGTGCTAATCTTATCCGTTGCCGCATCGCCCTAAGTGCGACTGCCCTCGCGGCACTAAATCATATCACCCGCCCCTGAAGCTGATATCACTATTCCTAGCGATATTCTCCACCTACTTTCATGACGTTAGTGGGCAGCGTAGCCAGAGGCACACAGTCATCACCTACGTGTTAACGTCAGTTGACGCAGAATCCGGAAATTCAACAATCACATCCTCTCACAGCACAGCGTGTCCCAAATCGGAAAAGAAAACACTATTTCTAAAAGGAAACATCAATACTCTGCAATTTCTAATGTTATTTTATTTCATAAATAAAGGTCTGAGAACATCAGCAGATTTCCATTTAACACCAATTTATGAATGTCCTTGGATGTCAGCATCAAAGCTTTATCATGAGGCACACAGTGTTCCTTTTGGGAGAAGATGCACAATCGACGTACCTCGATTCGCAATGCTTCGGCATCAGCTTCTTGCTAGCCCACCGTAAACGATGACAGGTTGCTCCTGGTAGCTGGTACCGCCAACGGGCATATAGGTCCCGGATAATCATCCCACATCAACGTAATAGACATCCATCCATTTAGGCGTATGTGCCACTGCTGGTTGAAGAAACCGTCACTCGGCATCTGGAAATGTTGACATTCGCAGAAAGGAAGAATGTATCTGTGTAGAAAACAGAATAAAAATATATTTCAGCAGCCGTTCTTTATTAAAATGTATCCATTTACCCTTAAATTCTGCGCCGCATGAAACATAATAACCAACACAAACCACAAACAATGTAAACACACAGAAAACATTGGGGAAAGTTCGAGTCTACGATGTGATTGAGAGGTTAGTGCTGTGAAGTATGTTTAGCTCCCAATGGAATGCAGAAGCTGATGGAAAAATTTTAACAACACATAGACGTCATTATAAAGGAATATTAGCAACGAACTTGGGGTTGGTGGAACCTGGGGGAACCCAGACGTGGACTCCATGCTCCCTGTGCTCAGAGAGGCAGAGCTCCACCTAACTGATGAGGCACAACAAGACTGAAACACGTGTATGAGGTTGCTGTAGGTACTCTAGTTGAGAAGGGAATTGCCATAGCATTTTGGTGCAGGACTGCCCATGTGCCCGGGATAAAGACAAATATGCAAATGGATATTTTCCATCTGTGAAAGGTACATTGAGCTAAAGGCTGCAGACACTCAAAGTGTAAAAAAAACACATAACAGTTTATCATGCCATGTTCTTTATAGAGATGGGTGCCTGCTACCCAATAATACAACGTTGATAGCACACACTGCCATGGGACAAAGTGGTTTAGATATCACTAGCCTGCATACATGTTGTGTTTGTGTGTCATCACAATATGCCCCAACCATCAACCCATCGCAATGTAAGCAAGCAATACCGGTCAGAAAATGAAACCTTTACTTGTTCGTCTTAAAACTCGGCTTTAGTCAAACTTACATGATATTTGATATTTCCATTCTCTCGGTGTAACGCAGAGTGTCTGAACAACGGTTTTCATAGAATGAAAATAAATGTTCCAATGTCAAGTTTAAAAACAGTGAACCTTATCGTTTTTTCAGGTATTCCACAACTTCCGTCATTCAAGCCATAGCAAATCCTCTCTTTCTTTCAAGGTCGAACAACAATTGAACATTCAAAGGAGTGTGTATGGTAAGTTTAGTTTTTGTGAAGGAAAGTCAAAAATCAAAAACATACTGTACAAGATGCGTCGGTGTGAAGTAGAGACAAGCTACATCAAACAAAGTGACCTTCACTTCATGGGAGAGATCAGCCCGCCGGCCGACTAACGTGGCATTTGAAATATGTTCGAAAAATAAACAAATTGTTTGCTGGCATCCACCAGTCCCGCGCTATCATGAATACTTTCTTAGCCATCAATAGTTTTGGAAAACAGTTACAGTTACAGTAAGTAAAACAGATAACGATGAAACCATTTTCAAATAGGCCCAATGACATCTTTCTACTAGGCCCGAAAATCCATCTCTCTTTGTACAAATGCAACTCTCCCATCCACAGCGCCTAGCTCAGCCAGCCCACCCCAAGTCCTTGCCACTTCTGCGCACGCCCTGTTTTCGCAGAGGAATGTGCTCTGCGGATAACGTGAGACACTGACAAGTCCTAATTCCAAGTGCCAATTCTTCTCCACTGAACTTCCCCTGCCCTAACAACCTACACCCCGACAGGCCTGAGCACACAAGCTCAAATCCTGCAGTTCCTTTCAATGCTGATATCCATCTGACCCTCCCGTGCCCTGATTAGTCAATGACACACAAGAGCGGGGTGAAAGCGGGAGGGGGCAAGACACAGAGTTACACTATGGCCAACTATGTCAAGCTTTACAGACACCAAGCAACCACAGACATGTATGTTATCGTTCGAGATATAAATGAATGAATCATAAACCGGATTAAGTGTGCAAAATGAAATACTTAATACTTTTAATAGCTTTGAAATTCGAGTTAAATAGCATTCCATTGTTCATGTACGAACACCGCTGCAAATAATTTATACCGTGAAATCAACTGTTCAACGAGATCCGCTTTAGGTGGACACGGCACGTTTGCATTGTTTTGTGGCAATATATGTGTCCTAGGAACAATAACAGGATCGATTCCATGAGTATGCATGTCCAACACAGTCAAAGTGAGATCTTTCAGAAAATTGAATTCCATTTCCTGGTATATTGGCTTGGCCACCCATTTTTTGCTTTGTTTTGCAAAGGCCACTGCGTAAAGCATCCCAAAGTTCCCTGCAGTTCTCGATTGTTCTCTCCCTATGTTCTCGTTATGCGCTACTACTGCTAGTAATGTCCGAGCTTGCATACCGTCTATGCGGAAATGCAACCTTTTGGGTTTGTGCTTTAGGCACATTGTGGAACACCTCCAAATCTCCAGTGTGACAGAATTCTGTGAGTCCCTTTAGGTCTCTTGAAAGACTTTTATCAAACACGATCTTCTCAAGAACTTTGTGCGGAGGTGAAGATGGAACCAAACACTTCTTCTTGCGTTCCTGCTCCTCCGATATAGGTCCATGTGCAGATTGGTGTAAAATGTTGGTTTTCTCTCCACGAGTGAACGTTGGAACAGTGGTGCATTAATGAGTGCCATTTTTCAAGCAGAATTTCCACAGACCCATCACAGGTTTTGGAGCTCCACCAAAGATGGTTGCTGAAAGACTGAGACCACTGTAAAATATTTTCCTAACCCTTTTTTTTTACCAGCAGCTGTGATTTTTTCATTCACCGATTTGGCAATGTGCCATATATCAAATTGATGACGAATGTTTGGAAACTGCTCTCGCGTGGCCTTGGCTATTGGCACATGTCTGTCAGTGGCTATGAGGTCTATTTGCATTCCCCTTGATTGAAGATGTTCCTGGGATTTTACAAAACCATGTTTCTCCATGGCCACAGAGGATTTACATTAGGACACCTGCACGATTTCCGAACTCACCATTTTTTGTTTCCATGTCTTGAAAGTGGTATATGCAGTACTTTGCTGAAAATCCGGGGCTGTCGCACTGTCCATCGCCAGCTAGCCTGAATCGTTTGCCTGAGAATGTGCTTTCAATTGACATTTGTTCAACTTGACTAATAGCAGGGAATAAGAATTCTCTTTGATATTTGCAAGGAACTGAACTCCCACAAAATGAAAGAAACTTGACAACTTACTAAAAGTAGAGTCACTGAAAAGTAAAGCTGCTGAACATAGTAGATTTCCAGCTGGCACTTTGCCCATTATCGGTTGAGCGGACCATGAAAATGTATTTTGGAGGTGAACACAGGTGGCTTAGATTTTCAGGTTAGTGCCTTGTAATACATGAGTCACAATCACCAATGGTTGCCTGTATATTTTCCCCCTCACTGGATGGACACATTTCAGCATCAGTATAATCTCTACCAGGCAGCTGTCGAATACAATGCATTTATGCTCCTTTATTAGCCAATCGTTCTGCATGATTGTGGTTTATGACTCAACTGTGGTGGACAAATCGGCCAAAGTAGACAAACTATAGTCGAGATCTTTGGGAAGTTCCTTGGTCATTTGCGTAGAAGCTTCAGTCTCTGTTAGTTCAGCTTGTGTTATTCGCAGACGAATTGGAGAAACCATCCACAGCGATTGTTTATTGGGTGGACCTTTTTTTGCGGGTGTAGGTTGTGTCAAATGGTCTGCGAGGAATTTCAATGGATCTTCATTATATGAAGTTTCATCTTGTAAAGTTCCCACATTGTAGCAATGGTCCAAGAACACTTTGTTGGCTTCACCGTTCACACTGCATTCAATTTCAGGCTATTGGGCATAAGCATCACGAGTCTGCTTATTGAATGGACCATGCTGCGCCTCAAATAGTAGTTGCACCATGGTGAAATCTGTTTTTCAAGCAACATCTTTGGTTTCATTGTCTGTCTTTATACGTCTTTTCCTTTTGGGCCTCTAGGAGATCGGTTGTAAAAACATATCCAATGTATTGCACACATACACTAGATAGCACTTTAAATACAAAAACATGTTATGAAGAAAAAACCAGCCCAAAACACTTCTAGAAAATGAAATTGTTTGCTAGTTACCCTTGTTTTCTTGATTTTCTGTGAAAGCATGGTCTTCTCTGTAACGACTGCACCAGCAAGCTGATCCACCAACTCTTATCCATGTGCCTCCTCTTCTAATTCCACACAATGTGTACATTCCTTGAATAGAATATTCATTAAAAAAACAAAAGTCAATCGTATTGGAAATTAAAATCTTTCATCGCACACATCGCTTACACACATAAACTCATAAACAGTGCACGTAATTTAGTCAAAATATAAATTTCAAATTTCACCTGATTGATGGCAAGTGTACTTGATCAGAGATCACTGTGCAAAACATACTGATTGTAATGTTGCCCTCAAACATTTTGCAATGTATTCTGCATTAGGGAGGAAGTGGAACATTAGAATTGAAATGAGAAAAGTTTGAAACACTAGACGTTTATATGCCTGTCACTTTCTAATAGTATCCTATGTAGGATTTAATTTCTTTCAATGTAACTGTTAGTGCGCATACCTCATACTATGTACCAGCTTCAAAGGATGATTTAAATGTAGTCGAAGTACCAGCACACCCTTGTAACACAGTACTTGTTTTAGTCAGTCAGTATGCTTTCCTAAAAAAAATGGACATTTCAAGCAACCGATTACGAAAACATTATGCTTCTTGTGAAGGGCACTATGGTATTGTTTTCCATGGTCATAATTACTTCCTTTGAGGCTCCATAAACCAGGGACATATGTGTAGTAAAATGTAGTACAGTTAAAATGTAATACAATCTGGTAAATATGCAAACTTTATTAAGACACATTTACACCGAAAGCACCAATCCATTCATGGAGTTACCTGTTCAGTACCCCACCGCCAACAGCTAATTCGTCATCGGGGACTCACCTGAGGCAGCGTATGCATCAATAGAGTTGGAATGGCATTTGGAAGCAATTTACGAAACATTATGTGTCAATCCGTTTTTGTGTTCGTCGATTGGTCGTACATATCCTGGCTAAAGTGCAGGCTGCAGATGCGGAATTGATTGGTCCTCAAGTCTCCAAAAACAGCCTGGGCTCTACTTTCAATCTCGTCCACTGCAAAACCACAGTGTCGAACCCATTTTCTTATTAAAACAATATACGGGAATGTATGCAGGTTTGTGCCCCGACTTTTGACATGGTTCCCAGAACTGCAACCCAAAAACATACAAGCACGCATTCTTGAAAAGTCAATAAAATCTGTATAAAAAAAGTATGAACAATTACAAAAAAATTGTACTGAATGCATGAGATTGATGGAATTATATCACAGTTTTCTATTCCACGTTTGTTTTGTTCAAAGAAGCAGCACCTGTGTAGCATAGTTGAATACTACATACATACAGAATTGACATACATACAGAATTGATTGAGATGACGCTAATCATAACGTGTTACACATCTGTTGAGATGCTTCATGGAAAATCGACGATTTTGAAAATACGTGTGAATTAATTTTTGAGGGTTATTTGTGATTTAGTATGAATTAAAAAACATTTCTTTACTCTTAAAGTGGTGATATATGAGAAATTGATATTTTTGTTACATATCAGATTTTATGTTCATACTGTTAAGTGAATGATTTGTAAGTGTTATTTAAGTATTTTATAAGTAAATAGTGAATATATGATTGTTATTGTTTTTACTTTGTGCCTTTCAATGTCTTGAAAAATATATGTTTGTGAAATTGTTTTGTAAAGGTTTAAAACAAACCAAAAACAAAGTTAATAATAATAACATCTGTTGAATGTACTTTCATGCATCAAAAGGAAACATACTTATGGACATGGTCCAAGAAAGATGCAATTCTATTACAATTGGCAATGATAAAATGTACTATATATCGAGATCTGAACACTTGAAACTTTAGACAATGGTAAAGTCATTGAGAAGAATGAACATTACACTACTGGGTACATTCGGTCGAAATAGATTGAAATTTTGAGATCAGAAAGAGATGAATATAGTGAAGTTAAAAGGTGACCTGCCCTTACCTTGACTAACAAACAATTAGATTCAGCGAGCAGAGGCGTTAGTAGCAACAGAACAGGTAGCACGATCAAGAGTTGACTTCCAGTACTCATAGATTTTCACAGGTAGCACAATCAAGACTTCATTTCCAGTGCTCAGAGATGTTCTGCGGTTAAATATCAAGGGGTTTATAAAGGATTACAAAAGTGGGTGTGTATGTGAATGTGTGACATGTTTCTGGTGCAGGCTGCTTCAGGAGAGCCTGGAGACACGGTGTCTGCGAAGGCCGTGGGTACAATGGCCCCTGTGCGGAAGATACCTTTGAAGTGTACATGTTGTTTGGCACCTTGGCCATTCCCACCCTGCCAGCCCACTTTGGGAGCGCACGGCCACAGGCTTGAACTGCCATTGATAGTGGATGGGGGCTGGATGGGCAAGAGGCATGCAGACAAGGCCCGGAACGCTGCTGAAGGGAGAGACACATTTATGAGGATTGCAGGGGCGGGGTCTGCAAGAGGGGAGCCTTGAGACACAGGGTCTGGGGAGGCCGTGTGTACAATGGCCTCTGGGCGGAAGATACCTTTGAAGTGTACATGGTGTTTGGCACCTTGGCTGTTCCCACCCTGCCAGCCCCCTTTGGGAGCGCAAAGCCACAGGTGCAAATTGCTATTGATAATGGATGGGCGGATGGATGGGCAAGAGGCGTGCAGACAAGGCCCGGAACACTAATGAAGGGAGAGACACACTTATGTGGATTGCAGGGGCGGGCTCTGCAAGAGGGGAGCCTGGAGACACAGGGTCTGGGGAGGCAGTGTGTAAAATGGCCCCTGTGCGGAAGATACCTTTGAAGTGTACATAGTGTTTGGCACCTTGGCTGTTCCCACCCTGCCAGCCCCCTTTGGGAGCGCAAAGCCACAGGTGCAAACTGCCATTGATAGTGGATGGGGGGGATGGATGGGCATGAGGCGTGCAGACGAAGCGCGGAACACTGCTGAAGGGAGAGACACACATGTGGATTGCAGGTCTGCTTCAGAGGAGCCTGGAGGCACTGGGTTTGGCACCTTGGCCATTTACAATGGAGGGGGGATGGACTGTTGCAGAGGAGGTGAGCGTAAAAGGGCACCAACCATTGTTGCATGTCACTCATAGACAAGTGAGCGTGACCCTAATTCACTGAAAAATTGAAACGACTATTCCTAAAAGATCATGTGTATTTGATTTTGTTGCTGATGTTGATGTCACAAATGTACTACACATTGTATACTTCGGGTTGCAGCACAGTGTGGGAACATTCCCTGTACTATCCGTTGTCACTGGGGAATTTGGCGTGAATGTCTCCAACGACACAGGCAGGTATTACTTGTCGAATGCCGTATCCAAGCCTCCCATAAAACCACCATGTAAACGAACGATAGGCCACCAGCCTGTACCACCTGTGGAAGAGAAGCATACATACTGTATTTATGTGAACCTGATAAGTGTACAAACCTTAGTTGAAAATGCATCCTGTATCCTATGGCATAGTTGCCCGTTACAAATGTTACTTCATGGATCATTCAAATTGGGCTTTAAAGTGTAGACACATTACAAAAGTGAACACCCATGCAATCCATAATGTATGGGGCACAGAGAAATATTGTTTCATAGTTGAAATTGAAAGACACATAAGATGACCACTATGATTTCCCCAAAGCGCGAGAGATGTTTTGAATTGCCAGACTACATTCATTTAGCAGTGGTAGATGAAAGTTACGACAATATAGGAAACAAACAAGAAATGTTAGTGGCCTCAGTGGTCAAAGTGACATCAAATCTGGAGTACACTTACTTGTTAATTGGATTGCGAAGGCGAACTGTTGCGCGAAGTTCGTGCATAAGCACGATCATAATCCTCAACAAGGACCCTGTGAGGCAGGCTCGGTAACGCATAGCGGCGGTGTCTCTTCTTCCGATATGTAGGCCAAGCATCTAGAGTTTTCTCTGCAGCAGCAGTTCTCCTCCTCGGTTGGCATGACCTCGCACCGATTGCAGGTACACCAGGTGGAAACGTCTTCCATGTGACTAGGCTCTGGCTCAGGATCCAGTGATTCGTCTTCCCAACTGTCATCAGATGCCCCATTGTTTCCGGATCTTTTGCTATCAACTAATTGCGCCTCCGAATACTCTGGCTCGTACTGGTAGGGGTGTATGGTTGCCATTATATGACAAAATTAAAATCGATAGTAATGCTAGTACAAGTATCTGTTTGCACGGGCTCTGAGCAACGAAGATAGCTGAAAAGAGCAGAAACGAGTCACAGGCTATACAAAAAAAACAGTGAAACGATTGAAAAAGCAACTCTGATGTTATCTGTTGAGAAGCGGTCTGTTTATACTTAACGAGGAAAGAGTCGTCCTGCCATTTCCATGAAGATACGTCATTAGCTGGGGCAGACAGAACGTTGACACGAGACGTGCATTCGCGTTGTGAAATAGGCCGTCTAGTGATGTCAGCTTCAAGGGCGAGTGATATGATTTAGTGCCACAAGGGCAGTCGAACTTAGGGCGATGCGGCAACAGATAAGATTAGTTCGTTGATTTTGCATGTGTAAAAGTGAGGAAAACTAAGGTAAGGTGCATAGGAAATGTTTTTACGATCGATCACAGTTTGCATAAAACCACATGCACATGCACAACCGACACTCGGGACAATAAAAAGTTTGAGTGCACTATTCCTTTAAGTAAGGTTGGTATCGCGGTCACAGAATCACTCCCTGAACCTGATCACAGTGACATACGTGAGACACACTTTAGACACCCAAAGGAGCCCAGTTGGAACCAGACCACGCCCTCTAAAAGTAGTTGGGCCACCCACGATGAACAGACTGAGAAAGTGGAGGGACAGCCCACCTTACAAACAAAGATCTGTCCCCTTCTGCCAGAAATCATCACTCAGGTCCTAGTGAAGTTGGGATTGGCAATTGTTTCTCTCTAGCCCAAGATGGCATAAATGTAGTATGCTGGTACACACGTGGCTCCAGCTCGTTTAAAAACCCTCAAACATGGACCTTATGTTGCGCTCACCTGTCTCCTACAGGCATCGATCGGAACTGGACAGCTGCGGTCTCCACCAATGTGACGCGTAGGGCCGAGATGACGGACTGGACTGGCCCACCTAGCTTCGTTTTCTTGGCCCGTAGGAATATTCTTCTGCAAATGGAGAAAGGGAATTAACCACCCGTGGAGTTGAGCATAAATCCCCCCACCCCCGCTGTTCTCACCTCAGATCACCTTTGATGTCCCCTCTTATAGTCTCACCTGATGGTTTGAAAAGATGAGCTCTCCATCCTGCATTGAGCGCAGGGGCGCGTTGATAACCGGTTGCTCCACTGGCTCGAAGGAATTGGTGAGTTTGAGAACAATATTGACTCTGAGATTCCCGGCAAGACACCGTAAGTATAAAGTTCGTAAGAGTTCAAATGCCTGACTTTCACTCTTGTCCGATTCCTTGCAGGTTGCAGCTTGACCCTAATGAAGAGTTCCTCATGGCAACCGGTAGTATTCTGGTAAGAGTTTGTATTTTCCAACACAGTTCGATAAAATAATGTCAATATGTAACCTGTTGCTTTCTCCCTTATTCAGGCGCTGAGAGAAAGCATGAAGTCTCAGGGAATAATAGCTCCAGCGGTAAAATCAGGTAAGTCTATTGTGGTGAGCAGGGTTCCCCTTGTTAGTCCCTTTGTTTCACCTTGCTGTCCTTTTGTTTTCCCTTAGGGGCCGGGGTTCGGCGAAGATGCAGTGGAAGCTGTGCCGACCCGTGAAGAGGAATAGTACCCCAGGTGGTAAAATCAGGTAAGTCTATGGGGGGGTAACTAATATTCCTCTGTGTATTCCTTGGCTCACCTTGCTGTTCTTGTCTTCTCCTTAGGTGCCGGAGTGCGGCGGGAACATGCAGGAGTATGCAGTGGAATGTGAAGATGCTGCGAAGGCCGGTGAGTTCAGCGCGGTGCTGCAGCAGGCGTGGCGACGCGCTTAAAATAACATCTTTGTTCCAGCTCGAAGGCGCGATGGATCGGGAATTCAGGTAAGGATCAAAGGTATTGCTCTTGTTCTAACCTTTTCTTCTTCTTTCTCCCTTTTTCTAGGAGCTCTAAACTCGAGGCGGGCGTGGCAGAAGGCTGGATGCAGACTTGCAGGCACGGTGAGCGTTAGGCTGCTGGATGCAGAATAACGCGAAGCGTGTGCTGCTCTTCGGGCGTGGTTTAAATAGCATCCAAAGTAGTCCCAGGTAAGTATTCCTCCCCAGCCCCGCCCGAGTAAAAAATAGTCCCGAAGTAAAGTAGTCCCTTCCATGGTTCATAGTCATTTTTTCAAAAACAAAAATGTCGAAAAAAAAATGTCACATTTCTTTTTCAATACGTTTTTTTTCAAAATGGGGGGGTTTGGGGGCCCCAACCCCCCTTTTTTCTATTTTTTTTTTTACCCCTTTTTTTTATTCCCAGACCCCAAAATAAATATATAATAAAAAAAAGAGAATTCGACTTTTTTTTTCTTCGATATTTTTTTTTCGACATTATGTTTTCGAAAAAATGACTGCACACCCCCTTCCAAGCCTCTTTTGGCTTGGAGCTCTTGCAGCATGGTCTGCATCAGGTAAGTTTGCAGAATGGTCTGCATCAGGTACGTTTTAATCTATGAGCCTGGTGCCTATGGCGCCAGGACTGACTCTCCATAAGAGCCTGCCGCCATAAGCGCCAGGACTGGACCCAAATAGCCATTAGCAGGAGTTGTTGGGCTTGCTTAGGATAACTTCGTGCCTGCTTCCGGGGTTGCTGGACTTGGTCTGGGTCCCCGGGGGTAGGCATCATGACAGCACTCCCCCTCAAGGCCCCTCCTAAAGTCGTTCTTCCCTGTGGTTTCGGTTTGTCTGGGAAATTTCGGTGGAATTTTTTCACCAATCGGGGTGCATGAACATGGTCACTAGGTTCCCATGACCTTTCCTGTGGTCCGTAACCTTTCACGTCGATTAAATAAATGAGTTTTGACTTCATCAGCTTGGAGTCCAGGATGTTCTTAACTTCAAATTCAGGTAATCCGTCTACAAGGATAGGGTCTGGTGGCTTGGTTAGTCTTGTCCCTGGTTGCACTGGCTTCAAAAGTGACACATGAAAGACGGGGTGAATTCGCATATTAGCAGGTAAGTCCAACTTGACAGCCACCGGGTTGATAATGGCCTTAATAGAGTAAGGTCCCAAATATCTGGGGTTAAAGGTCCGTATTCCCTTTAGAGGTATATGTTTTGTGGCCAACCATACTTGGTCCCCTATCTGGTATTGTGGAGTATCACTTCTATGCCGATCAGCATCTTTCTTGTATTTTTCTTTTGCCTGTTTTAAATGTGTAGTTGCTTCCTTAAAGGCTTGTGTAATCGTAGCGTGCAGATGGTCCACTGCGGGCATTTCTAAGTGTTGGGGTGAGTCAAGGTCTGAGGTTCGAGGATGGTGCCCATATAAAGTATAAAAGGGGCTTTGTCCAGTTCCAGAGTGTACTGAATTATTGTATGCATATTCGGCGATCCAAAGAATGTCTTTCCAATTACTCTCAATCTGATGTAACATACAACGCAGGTATTGTTCGAGAGTCTAGTTGGTCCTCTCCGTTTGACCATTGGTCTGGGGGTGGTGACTGGTCGATAACCTCACGTCGATTTGTGCCAATTGACAGCATTTTTTCCAAAAATGTGAAATGAATTGACTGCCCCGGTCAGAGACCAATATGGATGGAAATCCGTGTATGCGAACAATGTTTTCGAGGAACTCCTTGGCCAGGATTGAAGCTGAAGGTAATCCCTTTAAAGGAATAAAGTGGGCCATCTTGGAAAAAAGATCCACAATAACTAGAATGGTGTTAAATCCATTGTATGGGGGTAGATCAGTAATAAAGTCTAACGATAAGGTGTGCCATGGTGTAGGCGGAATGTCTAAAGGTTGTAAGAGCCCAGCTGGTTTTTTCTTTTGACTTTTGTTTTGGGCGCAAATGCCACAAGACATCACAAATGATTTAATATCCTTTCGCCAGGTGGGGCACCAGAATTGTCTTTTAATTTTAGCTTCAGTTTTTGCAATACCTGGGTGCCCCTCCATTAGGGTATCATGATAACGGGAAATGACTAGCTCTTGTAGTTCCTTGTGTGGCAGAAATAATCGCCCTTGGTAATAAGGCAGATCATTGGTGACAGAGTAGTCCGGGCCTTTTTTTACCCAGTCCTGCAGGGCTGTAGGATCAAAGAGTTGCTGGATCTTTACCTGAATGTCCTCTAGTGTCTGTAGAGTAGTCATGCCAAGAATTCTTTGTTCGGAAATTATAGGTACTGGTTCTGGGTTCACTTCTGCCTCTCCCATCCCTATTCGGGATAAGGCGTCTGCTTTACCATTCTTACAACCTGGTCGATAGGTTATTACGAAATCGAACTCGGCAAAGAACAATGCCCATCGGAGTTGACGTGACGATTGGGCCTTGGCTGTCTTTAAATACTGTAAGTTCTGGTGATCAGTGATCACGGTAATGGTATGCCTGGCGCCGAGAAGATAGTGCTGCCAAGCCTTGAAGGCAGATTTAATGGTTAATAACTCCTTTTCGGTAACCGCATAGTTTAACTCGGGTGTCGAGAACTTTCTGGACCAAAATGCTACTGGATGAAGCTGGCCAGTTTCAGGGTCCTTTTGAGACAGGAAAGCTCCCATGGCTAGACTGGATGCATCAGTTTCCACTATGTATGGAAGTTCAGGGAGCGGGTGCTTTAATACAGGTGCAGACGTGAATTTCGCTTTCAGCTCTTGGAAGGCATTTTCAGCTTCTCCAGTCCACATAAAGCGTTTATTTTTTCGAAAGAGTGCTGTGATGGGATGTACGACATGTGAAATATCTGGGATGAATCTGCGGTAGAAATTGGCAAAGCCGAGCATGCTTTGTACTCCTTTAACTGAACTTGGTGATGGCCACTTAAGGATTGCGTCCACCTTTCGTGAGTCCATTAGGACTCCCTTTGGGGTCAGGATAAACCCAAGGAATTCAACTTCTGTGGCATGAAAAAGTCATTTTTCCAGTTTCGCATATAGTTTGTGCTGGCGCAATTTCTTAAGGACTGCTCAAACGTGCTTCACATGGTCAGATTCTGAAGAAGAGTATACTAGAATATCATCGATATATACGACAACACAAACGTCAATGAGTTCACGAAGGACATCGTTCATGAAGTATTGGAAGGCTGCTGGTGCATTGCACAACCCGAAAGGCATCACCTGGTATTCGAATAACCCATACTTAGTGCGGAAAGCAGTCTTCCATTCGTCGCCTTCTTTTACACGTACCAGATGGTATGCCCCCCGGAGATCTAATTTAGTGTATATACAAGCATCCTTCACTTGGTCTAGTAGTTCAGGGATCAGAGGCAATGGGTAACGGTTCTTAACAGTTATCTGGTTCAATGCGCGGTAGTCCATGCACGTTCTGAGGTCACCTTCCTTTTTGGGCACGAAGAACAAAGCTGAAGATGCAGGGGACTTGGATGGGCGAATAAAGCCATTGGCAAGGTACTGGTCTAAGTATTGTCGTAGGTGAAGGTTCTCAGGTTCCATAAGGGCATAGATCCTGCTACAAGGGGGTTGTGCACCGGGTATGAGATCGATTTGACAATCGTATGATCTGTGAGGAGGTAAGGTGTTTGCCTGTTCTTTTTGGAAGACATCCTGGAATTCTTGGTATTCTGGAGGTAGTTGCATGACTGCTGTGGTTATTGTGGCCAGGCCTGCATTCTGACTTTTCTTTGGGTAACAGGTTTGTGCACAATCCGGGAAGGTTATTCTCTTCTCTCGCCAATCAATACAAGGATTATGTGTTTCCAACCAAGGTATCCCCAGTATTATTTGGAACTGTGGGGCTTTGATTAGATCAAACACAATAGTCCCTCGATGCCCATCCTGACCCAATAGTGTCATCTCTGCGGTGGAATGAGTTACAGGCCCAGAGGCAATTTCAGTTCCATCGACTGTGGTGATGACATCTGAGGTGGTTTTTCGGCAGAGAGGTAGATTCATCCTGGAAGCCAATTCATAGTCCACATAGTTTCCTATGGCCCTGCTATCAATGTATGCCCTTACTGCGTGCATACGCGATGGCTGCCCTGGATCTACGAGGACCATTGGTATGATGAAATGCGAGGTCTGAGTATCCTTCTTCAAGCTCGGCAAGCAGACCTCTACTCTTGTCGGGCGTGGTCGTTTCCCGAGTCTGACTCCATATGGCTTTTATCAGCAGATCCTACCACCTTCTTGGGTGGTTTTACAGGGCAATCCCGTAGAAAATGCCCAGAAGTTCCACAATATAGACACAATTGCATTTGCCATCTCCTTTCTCTTTCCTTCTGGGTTAAGGATCCTTTAACCCCTCCGATTTGCATGGGTTCTGAAGCATCTGCTCCTTTGGGGTTAGCGTGGGTTTTGACCAACACCCGATTCTCAAACTTGGCTCGATCAGCCTTTCTGTTCTGAAGTCTGTGATCTAACTGGACCACTAAGTCTATATATTCAGCGCAGTCTTGAGGTGGGTTCACGACTTGAGCCAAGACATCCTTGAGTTCTCCTCGAAGCCCTCGATGAAATAACGTGATTCGTTTTACCTCAGGCCATCCAGTTTCCACTATCAACCTATTAAAGGTTGCGATGTAGGATAGAAGGTCCTGGTTACCCTGTCATAGGGACAAAAGTTCGTTATCCAGGGCCTGTCCTTGGGAGTGCCAGCCAAATAGTCTTTCCATGCTCGTTTGAAAGCCCTGAAAATCCCGAAGAATTGGGTCATCCTGAGTAACTAGTGGAATTGACCTATCAGCTGCACTGCCGCTGAAATATGACAATACAAAGGCTACCTTGGCTTGATCGTTTGGGAAGGCTCCAGGTCTGCATAAAAAGTGCAAGCGGCATTGGTTCATAAACACGGCAAACCTTTTGGGATCTTCTGCAAAGCGTTCGGGTGGAGCTAATGGAATATTTCCTGGTAGGTTTATTTGCACAGGGTTACTCGATAACACAGGAGCTGGATTTCCCCCAGAACCAGGTAGGGGTGCTTGTCCAGCCTGGCTTTGCAATAGTTGCTTTGCAAGGTCATCAGTTCGCTCCTTTGACAAAATCAGTTCTCTCCTAAGAGCATTGGTTTCTTGACAGGCAGAATGCACTTCAGCCCTCAGTTCCCCATGTAATTGGGCCAATTGGTCAGTCTCTGAGGTATCCATAACGCCCGGGTGGGAATTTGTGTGTAGGCTTTGCGTTCTGTTACACTCACTTGGCTCCCACAGAGGCGTTAATCGGAACTGGACAGCTGCGGTCTCCACCAATGTGACGCGTAGGGCCGAGATGACGGACTGGACTGGCCCACCTAGCTTCATTTTCTTGGCCCGTATGAATATTCTTCTGCAAATGGAGAAAGGGAATTAACCACCCGTGGAGTTGAGCGTGAATCCACCCACCCCCGCTGTTCTCCCCACAGATCACCTTTGATGTCCCCTCTTATAGTCTCACCTGATGGTTTGAAAAGATGAGCTCTCCATCCTGCATTGAGCGCAGGGGCGCATTGATAACCAGTTGCTTCATTGGCTCGAAGGAATTGGTGAGTTTCAGAACAATATTGACTCCGTGATTCCCGGCAAGACGCCGTAAGTATAAAGTTCGTAAGAGTTCAAATGCCTGACTGTTCACTCTTGTCCGATTCCTTGCAGGTTGCAGCTTGACCCTAATGAAGAGTTCCTCGTGGCAACCGGTAGTATTCTGGTAAGGGTTTGTATTTTCCAACACAGTTCGATAAAATAATGTCAATATGTAACCCGTTGCTTTCTCCCTTATTCAGGCGCTAAGAGGAGGTATGAAGTCTCAGGGAATAATACCTCCGGCGGTAAAATCAGGTAAGTCTATAGTGGTGAGGAGGGTTCCCCTTGTTAGTCCCTTTGTTTCACCTTGCTGTCCTTTTGTTTCCCCTTAGGGGCCGGGGTTCGGCGAAGATGCAGTGGAAGCTGCGCCGACCCGTGAAGAGGAATAGTACCCCCGGTGGTAAAATCAGGTAAGTCTATGGGGGGGTAACTAATATTCCTCTGTGTATCACTTGGCTCACCTTGCTGTTCTTGTCTTCTCCTTAGGTGCTGGAGTGCGGCGGGAACATGCAGGAGGATGCGGTGGAATGTGAAGATGCTGCGAAGGCCGGTGAGTTCAGCGCGGCGCTGCAGCAGGCGAGGCGACGTGCATAAAATAACTTCTTTCTTCCAGCTCGAAGGCGCGATGGATTGGGAATTCAGGTAAGGATCAAAGGTATTGCTCTTGTTCTAACCTTTTCTTCTTCTTTCTCCCTCTTTCTAGGAGCTTCAAACTCGAGGCGGGCGTGGCAGAAGGCTGGATGCAGACTTGCAGGCACGGTGAGCGTTACGCTGCTGGATGCAGAATAACGTGAAGCGTGTGCTGCTCTTCGGGCGTGGTTTAAATAGCCTCCAAAGTAGTCCCAGGTAAGTATTCCTCCCCAGCCCCGCCCGAGTAAAAAATAGTCCCTAAGTAAAGTAGTCCCTTCCAAGCCTCTTTTGGCTTGGAGCTCTTGCAGCATGGCCTGCATCAGGTAAGTTTGCAGCATGGTCTGCATCAGGTAAGTTTTAATCTATGAGCCTTGCGCCTATGGCACCAGGACTGACTCTCCATATGAGCCTGGCGCCAGAGGCGCCAGGACTGGACCCAAATAGCCCCTAGCAGGGGTTGTTGGGCTTGCTTAGGATAACTTGATGCCTGCTTCCGGGGTTGCTGGACTTGGTCTGGGTCCCCGGGGGTAGGCATCATGACACCTTAACCTTTGATAACTTTGACCTTGTCCTGTTCCAGTAAACATGGCTGATGAGTCATTTAGGAGTAGATGACTTCTGAATTTACAGTCAACTCGCACTCAATGAGAAGGGTGGCCGACCAACGGGCGCATCCTAATCGCAGTTCACAACTCCACGATACCAAGATCCTTTCTCATTAGCAACAAGTTAGCTGGCATACTGGCCATTGGTATAACAATTGAAAACACCAAAGTCCCAGTCAAGATAGCGGTCATTTGTGTATATTGGAACCCGGCCTTGACAACTCAAACATCATTCCTTCAATCCTTAATGTCAGTCATTCTTACTGTTGAGACTATGCATAAGGATTACACATTGCTGATTAATGTTGACTTGAATTCACAATGTATCCGCAGTAATTAAATCAGTTTAACATGTAAAATAACAAAGGCAAGCTATAGGTCTTATTCATGAATGACTGGACACTCACAATGGCAAATGGGAATATGGAGGGTGACATCCCTCAAACTCACCTCTGGGCATGGAACCAAGGGCTCCATTGTTGACTACATGTTTCTGTCAAACATGCTCTTTCCCAAATGCATCTGCTTTCAAATTCTTCACCAGTCAGCCAGTGATCACAACATGCTAGTTGCAAAATGTGCCTTCCCACAGAATACAAAAATAAACATGTACACATCAGAAATCGCTGTCAGTCAAGGCAGAAATCATATCAGAAAGTTTAGGAAAAATGATACTGTTCTGAATCAAAAATCAAACATCATTGGGAATCGGCAAGCGACTTAGAAATACAAGAACTCTGCTCTCCAAAGTCCTACATTCACTTTTTTGCATGACCTAGATCCCCCAAGACCAGGGAAAACAAAAAACCTAATCATGTCTATGACGATAAGACCGCACAAAAAAAAAGTGATTTAAGAAAAGCTATTCGCTCTCTCAAATGCAAAAGCTACAGCCAGACAGATTATGCAGACCAACTCAAATCCCTAAAAAACAAATATAGAAACTGATCGAGAAGCCAAAGAGAGCTACTCCTTCAGAATGATGGCGAGTTAATGCTCGAGTCCCTACAACAATAAGATTCTAGAAATTCTGAACCATAGTGAAAAATCTGTATGTCCCACAAGGCATGATTAAGGGCAATACTGTCCCAGAATCAATATGGTGTGACTTCTTTACTAACTTGTACAAGAAGCCCTCTGATGAGTCATTCGAAATTGATCCAGGTGTCCCTTGGCAGGTCTCTATAACAAAGGAGGACATAACACATCTGATTAAGAAAGCTTCCTCCTCTCAGGCAGTTGGTCCCAACGGACTGTCTAACCAAATTATGAAACACAACATAGACCTGTGGGCATCCATTCTAGAAAGTTTGTTTGGAGAAATCCTCAGACGCAAAAGCATGCCAGAGTCATGGAAACGAGCAGTCGTAATTTCCATCTATAAGAAGGGTGATCGGGCAGATCCTAGGAACTATCACCCGATCACCCTTCTAGACGTCGATAGTAAGATCTTCTGAGGTCTCATATTAAAGGACTTAGAAGAGTGGGTCGACAGCAAGGTAATCCTATCCAAACACCAACTGGGTTTCCGAAAGGCCATAGGAAAATCTCTAAATGGGCTGATCATGATCATGAGCATGGCAAGCGAAAGAAATCTTGCTCAAAGGGGGACCCACCTTGTATGGTGCATGGGTAGATTTATCATAGGCGTTCAACACTAAAAAAAGAGAGCGCCTGTGGAATAAACCTAAAACATGGGGAATCCCCATGTGCCTTCTAACGATAATAGTCTCATTTCAGGATACATCAAAACTCCAAGTGAGATTGAATCTGGAAAGGCACCTAACCCATGCAATAACCACTGAAAGAGAGGCCTGTCAGAGTTGCATAATAGCCTCCCTCCTTTTCAATTTATACTGAGCAGATCTGGGAGAGGCTATTGGTCAGTCTGCATTAAACAGTTGGAGAATTGGGGGTGAAAGACTAAACTGGATCGCGTATGTGGACGACTTATTTCTTTTAGATTACGCTCCCATCGGCCTTCAAAGAATGCTAAAAGCTCTAGAGACTTATGCAAAAATTAATGATCTGGCCATCAATTTGGTCAAGACATAAATAGTCAAATTCAAATGGCCCAGCAAAAATTCCCCAAGTTTCACATGGATATTGAACAACTAGACATTACCAATTGCCAACGAGATCACATATCTGGGCTTCAAAGTGAGGGCTTTTCCCACTCTAGCGTCACTTGAGCTTACCTTGGATTCCAAGGCTGACCAACTAATATGCTAAATGAAGAAACTGCTGTCTTCTTTTTGTCGTTTTTCACTACTTCCGCTGGTAAAGTTTTATAAATCGGACGTAATTCCTTCCTTACTTTATGGTGTCAAAGTCAACCTGAGAAAACAAAATCAAAATATCGAGGCCGAGTACCCCAAAAGGAAATATACCGAACATGGGTTACAAAGGAACATACAAAGTACTTTATTTTATACTGAACAGTTTTCCAAGAAAAGAAACAGATAGCTATCGGCCCTCAGTACAACACAATGAACTCCAGCGTGGTTCAGTGTGTTCAGTGAGAGACGCTGTACATTACGATTCATTGCTCTTTTATACTATTTGCGAACACAATGTCCAACCCTACTTCGGGTTAATATTCCTCTAATACATTACTGATCTAGGGTTCATGCCGAGTTCGCATATCCACATGTAACTAGTTTGCCTTTAATACATACATCAACAAGCCTACACGGCAACTGTGTATTCTGGGATTCCTCATACAAGTCTTCTCAAACATTAATACAATGTAGTTAAACAAGTGTTCTCAGTTCAGTATTTGAATACATTGTTCTTAACATATGCTCTTGGATTAGTTTCATTGCACGAGTAATCCTTTACACACAGGTCAACGAAGGACAAGGTCTCAGTTCATGACCTCAACAAGTGGCCTGCAGGCAAGTTACATATTAGCTACACACAGAGGTCAAGACGGCCATGTTGTATTTCGGAATAACATCGTCCACCATTTTAACTCACAGGGTGACTTTACAGAGCGAACCTAAAATGGCGGATTGACCTAAAATGGCAGCTTACATTGATTTTAAGGTCAGGACCTTGCAACATGGATTTCTTCGCAAGTGGCTTACAAGCTGCTTGGCGTAGGCCAATATACATATATTCATTGCAATAGGAGGCACGATATAATTTCTCATTTGACAAACCCTATGACCAAGCATGTAAATTGTGGAGGCTGGAAGGCCGCATTTGGAAAAGAGCACTTGGCTTACCTTTGAGCCTCCCAGTCTACTGCTTAAGATATGAGCTAGGTCTCTCCTCCATGCAAGCCCAAGTAGACAGGAAGATTCTCTCGCTGTTCAGGTCCATACGGCTTGCTCATCTTGGCTTTCTCACTGAAAACATCAATAGAGTGCTAAACAATAACTCCAATAATTTCCTAAATGAGCTAGCTGGTGTCGCACAAAAAGATGCTAATACACATTCATTGTACAAAGAATGAATTACACACCATCCACAAAAAATCAGAACCTTGATGCACAAGCATGATTGGACAACTACCATAACACAAGCTTACAACTCCAAAGTTGCCAAACATCTGTCTGAATTAGCTAGGCAAAGGGGTTACCGCGCAAAGTACCTCAGGAGGTTTCCGAACTCCATTGGCAGATCAAACTTTCTGAGATCAGCTTGAACCTTCTGTCCACTGGAGAGATAAAATGGCTCAGAAAACAAGTACTCCCAGATAACATCGCTTGTCTCTTCTGCAAAAAGCCCCTGCGACAGACCCTAAAACATGTCTTGATGGAGTGTATCAGCACCCAAGAGCTCAGAATTAGATTCCTGAAACGTTTTGTACATCGGGAGGAATGCCTGTATACAGCGACTTCTGTGAGAGATACATTGCGGGGCATGAACATCTACTAACCAATGAAGTTCTAAAGCTATTGCACAAGCTAGACTGTCTGGCTGTTTAATATTGTATTTTTATTCTGTTTAATTGGAATGTGCTGCATTGTTTTAGTTGAGTCTTTTCTTCTCTTCTTTTTATCTTACTTTCTGCAAGAAGAATTGAACTAATGTATTATTTTATGAAAAGTCGATTTGTTTCAGCTGCAACATAATGATAAAAAAATAAAAACATTTAACATAACTTAGCATAACATATGGCAACCGTGTGCCAAGGATCTAGCGGAACCTCTTAAGTGTGTACAATATCAACTGGTGTCAGAAAACGAATCTATGTGCACAGATGGACATGAATATATACGGACTTCAGTGGCAGGCGTTCGCTTACACAACCAGAAGTTGAGTGAAATCAATTTTGTTGTTGTTCGCATGCCTCTGTGTTCTGCAAGGGGTCAATCATGGAATCCATATCGCACCAATATATGAAGGCACTGCACCAGTATGTACTTGCATTCTTGGACATGCAATAATCGATCTTCCACATGATTTCCTTTGGTTGATCATCATCTGAAGCAGCTAGACCCATTTGCTTAGCAAAAGATCACAGAAGCATTATAAATATGTTCTATGACAAAATTGCTTTTATTAAGCAATGGATCAAGATAGGGATAGGGAGTTTGCTCAATGAATCAAAATGCTTAGCGTGGATGCATTGTCGAAGCCAAACCGTGGAAAGAAAAAGGTTCAACGAGCTTGATGACTACGAGGACAGGGCATAGATTGAAGGCACTTAAGGTTTCTGTGGTCAGTCTGACCGAATACCTGATATAGTCCAGCCTTTCCAGTAATGTCTCCATTCTTGGAGTGCTTCATGTGTAGCTAGTAACACTTTTTCTATAGTCTAATAATTTCGTTCACAAGCTACTGTTTGCAAGTCAAGTAAGCGATACACTGCTCTGTACAACCAGTTGTTTGTGGTAGAATGTTACCTATTGCCTATAAAGTGTTTGGTGTTGTCTGTAGGTATTTGCACACGTGTGGTCATAAAAACTTCCTTGAGAACACACAAAGCATTACCTGCTTGTGAAGTTCCTTCGAATGCCTTATCCTTTTGCAGAAGATTAATGACGGCTGTGGTATGGGCAGAATAAACTGTTATAAACCGTAGATGATGATTGGAAAAGCCTTTTATTTGGGTTAATGGATCCCATCTGAATGAAACATGAACCATCTATTCTATTTCGAATACATAGCCTTGTTTTTGGATTTACTAAATGAAATTTGCTCATTCACATTGTTCTATTTTTTAAATACCTTTCCCTCATCCAAGAACTCTTCGAAATCATTCCATTCATGGATGCCTGCATACTCATTCTTAAATGCAAAAGGGAGCCTTTGTTTCCATCTCTTCACTTTTTGCCTGAGGCAAGTTTTGTTTTCTGCTGTGATGGCCATCTGACAACTCAGTACCTCTCAAACATTCACTTTTACAATGTACAACTTGAGTTGTTTCGCCTTTTCGGAGGCTTTTCTACTCTGAGACTAACATACCAGTTATTGTCCGTTTCCAGCATACCCCGCAGCTACCTTTTTTCCCTTTTTGGTTTTACATTTATAGTAATTGTGTACTGGTATCAAACTCATGACTAAACTAGCCATTCCTAGGTCTGCTTCTGATAAGGCAGTGTTTTCAACAAAGTAGAAAGTGGAAGTCGAGCTTTCCAAAGGGAATACTGAGGGCTGGAAGGTTTTTTCTTTACATTTTTTTCTAGTCGGGATTGAACCTCAGAGAATTCTGGGTACATTGCGTGAGTAGATTCTAGTGAGCTCACAAAATCCCTGCTCTCAGCCATGTCTGCACTGTGTGAGCCCAGGCCCTATTGGATCATCCAGGCCTGACTGGAAGGTAAAGCTGCCAATCACTTTGTAATACTCAGCCTTGCAGTAAGGGGAGACAGTGTTGCAAAGCTAACAAGAAGAGTTAATTAAGCCCTGTCAGGTAATTTGGAGGGATCTAGAATGAAACTTTTGCATTCTAATTATGTAATCTATTGAAGACATGTTGTAAACGTGGATTGGAAATCCCCAGTCCTAAGCGGAACAGACAGGCCGGGAAATCCTGCATCCAATAACATAAGAGTCAAGTTAATTGACGAAGGCCTGTTTTATTAATATTATGAAACAGGGACAGCAATAAACAACAAAGTCTCCATGCTCTCGTCCTTCTCAATCATGACAACAGTTTAAGAGTAGAAAATATGTCACAATTGATATCACACTGCAATCTTGGTTACAAAAACCTTCAGGGCCTTGCGATTGGTTAGGGGATTTGTCTACATATAGTATGTGTAAGTGGTACTTTCTTCATTGGTTACAGATATCTGATGGCCCTACCTCATACCACACCTAAAATGAAAAAAGTAAGAAAGACAGCATTGTAACAACAGATTATTGGCTACTGCAACAATTGCAAGACAGCATCATTGGAGAGCGCTGATTGGTTGTCATTGGCTTTTCCAACCTTGAACACTTGGCAGTTCATCAGCACCTTGAGCAAAAATAGTAATAGGGGGAGTGACATCAAAGAGCTGCTTTTCCATTTGAATAAGACACCAACCCTGATTTCCTAGGCCTCAAGCCAGGACTTGTAACTTTGAACTTGGCCTTCCCTGGCACCTTTTACTCTGAGAACCTCTGGTGAGTTAAGGGAACTTCTTATCTGTGTCTGGCTCTAATGAATGGACACTGTTCTCTAATTATGGGTCACATGTGAAGAGACCATGTTTTGAATTATTCTGCTCAGCTTTTTCTAGGATTTTAGCTCTTATTAACATGAGTGTCATTACCTTCTCTGGCCACTGGAGACTTGATCAAGCTATTCTTCCTGCAATATTAAGCTTTTAATTAGCCGGCACCTGGCACTCAAAGGTTGCTTGTTCTTTCCTTAATCAAAGAGAAATGTGCCTTGCACTTTGGAATTATTATCTTCTACTCATCTTTAGAGCTATCCAGACCTCCCTTTTCTGCAGTAACCTTGGAAGGGAGCCGCATAGCCACTGTCTGGCCTGCACATGTCTGTATTTCAGCTAATTCAGCAAATCGAATCTCCCTGCAGCTTCCAGGCATCTTCAGGTTCTCCATTCACCATAATGTGTTTTCGCTTTCCATTTTATTCAATATGGCCACTCGTTACCATTGCATTTCTACATTAAGCAAGCTATTACTGTGTATCGTTCATCTTGCGCCGCAGTGTATACATTGATTATGATATGTTTCTAGTGTCTATTGAATGTTGGTAACATTCTTCATTTCTAAATGCACGTTGGACCTAATGTCTGCACTTCTTCATGGTTAGTGCATATTTGCTTCATGTCTTGTGTGTCTACGTGTATCAATTTGGCAGTGATGTCACTTGTTCTCGTCATCTTTAGTTACACCATGTTCAGTTCATCTTGACTTTGTAGCAGATTCATCTCTTCCTCAATACTTCCAGGATAAGGTCGGTAGAGTTGTCTTAGTAAGTGATGTGTCTCTGGCTTGCGGTATTTAGGCGGGAAAGTGACTGACGCCATAAATGACGTACTCGTCTCATTTCTACAGTATGGAGTCAGGGGCGGGACGGACGTTATGAATGACGTATTCATCTGTCTCTCAACAATTTCCTTAAAATGTATATATCAGCTACTGGATCATAAGACCCCCATTTATTTATTTAGTTATTTATTCTTTCATGGCATGTCAATGGATCTGTACCCCGGTAGTAGGGAAGACTAGGATCTCAAGACTGCTTTACGCGGATGACCTTATTTTATTGGACTACACCCCAATTGGCCTCCAGCGCCAACTAAATGAACTGGCGACTTATATAAAGAAGAACAATTTGGACATCAATAAGGTTAAAACTAAAGTCATGACTATGGAGGAACAAAACAACCATACTGAGACCTTTAGATGGACCCTGGAGGAGGAGAAGATTGAACAAGTGAAGGAATTTAAATACATGGGGGTAATACCAAGTAATAACAAACAAGAGCTCCAATGCAAAACCATCTTTTGGAAAGAGCGAGGAAGTTGGCAAGTCAGGCCAAAGCAATAGACAGAAGATTCAGTCGATTTACAGCAACTCCCCTGGTACAATTCTATAAGGGAAAGGTGGTTCCCTCCCTACTCTACGGTGCAGATGCTATGCTGACGATACCACAAGAATTTTGGAAACGCATAGAAGGTCTCTTCTGGAGAAATACCCTGAATATACCAGCGTCAACACCAGTAGCGACTATACGTCAGGAACTGTGTTTGCAATCATTGGAGTCGATGGTTGCCAGTAACACAATAATTCTATATAGGAAGACCATAACTAGCAACTCTCCAAATGAAATGTCCATCAGTCACACAAAAATTAAATTAAAGAACAAAAAAGCAACTTATTGATGACCTGGGTGAAAGAAAATCAAAAAATCCTGGAAGAAATAGATAGCTCTGAAGAAGAACTCATTCAAAACTCAAACAAAGTAAAACAAACATTGTGGGAACGAGATTGGATACAGACAATATCCTTAAAACACAGAAGTAAACTGATAAGCCACCTGCCACCAACAACAAGGGGCCTAAACGATCTACTGAAGTACTTAAATAAGTTCCCAAATAAGTCTTTGAGAAACATCTTTTTACAAGTTCGAATGAATCTTCTTTCAACAAATGAGATCAGAGCTATAAGAAAAATAACACTTGTTTGTTTGCTTGTTTATTGCATTTATCGGCGCACCAGACCCAGGAGTAGCAGGTCGCAGAAGGATATGCGAAGCTTACAAATGTTACAGATATACAGGCAAAATACGAACTGTCGACATTACATCTGAAATAGTACAATATAATACAATATACAAGACTTGGGTTGCACTTGGAGGCAGAATAATTTACAACTAGTTAGTTGGAACTATACACAATTTATAATCTCGCAGTAGGTCGTGCCAGAGAATTTAGTTGTTTGGTAAAGGACATCGTTGCATCCAGGTAGAAACCAAGAATTTTTACCTCCTTGGAGACGATTGTGTTATTACCGTCAATGATGAAAGAGGCATATTCATGCCCTAGTTTGGAGATATTGGATGGGGAGCCAAGGATTATCAGCTCTGTCTTGTCATCATTCAGGCATAGGCTGTGAGTGGCCATCCATGCCTGAATGATGAGATAAATTCTATTCACCAGCGCCAGGTCTTTGCCATGATCCCCAGAAAGCGGGAGGAGAATCTGAGTGTCATCTGTGTAGTTAGTGTAGGTGACACCCAGAAGGTCCAGATCATCGAACAATGGCTTGGTGAATATATTGTAGAGGGTGGGAAACACACAAGAATCCCGAGGGACTCCACACATGATAGGGGTAGGGTCCGCAGCTGCAGAGGGAGTGAATACTCTGCTGGTTCTGTCGCTTAAGAAGGATTCTAGCCATTTAACAGCGCCTCTAGAAAAGTGGGCTGCTGTATCAACTTGATAACAGTTGTCGTTTCTGTAAAAAGAAAGACCAAACGGAGACACTCCAACATCTTTTATTGTCATGTACAACACTGTCAAAGCTGAGAACCACACATTTGGGACATTTATTTAAAGAGTCGAGAATATGTGGAGAAGAGGAGGGGTGGAACCGACTAATAGAGGGGGACAATACTTCATATGTGATAGCGATTTCCCAATTCTTTATGAACTGGAAGCTTCAGGATTGTAATTAAGACTTGACTGAGAGATCTGGATTTGTATCAAGTTTTCTAAATTTCTTTGTTTTTTGTCTTAAGGAACTTTTTCAGCTGGTGAGGAGGGAGGAGGGAGGGGAAAGGTACAAATTCTTTTTCTTTTTCTTGTACAAATTTCTTGTAAATTGAATTAAGTAAATAAAAAATAAAAAAATGGATCTGTACCTACCTGTATTCCATATAAATTGGCTCTGGAGATAGAGAGCCCAGGGGCTCTTGACAAGAATACTGAACAACCTGCATATCTGGATTTAGGCACACATATAGCCTCACAATCATACAGGTTTGTATTAATTTTCTGTGTCAGGATTTATGGGAAGAGTATATAAAGGGCGCCTGGCGAAGTCCTGATATGCCCAGGAGGGTACTTGTAGGTAAATAGATAGAAATCAGGGTGAGAGATCCGAGAGCAGCTGTCAAGTTTTGAAGCTATTTTATTTTGCCTTCAAAAAGATTTTGCACAGATTAGTATTTTTAAACATTTACACAACTTTCGATAAGCACGAAAGGTTAGGTGGACAGATATTTCTTTTTTTGCGAAATACAGATGAGTATCGTCCTCTTTTCTGGCGGAGGAACAATTTTCACAGTGATGCACGAGTATACAATACAAGTGATTGGTGACAGAAGGTGTCAACAGTGCGCAGCCCAGGACTGTGATCGATCCGGGGGTACTAGAACAACAATAGTGAACACAACAATATTTTACAAACATATATAAACAGGGGTTGTGCCACAGAAAATCGACACAACGGTGTTTCGGCCAAGCTGGGCTGGGATTAAGCCCGAGGTTGTAGTGGCCTTCATCAGGATGGTTTCTTACTACAGGTTCTGTCCGTAAAAGAAATCTGTGGGGAAGGGAAGAGCTGTCAGGATCTCGGGTAGTTAAGGTTTCATTTACGTATTAATAAATAATGGCTGAATGGTGCCTAAAAATACACTCGGAGTGTATTGCCATAGAACAGCTTACCGTCTGCTGTGGTGCAGCGGGGACGCTGTGCTAGAGTCCTGTTATGGTTGCCGGACTCATTGGAGAGATGGGAAGACTCGTATGACTCGGGTCACTTGGGCTATTAATGCCTATGGTCTCTGGGAGCTGTAGAGACAAAGGTAAGTATACCATTAGCCCCGCAAGTGGGGGAGTTAGTGTATTTCAAGCAACACAAGGCCCATGTACATCCAGCATTGGAAGTGTTGGACTGGTGACTGTTGGACCTGGAATGATGGACACCGGTGGTGGGGGTGTCTCGTGAGAGTGGTGTTTGTCAGCTAAATGATCGGGTGATGCCTATCGATTTGGTATCCTGTCGGTGGCAGGAATCAAGTTAAAAACGCCACAGTGGACTATGGGCTGTAAAACCCAGTTGACTGTGATTCAAGGTGATACGAGCGTGCAAGAGGAGATACGATTTTGTGGTGGGTGCAAAGTCCGGAGTGCTTGTGCTGGATCAGGATGGAAGCCGGCTGTAGCCATCGCCGTGTTTTTTTGGTATATAAAGTCTTCCAATCTTAGTGCAAGCATGGTGCTGTCGTGCGCGTTAAAAATGTCTACCAGAAGGCTAAAGGTTTCTACAGCGCACGAGTAGGACTATAAAAGGACAGTGGATTAGGTAGGAAATGCTGGAGGTACCTAGGCTGTCTGTTCCGAACTGTCTGAATGAGAGAAAGAGCATAAATCAACAGGGTGACTTACCGAAGCTTGTTGTGGCAATGTCTGTGCTCCTCGCGGTAATGGATGCTACTGCGGAGTGCAGACACCATAGGTTAAAAACAGCTCAGCAGGGCCGGTCAGCCAATGGGGTGCCCAATGGAGAGTAGGGTAGGGCAAAGATAGGACTGAGTAATGGCTGTGGTTATTGGTGTTCACCATGGGCCAATAAGGAGGAGGTATGACAAGCAACAGAAATGACCCGTATGAGTGAGCTTGCGAGGGGGCTCGGAAGGTACCCGTCTAGTACAGCTAGTGTGGAAAAATCCACAAATACGTAAGACAGTATAGGCAATATAGTTTCTTATTTGATAAATTTGAGGCGGGACCATACAATGTTGTGTGTACACAGTTGTTCAATGGCATATATGTTGATGTTAAAATCTGCAAGAAAAATGCAAAACATACAGTGTCAAATAGAGGACAGTAGGATGTGAACCAGTACTCGGGGATGACCTGTACTGGACAATCGCCAAATGGAATCTACGGGGGTAACTTAGTCCCAGAAGTGTTTCCACTCTACGGTGATATTAAGTCCAGTCCTTACTGTGTCCAGTCTGTGGACCCATTTCTGTTCCAGCCTTGTGAGCGCTAGATTGATATCACCTCCTCTTCTTTGTTGTTGTAGTTGTAAGATGGTCCAGGTAAATTGCTCATTGGTGTGGCCTTTTCTGCTGTAATGCTCCACTAGTGGTTTATCCTGTATGGAGTTTTTGATGCACGATCGATGTTCACTTATCCTTTGTTTAATGGGTCTGGTTGTTTTCCCAATGTAAATGAGCTCGCATGGACACTTTATCACATAGATTACGTTTTTGCTTTCGCAATTTGTATGGCTTTGCATTGTCCAGATGAAATTTTTATACGTGAATGTCTTGCTGGTCTTGGTGTAGCGACATGCAACGCACTTTCCACATGAGTAGTGTCCTACTATGTGCGGTAGGCCCCATAGTGTGTCTTGTTGTTTTTCCGGTTCGAGAAATGTGTGTACCAACATATCTCTAAGGTTCCTGTTCTTTTTAAAAGCAAATAAAGGTTTTTTGTCCAAGGTGCCTTTGTTTTTAATCAGGTGCCAATGCTTGTTTATGGTGGTTTTTAGCAACAACACCAAGGAACCCATAGACCGGACGGTCTGTGTCACCACGTTCAACCCTATCAGCAACTTGCTAAAAACCACCATAAACAAGCATTGGCACCTGATTAAAAACAAAGGCACCTTGGACAAAAAACCTTTATTTGCTTTTAAAAAGAACAGGAACCTTAGAGATATGTTGGTACACACATTTCTCGAACCGGAAAAACAACAAGACACACTATGGGGCTTACCGCCCATAGTAGGACACTACTCATGTGGAAAGTGCGTCGCATGTCGCTACACCAAGACCAGCAAGACATTCACGTATAAAAATTTCATCTGGGCAATGCAAAGCCATACAAATTGCAAAAGCAAAAACGTAATCTATGTGATAAAGTGTCCATGCAAGCTCATTTACATTGGGAAAACAACCAGACCCATTAAACAAAGGATAAGTGAACATCGATCGTGCATCAAAAACTCCATACAGGATAAACCACTAGTGGAGCATTACAGCAGATAAGGCCACACCAATGAGCAATTTACCTGGACCATCTTACAACAACTACAACAACAAAGAAGAGGAGGTGATATCAATCTAGCGCTCACGAGGCTCGAACAGAAATGGGTCCACAGACTGGACACAGTAAGGACTGGACTTAATATCACCGTAGAGTGGAAACACTTCTGGGACTAAGTTACCCCCGTAGATTCCATTTGGCGATTGTCCAGTACAGGTCATCCCCGAGTACTGGTTCACATCCTACTGTCCTCTATTTGACACTGTATGTTTTGCATTTTTCTTGCAGATTCTAACATCAACATATATGCCATTGAACAACTGTGTACACACAACATTGTATGGTCCCTGTTAGGCAGAAACCTGTGCAGTTCCCTCTGGGACCACTGCAAAAGATTTAAGACTACAGGTGTTGGCAGTAAACCCACTTGGTAGCAGTCTGCACCACACAGATTCACTGTGGTAGCTGTGGCTGAGCAGTCAGACTTCCCTCAAGAAGAGTTAGACAGTATACAGAGGATACACAATAGGTACAGAGGCCCAGTAGTACAAGCAAACACTGACCAGAGCTAGGTGTAAAAGTATAAACTTATTTATTAAAGACACACTCATAAATTACACTAGCACAGAAAAAGGTAAGGAAGTCAAAACACAGTTACTATTACTCATATGTACATCCCTAATCATTTGTTGGACAATTCTAAGTTAACACCACTTATTTCCAACCAGAGGTGAGCGCTTAACGTTAGATGGTACTCCAACAAGTTAAAAAAAGGGAGGGAAAAGGCAGAAATAAGAGAGCAGTAAGGTAAAACACTTTTCACATAAGGTTAGAAAAGGCAGTTAATTGTGGAACAAGGAAAATTAGTTCGGGGCCCACTTTAGAGGGAGCCAGGCGAAAACATGCCCAAGATCACACAATGTCACAAGTCTTTGCAGGTGAGTAGAAAAGGTTTTACTACGTTTCCGAAAAGTTTAGTTAGGGTGTCCCAGGCCTACCCAGGTTCGAGAGCCGAGGACTAAATCTACCCCGTACAATCGGTGGCAAGGGAGGCCGGGCGGAACACAGTACCTTTAAAAGTGGAAAAGATCCTCCAGCGGTGGTAGTCGTTCCTGGTAGTGGGTGCAAGTCGCGGCGTCGTCCAGAGGAAGAGGTGATCTCGACGTGGAGGACAGCTGAAGGTCGTTGCACTACCAGGGATGAGGCCAGCCGTGGAGTTTTCCGCACACAAAGGGTTTTACCCCTCTTTCGCGGTTGAGGTAAAAAGTGGTATCCCGGTTGCCGGGGTGCTTGGCACAGGCAAGGCGGCCACGAGATGCTTCGGGACGGCAAAAAGAAGGCAGCAACTGGTTGTCCCCACCAGTTAAGGGAAGAAGACTCTCCGGCGGGAGATCTCCTCTGTCGTCGGGAAAGTGGTGAGACGGTTCCGCAGGGCTCCACCGGTGGTGTCGTCTTGGCAGGTCGGCTCGGCTTCTCCCTCTTCGGCTTCTTAGGTCCTGTGGCGACTTCTGAAGAACCAGTCCCAAAAACCCTGCTTTTATGCAGCAAACCCCCATTCATGCAGCCTAGCTGTCACTCAACCATGCTAAGTGGTGAGCGGGGTGGCTCACCACTTGGGCCAATCACACTAGAGTGCGACATGAGTTGGCAAGGCAACTCAGTCCAGGGTGCCGAAACCCCCTCCCACACCCCCTGTGGTACCCAGACAGAATGGCACCACTTTGGAGGGCTTCTGTGCAGAAGCCCGCCAAAAGTGGAACAAAGGCTCGACTCGGGTTCAGGGTTACTGAAGTGAACCTAGACGCCATTTTGGCGGCGAGTTCTGGCAAGAATCCCAACCGGTGAATTTATATTAAATAAATAAACCGGCGGTATCTTAACATTGCACCAAAAAGTGGTGCATTAAAAACAATGGGAAATCCCATTGGGAAATATTCCGGTGGAATATTTCCGTGGTATCCACTGCCACCAGCCAGAACTCGGCGAGGGGGGACGGGACAGTACCCCCTCGACAACAGACCCAGGGGCAATCTAATTGCCCCTACCAGTACTTCCACAGTAAGATGGTTTGTACTGGTTAAGTTCCTAAGTTAAGACTAGTAAAGTCAATGGTAACTTTACTGACCCAGGGAGACAGTAGTCAGTCCCAGGGTGTGGAGTCTATGATTGGGGGTCTCTAAGACACCCCTGTGTTACTGCACTGAGGGTGCTGTGTAACACACGTTCCAAAAACCAATGATGGCCTATGGGGAAAATTACCCCCTAGCCCATAAGCACACAGCAAGTCACAGAAAACACTCTCAAGTCATGTCCAGGAGTGAGGGTAAAAGAGTCTCACTCCTGGCAGGAGAAAAAAATAAACCCCAAAAATCCAGCAAAGCTGCTGGGGGACTCACTAGGTTAGGAAATTCAGCCTAAACAGAGAATTCTCCCTAACACTCCCGCCTCAAATTTATCAAATAAGAAACTATATTGCCTATACTGTCTTACGTATTTGTGGATTTTTCCACACTAGCTGTACTAGACGGGTACCTTCCGAGCCCCCTCGCAAGCTCACTCATACGGGTCATTTCTGTTGCTTGTCATACCTCCTCCTTATTGGCCCATGGTGAACACCAATAACCACGGCCATTACTCAGTCCTATCTTTGCCCTACCCTACTCTCCATTGGGCACCCCATTGGCTGACCGGCCCTGCTGAGCTGTTTTTAACCTATGGTGTCTGCACTCCACAGTAGCATCCATTACCGCGAGGAGCACAGACATTGCCACAACAGGCTTCGGTAAGTCACCCTGTTGATTTATGCTCTTTCTCTCATTCAGACAGTTCGGAACAGACAGCCTAGGTACCTCCAGCATTTCCTACCTAATCCACTGTCCTTTTATAGTCCTACTCGTGCGCTGTAGAAACCTGTAGCCTTCTGGTAGACATTTTTAACGCGCACGACAGCACCATGCTTGCACTAAGATTGGAAGACTTTATATACCAAAAAAACACGGCGATGGCTACAGCCGGCTTCCATCCTGATCCAGCACAAGCACTCCGGACTTTGCACCCACCACAAAATCGTATCTCCTCTTGCACGCTCGTATCACCTTGAATCACAGTCAACTGGGTTTTACAGCCCATAGTCCACTGTGGCGTTTTTAACTTGATTCCTGCCACCGACAGGATACCAAATCGATAGGCATCACCCGATCATTTAGCTGACAAACACCACTCTCACGAAACACCCCCACCACCGGTGTCCATCATTCCAGGTCCAACAGTCACCAGTCCAACACTTCCCATGCTGGATGTACATGGGCCTCGTGTTGCTTGAAATACACTAACTCCCCCACTTGCGGGGCTAATGGTATAGTTACCTTTGTCTCTACAGCTCCCAGAGAACATAGGCATTAATAGCCCAAGTGACCCGAGTCATACGAGTCTTCCCATCTCTCCAATGAGTCCGGCAACCATAACAGGACTCTAGCACAGCGTCCCCACTGCACCACAGCAGACGGTAAGCTGTTCTATGGCAATACATTCCGAGTGTATTTTTAGGCACCATTCAGCCATTATTTATTAATACGTAAATGAAACCTTAACTACCCGAGATCCTGACAGCTCTTCCCTTCCCCACAGATTTCTTTTACGGACAGAACCTGTAGTAAGAAACCATCCTGATGAAGGCCACTACAACCTCGGGCTTAATCCCAGCCCAGCTTGGCCGAAACACTGTTGTGTCGATTTTCTGTGGCACAACCCCTGTTTATATATGTGTGTAAAATATTGTTGTGTTCACTATTGTTGTTCTAGTACCCCCGGACCGATCACAGTCCTGGGCTGTGCACTGTTGAAACCTTCTGTCACGAATCACTTGTATTGTATACTTGTGCATCACTGTGAAAATTGTTCCTCCGCCAGAAAAGAGGACGATACTCATCTGTATTTCGCAAAAAAAGAAATATCTGTCCACCTAAACTTTCGTGCTTATCGAAAGTTGTGTAAATGTTTAAAAATACTAATCTGTGCAAAATCTTTTTGAAGGCAAAATAAAATAGTTTCAAAACTTGACAGCTGCTCTCGGATCTCTCACCCTGATTTCTATCTATTTACCTACAGGATTTATGGGAAGCAATGGGGCAAAAATAAAGAAAGATTGTTGACTTTGCTAAAGATTATGCGTTGGGCCTGTACTGGGGTTGAAGTCCAAAACACATGTACTGAGATTTGGTTCTGCCGCTTGAACTTAAACAGAGCTATCCTGCTAATAAAATATACATGGGAGGCAAAAATAATTTCATTGATCAATTCAGGGCAACACAAGAATGTACTAGGATGCATGTTAAAAAAAAGTAGGGAGCCTTGAAAGGGGAAACAAATTGTGCAGAGAAGAAGAAAGTATTTTACTTCCATGGGAATGTGATCCATCAGTAGACATAGAACTTTTTATTATGTTGGAGATTCAATTACGAAATATAAGCATGGTAGTTAGGCATAGCTTTGAATGGATGAAGTCTTCAGCACTGACAAATGACATGTTGATGTTTCTTTTTATCAAATCGATTTTCTTGTTTTATTTCTTTGCAGAAGTTTGATGTTCCAGCACTACCCAAGGAAGACTATGAACTGAATGCATATCCATCAAATGAGCCTGCACAACTGTCAACTAGACCATTTGTGTTTGGGCGTCCAAAGGTCAAAAATCAATATGACTACTAGAGGGACCACAGGACATAAAGCAAACATAAACATTGCAATGATTGGTTGCATTTTCTAAACTTAGTAAAACCTCAATCAAAAGATGTTCTAATTTATGTTTTGCGTGGGAAACAATGCTGTTGACTCTGATATTTGTGCATGCCACATCCTCTATGAAAATCAGGCAAGCCTGCTATGTATTGCTAGCAGAATTATATAATTTCCCATTTAAGAAAGCAATTTCTAATAGGATGCTTCTTATTTTACGCTTTCTGCTTAGTATTAATGTATTTTGTGGCATTTGCAACCATCCTGTCATGTAGCCTTACTTCAGGGATCCATGCAGAGATTCTTCAACAGTGTAAAGCCTTTTTGTAACATCGAGGTTACACATAGTTGACGTAGAGTTTATTGAGAAGTATTTGGACTTCTTGCCCACCATCACCTGTTATTGTACATGTTGCTGGCAGCTCTTTTTTTATCTTCAATGAAGTATCATCATGCGCAAATTAAACTCATAATCCCTTGAATCCTCTTGGTTGTGTCTCATTTAGATCATTTATTAGTTGTTATAAGTATATTTGGTTTTATAATTTTGAGTAAAAATACAACAGAACCCTTGACACAAACATATGGTTTCCGCTCTATTTATTGTTGTCAGGATGAGCTTGGGATGAACACATATGGGATGTAAGGTTGTCTCTATGAACGAAAAGGCTGTTCCTATCTTGGAATGATTTAAACCAAAAGGGGTCAGGATTGGTTAAACAATAAGGCAGCAGGGATCTAGTTCTAATTCGGATGCTGGTCTCACACAGTTTTCTACTCTGGCACAGTCTCAGGGATATAGCACAAAGTACACTTTTTTGCCCTAGTCATAGTCTCAGGCCTCACTATTTATAATCCATTCAAGGGCATAGGGTCTGGCTTGCTTCTTTATGCTTCAAAGAATATGGTGTCTAGTTCTCCCTTCAGGGGATGTAGTGCCCAGATCACTATACAGGGACATAATGTGAAACACACTGTCCAGGGATATGATGCACAGCACATCAGGGATATAGTGTCAATTTCACTATTCAGAGAAATAGTGCCCAGCTCACTGTTCAGCAGCCTCAGGCTTTTAAGGTATTTCAGGCATTCTCGTCATTCAGTCTTCCCAGGACAAAAAGCACTGGCAGGCTTCCAAGCCTTTTTAGGGAACCCCAGCCTCTTAAGCTGTGCTGACTGGCATCGTCGAGCCTAGCCATTGCTTAGTCCCAGATATCCTGGGGTCTGTTTGCCCTGCTTGCTGTCTCATCCTTGTGGATGACTGACTGCTTCACCTCCATTATGGTCTGACTCTGTCCTTATATAGGCTTTGTCAGGATCCCACAAAGTGTGTTTCTACAAAAGGCATGGACACCAGAGGTTCCTTGAATGTTGTTTTACTACACAAAACATTGTTTTAATTTTCCATTTTCTTTGTGTCGCCTGACCAACCCAGACATAGTCCAATCATTGTTAGAATTTAATTCTGATGGGGAAGGAGGTCAGGTTTGGAGCACCCTAACCTCAGGACTTCTCTAGTCTTACCCTATCTACAGACCTGGTCTACCCTCCTAGCTTAGTCCACCCACCTTGGGCTCCTGTAACCTCTGGTGTCCATGCCACTTCTTCAGAAAAGGGCTTTCTCCTAAGCCCAGGTTCTGGTATGACTTGTATTCTTCAAAGGATGCCCTCTAGTCCTCTCTCTACAACCTCGACAGTGGTACTTAGCTAACTGTGGACCTTCACCTCCACTTACTTCACTGTTCTCGCCATCTCCTCTCAACCCACCTCTTCAAAGACTCCTTTTGAGGGGATTGTGTCCTCCGACGTATTCCACATCTCTGACAGTAAAGACCACAGTTGTACTTCTTCGAAAAATGTTTCGGCGTCCTGCGTCGATGACGTCAATACGCTATCCCTCGAGGGCCTCTGTCGAGCCGACGTCACCGGATGTTATAAGTAAGATGCGCGATGCCCGTAGCCTCAGTTCCGTTTTTCCACGAACGTGTTCGCTTTGGAATCCTGGCGCGCCTCAGTTCTTCTGCTTTGAATCGGTTCTTCTAACTTGTCATTGAGAATATGTCTTCGTCTTCTTCTACCCCGAAGTCGGGCTTCAAGAAGTGTCGGGACTGCGGTTCCAAGATGTCACTTACGGACCCACACGACGTCTGCCTCTGGTGCCTGGGCGAGAGCCACGCCACCGACGACTGCGATGAATGCCAGTCTTTGATGTTGAATGCCTTGCAGGAGCGGAAGAAGAAGTTGTCTGTAGGTAGGGTTTCCAAAGAAAAACCCTGTAAGTCAAAATCCGCTGGACTCTCGACCAACGATTCGAGGGGCGGCTCTCCGTGTAGGCGTAAGTCCGGGGGGTCTTGGTCCCGGAGTGGTTCCCGCCATTCCTCTGCCTTTCCTAGGCATTCACGGAAGCGCCGTCACTGGTCGCCTTCCCTGTCCTCGCCAGAGGACTCTGCCAGACGGCGGGTTGCTTGTCCCACCAAGCATTAAACACCGGCGGAATGGGACGCATTTCGCAAGGAGATGATGCCGATTTTCGAATCGCAGGGCACCGTTCCGTCCGCGCCTTCGGGAGAAGCCGGCAAGGAACAAGCTATGGCCGCCGCTCGCACGCCTTTGGGCTTGGGCGGTCGGCGTGACCATCGGGAGCCATCGAGGTCCTGATCAGACAAGGTTGGTCACCATAGCACACATGCCAGGTCCAAGTCCTCGACGCCCTCAAGACCGTCAGAGCCACAGAGGTCTTCTAAGAAAGCATCGACGCCATAGGTGCCATGTTTGCCGAGGGACTCTCTCGAGGCCCCGGCTCCAAGGAAGTCGTCGCGCCCAGGTCATTGAAGGACACGCTCGGGTCTCCGGCCTCAAAGCCGTTGTCGACGTCGTCGGCGCCTCGGTCGACGTTGACGCCTATTCTATCGGCGCCCTCAACGCCTTTTGAGGAGGATTTACCGGAGGTGCCCAGAAGGGTGAAAACTCAGAGGAAGGCCCTCAGTAAATCATGTACCCTCATCAAGGGATTTATTCCAGCCTTTGGGTTACATTTCTGAGGTGGAAGAAGGGTCAGATGAGGAGGGGATTGTACCTGCTGAGGTTCCTGATGACCTGTTGTCTGGTCACAGCCAGATGGAAGACCTGCATCAGTCCTTACATGACGCCAGTGGTCTGGACACCTCTCCGGAGGTTGAGTTTGGCAGGCCTGAACCTGGTACACATGCTGAGTCATCGTACAGGCGTCTCATGTCGAGGGTGACTGAGTACTTGGGGTGATCTGCCCCACCTGTGGATTTTCTGCAGGATGACCTGAAAGATATATTGGACCAAGGTCCACCCACTGACCCGGTGCTGCCATTTGATATAGATTTACAGAGAAGGGTGGCGGTGGCTTGGACTGCTCTGGAGAGTCTCCCGGCAGTGAGTAAGTCGTTACCGAAAAAATACCGTCCAGCCAGTGGCGACCCATGCTACTTGTCTACGCACCCCACTCCGGAGAGTTTGGAGGTGCAGGCGGCTACGGCCCCAGCGAAGCAGGCTGCATACCCTACCATCCCTCCGGATAGGGACGACAAGCGCTTTGATGGTTGGGCGAAGAAAGTATTTTCATCTGGGGGTATGGCTTTACAGGCGGCCAACTCTGTTTGTGCCTTGGAAAGATTCACTCACACTCTGTGGAATTGTGTATCTTTGGCGGCTGAACATATTCGGGATGGTTTTCTAGCCCTCGTTCAAGATGGCAGGGATGCCATGTGTGAATCCGTTCAGTTGGGTCTGGACGTGGCAGACTGTGTCAGCCGGTCCATGGCGGCGAGCACCGTAATGCGCAGGTTTGCGTGGTTGCGGAAGTCGGGGTTTGCTCCTGATGTACAGTCCGGGCTTCTCAACATGCCCTTTGATGGTGTCCATCTTCTTGGCAGGAAGGCTGACGAGAGCCTTGAGAGGTTGCAGACCTCCAAAGCTGCAGTGAAGTCCTTGAGCGCTGCAGTACGTCAACCTCCGCCTTTTCGTCCTCGGGGACAGCAATGGAGGGGAGGTTCCTTTCGATACTACTCTTCCTTTCGTAGGTCGAGAGGAGCTGCCAGTAAAAGGGGCCAACGTATGAGTACCAGAGGTGGAAAACAAGGTACTCGAGGTGCCAAAGCCGCTTGGGCAGTTGCCTCCTTGCCCTCAGGCACTGCCGCAGCCACTTCCGCTCAGTCATGAGGCCATGGCCCATGGTTCACTGGTTGGGGGAAGGCTGGCGCAGCATCTTGTAGAATGGCATGCCATTACTTCAGTTGTGTGGGTTCTGGAGATCATAGCCCACGGCTACTGTCTTCCTTTTCGGCAGAGGCCTCACGACAATCTACCGCGGAAGCTCTCTTTGAAGCGTCCGGATCCGCTCCTTGACAGGAAATCCTATCCCTACTGGAGAAAGGTGCCATAGAACTGGTGCCTGTAGCGGAGACGAACAAGGGATGGTATTCCTCATATTTTTTTATCCCAAAAAAAGACAGGGTGTTGAGACCCATCATGGACTTGCGTGGTTTGAACAAGCTCTTCAGGAAGTTCAAGATGGTTACTCTTTCTCAAGTCCTCCAGGTCCTTCAACTTCAGGATTGGTTGGGGTCTCTCGACCTCAAGGATGCTTACTTTCATGTGCCGATTCATCCCAAGCACAGGAAGTACCTGAGGTTGCGGTTGGCAACTCGCATTTTCAGTTTCGGGTCCTGCCATTCAGATTGACCTCCGCCCCGAGGGTCTTCACCAAGCTAATGGTGGTGGCGGCAGCATATCTCAGGAAAGGGGGGATTCACGTCTACCCCTACCTAGACAATTGGTCGATCAGGGCACGCTCTCCCGAGCAAGCCCTGGATCATCTGTCCGTCACCTGCCACTCCCTTCACAAGCTGGGCTTCTCCGTCAACATAAAGAAGTCTCATTTGAGACCTACCCAGTGGCTCCAGTTCATCGGAGCAGTGCTCGACACATCCCTCGGGCAGTGTTTGCCTCCCCAGGTGAGGGCTCATCACATTCTGCAGATGGTGGACAAGTTTCAACGTGCCCAGAGTCTCCCTGCGTTCGAGTTCTTGAGGTTGCTCGGCCTCATGGCATCCTGCATTCTACTGGTGCCAGAGGCCAGGCTGCGGATGAGATCTCTGCAGTGGGCTCTCAAGATGCAGTGGTTGCAGTCCTCCGGCAGGATGTCGGATCCCGTTCAGGTGCTGCCCTCGGTCGCCCAGGATCTTCTGTGGTGGGCAGTCGAAGGCAATCTGATGAGGGGTGCACCATTTTGGCTACCCTGGCCGGAGGTGAGGATCGTGACGGACGCTTCCCTCACGGGATGGGGAGCTCATGCCAACGAGTTGACACTCAGCGGTCGTTGGTCTCCGTCGGAGTCCAGACTCCATATCAATCTGTTAGAGCTGCGGGCTATCAGGCTAGCCCTGAAGGCTTTTCTGCTGTCTGTGCGGGGGAAAAATGTCCTGATTATGACAGACAATACAGTGACAATGCACTACCTCAACAAAAAGGGGGGGGCAGGGTCACTCCCACTGTGCAGAGAGGTGATGCAGCTCTGGTTCTGGGCCATCCAGCAGGAAATTCCGATCTCAGCAGTTCATATGGCCGGAGATGAAAAAACGGCGGCGGACGCTCTGAGCAGGAAGAGCATGGTCTCTCACGAGTGGGAGCTGGCTCAGGAAGTTCTTTTGGAGATCTTCGCCCTTTGGGGGACCCCACAAGTGGATCTCTTCGCCCCAGTGTCAACCGGAAGTGCGAAAGATTCTGCTCGTGGGAATTTCCTCCAAGAGGAGCCTTAGGGGACACGTTCGTAGTGGAGTGGTCCTTCCCACTGCTGTATGTGTTTCTTCCAGTCCCCGTCATTCTGCAAGTGTTGCGGAGGTTACGGAGGTTTGGTTCCCGAATGATCCTCATTGCTCCGTCATGGGCCAGGAGAGCGTGGTACCCGGACCTTCTCATGTCCATCTGCCCTCCACGCCGTCTTCCCTACCGAGACGATCTGCTCTCACGGGAGGGGGGGTCGGGTTCTCCATCCCGAGGTGAAGTCCCTCAGCCTTCATGCTTGGTATCTGAAAGGTTGAGGTATAAGGATTGGGACCTCCCCGAAGACGTGTTGGAGGTGTTGCTTTCGGCCAGAAGGTCCGCAACAAAATCCCTGTACCGTTGCCGTTGGAGTAAGTTTTGCAACTGGTGCAGGGTACAGAATGTGGATCCTTTTCAATGTTCAATTCCTGTGGTTCTGTCTTTTTTGCTTTCATTAGCCCACAAGGGCCTGCAAGTGGGTACCATTAAGTGTTACATGGCGGCGCTGTCCATATTTAAGCGCTTGTTTGAGGAGTGTTCTTATTTTAAAATTCCTTTGATTTCTCAGTTTCTTAAAGGGCTAACTAATGTGTTTCCACCGTCACCTTTCCAGGTGGCGGGATGGGATTTGAATTTAGTTCTAAAGTTCCTAATGGGAGCTCCGTTTGAGCCCTTACATTCTTGTCCATTGAGACTGTTGTCCTTTAAGACTGTATTTTTAGTTGCGGTTACTTCCGCTCGTAGAGTGAGTGAGTTGCAGACACTTTCCGCCAAGCCACCTTTCACGGTGTTCCATAAGGACAGGGTTGTCCTTTGGGTTCGTCCTTCTTTTCTTCCGAAGGTTGTGTCGGAATTTCATTTGAGCCAGAAGGTAATTCTTCCGGCGTTCTATCCTCCTCCGCATCCTGGTAAAGAAGAGGAGATGCTCCATAGGTTGGATCCTAGGAGAGCTTTGAGCTTCTATCACGGCTGTCCCGGGTCAGACTGGATGATCAGCTCTTTGTTGGATACGCTGGAAGGCGTTTAGGTCAAGATGTTTCTAAGCAGACCTTGTCCAGATGGATCATTTTGACGATCTCTGAATGTTACCGTTTTGCGGGTAAGGACCCTCCGGTAGGCTTACGGGCTCATTCTACTAGGGGTGTGGCTGCCTCCACTGCTTTGCAGAGGGGTGTTCCCATCCGTAATCTCTGTGAAGCAGCCACATGGGCCTCTGTCCATACTTTTGTGAGACACTATTCCCTGGATTCCATCCATGGGCAGGATTTGGCCTTTGGTAAGGCGGTCCTCTATTCAGCAATTTGATTGGGCATACTAAAATTCTAAATTCTTTTCCCACCTCCAGGCGTTGGTACTGCTTTGGGAGTCTGTCAGAGATGTGGAATACGTCGGAGGACACAATCCCCATGAAGAACAAGTTACTTTCTTACCTGGTAACGTTCTTTCGATGGGATGTTCCTTCGGCATATTTCACATCGAACCCTCCCAGCCTGCCCCTATACAGAATTTCCTATGTGATTGCAGCTTATGTTTCCGCAAGGCTTTCTGTATTGATACTGGCAGAAGTTTGGTGCTACACGTTCTGGGGAAAAAACCACAACTGAGGCTACGGGCGTCACGCATCCTACTTATAACATCTGGTGACGTCGGCTCGACGGAGGCCCTCGAGGGACAGCGTATCGACATCATCGACGCAGGACACCGACGCCGAAAATTTTTTCCGAAGCACCACAGCTGTGGACATTACTGTCACAGATGTCGAATACATCGGAGGAACATCCCATTGAAAGAACGTTACCAGGTAAGAAAGTAACTTTTTCCTCTCTGCTTCCTCCGATGATCTATGCACTGTCTCCCTTAATTGTCCTTCAATATCCTTCTCCACGTCTCTTCTTCCAAACTGCACCAGTGTGTTGCCCACCTTCTTAGTTAATTCTCCTCCCACCTCCTCCTAAAATAGTCTACTTCCAACCAAATTCTTCCGCTCCAGCTCCTCACCCTTCCTCTGACAGAACCCTCCATTCTCTGAACATCCTCCTCAAATGGTCAAACCTCCTCCACAAGCCTCTCTCCACTCGCTGTCCTCATGCTCCTCTAACTTCCACAGTCTAAGCCTTGGAGCTTCTCCGCTGGGTGGGATCCCAGAGTGATAGGTTGCATATGTATTTGTCCGGGTGGGCCTGTTCTGGGTTGGCTGGAGCAGCTTCCTTCCTGTGCTTGGGTGTGGTTTGTTATGACAGCGTATACAACAGGAATGGTGTCCCTTTTGAATTCCAGTTCCCCGTCTGACCTCGAAGTGATGGCTCCAACCAGAGCCCCTTGCAAATATTCTTGTAATACAAGTGCCTACTTGGTTACATATTTGGTTACGTATTCACATGGTTCAGCTTGCAGCTTGGGTCTCTTTTAAAGGGACAAAGTTCAATTTCTAGTGATCCTGAGGAAGTCTGCCATCCCGCTTTACTTTCCTTGATGGGCTACTGGAAGTGAAGATCTGGGGCCTGCTTTAGGATCAATGAATTTGTCATGAAGGTGGGCCAGGGATATGTCTGGCAACCCTCTGCACAGTAGCTCTTTTCTACGGGTTCATGAGTGTCGGCAGGGATCTCTGATAAACAAGATCCCATAAAGTACTTTCAGGTGTTATGCTGCAGCATTCCCCCATAAGGGTTCTTCTATTTATTTCTTGATGCCTGGGAGTGGGTTTTCATTAGAGTCATCACTGATTTATGGGACCCTGCAGCAGTGGAGAATTCCCTACAGGGCTTCTTCATTTCACTTTTGATCTATGTGGTTGGGGTCTCCACAAGGGTCCGGTCACGAAGCGCACAAGGATGAATCAAAGGTCAGATTTGACATACAATTCCCAACACTTCATCATTAGAATCAATGACCGGCAAACTTGTAATGAGGTGTCTCTCAGGGAGCTTCACAAAATGTTCAAGGCAAAAGTTATTTAGCTCTTGTAAAGCCCATGTCCTAGACTCTCCCAGTGGCTTTCAAATAACAAAAAATATATGCATCTTGAGCCAATCAAAACACAAAGACCTCCAAAATAAAAATGTCTCTCGCAATTCATCTTGTGGCTTCTTTGGACAACAGGTAAAAGCACTTATTTGTTAGAAAGGTTTCATTTAATTCGGACAGTTTTATGATCAAATAAACCTTCTCAGTCATTGTCTTGTGACAGAGATTTTAGCCCCTAATCCAACCTATACCTCCAAAGGTTGTCAAGGAGCATTTAAGAGACACTTCCAAAATGTCTCTTCTATAAAAAGTTATCTGTTTGAGAAAAACTGGAACACAGATTATCAAGAGTCAAGAGATTCTAAGAAAAGGCAAGCGAGGAGCAAAGGGAACAGTCTGCAGTGCCTGCAGGGAATTTTGGACCGAGCTGTGTTTCTTCCTGTTTCATTGGTGGAAGGCATTTCCAACGTTCCCAGCAATTTCATTGTTATATTAACTGCATCCCCGCGAAGCGGGTCGTGAAACGAGGTGCAAAGGGAGCAGTCTGCAGAGAATTTTGGACCGAGCAGCAATGTTCCTTCTAATTATTTTTCTTTATGTGCGGAACTGATTGGTTGTTGTGAGCACATTATTTTCCATGTGCGCAACTGACTAATGAGGTAAGTCACTTTGTGAGCTACCGTCGCAAATGAGAGCTTGAAAGGAATTTTCTCTTCCGAGCCACTGCAATTCTTTACAAATCTTACAACACTTTTTCCAAAACATAGGTGAAAATAAAAGATGTCATATTTGATTATACAGAAAACTCATTAACCAGTCCAAGACTTCAACATCAGCCAAAGTACCTAAAAACGTACTGTGCAGAGAAAAATGCCAGCCTCATTACGAGTTTACCACTATGCCCAATTACAATTTCGGGCCTACAGTGGAGAATTGCCTCCAGGAAAATCCTGTAGGTAAATCCTCCAACTCACTGCCGAATAATTGGCAGCATCAGCGGAATTACCGCAGCAGAAATTCCACCACAGTAATTCTGCCAAAAAAAGCCCCATTGAGTGCAATGAACTCCATATGAACAGGGAATTACACTGCCACCACCACTTGTAATCCGGCGGAAATTCCACCAGACCAAGTGGCGATAATGGTAATTCATTTGGGGCGCTATTCTGATGGATTTACCTCCAGGATACCATCCAACTCGTAATGAGGCCCTGTAGGTCTTATGACAGTGGAAAATCAATCATGTGCATTACAAAACACAAATATCTCTTGTCATAACTGATGTGATTGTCAAGAAATTCAGACAGAATACATGTGCCGATGGATTAATGGCAATTAAAAGCATTGTGTCAAAAAACATGCTGATAGGAGTTCAAGTGCCACTTTAATGAAGTAATTCAAGCGCCAGGAGAACATTCTTCTAATAATTTGTGGAAGGATGATAATTGCATCAGAATAACTGCACCTCAGAATAGGATGATCAAAGATTCCTGTGCCTCTGCTTACTATCCACATTACATTCTCCTGTGGGTAGTGATAACACCAGCCCTACAGCTAAGATACGATACACATGCACCATTCTTTTTTACACCCTAAAGAAAGGACAAAGTGCCTAACAAAAACGAGAAACAATGAACATATTGCTTCAACCCACAATGCTCCACTGATATTTTTTGATGGTCCTGTGTTGGTTTTGCTTATGATGTGTCACAGGATCGTCAAAATGTTTCTGTTGCAGATGTGTACACAACGGAGTAGTTCACATGGAAAATGTATGCTACACTGTAGGTTCATGCATTTCCCATGCTCACATGAATTGAACCGTCCTGCAAACACACCCCCACAACATACACAACACACCCCTTCCCCCAACACCACCCCAACATCCACCCACGCACACACTACTTGCCTTCTGAGAAATGCTCTGCCCCTGCTGCACAAGTTCACATTGACTTCTGTGATTGTGAACTGGTGCTGCAGGCTCATATTTATGCTTGTTTTTTCATGCAGCTGCAGGGGTTTCCAGGCCACAAACACCACTCACTGTATTGTGTTGTGTTGTGAGCGGGGTGTTCTGGGGGACAACCTCGCAGCACCTGCATTTTCTTTTCTTTTTTGGGATTCCCTGAAATGCATGCCACCAAAAGGTATGAGGTTTTGGTGTTCACACCTTCGGTGGCATACATTTACGTACTTTTAGTATAGGTAGGATGTTTTTGCTCACTCTTTTCTTCAGGGTCCGTGTCTGAGGGGGATTGTCTGTGGCCTGTTTCCATTTCTGACGGTGCACTTTGTGACAGTTGTGTCATGTGTGTTGTTATTTTTATTGTAGTTTTCACATTGCAAACCATGGCATGGTGTGTAGGGTGGGTGACATGGGGTTGAGGGAGCTTTAGGTGACATACCAGCATTTGGATGTGCTATTTTGCATGGGGGGGTGTAATCTGTAGCTTGCATGTGTGCCTTTTGGTCACACAGGATTGCGTTTGGTTAAGTGGCTAGGGATGCACACAATGCTGCAATTCCAGGGACACATTCTCGGGGTGTTAAGCTTGTGACAGTTGACTGTCTTTTTGTCATCATCGATTGTCACCTGGAATGTGCCAGGCCTGTGTGTACTCCGCAGGGGGGGTTAAGTGAGAAATGTAGCCACAAGCTGGGTACGGGCTGCCTCGCCACGTGCCCTTTCCCCGCCCATGCCCAGCGGCCGTACCTGTGGTTGGGTATGTGGGTGCACCACCATGTCCACCGGTACGCCCCGCCGGGTTGCAACGTTGTGCAGGAGACATGCTGCCACAATGATCCTGCACACTACTGGGGGTGCATATAGTAGCTGCCCACCAGAGCGGTCAAGGGATTGGAAAAGTGACTTGAGCACTCCGAATGTGCGCTCCACTATGCCATTGGTTGCAATATGGGCTGCGTTGTATCTTACCTGAGGTGGTGTGGTGGGGTTCCGTATTGGCATCATCAGGTGCTCAGAGGGTAGGCACTGTCCCTTGGGGGGGGGATAATGGTTGTCAGTTGGGTTTGTGTATTTGTCTGTGTGTGACATGCGTGCATGTGCACAGGCATTTGTACTCACCAACGATCCATGTGTTGACATGCCTCCCAGCTTCCAGGTCCCGTTGTAAGGCTGACATTCTGAATATGAAACTGTCATGGGTGGACCCAGGATAGTTTGCATAGACAGAGGTGATGATTCCCTTGGCATCGCATAAACCTGCACCTTGATGGAATGCCAGTGCTTGCGGTTGCGATAGATGTGCTCAGTGGCCCTAGAGGGACGTAGGGCCACAAGGGTGCAATCAATGGCACTGAGTACCCTGGAGAAGTGTGCCACCCCATAAAAGTCTTGGACCACGGCCTGCCTTTCTGCGTGTGTTCTGGGCATGTATATGTGCCTGGAGACTGAGGGGCATGCAGTCATGATTGCCAACACCTAGTGTAGGCAGCATGACTGCGTGGCCTGTGAGATACCCCCAACTATGGTAGTTGTCCGTTGAAATGACCCAGTGGCCAAAAAATGCAGGACATTGAGTACCTTTTCCAAGGAGCTCAGTGCTTGGGAGCACAAGGTGGGTGATGCGAGGTCATCCTCCCACTCAGTGACCCGGTCTAGGATATTTGGTGCAAACCTATACCTGCCATAGACCTGGTCATCAGGCATCCCAAAATGGCTGGTCCTGGGTAAGAAAATGCAGGGCCTGGCTATCCTCCTCCTCCTGCGGTGTCCCACAATCACTGCTGCGAGAAATGGGACATTCATCGTAGCTCTATATGCTTGTTTGCATGCACTTTTATACTGCGCGGGGGGCGCTTCCGCCTGCTTTTGCGTGGCGGACGGGTTTTTCCGGCTTTGCACAACTTTTGGCGTGCGCGTTTTTGCCCTGTTTAATTGCATGAATTGTGTTGTTAACACGCGTGTGGGTGTTGCGGGGATTTCACTACTGTACTTCCCCCGTTACGCCCACATTTTTGCGCGTTGTTCCCCATTGGGGAATGGGGCATTCCCGAATGGGCTCAGTGTGGAATGGGGAATTCCGTTACCGCCAAACCCGTGATCTGGCGCTAATAGCGCCGGGGGTTTGGCGGTAGGGCTAATACCGCCGGCGGTAATACCGGCGGCGTTACCGCCCAACTCGTGATGAGGCCCCAAGTTCTTAGTCAAGCAATCCATGTTTTTCACTTGATTGAATAGTCTATTAGCAGACGGGTTTACAGCGATTTTATATCCCAGCAGCGTTTAACAGACGCAAAGACAAATCCAACACAGTCCTTGCAGCACACCAGACACTCTGCAAACACACCACTACGCTTCAATCAGGTGGCAGGTTTTGTAGCAAAAGCAAGCGTAGCTGGAGGTGTGTCTTGGTGTGCAAGGGGCCGGCAGCAGTAGATGGATATTGTAGTCCTCAGTTGTAGTCCTTTATCACAAGACACGCGTTCACAGACGTCCGCAGAACGAAATGCTGCTTTTTTTCCCCCCAGCAGCGTTTTTTTAACTGGCACAAAGACAAATCCAATACAGTCCTTGCAGCACAACAGACCCTCTGCAAACACTCATGTTTTCTCTTTTCCTTCAAGGTAGCTTTGTTAGTTCGCTGTTCTTTAAGGCGTTTTTCTAGGGGAGTCTATGTTTGCATTGTCCCCTAGGGACACTTTTTGAGCAGGAGTGTGAGATTACATAATCATATCACACATTTGGATGCTCAGACATGAGCTGTGTGTACATATTCATGTTTTTCTGGTTTTATTAACATACAATTGAAAGAGAATCATTTTGTAATATCTTTAATATCCCTAGATAAAAGAGTCATTTTGAACTCGAGGCATAAAAATGTCCCGAGGTCTACCCTCAGCCATCTTCTCCCCCCTATGACACTGTCCCCCTCACATTGAGGCAATCAACTAGTTAACGTCTGGATAATAATAATAATCTAGCATTTATATGGTGCTATTTTTACCCACGGTGTGTGGCCCTGCCGGATTCTGCATCAGCAGGCTCTGCACAGATGTCAAAGCACTTGCTGTGCTATCGAACCGGCATAATGTACAATCCTGTTTTTACGTGTTCTTTTCTTTGAGAGGTGACCTGGCCACATGGGCGTACTTATAAGAGGAGCGGGGGACAAGAACCCCCCAAGTTTTGTGGCATGCCAAATTGTCCCCCCAACTTTTGGCTGGGGCACAGCAGGGCCAGGGGGAGGGGGGCCAACATCGCAGCCGCTGCTTCATTTAAGTAATTGGACTGCACAAGCCTGGTTGTCCATTACATAAAGCGGGCGGCAGGGATACCCCGCACGGCTCAATTCCTCACCCTGGCTGGTGGCCTGAATCAAAGTCAGCAGCCACTGCCAAGGTGCTGGAATGGGTGGAATTCATAGCATTAATCGATAGTATTTGTGTGTTAAATACATTTTTTTGGGGTGGGGGAGGGTGTGAATGCCTTTGTCAAAAGATGCAAAAAGTCACCTTTTCACATTATCTTTGCCATTCTTTATAATTTTGTGGAATTGCATCTGGTATTTGTAGTCTTCAAGATGGGCTGAAAATAACACATTCCTATATTGCTGGAATACTTTAATTATGATGTGTGTACTTTTCAGGTATTGCTGAAAGCCAAACGTCATGGTGAGGAGGGGAAAGTATCAGAGGGCACATTTGTTTTGATGATTTACCAGGTCCATGGATGTGGGAAGAGAGTTTGCTGGACTGAAGATGTTCTTCCTGGTCCTGTGTTGATTTTCAGGGTACAAGATGAGATTACATGTGGGTTGACTGTATCCGCTCACTTTTTTCACAGTGCCGACTCCATCCCTCTTGGGGGTTTTTGAGGCCAGAATGAAAAAAGGTTGTTTTCTCAAGTTTTCGCCCACCGGGATTTCAACCCACAAAACCACATGAAAGTGTCCCCAAAGCACATCTTGTATTGGTATTTTGCTTTCCATAGAATATTTCAATATACATTTTTGGGTTAAAAGGTGCACACCTTTTACACTTTTCCAGCAGTGTACTAGGAAAATCTCCTCTAGCTGTTTTTTACTCCAGGTATTGATGATTCATTTTTAAAAACACAATGGGCCTCATTAAGAGTTTGGAGGCAGCCATGGAGCTATTAGCTGCATGGCTGCCTCCAAACCGGGCTCCTTTACCGGGTTCCTGCAATGGGCACTTACTGGGTCATTCCGACATAGGAAGACCCGGTAAATCCTCCTTGGAGGAACCATTCCCCGTTCCCATTTGAGCCCCCATAGGGCTCAACGGGAATGGGGATGGAGGTAACAACGGGCACTTTATGAGTGTCCCGTTGTTACCTCTCTCTTCCCCTCGCGGGACCCGGAAAATACGTCTGGTTTTACCAGACGTCTGATACGGATCCCGCAAAAGGAACCTCGGAACCCGGTACCGTACCAGCCCCCTTCATTCCGTCAGTGCAAGGGTCGTAATGAGGCCCAATGTTCATTTCTATTTTTAATTTTCTTTCATTAGGAAAGGCCAGTTGAATTAAATTTTCCTATTTCACTGTAGGATACGTTCAGTCCCTGTGAGTATGTTAATGAACCCCCACACTTTTTTCTGTACTTGACACCTATTGATGACATTTGAAGGCCTGCTTAATTGCGTACTCCGGCTGCCTTAGTACCTTTCCGGTAAATAGGATTTGTTACGATTGCACTATCTTGCAGCAAAAGCACTTTGCCCTGTCTGGCCCAGGACCAATCCCTGCCCTTACATCATTGGAACGTGCAATCACCGTAGGTATGTTTGGATTACTTACCGGTGATCTTCATTACTCTTTACCCTGCTTTTCCTCGTCACAGTATTTTCTTTTGAGGTCCCCATCTCTGCAAATGATTCCGCTCACTCAGTCGGCTACTCCAAAATAATCCTCACTCCTGATGTTACTACAACCGTAATATTAACAGTTAAAATTCAGATATTGAGCGTCAGTTTATCTGATCCCTATGGATATTAATGACAATTTTTTTTACATCATTTTCTACAAGGGGACCCACGCATCATTTGCCGCCCAGGGCCTAACAAATCCTGGCGCAGAATGTGGGCTAACCCTGTAGTGAGGGGATAACTTTTAGAGACTGCGGGAGTCGACAGGAGAGGGGCATACTTTGTTGGTGCATCTGCATATTCTAATGAGACTATTCTAGTCAGCTTAAATGTTAAAAGCGGTTGATTCGCTGTGTCAGAAACACACACTTACTCAAGAACTTTGAGAATGAGCTGCCTGCTGTTTCCCATGTCCTGCTCACTCCCCTGACATGCAAATACCAAGTCACTCATCATGATTTCAATTGCCTAAAAGATGTATGTGTAGAAATTCAGGTGCCAACAATGAAATGCGCTAAATTATTACTAATTGACAGGCCTTTGTTAAAAGTGCACCCCGCCCCCCAAGCACTGTTTGTCAGGTCCTGTCCTGCTATGGCATTGTAGTCCATCCAGGTCAAGCCCAACATTTCAGTTGTCAGGGCCAGGGGGGGATAAAGTATGGCTGCTCAATGGCTGTGCGCCACTGTTTGCATGTGTTATTGTGTATGTAATGTATATATGAATGTTGTGGGCACACACTGCATTGCAATGGAGATGCTGGGTTCATGTGTGGGTGAGTATGTACAAGCATAAGTGTGTTAACTTTTGTGTCTGAACGAATGATAAATAATGCATGGTTTTTTGTTCTCGGTGGAATGCATTTTGTGAATGTTATGTTGTTGTGTCACTAGGTGGGGGGCAGGCAGGAATGAAGATATGTGGGGGCCCATTTTCAACATGAAGGTTGGGGGCCCCCTGCTTAGAGCAAAAACAGTCAGAGACACCTGTGGAATATATACATTACAATGGTGAGAAAGATAAGGTTAATAGCCGCCAATTATCTCGATGTGGCCAACCAGCTAAATTCCCACTGAAGAGCTCTAAACCCTTCTTTGACAGCAAGTGGCTGATGTGGAGGAACCGGTGTTAGAAGGCAAAGAGGTGATAACACTTTGGTGTATCCTTTGGGATGAGAAAACACAGTTTGTAATGCGAGCACTGCAAAGTGCACATTTTAAGCCCCAGAACTAAAATAGAGAGAAATGAATATAATGCTGTGTTACAAGACCGCTGACTAGCAACATTGGGGCACGTGCTGGGGGCCACCCCTAAGACTCAAGGCCTCTTTTTAAAAAAACAAAAGGTTGAAATGCCCCGATGCCGTCCATGGTGAATGGGTATGAATTCTTGTGTGTGTGTATGTATATGTGTGCATGAGAGGTGCTTGGCAGGTGCAGAACTTGTTTATGGGCATCGAGAAGGCAAATATGAAATATTACATGGCTACACTCAGACTGGGATTTTGAGGCAGCCAGTCCAGCACTTTTTTTTTACTGTGACATGACTTTATTCTGGGCATCTTGATAAAGCAAGCATGGTTTGTGTTATTAATTGGCTAGACTGGCATTTTTTTACGGTTGTCAATACAGTGAATTGTAAAGACACACTGTGGTGCTATAACTTTCAGAAGACTGGCTTGTCTTTAGAATGACATTTTAAAGATACAGCACCAGTCTTATGCAAGTTATAACAGAGCGCCGGCAAGGGACTCTTGTGGTGTCATAGTTTAGCGTTATCCCTCCGAGCCACCATCCACCCTTCCTCCACCTCACCCCTTTCCTCCAGCTTTCATGTCCCCCCCCCAACATTTTCAGTAAAGTTACGCCACTGCCTGGCCATGGGTAGCATCTTTTAACAGCTCTTGTCTGAACACAGAAGAAAAGTAGCTATTCTTATTTATAACCCAACTATTCCGGTAAGTTAATGCATTTCTGATCCACAGGGACAATTAATTATTTTGCAATGTAATCAGCAGTGCCTGCATTTTAAATATATGAAAAATGTACGGCCCTGCAAAGTGAAGAGCGCACACTGGAGTGGCCCAAGAACCCTTGGACATGCGGGATCTTTGACGTTGGTAAACCCGGTTAGTCCTATTCCATTACATTCAAGAGCCATTTAAAAATGGCCGACCCGATGTTCTCTACCAGCATACTAGCTGTGTGCCTCCCAATATTCCCGCCCTTGCTTGCCGGTGATTTGCCAGCTAGCTTTGAAAGCAAGATATCCTTAGGGAGCCGGTGTAATGTCATGTTTTTGCTATCGGTCAGAAAATCCTATTGGTAGGAAAATCTGACAGCAATTGTAATGTCATTTTTTGGTATATGTCAGAAATTCCTACCAATAGGAACATTTGACATGGTAGGAAATTCTGACAGCAATTGCAATGTCATTTTTTGCTACCTTTCAGAAAACCCGACCGATAGCACATTTTGACCGTGTAGGAGGAAAGTGTGGGTACATTTCAATGAGTAGGCATTAGGCACATTTGACAGGCTACACGGGGGTAGGAAAATGTGACAGGGTAGGAAAATCTGACAGCATGTAATGTCATTTTTTGCTACCCGTCAGAATATCCTACCGCTAGCAAATCTTTTAATTAATTTTTTTATTTTTATTGTGCGTCTTACAAAAAACATTTTCCACAATTCAAAGTCATTAACAAAAGATAATAATGTCCGTAGTCCTTCTCAATTAAAACCTTATATAGCGCAGGAATGTTCTTTGTGATGATTCCCATATGATGTTAGTCGTCTACTTTATTAGTGTTTGTGATGACAAGTCTTCTGTTATCCATGTGTTTCTTCCAGAATTTCCTGGTTCTTCTGTAATTTGTCCAAGAAATGTATTCCTGCGCATGTAAATCGTTGGTTTCTTCCTTGCGTAAAATCTTCCCACCATTCATCATTGGATTTGACTTTGAAGGTTCCTTGCAAGTATTGAGGCATTGTCGTCTTTCGTCGGCGACGGCTGTACATTCCAGTAGATGTCTTGTTGATTCCATATGTAAATTCCTCTGACAGAATCTGCACTTACCTTCGTTGGTACCTCTTTTCCCTGTGTTATGTTTGTACTCGTTTGTTGGGTACACACCTAATTGAATTTTCATCAACTTCTCTCGAAGATGTTTTGATGGAAATTTCAATAGTAGTTTGGAACAGTGTCCCCATTTCGATGTTCATTTGTCATGTTAGTTTGAGATTTGAACGAAAGTTTTGCTTCCCTTCTTTGTATCCAATCTTGTCTCTTCAGTTTTTCCTTTACCTGATCTGGGTTGGTTACAAGTTCTTCTATTGATGAGTTGAGCTCATGCAGTTGTTTCTTCCACTCTTCTTTCCAGATATTAAGTGTGGTTGCGCTTTTTCCGTGATCATTAGTTGCTAGAATTTTATAACCAACCGTCAGTTTATCCATGCTGATTTTTCTTAAAAGGGCTAATGAATTCCATTTTATTTTGAGTAGAGTGATTGTACCCCTAGTTGCATTCTTATCGCGTCGATCGGTATGCATCTCGAAAGTTTCAGGATTGGTTTCCAAAAGAGACTTTCACATTTTGCCCAAATTCTCCATGACAGATTCAACCCTGCTTCTCCTCCGTAAGATTAAATTACATTACAATATATTTATATAGCGCACTATAGACCCGCAGACATGAAGGTGCGGACGACAAGAAAAAGAAAGGAGACCAAGACCAACTCAACGATTGAGAAGCTTAGGCCAAGAAGAAAGAAACCACACGTAACTCACTAGGCCCTAGACAGCAGAGCAGCATATTACAGAAGAAACATGCCTAGTAATCTCAGACAAAGAGGAAGGTTAAGATCCTTCTTGAACTTTACGAGACACCTAAAGGTTACGCAAATAGTCTGACAGGTTGTTCCACAGACTGGGCACCTTAACTGCAAAGGCACAATTTTCTGCCTTAGACGTCCTAGATCTAGGTTGCTCCAAAAGATTTTTTGAGTCCGACCTTAAGGATCTTGTATATATTTTGTCAGTGATATAACATTGGAGGTATGGAGGCATCATCAACATTCTGCACTTAAGGTTATCACCAACATTCTGAATTTAATTCTAGATTCCACGGGCAACCAATGGAGCCCTCACCTGGCCTCTGTTACGTGCTTGCACCTTGAGAGGCCAACTACCACTCTCACTGCCCAGTTCTGGACCACTTGGAGTCTCTGTATGACCTGCTTACAAGAACCCAACAAAAGGTTATAACAGTAGTCCAACTTGGCCCCTACTATCGCCCTTGCAATGGTTTAAGCACTTTTTTGGGATATCAGTGGCCTCAGGTGTGACAGCAGTTTTACATAGTAAACTGCTGAAGAGACGACAGAGTACACATGCGCTTTCATGTTAAGAGATTGATCCAAAGTAACTCCCAGTATTTTGGTTTTGGGAAGTGAATTAATGATGTCGTCCCCCAGCTTAAGGTGCTGTAGGAGGGTTTTAATGCCTTCAGAGCATGCAGGCTACCTACAATCATTAGTTTGGTTTTACTCCTATTGAGTGCATGGTAGTTGTCCCACATCCACTTTTCAATCAGGCTGAAAATTCTTTTTACTTCTAGCTCATCCTGTCCATGATTGCCTGTCAGTGGAACTACACATTGGGTGTCATCAGCATAGTTTGAAAAAACAACGCCCTCCTGCTCTGGCAAGAAGAAAAAGGGAGCCATGAAAAGATTATAAATGCATGGCGATTTGCTGGCCCCCTGTGGGACTCAATAGAGGACCGAGATTGAATCCGCTTCCGCAATATCCAAACACACACTGCTCAGTCGGTGTTCAAGGAAGGAGGCAATCCAGGACGCTGCCCGCTCAGAAAAATTGGCTACTTCCATAAGCCTTGTATTTAATATCGTATGATCATTCAAATCAAAGGCTGCTGATTGATCCAATGAGATGATCAGTGAGAGCTTACTTTTATCCATTTGTGATAGTAACCTGGATTTGAGCTCTAGGAACGAGGTCTCAGTACCATATAATATAATTTCCTAAAGCCCGACTGATGAGAGTACAGGATGGTAAACTGATTCAGATGTTCCGAGATTTGTTGATAGGCTACCCTATCCAATATTTTCAGAAGGAAGGGAGTGTTTGAAATAGGTCGGAAATTCAAAGGATTATCCCTCGACAGACCTGGCTTCTTGATGATTGGGGTAACCATAGCATGTTTCCGTTCTTTAGGTACTATACCCTCTGATAGTGAGGCATTAACAAACGAGCCAACTGCTCTAATTATGGGAGGAGAGCAAGTCTTTATTATCATAGATGCACATGCATCTCCTCTGCACTGCGATAGTTTCATTTGTTCAATGACCTTTTTTAATTCAGATTCTCTGACTGGCTGAAAGTTAAAAATGGGGATGTCTGTGCTCCTGTTGAAGACCTTAGGGTTACCAGAATCCGGACATACCTGGTTCTGTGACTTTTTTCCAAGCATTAGTGACCGGATATTAAGTAAATTGTTTTGGAGCCTGTCTTGAATACGTTGACACCAATCCCTGTCATTTGATTCCGCTAGACCTGACAGAGCTGGGGTATTTTCCTGTTCCTTAAGAATTTTAAACAATTCTTTAGTATAGATTCAGCATTGCTTATGCGTGTGTTGTGAAAGTTTCTTTTCGATAGGAGAATGGCGCATTTATACTCTCCTACTGATTTCTTATATTTGTCTAATGAGTCTGGTGTAGGCTCACGTTTCCATATCTGAAAAGTCTTAGAGGAGACAGATT